>NC_141696.1:1136689569-1137311176 GCF_964263255.1 Lissotriton vulgaris | reverse complement strand
ATCGCGCGAGACTTTTCGACTGCAACTACGTCATAGCGTCCCGCGATCTTGCACTTGCGAGACTTGTTGACGAATACGTCATAAGGGCCCGCGATCACGCACCGTGAGAGAAAACAATTGCGAAGACGTAGATGCGACGCGCATCTGACATCCGGCGGGAGATTTGAACGTCTTGCTTTCCCGAAATTGCACAAATTGCAATTCTGCTCAAGAAATCTATCGCTGGCAGCATAAACCTCCTGAAAATGATGATTTGGATCAGAATAACTCCTCAGATTGCCATTTGGCTGCCTTGTTTTGTACAAGGAGTCCATTTTTGGGGGGTGGGAGGAAGGAAGTGCCCCAGAGTCTCCAACTTCCTGTTCCTGTCCAGCAGGCTCCTCCCAGTGCTTTGTCCATGTCCTGGTCACTTTTCATTTGGATTTGGAGCTGGAAGGATTACTCTTTGAGGCTGCTGCTGGATATTTGTATTTGAGGATTTTTTTTGGGATCACGTTTGGATTTGAGATTTTACAAGTAAGTTTGTGTTGTTTCTTTGGGGCATTGCAGTTGCTGCAACTACAATTTATAAACTTTTTCACAACTTAAAAAAATATATATATTGTGGGTACCCACAGTATCCAGTAGGCCCAGGGTTAGTCATGGGTGCATGATAAACTGTTTCTGTGAGTTTTGTTGAACTGAAATATCATTTAGGGCATGTTATTGAGTAGCTCACTGTTATATTTGGAAGTTTGTTTTAATTTTGGGGTGCGTGTTAAAGCCACACTAGCCAGTAGGCCCCAGGGGTAGTCAGTGGTGCATGGACCAAGTCTTTCTGTGGGGTCTCTTGAATTTGAACGTCATTTAGTGCATGGATGACATTGGATTGAGGTGATTTTTGTGTGTATTTCTATTTTTTGGGTGTTGTTGGGGCCTGGTCCAGGGCCTGGCCATGTGGGTGGGGGTCTAGGGGCCATTTTGAAGCCCGTCAGTGTGCTTTGTGCCATAGGCCTGCACCCAGTCTGCATTGCTTTCATCAATTATGCCCAGGGGTACTCAGTGGAGCATGGACCAAGTCTTTCTGTGAGGTCTCTTGAATTTGAACATCATTTAGGGCATGAATGGCATTGGATTGAGGTGATTTTTGTGTGTATTTCTATTTTTTGGGTGTTGTTAGGGCCTGGTCCAGGGCCTGGCCATGCAGGTGGGGCCATTTTGAGGCCTGGTCCAGGGCCTGGCCATGTGGGTGGGGGTCTAGGGAGCATTTTGAAGCCAGGAAGTGTGCTTTGTGCCATAGGCCTGCACCCAGTCTGCCTTGCTTTCATTCATTATGCCCAGGGATACTCAGTGGTGCATGGACCAACTCTTTCTGTGGGGTCTCTTGAATTTAAACATCATTTAGGGCATGGATGGCATTGAATTGGGGTTATTTTTGTGTATGTTTTGATTTTTTGGGTGTTGTTGGTGCCTGGTCCAGGGCCTGGCCATGTGGGTGGGGGCAATTTTGAGGCCTGGACCAGGGAATGGCCATGTGGGTGGGGGTCTAGGGTCCATTTTGAAGCCAGACCGTGTGCTTTGTGCCATAGGCCTGCACCCAGTCTGCCTTGCTTTCATCCATTATGCCCAGGGGTACTCAGTGGTGCATGGACCAAGTCTTTCTGTGGGGTCTCTTGAATTTGAACATCATTTAGGGCATGGATGACATTGGATTGAAGTGATTTTTGTGTGAATTTCGATTTTTCTGGGTGTTGTTGGGGCCTGGTCCAGGACCTGGCCATGTAGGCGGGGCCATTTTGAGGCCTGGTCCAGGGCCTGGCCATGTGGGTGGGGGTCTAGGGGCCATTTTGAAGCCAGGGAGTGTGCTTTGTGCCATGGGCCTGCACCCAGTCTGCCTTGCTTTCATCCATTATGCCCAGGGGTACTCAGTGGTGCATGGACCAACTCTTTCTGTGGGGTCTCTTGAATGTAAACATCATTTAGGGCATGGATGGCATTGGATTAGGGTGATTTTTGTGTATGTTTCGATTTGTAGGGTGTTTTTGGGGCCTGGTCCAGGGCCTGGCCATTTGGTGGGGGCCATTTTGAGGCCTGGTCCAGGGCCTGGCCATGTGGGTGGGGGTCCAGGGGCCATTTTGAATCCAGGCAGTGTGCTTTGTGCCATAGGCCTGCTTCCGGTCTGCCTTGCTTTCATCCGTTATGCCCAGGAGTACTCAGTGGTGCATGGAACAAGTCTTTCTGTGGAGTCTCTTCAATTTAAACATCATTTAGGGCATTAATGGTATTGGATTGGGGTGATTTTTGTGTGTATTTCGATTTTTGGCTGTTGTTGGGGCCTGGTCCAGGGCCTGGCGATGTGGGTGTGGTCCATTTTGAGGCCTGATCCAGGGCCTGGCCATGTGGGTGGGGGTCTAGGGGCCATTTTGAAGCCAGGCAGTGTGCTTTGTGCCATTGTTCATCACCACCCCCTTTTCTGAATCATTTGTGCCATAGGCCTGCACCCAGTCTGCCTTGCTTTCATCCATTATGCCCAGGGGTACTCAGTGGTGCATGGACCAAGTCTTTCTGTGGGGTCTCTTGAATTGTAACATCATTTAGGGCATGGATGGCATTGGATTGAGGTGATTTTTGTGTGTATTTCGATTTTTTGGGTGATGTTCCTCTGGCTTCTTTGCTTTTAGGTGCACAAATACTGAGAACCAGGAAGAATCCTCAACATCATCACTTGTTGTGGTGCCAGGAAGAAGTCCTGCTGCTGTGTGTGCACAACATCACGTGACGTCACGTGTGGCCACAGACAATTCTGTAACTCGGGCAACTGCGTCCTGCTGTTCTGACATCTGAAGAAGATGGGCCCAAAGAAAAGTAGCCGTAGCTCTTATACCAAGAAAGTTGCCAGTGCCACTGCCAGTAAGAAGGAGCAGAACAAGCAAGTTGCTCCACTTACCAAGGAGATTGGTGTGCCAACCGCCACTTTTTTTCGGGAAAAAAACTACGCCTGCAGCAGCGGGGTCTGCCGGGGACCAAGCTGGGAGCAGCACCTCCGCTTCATTGGTCTCAGTGCCACCACACCAAGTTAAGCCCAAGTCCATGAGTGCCGCAGAGGCAGCCACTTTAATTGCTCTTTCACCATCGACCAGTGGTGTTGGCATTGACTCATCGCAAAGTAGCATCCAATCAATGCAGGGTGTAACTCATCTGACAAGTGTTCAACCAGAGCTGCAACGACAACCACAGGTACAACAAGGAGAGGCGCAAGAAGAGGCGCATGTAGAGGTGCAAGGAGAGGCGCAAGGAGAGGCGCAAGTAGAGGTGCAAGTAGAGGTGCAAGTAGAGGCGCATGGAGAGGCGCAAGGAGAGGCACAAGGAGAGCCACAACTGCCCACAATACTTGTTCCTCCAGAAGTAGCGGCACATCAGGAAATCGAGATTCATGCGGAGGTATCAGCCGAGCAAGCCACTCCTGATGATCCATTGTCTTCCAGATCCCCAGCAAGGAAAAGGAGGGCTAGTACATCTTCTTCTTCAAGCCCCCTTCCTTCTGATGATCTAGATCTTGATTGGCACCGACCAACAATTCAGTCTGAGAGGGAGGCACGCCATGAGCCGACAAAGCTAGGTAAAAGGAAGGTTCCCACAGGGCTTTCAGTTATCGGTGATGAAGAAGTAGAAGTGGTGTCTTCTGCTGCTGATGAAGAGTCTGACGATGACAACCCAGTCATCACAGTCGTCATTCCAGCCCCAGCGGGCATGCAGCAGACAGACATTTTTACCCTATCCCGAAATGCTGCACGGGATGTGGGCAGCGTGGCACTGGAACCACCACCACCAACACAGGTACCTACTACACCAACACGACCTAGAGCTTCCATATTTTCTGTTCAGAAGGGCCGGCATGGACCTCCATCCAGCTCGACCTCCATTACCTCAGGTAGTGGTGCTGTAAGTGCGCAACAGAGTCAAATTTTGCCACGCCCCTCCTCCACTTCATCTGGCATTGAAAGTTTCACCTCAACCACCACCACCAGAAATCTCAACTCCCCAGTTTGAGACTTCTTTAGTATTAGCAAAAAGGCGGAAAACCTAGTTATCTGTTCGATTTGTAAAGCAGTAGTTAGTCTGGGTAAGCTTGGTACCAACTATGGTACCGGAGGCCAGAGAGGTCATCTCCAAAAACACCACATCATCCAGTGGGAGGCGCACCTAAGTAACATCCGGAAAGCCAAAAGTACAAATCCAAATGTATCCATTGATATTGCATCTGATGACGATGAGCAGATCGTGCAGGGGGGAGGTGAAGATTCAGAAGCGAGCGTCATTTTTTATGGTACACACAGTAGCCCAGCCAGCAGCACTGCAGTGATAGCGCCCACACCCTCCACCCCGGCAACATCTAGGTGACATAGTAAGATTGTGGGAGAGACACCAATGTGAAAAAGTATATCAATGAGCCGGACTGGGTCGACGAAGTCTGGATCATCATCATCACATATGAAAAAAACGGTCCAGACCACCATTAAAATCATGTTTTGGTCAGAGGTGCCATTTGAACGCAACCACACAACGGCACGTCTATATAATACAATGCTGGCTAAAATATTAGCGCTGGACCTTCTCCCTTCTTCTTTCATGGAAGGGGTGGGTTTTCGAGAATTTGTGGCAACTGTATGCCCTAAATGGAAGGTTCCTAGCCGGTCCTATTTTGCCAGAGTTGCGATTCCAGCACTACATCAAGATGTGCTGGAAGTGATTGGGGCAGCTTTGCAGATGAGTGCTGTTCATACTATCCACCTGACAACAGACATGTGGACCAGTTGCCAAGCCGTTGATTACATGTGCATCACTGCACACTGGGTCTCTTTTGCGGGGCTTAGAGACAAGATAGCTGCAGGTGTTGACAGTGCCACAATTTTTCAAGCTACTCGGAAACATGCAACAGTAGCCATGTTTGCCATGGAGAAATCTCACACTGCAGAAAACATTTTGGAGGAGTTTAACAGTAAGGTCTTTTGATGGCTGCATCCAAGAAGGCGCATGATTGGTTATGTTTCCACTGATAATGGCAGTAATATAGTTAAGGCCATGCATGATAGTGGCTATTTCAGAGTGCTGTGTTTGGCACACAGCATTAACATTGTTGTTCAAGATTTCTTGAAAAAAGAAAACACAGTCAGCAAGTTACTGACCACCTGCCGAAGAATCTGCACACATTTCAGCCATTCTGTTAATGCCCGGAAGCAGCTGAGGATCATTCAACGTGCCCGTAGAGTGCCAGTCAGAGGACTCATCCAGGAGGGGCAACACGTTGGAACTCAACCTTCTACATGTTTGAGCGTCTGTTTGAGTAGTTCTTGGTAATCAATGAGTATGACTTTCACGCACGGGGTGCTGCTTTAAAAGACATGAGGCTAGAGGTGGGGGAATGGGACCTAGTTAAAAGCCTGACAGACATGCTTCGTCCTTTTGAGGTCTTCACACGTGAAGTCAGCAGGGAGGACTGTAATTTGGGCAAAGCTATCCCATTGTTGCACATGCTAGAGCATCAACTGACGATGGTGTCTTCAACGTTCCGAGGTGATGCTGAAAAACAAGACGCATATCAGTTGGCGGACAGATTATTAAGCCGCCTAGTTGAGAATGCAAGGCTTAAAGCAATACATGAAGAACAACATTACATTTGTGCCACTATTCTGGATCCACGGTACAAAAAGGCAGTGGCCAGCAATACATTCATTCCTTTTTATGAAACAGATGTTTCCAAGTGCAAACATTGGCTAGCTCTGTCAGCCACTCGCTTTGAAAAAGAGCGGCAGGAAATTAAAGGAACCAACACAAGTACTACTGAAGCAGCATGCCATCTGGCGTCAAGTTCCACTTCTGTGGCCGAAGGCAGTCACTTTCCCTCAGAGCTGTTACCGACATCAGCAACTGTATCATCACCTGCACCAGGCCCAGCCATAATATTGTAGGAAGCGGATTGGATAACTCATCAGGGGTTTGCTCGTTCCAGTGTTGATGTAAAGGAATTGGCAACAGATGGTACGCAAAGTACAGCACCCCTGGAGGACCTTGAACGGATGTTGCAGGCCTATCTGGGTGACCCAACAGAGGTCTTCTTTGATCGGAACCCATTGGTGTATTAGTAAGGGAAAAGGACTCAATGGCCACTGATCACCAAGCTGGCTATAAATTATTTGGCTTGCCCTCTCGCAAGCGTGTCTTCTGAACGTGCTTTCAGTGCTGCTGGTGCCATTGTAACTTCAAAAAGGACCCGCCTCTCGCCAAAAAATGTGGAGAGGTTAACATTGATCAAGCTGAATCAGCACTTCATAACACCAGATTACAAAATACGTGAATCCACGCAGGAAGAAGAGGACATCAACTTAGGTGACGGAAGTTCTTCTCTGTTAGCTGACCTACTCCCGGTTTAATTCAGAGAGTTTGAGGACGAGCTTTACTTCCCTGACACCTAGGCTTGAAATACTAACTTTTTTTTTCTTCGTCCTTATTCACTTTTATTTCTGTGTGTCTTTCTTTGTTTTCCAACTGTTATTACAACACAACTTTAATCACAACAAATACATCAGCAGACCTATCTTCGTATTATTTCCATGTTGAAGGTGCCGCTGTCTGCATTCCTAAAGTTCACAAGTTCACAACTCAGTCATGCTCCTCTAGTGTATATCCTCCTCCTCCAGACTCCCCCTATCCATTTTCCTCAAGGCAGATGGCCAGATTACACAGAATCAAGAAACTGTCGCTTTGTAGACGAGTCCCCTCAAAAGAAGTGGCACTGAGATGACTGACTATGCTGACTTTTACTTCTGAAATTGACATGAGAGGCTGCCCTGTGGCCCTTCACTTAAGAATAAGATGCTGACAAAAAGTGGAACAGGTAATGAATGATGAGATGGCATGCAGTGGACAACACTTTCTGTCTTGATCTGATGAAAGCAATTGCTGTTTGTTTGTTGTGCATGAAATGAATCCTATGTGTTCTGTAATTATCTAATCTGTTACACACTAAATGTAACTCAAGTCTACTCTGTTTACCTTGTTTAATAAAAATTGTACTTCTACTGCAGGGGCCACTACGTTGCATTTTTTTATATGGAAAAAGTCCTTGGACTCACTATGTGTAGACTGTGACTGCATGAACAACATTGAGTTTGCCAACACCATGATGATGATGATGATGATTCATGATGACCAAAGTTACAAAATATCTTTACAGTCACTCCCTGGGATGGATGGATCATCCTCTTCGATTTACGGAAGAACTATGGCCATTTCCTGAGTGGCAAACAGGTAAACAAGTCAACAACAACCCCAGCAGAGGCAGAACTACATGTCTGTCTAGTGTCCAGTCTGTGTCAAGAGGTATGCTACATGGAGGTTGGTTCACTCAGTGGTGCCTGCCTCGACAGTCTGCAGGGCCCTGGCCTGATGTGTGCTAATTCATATCCTGGAAACAGACACTCAGAGCAGGCACTTTAGAAATGATGCATGTATGTAATACTGTCGCCTCTGAAAGTTAAAGTGTTATTTTTGAACTACACACTGTACCTTATATTTTTCCTCCGGGGTGTCTTAATATCCCTTCCCTTTCTGTTTTTCCATCGACAATTACAGGCCGGCACTTACCCTGTGCGATGGGAAACACATTACTTACCATAGCAATCCGCAATTCCGCATCCGCCAGGCAGGCGGTGGACAGTGTGGTCACCAAGATTGATTGACGGAGCGCCTGATGGAATAGTACCGCGCATAAGAGGAATATCTGGATGCATGCAACTTCCCACTTTGACCAGGACAACTACAACATACAGTTACAGTATCCACTTCACTTGTACTTATCTTTTGAAAAATGTTATTGTTGCTTGTGAACTTCTATGAGTGTGCAACTCGGTGTGTTTGCTCTCTGCTTCAAATTCATCCCTACAGCTATTTGATAAGTTTCTTTGCTATTTGTAAAACTAGTGTAATGTATTACTAAGTGTTTATTCTCTCTTATTGCAGATATGCAAGTGAAATTGCGTAATTCTTCCAGCCCTGTACTGGCTAATTGTTTAGTACTAGTTAGTAAGTTGTAGCATAAGTAGTACTACTTTTCATTAACCTAACCGTCCACTTAGCAAACAACTTCATGCATGCACTTCCTTTAAGCCCCTAAAAGATTTATGTATATGGTTGTATCGTACATTTGTTTTTCTTCATTTGTTGTTTCTCCATGCTGTGTTTTCTTTTTCTCTCTCCAAAAAACTTTCCCAAAACCCCCCATTCCCATCCATTTTTCAAACCCTAACCCTCTTCCCCCGGGCTGTGTGGTTTTCATTGTGGTTTCTGAATAAATGACAGCAATAATTCCACAAACTTTCTGTGGAGGATGAGGTCAAAGCAACAAAAAATCAATTTCAAGGCTGGTGAAGGAATCCAAGGATATATTCTTATTCTTATTCTGCTTGACACACACCCATGAGTATTTGCAAATGAAATCAGTCATAGAGGAATCCCCCCTGGAATCAGACTTATCCGGTTTAATTAACCCGAGTTTATCAAACATCCAATATAGTACTGACTGTAACAACTTATGTCTAGAAAAAATTGACAAGGAGGACGATAAGAAGCTTGCACGGCAAATAAGGGCAGAGGAGATACTCAATAGTACATTACTAAAGTCTCCGGATCAAGAAGGCGATCTTGAATATTCACCAGACCTTCACATGTTTAAATTTTCCAGTATAAATAATAACAATACACCTATGTCTAATTCTCTATTTACCCTACAAAGAATATTAGAGTCAGTCCTCACATTCTTAGGCCATATTCTGGAGAACTCAGATCAAACTCTTGATGTTCAAATAGGAATACTAAAATTCCTTGTAGAAGAAAAACGAAAAAAAGATCACCCTGAGTCAATAAAAATACAAGAAACGCTAGTAAACTCTCAAGATGCAATAACTAATAACAACATTATCAACTCACCGCAAGTTCAGGGAAAAAGGGACATCGATACTCAAACGAAAGGTAGATCAAATAAGAGATCTCAGAATAACTATCAGGAACCTACTATATATTCTCTAAAGAAACTCTTCAGAGAAGATTCAACTAACCCCAACAATCAATATCCTATTTTTACAAACACCAAAAATAAATCAATAACGATCAATTCAGTGACTGATCAAGGAAAGAAGGCTAATATCATCCTCGATGGTGAACAAACGAGGGACACACAAAAAATCAAGAAGAACCAAGAAGGAGCTGGAAAAAAAAGAGGAAAACCGCAACGAAGAATTACAAAGAAGAAAGCACGCAGGCTCAAATTCCAAAAAGCAATAATCCCTTCTGCATCCCAGCATGAGCATGAACAAATTACGAAACCACTGACTCCCACAAAGGGAAAAAATCAAAATGTGGGAGTAAATGCAGACAACAAAATTTCTCGACAAAACACAACTTTAAATCTAAGAGCCGAAGAATTTTACCTCAATCCATCAACTATAGGGTCAAGGGAGCATTTTAAAGACCCAGAAGATTACGATAAAAAAACCCCATCTGAGGATGAAATATCGTCAAAATATCTACAAATAACAGAGCTTTTTCCCACGGATAATGTCCCATTAAATCGAGGTAGGATAGTCAATCTTCTTCAACATATAACTCCTTCACAGACATTAACAAGGAAAGAGATCGACCTAGTAATATTCCCTGATAAAGAAAACATCAAAACAGCGGTGGTAATATTTCAGTCACCAGTGCTCCCAGGGATTATCCTAAGAGAACAGGAGACCTTACATAAATGTGGTTATGACCTGGTTTCAATACAGGAGACCACACTCAACTATCCGAAAAAATTGTTTAAAGGTTCCTTATGGGATAACCCCCAAACTCAAAATAAAACTATTTACAGTACAAAAGACTCAGCAACAAATTTAAAATTAAATCAAAATCTAAGAATCTTAGTAAAGAACGGAGAAAGGGAAGTTTGGAACCATGATACAGAAGCAAAAGAAACAGAAGAAACGTTCCAGACATGGGCATGGATCCCAGAGTCACTGAATAGCAGGAAAAATGCAAAGTATCCGATACATTCCGTTTAGCAATGGCCTCTCGATAACATCCTGGAACATGGTAGGGAATACCATAAATAAGATGATGGAAGCTATAAAAAATGGACCGGACATATTGGCTTTACAGGAAACCTGGTCAATAAAAACTTTTAACCAGGACGGATATTTTGTCTATGATATCCCCGCACAGGAGACTAAACGGGGACACGCTAGAGGAGGGATAGCTATCCTATTAAGGGAAGAATATCGCTGGGATCAAGAGATTGTCGACACCAAGTCTAAGCAATTCCAGTGTGTAAAGATCAGGTTGGAGAATCACTCCTCAGACCCCCAAAAAGGTCTATTACTCTTCAATGTATATGTCCCTCCAGGACCAAAGAACGATGCCCAATTTGAGGAAACCTTTGATGCCATTCAGCAAATAATAGAAGCACAATTTTATCCGCCATACCTAATTATGGGTGACTTCAACGGAAAAATATCAAATATCGAAATCTCCAACTGGGCAAATTGGTACAAAGATGAAGCTCTGGAAATACCTGTGCCGACATTCCCGATTAGAAGTAGGGCAGATAAAAGGGGGAAAATGCTATTAATGTCACTTCCAATACTAAACGGAATTATATTGAACGGGAATGTGGAAGGTGACATCCCTGCATCCTACACCAGACTGGGAAATAAAACCCTTTCAATCATAGATTATATAATCTGTAGTATGGAGTCGTTTGAGTCGGCCTCACATCTTCATACCTACTTCATTGAAGAGAGTGACCATGCCATTCTGCTACCACAAATGCAATGGAAAATAAGTCCCTGCTCACCTAGTCATAATATGTATAAACAAAGCACAGTCGAGGCACAAATAAATCAAAGGCGGATCTACTGGAACTCAACTATGATAGACAAAATAACTACCTTAATTGACACAAATCATCTTTTATCCAAAGAATATTCCGCTGACCTGATAACAAATTTTGAGTCCATTATTGAGAATCTAAAACAAGTCTTTCAAAACCAATTGCAACAAGTTACACCAATATTGAATAAAAACAAAAATAAAACTTTGAATTCAGCAACTGCAAAAAGACTAAACAAACTTATTAGAGCACAATATTTGGACCGTACAATCTCAAGACAGGCAGAAATTAACAAATTAAAAAATCAACTTAAGCGAGAAAAGCTTCGCTTAAAAAGAATAACACAGGATAAAAATTGGGTCGACCTTCAAATTGCTGCAAAACATCGCAACCAACGATCATACTGGTCTTTAATTGCAAAAGAAACCGGAACAAAAAAGGCCTTGAACTCTATTCCAGTTCCGCCTCAAGAATGGGAAATTTACTTGACAGCCTTGTACAGAGCAAACATGGGTAACGAAGAGGCTGAAAATGATGGGAACAATAGTGAAGGAAACAACGTTCCGATCGGAACCATCTCCCCGTTTTCAATAGAAATGCACATCCGAAAGGCGAGATCCAAAGGAGCCTCCGGCCCAGACCAAATACCCATCAAGGTCCTACAGGCAGACCCTAAGGGTTGGAGTAAGATGCTCTCTCCCCTCTTCAATTTCATCCTTAAAACAGGATTAGTGCCAAAATACTGGAAGGGGAGCATCATAATACCGATCTTTAAAAAAGGATCAAGACATCAAGCTGGTAATTATCGCCAAATAGCATTACAAGACGCCACGGGGAAAATCTTCGCCGCTGAATTGTTAGATCAACTTAAAAATTGGGCATTTTCTCAGAACTTAATTCCCATATTCCAGGCCGGCTTAAGGCCAAAACACTCGGTAATTGATAACATCGCAATATTACAAACTATTCTCGACAAATATGTTGTAGGAAAATCCCAACCGGTATATGCAGCATTCATCGATTTTTCTACCGCATTTGATCAAGTAGATAGGCCAACTCTCTGGAAAAAACTGAGGAAGCTAAGAATCCCTGAACAATTATTGCAAATCAGAATTACATTGCATTCGCACACGTGGTGTCAAGTGCAAATGGGGTGTGAAAAGGGCTTGACCAACAAAATTCCAACAGCAAATGGACTCAAGCAGGGATGACTTTTAGCCCCTTTGCTATTTTCACTATATCTTAGTGATTTGCCACAGTACCTTCAACAAGTGCCAAGTCTGCCTCCAAAGATCGCTGCCCAAAACGTTCATGCCCTCTTATATGCAGACGACATCGTAGTGTTAGATCTTATGCCCTTTGGCCTACAAAGAAATCTAGACTCTTTGAATAAATACACTCAGGAAAACTTCTTAATCCCGAATCTCACTAAAACAAAAATAGTTTCTTTCTCAGGGAGAAAAAGAAGTACCAAATTCAGATGGAGACTCGGCGATGGTACTATAGAAGAGACTGAGGAATATACCTACCTGGGCAGGATTTTTACTAAAACATTAAAAAATAATTCACAGGTTAATAACCTGACTAGGAAATCTGAGGTGAACGCCGGAGCCCTTCAAAGACTATATGTAGCTTCAGGTAACAGACATTTCTCATCCCTCCTCAAAGTATATAGTTCAAAGATTCCTCCAGTTTTATCGTTTGCTTTGGAATATATTCCTATAAAACAGTGGTCATTCCTGGACCAAAAAGAAGGGAAGATACTGAGGAAAATGTTGAAGGTATCACAATCCATTCCGGTGCAAGCTCTTCGCCTCGAACTTTCTATCACGAGCTCCTATGCTAGAGCTATCGCAAACGTCATCAGGTGGGCATATAATCTGCTGCACGCAAAGGATGGAACTCTCCGTTCATTACTTAAAACCGAGACCTTCGACTGCGATGCTTCGAAACAAGTATTTTTCAACAACATGATCATCGCATTTAAACTAGCTGAGATTAATGTCAATCTGTTGCTTATATGGACCCCATCACAACTGAAACTCTTTTTAAAATGTTTTACTCCCAGACTCAGTTATGATCTTGATTTTTCACATTGCGCTAAATTGACTTTGTATAAAAGCTTTGCGGAATCAACTGCACCTAAGCAAGTACAGCAATACATAGACTTTAATCTCTCGCATGGTGCTAGGAGAACAATTATCCTGTTACGGCTCGGTATCTTACCAGTGCTAACCATAACATCAAGATGGCACCCAAATGGTTCTTCTTCATGTAACCTTTGCTACGGAGGGGAGCAGGACGTAGAACATCTCTCTTTTACATGTCCTAACCCAAAAGTAGTGGCAGCTAGGATAAAATATCTGCATCCTATATATATCAATAGCCGTATCACTACTGTAAAGGACTTGATCACTGTATGTAAATCTCCTCCAAATTAACTGGTTTGTTATAACTTTTATACATTTTTAAAATCTTTTTTAGCTTTGTATTATTATGAAATTTAACAGTATTTGTAACAGAATTTTATCGTATTAAATTTGTGGTCCTCAGTAGAGTACCAAAACAAATAAAATAAACTTGAAACTTGAAGTTAATTTTAATAAATGTTTTTAATGCACAATTGAAAATGAATACAGAGTACACACGGAGCTAGTTGTTTTACTTTTAATAAAGCTTTAAAACTTACATAGACTCTGTGATTTTTGGTCATGAGTGAGTGAGCAAAAGGGTTTGCAATTTGCAAGCATGAGTCCGTGACTCTGAGAGGTCGAGACTCTGACTCCGTAGTCTTATGTTCTGGGTTGTATAATCATTGGGGATCATCGCTGCATTCGGGAGCTAAATAATGACTCTGACACACTAGCTAGTCAGTAAGGAGATTGGGGGTTCAACTGAGGTATGTGGAAAGTCTAACTGCGCTTATTATCACCAATGCCCTATTTCTTGTCCATAGTTCTGTATGTGTAGAATAGTCCCTGCAACAGTAGTAGTATGTCCTCCTATTTTATTCTTGGTGGCCATTAACATTTTATTGTTGGGAGTTGTCAAAGCTTAAACATTTAGAAGACTTCAATAGACATTATGGACAACCCAGAGGACTGCACTCAGTGCCTAGAGCTATTGCTGAATAGGAGTTGTGTTTAACACCTTTTGCCAACTGTGCAAGCTTAGCTAGCTACACAGACGGACTAATAATGTTCTAGTAGTAGCACAGAGAGTCATAGTAGAGGCAGGATAGGAATTTAGAAACAATCTACAAGAAGATCAAAGACGATTAAGGAAAAAATAGAATTATGAGGAACGTTTGGAATAAATAGGTGCTGTAAAAGATAGGAAAGTATAAGTGATAATATTAACAGGAAAACTTACTGGGGCCAGCAGAGGAGCCCTCGGCGGACCTATCCTGGGCTTCCTGCTCCGCCAGCACCGCTACCTCCTCCTCTGTCTCTTGCCCCTGGGGGGAGCTGATGTACAACATGAAAGAAAGACACAAACATGGATGATTGTTGTCAACGTAATGAAACATTTCAAAAAACAATACCAAATTATTTCGGGGAAATAGACAACAATTGCACTAAATTTATTGACCTATCTGATGTGGTCTACTAGGATATTAGTATTGCTGGATTCACGGACCGTCTACTCGGAAAGTTATGTAACTCACTAAACCAAATACAAAAACGTTCTACTAGGACTGGCAGGCAGCACTCCGCAGCACACGAAGTGACAGACACAGTCCGTCATGATTGCAGACCACTACAAAGTTTCCTACTAAATAACCAGTTATTATATACTCAAACTATCAATCCACCACCACCACTACCTCTTCTTAGTGGCAGGAGTACAAAGGAAGGAAAAGACTTGAGTCTCTAGTGTCTAGCATTATGCAGTTCTGTAAAGTACGCTCATACATAATCACTCAGGCCAAATGAGCACAAAATTGAAAACAAGTAAACATAGTAGCACCACCAGTGAGCAGGCGAGCACCTGCAATCACAGAAGCTTTTAAAACATAATTTACCTGCATTGTAATCTCTAGTGTCTAGCATTACGCAGTTCTGTAAAGTACACTCATACATAATCACCCAGGCCAAATGAGCACACAATTCAAAACAAGTAAGCATAGTAGCACCGCCAGTGAGCAGGCAAGCACCTGCAATAAAAGAAGCTTTTGAAACATAATATACCTGCAATGTAATCGGCAGCATTCTTGCTCTTCGGAAAAAACAAATATTTGCAATATCATAACACAGAGCAGGAGAAAACAAATTAGGGATTAAATAGCTACTAGTACTCACCAAGCCCAGGGATCTCGACGCCAAGCAGGTCGAGCAGGTCTTGTTTCCTGTCCAGGATGTTGGACCACTGGTGCGTCGCCTGGTTGTAGGTGCGCCGGACCCCAGACACCCGATACATGGCCCGGCACACCTTACCCCATAGCTGGCTACGCTCCCGGAGCCCGTACCCGGTACCGGACCTGCCGCCTGCTGCGACAGTCTTGGGGAGGTGGCGCTGGACAAAGAAAACCAGTGTGGCCACCTCCACCGCGCTAAAGATCTCCCGGGCAATTACTGCCTCCCCCCTTAAGCGCCCGCAAGAGAGACGGCTACGGGTGCGGGACCCTTCCCCTTTAGGTTTTTGCCGGCTCCCTTTGCCATGTTCGGGTACCGCAAATTCGTAAATTTTGCCCATATTTAGTTTTGGGCCCTTGCCTGTTGCGGGTCCTTGACCCACTGTGGAATCCTGCTTTTGCAGTAACCTGCTCAATAGGAAATGGTTAGAATAGTAATGTGTCATTGTAGAATTATTAGCATGTCACTTGTGTTAGTCATTTAGGAATCTTAAGTACGTGGGTGGAATTCTGTATTTAGTTTTGAAGTAGAGAAATATCAGTTGCAGTCCTGACCTCCTGCTTGGTGGATGGGATCCTCTTTTGAATAAAACATTCAAGAATCTATACATGGATTACCTCTTTATTAATGAAGAATACTTCACTCATCCAAGTGAGTGAGGCACCATTTTTATTGGGAGACCTGGGGGAACGCTCGGTGGGAGGAAATTTGTGGATTCACGCAGATTCCAGAACTTTCCCACACAGATATTTGAGAAAAAGTGATTTTTTCTGTGAAATTTGAGGTTTGCAGAGGATTCTGGGTAGTATAATGTTGGGGGACCCACACAAGCCATACCTCGCAGGACCCCCCGGGTGTCTAGTTTCTAGAAATGTGTGGGTTTGGTAGGTTTCCCTAGATGGCTGCCAAGCCCCGGGCCAAAAACTCATGGGACCCCCTTGCAAATCCAGGTTGATTTGTGATAGGTACTTGACCCACCCACGCAAGTAAGGTACCATTTTTCTAGGAAGACTTCGGGGACCGCGGGGTGGGTGGAAATTTGTGGATCCACACAGATTCCAGAACTTTCCGCCACGGAAATGTGAGGAAACTGTGCTTCTTTAGACAATTTTTATGTTTGCAAGGGACTCAGGGTAACAGAAACTGGTGAGAGCCAGTCAAGTCACCCTATCCTGGATTCCCATGGGTGTCTAGTTTAAAGAAATGTATAGGTATGCAATGTTTCCCTAGGGTCTGGCAGAGCTAGGGTTAAAAAACTACAGCTAGTCACTTTGCGAAAAAAGGGTATTTTTTCACTGTGAAATTGTGGTGTGCCCACATTGCGTTTTGTGCCGTTTCCTGTCATGGGCACTTGGCCTACCCACACAAGTCAGGTACCGTTTTTCTTGGAAGACTTTGGGGAATGCAGGGTGGGTGGATCCACACAGTTTCAAGAACTTTCCACCACAGAAATGTGAGGAAAATTTGTTTTTTGGACAATTTGTTAGATTTGCAAGGGATTCTGGGTACCAGAAACTGGTAAGAGCCGGCCAAGTCACCCCATCCTGTATTCCCCTGGGTTTTCTAGGTTTCTTTAGGTGCCAGGCACAGCTATGGTTCAATAACTACAGCTAGGCACTTTAAAAAAAAGGGTAATTTTTCACTGTGAAATTGTGGTGTGTCCATGTTGCGTTTTGTGACGTTTCCTGTCGCGGGCACCAGGCCTACCCACACCAGTGAAGTACCATTTTTCTCAAAAGACTTTGGGGAATGCGGGGTGGGTGGAATTTTGTGTATCCACCCAGATTCCAGAACTTTCCACCACAGAAATATGAGGAAAATGTGTTTTTTTCTTCATTTTTTTAGTTTTCAAGGGATTCTTGGTAACAGAACCTGGTGAGAGCCAGTCAAGTCACCCCATCCTGGAGTTCCCCTGGGTGTCTAGTTTTCAAAAATGTATAGGTTTTCTAGGTTTCCCCAGGTGCCGGCAGAGCTAGGGTTAAAAAAATACTGCTAGGCACTTTGTAAAAAAAGGGTAATTTTTTACTGTGAAATTGTGGTATATCTATGTTGCGTTTTGCGCCGTTTCCTGTTGTGGGCACTAGGCTTACCCACACAAGTGAGGTACCATTGTTCTTGGAAGTCTTTGGGGAACGCAGGGTAGGTGGAATTATGTGGATCCACGCAGATTTCAGAACTTTCCACCACAGAAATGTGAGGAAAATATGTTTTTTTATTTATTAGGTTTGCAAGGGATTCTAGGTAACAGAAACTGGTGAGAGCCAGTCAAGTAACCCAAACCTAGATTTCCCTGGGTGTTAAGTTTTGAAAAATATATAGGTTTGCTAGGTTTCCCTAGGTGCCGGCAGAGCTAGGGTTCAAATACTACAGCTAGGCATTTTGCAAAAAAGGGTAATTTTTGAATGTGAAAATGTGGTGTGTTCAAGTTGCATTTTGAGATGTTTCCTGTCGTGGGCACTAGGCCTACCAACACAAGTGAGGTACCATTTTTATCGGGAGACTTAGGGTAACACCACAGATTTGTAGAGCAACTGTTATTACCTATTGACTTTCGATGCATTTCTGCCTTCCAAATTAAAGACAATGTGTAAAAAATAAGTCATTTTGAAAAATGACTTATAATTCTCATGCTAGTATGGGTATTCCCAATTTCGGAAATATGCAAATATCCACTGTTTCTAAACTCTATATTTCGTTTCCATTTCAGAAATACATAGGTGTCTTACATACCGATTTTTCCATGTATAGATTTTCCCAGAATAATTGCTTTATACTCGGTGCATAATGAAAAACCATTGCAAGTCGCTGCTCAGTTTTTGGCTCTGGGTTCATCAGGTTCTTTTTGAAACTACAAGTCCTATATATCCCCACAACCAGAAAGGTCTAGCAGATGTAACGGTACATTGCTTTCAAATATCTGTCATAATTATAAGAAGTTACAGGTGAAAACGTTGACACAAATGCCTGTCTTTTCCAACTAATTTTCGATTTTTCCTATATTTAACTGGTAGTTTCTATAAAGAAAACTTGAAGGACCTACAGAAATGACCCTTTGCTAAATTTAGAATTTTGTCTAATTTTCTAAAATATATAGATTTCCAGGATCCATGATTGCTTTCATACCCATTTCTATCATTAACTAGAAAGAGGTTGAAGCACAAAAAATAGCAAAAATAGGATATGTCCCAGAAAAATGCCAAAACTGTGTAAAATAATTTGTTTTTCTGACACAATTGTGTCATTCCCTAAAAGCTGGGAAAATGGTGATTTCAGCCCCACAAACTCTTTTTTTATACCATTTGCAGGAAAAAAACAGATGCTTTCATTTGCAGCACTTTTTATCCATTTTCCCCCAAAAAACAAAAGTTAGCTGTATTTTGGCTAATTCCTGGGTCTCCTCCTTGGGAATTCACAAACCCTGGGTAGCTGTAGAATCCCCATGATGTTGAAAAAAAAGGATGCAAATTTGGCGTGCATTCCTTATGTGGTCAAAAAGTTACAGGGGCCTAAGCACGAATGACCCCAAATAGCCCAAAAAAAACTTAGCACGGGGATTCAATTTTTAGCGACCTGAAAAGGCAAAAGCAACAATTGATGGACAGAAAGCAGAACAATGTTGTACATTCATCCCAGTACAGAGATCTGGGCCTAAATCCATTGTTTTTTTTTTGCTCACCATACCATTCCAGTTTGAACCCAGCCATATGCAAATCAGTCTTGACCCTGTGCCCGATGGGAACTGTGCAGCCTGAACTGGATGATGGATTTAACCAAGATCGCTTGACTGGGGGTGAATGCATGATTTATTCAGCATTCCGTCCATCATTAGTTTGCATAGTACTTTTCACCCTAAGTAGGATCAGTATCCCCCGACGTGGGTCCCTTGCTCACTGTGCCCCTGGAATCAAGCTGGATGATGAAGGGTAATACCCAGAAACTGGTCCCAGGATGCTTGTTTCCGGTCTAGGGAGAATGTGGCTTGGCAGTTCGATGTGGGTTGTTTCCATGAGGCACAGGGTCAAGACGGATTTGCCTATGGCTGGGTCTAAACTGGGGTGGCATGGTGAGCAAAAAAACAATGGATTTAGCCCAGATCTCTTGACGGGGTGAATGCATGCTTTATTCACTATTCCGTCCATCATTTGTTTGTGTAGCACTGAAAAGGTAAGTAGCACCCCCCAGCAGAACCTCCTAGTTACCTCTCATAATTCAACTCTATCCATTACCCTACACCTAATAACACCGCCCACAGAACTAGACCCAATGGCATTTGTAGACCTTCAGTCAACACAGCTTAACAGAGACTCCAAATAGACCCTTCTACAAACAGCCCTATGGTCTACACAGCCTCTCAGAGAAGCCAACTAGACCCTTCTACAATCAGAGTATTCAGCCTGAGGTGCTGTAATCCAATAACAGAAAGTGGGTCAGTGCCCAAAAAACATCCCCCAAACAATGAGCAGGTGATAGTAACCCTGATGAGGTATATGAAACATAAAGGAAAGCCTCTCCAAGTCAACAATCTAGCAAACAGGGAGACCAGGATCTCAGACAAAGCCACAATTATGGAGAAGGAAAAACCACTCTCTCACATGGAGAAGCTAAAAACTTTAACCAGGAGACCCACAATAAGGCATACTGACAATGACTCCACACCCTTACGAGGAAGGCAGGGCTCCCCAAGCCCCAGGAAGAGACATTCCCTTCACTCAGCCAATCACAGAGCAGTCCCCCAACAACTCCCAAGCCACCTGGATACCAATGGTACAACAGAAGCCGTGCAGACCCCACAGGATGGCCTTAACTGAAAAAGCTGGACGCAGGACTAGCAAGCTCCCCACGGGAAAGAATACCATGACACCAAAAGGCAGACGGGTCACTAGAGTCCACAACGATTTACACAGAATGCTAAGGTAGGCAGTCAATAGAGCCATCAAACAGTTACACTGAACGCAATGTATGCAGGCAGCGGTCAACATACACACTGACCGTAATCCAAATCAGCGACAACTTGCACCTACTTAGGGAAGACCTAGAAATGGTCAAGAAGAAAGTCTTCACAATTATTTTTACCATTGAGAAGAAATCTTATCTACAATAGCAGACTCACAACTCACCCAGACAACAAGCTTCACTGGCTAAGAAGAATGAACAATCACCTCTCTGAAGAAGAGGTACATTCTCTGTTAATACTCTACCAAGGCACTCAAAAAACCTCTCCTGGCACAACATACAACATATAAATCTTAAGGCCTCCAGCCATAAAAACCAGAGATACAACCCCCCCCCCCACCCCCACAAGTCAATTACAACAACCTGAACCCAGTTGCAACTAACTCATTGTCCACCACTGTAACACAGAAAAAGTTACAAACCTGAATTGCATGATGCACAATTGCACATCAGATGCAAAATATATTACAGACTTAGCTGATGTGATCCCTGATCATGATCTGGACATTCTCTTCCTGACTGAAACCTGGCTTAATCCAATAGCAGCTCCAATAGTAGACCTTATTAATCCCCCGTATTTTGCCATCTTACGTCTAGACCGCACTTTGAAGCAGGGGGCAGGACTTGTTATAATCTACAGAAACTCTCTAAACTTAAACCCACTCTCACAAGAAAGGATGTTTTCATCTGAACTCATGGGAGATGAAATCAAGCATAAAAAGAAACTGCTTGCAAAACACTCCATTTATACCATCCACCTGATAGCAACACAATCTTCCTAAAACAACTATTAAAAAAAATCAAGATAAATGCTACTTCACACTCTATTACAATGCTTTTAGCAGATTTCAACCCAGACTGAAACAATGACAAAAATCCCACAGTGACTACACTCAGTTACATGCTTCAGGACCTCAACATGATTCAAGTATGCAAGGGTCCAACCCACAAATTCAAATTCAAATTTTATTTATTATGTTTTGGCTCTCAAAGAGGGCCACATAAACATGAACAATACACAACAGCAAATACATAAAAGATAAAAAGTTAGGAGAACAAAATTCAGTCCGCAATCGATATACATCCGCAAATCAATCAAGCAAGGCCGGACAGACACAATATCTCCAGTTGTATTAATAAATAGCTAAAAATCCTTTAAAAAAGTTAAAAATGTAGGAACAGAACATTTCGTTCGGAGGGCAATAAAGTGCATGAAGAAAATCCTTTAAAGTGACAATGCTAAGGCGGAGACAAATTACTTTTAGCCAACGATTGCGCAAATTACGTAGCATAGGACAAATCAATAAAACATGCATACAGTCCTGGTTGTTCAGTTTACATAAATTGCACAAAGCAGAAGTGCCGTGCCATTTGGATAACAGTAGATTTAGTGGAATTAAATCATAGCGTAGCAAAAACCAAAATCTATGTATCCCATGCGGTAGATTCCATAGGGCATAGGGTTGTGGCTGCTTCAACCTGTAGGAAGAGATGAGAGGTTCCACATTTCTTTTGTCACCAACTGACTTTTTGTCAGAAAGGAAACAAAACTCCCACGAAGCCTCCTTAAGGACATGTTTTAACTGCGTGGGAGAGTAGGAGAATAGAACACTTTCATCAAGTTTAAGTATCTTTACAGCCCTTCTAAAGTTGCTTACGAGTTTAGAGAACTCTTTAAAACTGCCCAATAGTTCATTTTTGAGGAGAACTCGCAGGGTGCCATCTCTCGCTCTAGCCAAACTAGCCACCCATCTTATTAGGGCGCATAGGCCCTGGACCCAGGAACTCCTGAGTCCAAAGTCAAGCCTACAAGCGGCTAGTGGGCAAGCATTGTTTAGGGTCGAGAGGGATCTTAAGAGTTTCCCCTCAATCTTGTGGCAAAAGTCCCAGTTTTTCACCTCTATTACTTCAATACCATGCAAAATAGTTGCGGGGATTTTTGCTCTAAAGACTTCTAGAAGGCTAGAAAAGTGCCTTTTCCCCGTTGCCTGGTATAGGGACTTTAACCCATTGCCATGGGCAAGAGCTTTGCGAGAGCAATGCTCTATATGGAGCTTCTCACTCATATTGGCCGAGAATATTTTTCCCAAAAAAGTATAGGAGGATACGACCTCCAATCTATGCCCCCCAATAGCCCAACCGTCATTTGTAGAGCGGCACTTCTTCTTACCAGCTATACACATCACTTTACTTTTAGTAATATTAATCTTCATGTAATGATCGCCAGCAAAGGTCTGGAGTGCCTGTAGCCGATTTGCAAGACCGATTGGAGTCAGGTCAAGAATAAGAACATCATCGGCATACATCAGGCAGGATATTGGAGTCCCTCCTATCATCGGGGCAATCCCCTCACTGGTAGACACGGCAGCAGGGAGGTCAGCCGTATATAAGGAGAACAGAAGGGGAGCCAATAAGCAGCCTTGTTTAAGGCCATTCCGAGATGGTATTTTGGCCGAGAGCCCCCTTTTGCCCCCCCATTAAGACCCTGCACCAAGTCTCGGTATGCAGAGCCCGAACCAGTTCCAACAGGGGGATAGGGACACCAAGCATCGCCAGTTTTCTCCACAGCGTTCCACGATCTACTTTGTCGAAGGCTGTGGAGAAATCAATAAAGGCGGCATATACCACTCCTCCTCTCACCTGGACATATTTATCTGTGATCACCTGAAGGGCAGTAAGATTATCTAACGTACCGTGTTCCCTTCGGAAACCGGTCTGTTCAAACGGCAGAATATTGCCGTCCTCGACCCAATCGGAAAGAGAACTAAGGAGGCATTTCGCAAAGACCTTTCCGATGGAGTCGAGGAGTGCAATCATGCGGTAATTACTAGGGCTGTCCCTTGTACCCTTCTTAAAGATGGGGACCAAGATACTTCCTCTCCAGGAAGCGGGAACAATTTTGGAGAGATGGCACGCCTTAAACAAGGGGTACAAAATTTTGCTCCAACTTAAGGGATCTTGTTTGAGGACCGTCATAGGGAGCTCGTCCGGTCCCATGGCCCCAGAGGGCCGCATGTTTTTTATTGCCGTCTCGATTTCTTTCTCTGAGGGATGGAATATCAGGTCTTCAGGGGCAGCATATATGGAGTAATCAGTACCTGAAGTCCCGTTCCCTGCATAGAGCTCTCGGATATGAGAGGACCATACCTCTTCTGGTATGGGAATAGGGATGGGGCTATGGCGCGTACCACATCCCTTCCCAATTATTGCCCAAAAGTCTTTAATATTACCATGTACAGCAGATTCCCTCAGTTTAATCCAAACTTCATCCTCCCTTTCCTTTTTGATTTTTTGCTTGAGTCTGCTTCTCTTTCTTTTTAACCTGGCAATTTCTTTCCCACGTTCCTGGACTCTTTCTAAATACTGTTCGCGAACTAGTTTATTTAATTCCCTATTCAGAGTACGCAATACATTGGGGACTACCTCTCCTTTCCTAGGGGGAACAGTTTTTTTTGCGTACAATAAAATCTTTTGCATGAATTCTTCAAAATAAACTAATTCGCTGCCATTCCACACGTTTATTACCATTAGGGTATCGGCCAAAAGGTCCTGCACCCCATTAATGGCGGCAGAGTTCCAGAAGCACCTTCCTGACGAGACGTGGAAGGTAGCCTCGTTGCCATTAAGCGACCAAGACCCCGTATTCAGAGGGTTTAAAGACATCGTTAAAAACAATATACTATGATCGCTGAGTGACGTAGGAATAATCTTAAGGTCGTGAATATGGGGAAACAGGCCATAATCTGCAATCGCATAGTCCAAAATAGATGACCCAAAGGGGGACTTATGAGTATAATTAGCGGGGACGTCAGATGGGAATCTTCCATTTAAAATAATACCATCCCCTGTCTCTAGTTCTTTTAACAAAATCTTCCCTCTTTTATTTGTCACCAGGTTCTCAGGAAAAAGCGTCTGGGGAATAAAATGTACCTCTTCCTTAACTTTATTCCTGAAGAGTTTTAGACTAGCGTTAGAAATTTTGCAATTCAGATCACCTACAAGCAAAATTACAGGGGAAGATGGGGAGTTTTTTATCTGTTTCATATATCGGAGAACCTGCTGCAGACTGGCATTAAAACACTGCTCAGGGGGTATATACACATTAAAAATTACCATAGGATATTTTTTACCATTATGGAACAAATTTTCAAGGGTTATTGTGTGGAAAAGTCTACTAGGATCAATATAATGGGAGAATCTCCATTGCAATTTGTTTGACAGTAAGCAGGCCATCCCCCCCTAGCATGCCCTTTCTTAGAGGGCGCAGCTGGTACTTCCAGGACATAAAAATCTTTTGATGGTGTTAGCATATCAATGCACCATGTTTCCTGAATGCACAATACATCCGCACCCAGAGAAGATAAAAAAGCAAGTTTCTCTGGGCTGCTGTGAAATCCGGCCGCATTCCAGGAAATTATTTTTAATGCGGTGTTAAAGATGGTGAAACAATTTGGGGTTATCCTTTGTTTTTGTTGATAATGCACTATGAAGCCAATTCCACCGGTTATTTTCGTCTATGAGTGAAGAGTTCTCAATTAGTGGAAGTGGCTTCACGTGTGAAACTGAGCGTTTTCCCCTAGAGACCCAGATTTTTAGGTCTCTAAGGGGAGAGGTTACCCCGTTTTGCTCACCACCCCCAAGCACCTGATTACATAAAAGATTTGACTTGCCTGGGTTGGCAATAGGGAGAATGTCAATACCTAAGCGCTGAAAGTTTTCGGCTTGTTCTAGTATCAAGTTTACTATAATAGGCGAATAAAATTTCACCCGTATAGTCAATGCCCTACTTCCACCCAACATAGACACCAGTTCTATGTCTCTAGATTGAATATGGTAGAGACTTTCAACCTCACTAAAACGTTTGAGAAGCCAAGCTCTATTTAACAAAAGGTCAGTATCAAATAAAGGAACAAAATCTAACACACGCACATCCACCGGGGCCTTAGTAATATTTACAGGTCGGGCCGGAGGGCAGTAATTTTCAGACTCTAATGGTACAGCGAAGGGGGGGGCCAAAGGGTTAAGGGCCCCACATGGATAAGAAATTGGCACTCCTAATGCGCTCCGTGGAGGAGAGCATAAGCGAGAGCCCCCTGCTTGCGATGTATCTTCCTGGGTAAACAGACTACGTTGTTCATTTTCCCCCTTTACAGAGGTTAAAGTAGTTAAGTTCAAATCAATGTCCACCTTTAGGGAAGTAGAAGAGGGTTCCACAATGATTTCATCATTCTCCCTTGACGCTGTAATATTTTGGAAAATAATCCTCCGCTGCTTTTTCTTTCTGTATTTCCGGATTGGTTTCCTCTTGTTACCTTTATTTATTTTTTGTTTACCATTTTTTCCCCTTTCTTCTTTTACCTCCGGTTTCTCGTCCAGGGATTCTTTTCCGCTCTCAGGCACGAAAATAGGAAATAACTCCTGGACCGCTTTAGGGCCAGACAGAGGTTTATCATCCTCTTCTATCTCCAGAACTGAATTTCTGATGCAGTTAGGAGCTGCGGTAAGAGGCATATCCTTGTGAGACTCCAAAATAGGAGATTCAGCCTTCCTGTCCAGTTCCCCTCTGGTGACTCTGGTTTTCCCTTCAGACAAGTAATGCTCAGATTTGGGGGGAGAGGCATTACTCATAGCTGGAGATTTCTGCAGCAGAGTCTTTAAGATTTGAGTGACTGATTCAAGAATACAGTCCGAGCTGCCTACAAACTTCCCCAAAAGCAGTAAAATTGAGGCTAGGAGTTTTTCCAGAGCGATCATGGACTCTGAGATCGGCTTTTCTCGTGCTTCCACAGCGCAACAATTATCCAAGAGATTAAGGTCGGGGCTCCTAGAAACATTTAACAAGTCGGATATTTCATGGCCATTTAACGAGGGGGTGCTACTATACAGCAATAACCCAGAAGGGGTGGCACCTCCTGAAGCTTTAAACTGTTCCAGAGACTCCACTTTAGCTGGGCTTACGTAGCGTCCCCAAAGTTCCAGGTCAATAGATAGTGCCGACAAGTCGCCCCCCGGCCTGTCATTCATAGGGGACTGAGGGATCGGTGGTATATGCACTGGGTCACTTACGGCCATCACCTTCCCCTCTGTAGATTCCCGTAAGGAAGACCCCCCTACCATTGATTGTAGGGCCCCTTGCTGTACCAGAGGCAGTAGGGGGTCTATGGGGACTGGAGTATAAAGCTCCGGAGCTTTAGTATCTAATCTTTCTGGAGTGACAAGTTTGGATTTTTTTACACCAGATAGATCCCAAAGTTCAGATAATTGACATTGACCTTTCAACTGTGGGTTATTTACTGATTTGTTTCTTGTGCAGGTGGTAGTTAATTTTCGGCCAGGTTTTTCTCCCACTACCCTTCCTGAGCGTAGAGTTTTAGACATTTCCACACTATTTTCCACAACGATAGACGTAATCATAAAGTAAAAGAGTAAAACTTGTAAAAACCGGAGTAACAACAGTCCCTGCCCGGCCAGGCAAGTATGAGGAACGATGTAATTATATCAGTACGCAAATCGTTCACAAACCTACAAAAGTAAACACATGTTCATTGAGTCATTAACAAAATGTAAATGACCGGGCCCAGCCCAGCCTACCTCGGTCACTGAGGGCCACAGAGGGCCCGCCCTTTGCCCGGGCTTCGCCCGGCGTCCCGCTCGCGTCCCGCGTTGCGGGTGGGCCCGTCTTTTGAGGCGCCTCCTGGCGCTGGATGCTGACGCGCACAGCGTGCGCTAGTGCAGGTCCCCCTGGGGTACCGAGTCCGCTCCGCTGCCGCTGGTGTCTCCTGGCGCGGCGGTAGCTCGGTGTGGAGCGCGTTTCCCTTCTGGCAGGCAAGTAACAGCAATAGCGCAGTGGAACCAAACTGCTCTGGGTAAGACCAGGATCACACACTGGTCGGGTGGACCCGTCTTTTGAGGCGCCTCCTGGCGCTGGATGCTGACGCGCACAGCGTGCGCTAGTGCAGGTCCCCCTGGGGTACCGAGTCCGCTCCGCTGCCGCTGGTGTCTCCTGGCGCGGCGGTAGCTCGGTGTGGAGCGCGTTTCCCTTCTGGCAGGCAAGTAACAGCAATAGCGCAGTGGAACCAAACTGCTCTGGGTAAGACCAGGATCACACACTGGTCGGGTGGACCCGTCTTTTGAGGCGCCTCCTGGCGCTGGATGCTGACGCGCACAGCGTGCGCTAGTGCAGGTCCCCCTGGGGTACCGAGTCCGCTCCGCTGCCGCTGGTGTCTCCTGGCGCGGCGGTAGCTCGGTGTGGAGCGCGTTTCCCTTCTGGCAGGCAAGTAACAGCAATAGCGCAGTGGAACCAAACTGCTCTGGGTAAGACCAGGATCACACACTGGTCGGGTGGACCCGTCTTTTGAGGCGCCTCCTGGCGCTGGATGCTGACGCGCACAGCGTGCGCTAGTGCAGGTCCCCCTGGGGTACCGAGTCCGCTCCGCTGCCGCTGGAGTCTCCAGGCGCGGCGGTAGCTCGGTGTGGAGCGCGTTTCCCTTCTGGCAGGCAAGTAACAGCAATAGCGCAGTGGAACCAAACTGCTCTGGGTAAGACCAGGATCACCAACCCACAACAAAGGTGCTACACTTGACCTCTTCATCGCCGAACCAGGAGCAGTAAACATTTTAGACATCACCCTGACATACTGGTCACATCATCAAATTCTGCTCCAGAAACCAAAATCGCGGAAGGGAAAAAACTTGGAGGAGGGATTACAGCTGCATAACAGTAATGATCTGGTGTGTCTGGTGGGTGTGTGCCAAACCTTCTTGGCACCTCGGACAGACCAAATTTCACTACAAGCTCTGACACATCTCTACAACAGCAGTATGACCAACATGATTCAGAAGGCTGTCCCACTACATGTAAAAAGGCAATAGAATAAGCCTCCAGTTCCATTGTTCAACCAAAACATAAACAATGAAAGAAGACAACTTTGACATCTGGAACGAATATGAAGGAAGGAGCCAAACATCACCCATCTTGAACAGCTGAAAATGCATAGAACCTCATGCAAAAAGACTATCTGGAAAGCCAAAACAACAGTGATTAGATCACAACTGGATGGAGCGAAGAGTAGGCAAAGAAAACTCTTTGACATAATAAAAGAACAATCAGAAAAAAACCTGCAGAACTCACAATTACAATTTTTTGGGCGGACATCTGTAAAACCTTTTCACCTTTCTTTAAAGAGAAAAGTGCAAGCATTAGCAAATCTATTCCCAGCCAAGCTAGTGCCCGACCTAGGGTATCCATATACCCCACTCTCAACGATCAAAGCAAGAACAATGACCAACTCACCCTAAAGGTCCTAAGAAAAAACAGAGCCTACTGGAACAGTTTCAGATCTCGGAGGGGAAAATCCATAAATCCATCCAGTAAATAAAACCCACCACACATTTAGACAATCCCATTTCTTCCCACATACTGAAAGAGATCAATCAAACTGTCACTCCCCTATGGACAAAAATGATGAACACATCTTTCCAACAAGGATCCTTCCCAGAATGCCTGAAAATGGGCCTAGTTTCTCCCCTACTAAAAAATACAGGCACTGACCAGATTGACCTAAATAACTTCTGACCCAATCTGCCTTAGCTGGGTAAATTGGTTGAAAAATGCTCCCATGAGCAACTATGCGAACACATCAAAAATGTTGACCTATTAAACAAGAACCAATCAGGTTTGAGGCCTGGACACAAAACAGAGGTCGCTATTCTAAATATCCTTGATGATATACGAACTTCACTATACCAAAACGTGTCTCCTAATATTTCTGGATGTAACAGCAGCAATCAACACCGTCAGCCACAAATGCCTAGGAGAAACTCTGGAATCAAGAATGGGCCTATCAAGAGCTGTCCTCAACTGGTTCACCTACTTCTTGCGGAACTAACAACAACGAGTAAAAATTGGCAACACCCTATCTAAATGGTGGTCCCCTGAGAGTGGAGGAGGGTCCATCCACTGTTATCCAGCAACTGAATTAGGCCTTCAGGAGCTCAAAAGCTTACTCCACAAGATCCCTCTTTTGCACATGGGTCTTATTGATGAGGACTTCCACTGGCAAAGAGAGTTTTTCAGAGGTGTTAAAAGCCATGTAGGAACTGGATAAGCTGAGGTTCCTAAAATTAATACACCAAAATCTAACATGAGTACAATTATGTGTACAAGGACACAACTTACCTACAATAATCAGCATCAACATAGTGCTTGATACTCACCTGCAAGCCAGGCCCTTCATGGTGCAAGGTCTGTGGGAACTCTGTTGTGGTATGCTGCAGTTGCATAGCATTAGCAAGTCATGGGTGGAATCCAGAAATATTGCACACACACTGATGATATAGAAATAAGGTTTGTAAGCACATTTTTACATTGATGTAGTGAAAATGGCCCTAGTCTTGAGGTGGCACCAGTGAAACATAGGGTCCATCATTGGCACCTACTACATGTGGTATACCTCCCAATCCATGGAACAAGGCCTTGATACTGTGCAGTGAAGCATTATCTGTTAGAAATTGGATGTAGTCATTGATATGTCTGAGCATAACATTCTGGCCCTGCTTGAGGATAGCTTAAAAAGGTGACTGTGGCATCTCATTAGGATTCCCTAAAATCACTGGGATGGTGGCCTGCTGAGGTTAGCAGACCACCATGTCCGTGATTGTTTTCAAATCAGGCAAATGTTTTAATGCATCCCATTTTCCTTAAAGGTAAATGGGTTGTGTTTAAAAAAGAAAAATGAAAAGTTTTTTTTCAGTTTCTCAGAGCAGGCAGTGGACTGTGGGATCACTGCCTGCTCTGAAAAAAACGTTATACCACCATTCACAAAGGGGAAGGGGTCCCTCTGGGATTCCTTCTGATTTGCAAATGGGTTACCACCTACTTGAAGTAGGAGGTAACATTCAAATGTTTTGCAACCACATTTCTGTCGCAAAACATTCTTACATACCACTGCGATTCAGAAATAGGAAGGGATGCCCTAAACATGCCCCTTCCTAATACAGAATCGCTAACCCCTTAACTCAGAACCCTCAACTGGCTCCCAGTGAAAATTAGGATCCAATTGAAGGTTGAGTCACTAACTAAGCCCTGAAAGAACCCAGCAGCACAACAATGTAACACCTTCATATTTGTCACAATAGGTGTGATGGCAATCTGAATTTATACATCTGGCAAATGCTTGGATTGAAATTGTTCAGTTAAAGCCTCATTCGTGGTACAGCTCAGCCTGCACTTTTTAATGATAGGCCTTTCCTGGATGGTTACTAGATATAGAAATGGTTTGTACACATGTTCCTTACAGTGGCGCAACCGTTTATGTCTTCACTGGGTGGTGTATGGACATATCTGCAACATAAATAAATCGTAAATCATACGTTCTTATATAGCGCCTTTCACCGTAAGGTCTCAAGGCGCTTGCTTTGGGAACCCGTCCTGGCTTTTCCCTGCGAGATAACCCCTAATAGGCATCCCCAAGGTGAAAGCCAGGCATCCCATCGCGGTGGGGCCGTAGTGGAGATTAAGCAAGCTATTGCCCAGAGTTGCAGAATGTGAGCCCATGATTCGAGTAGGCACGGAGGCGAGAATTATCGAGTCCGTGGACATTTTGAGCTCAAGACCCTGCCGCGTCGGGGATCGAACCCTGGTCCCGGGTCTGACCTCTGCATCAGGGTATGCCTCCTCTAACCAGTGAGCCACACTTCTCCACCATATGATTGCAATTGCCAATGTTCTATGTTTACACGGGTTTGATGGACATATTATAAAAATAAATAAAAACTGGCACATGTCAAATTACAAACATATAGGGGCCGATTCCGATTCGGGAAAAACCTCTCCGAATAGCCGTTCAGAGTGTTTTTCCCGTACAAATCGTACCCTGCAACGTCCCCCGTGCGTACGACGAAGTACGATTCGTACCAGGAGCCGTACTCCGTACGAGTCGTACAGAGACCGTACGACTCTAATCTCCGTACGATTCTGCCTCGGAACCCGCTGTACGTGACATCTGTACAGTTCGCGGCTGGTTTTTACAACCCATCAAGTACGACACATGTTGGGTACACACCGTACGACCCTTTTTCTACGAGAGCTGAAAACAGCCGTAAAAGCAGAGTTCGTGCCGAAACAGGTATGGAACGCACCCCCCGGGTACGGTGCGTACCCCCCGTGATCGCATGGGTACGCACCGTACCCCTGTGATCATGGGGTGTTCGAGCCGTACAAGATGTACAATGGGTGTACGAGCCGTACCCCATGTACGATGGGTGTTCCCATCGTACATGGGGTACGGCTCGTACACCCATCGTACATGGGGTACGGCTCGTACACCCATCGTACATGGGGTACGGCTCGTACACCCATCGTACATGGGGTACAGCTCGAACACCCCATGATCGCAGGGGTACGCACCGTACCCCTGCGATCATGGGGTGTACGGACCGTACGGTGTGTATGTGTTTGTGTGCTTTTCCGTACGACTTGCCCTTACCTGACATGGACCGTACGAATCGCGTCCTCATACCCCTGTGCGGATCGTACTCGTCGGGTCGTATAGCATGTGTACGAGTCGCACAGCATGTGTACGAGTCATACGGTTCACGGTTTCAGCCTTGCAATACGTACGGATCGCGACGATTCGGACGGATTCACGGAATACGGATCGTACTACCCGACTCGGACGGGCGGGTAGGATTCGTACGGAGAGGGCTCCGGATACAAATCGTACGGACGTTTTTTTTCCCAAATCGGAATCGACCCCATAATGTTAATAATTTTTCTTAATTTGGTATTTTCCATATATGTATATAAATATATAGGCATGGTTTTTCAACAAACGAACCCAGTACTTTTGCTCCTGCACTGGAATGACGGCACAGCAATCTCCAACATACAGTGTAAGAACCTTTATTCTTTTTTGCTTGGGGCCATAACGCATTTCGGCAGGATCCCCTGCCTTGATCACACCAATATATATATATTTTTTTTTATTGAAACAAAAGTACTTTCAATGTTAAGAATATCTGCTTTAATTGTTAGAATGCTTAACATAATGTTTGTATGGTCCGAATATTTTGTGGTATTTGCTGAAAACGATGTCAAGATTAACATAGATTACATGGCAGGCGCTGTGCATCTATTGTTTGTAATGTGGATGTTCTTGTTCTTGACTGATGCTTCCATCAATAACTCACTGCTAGCTCACCGTATTGTACTTACCACCCAGGTATATTGTGAGCATAAACAAACCAGACATTGGTGAGAGCATATCGGTCCGACCTTTGGCACGGAAAAGCTGTGTGTTTAACCAGGGCACCAACGATACGAGTAACATCATGTGTCACTAAGCATATCATGCAAAAACAACAGTTGATGGACAGAATGCAGTACAATGTCGTACATTCACCCCAGTACAGAGATCTGGGTCTAAATCCATCGTTTTTTCACCATGCCATTCCAGTTTGAACCCAGCCATATGCAAATCAGTCTTGACCCTGTGCCCCATGGGAACAGTCCAGCCAGAACTGCCAAGCCAGGTCCTCCCTGGACTGGAAACACGCATCCTAGGACTGGTTTTGGGCTTTCAGCCCTCATCAGCCAAGATAGCTTGATTCCAGTGCCATGGAGAGCACGGGACTCACGTCTGAGCATACCCTTCCTACTCGGGGTGACAAATGCAAAAATAACAGTTGATGGACAGAATGCAGAACAATGTCATACATTCACCCCAGTATAGAGATCTGGGCCTAAATCCATTGTTTTTTGTTCACCATGCCATTCCAGTTTGAACCCAGCCCTATGCAAATCAGTCTTGACCCTGTGCCCCATGGAAACAGTCCAGCCCGAACTGCCAAGCCATGTCTTCCCTGGACTGGAAAGAAGCATCCTAGGACCGGTTTCGGGCTTTCAGCCCTCATCAGCCAGGATAGCTTGATTCCAGTGGCATGGTGAGCACGGGACTCACGTCAGAGCATACCTGTCACACTCGGGGTGACAAATGCAAAAACAACAAGTGATGAACAGAATGCAAAACAATGTCATACATTCACCCCAGTACAGAGATCTGGGCCTAAATCCATTGTTTTTCTGCTAACCATGCTATTCCAGTTTGAACCCAGCCATATGCAATTCAGTCTTGACCCTGTACCCCATGGGAACAGTCCAGCCCGAACTGCCAAACCAGGTCCTCCCTGGACTGGAAACAAGCATCCTAGGACCGGTTTTGGGCTTTCAGTCCCCATCAACCAGGATAGCTTTATTCCAGTGGCATGGAGAGCACAGGATTCATGTTTGAGCATTCCCTTCCTAGTCGAGGTGACAAATGCAAAAACAACAGTTGATGGACAGAATACAGAACAATGTCATGCATACACCCCAGTACAGAGATCTGGGCCTAAATCCATTGTTTTTTTGTTCACCATGCCATTCCAGTTTGAACCCAGCCATATGCAAATCAGTCTTGACCCTGTGCCCCATGGGAACAGTCCAGCCCGAATAGCCATGCCAGGTCTTCCCTGGACTGGAAAGAAGCATCCTAGGACCGGCTTCAGGCTTTCAGCCCTCATCAGCCAGGATAGCTTGATTCCAGTGGCATGGAGAGAACGGAACTCACGTTTGAGCATACCCGTCCCACTCGGGGTGACAAATGCAAAAACAACAGTTGTTGGACAGAATGCAGAACAATGTCATACATTCACCCCAGTATAGAGATTTGGTTTTACTAAGCATATCATGTCACTTGTTACAGGGCAAATGGTGAGTGACTTCAGCAAATCAATATCTCCATTAATTCCAGAAGTATTCACATTCGTTCTACCGTGGCCCTGTGTCTTAATTATCTCATTTCCGAATCTCACACCTTGCATGAAGGCATCCCATTCATTTCAGAATTGTAAGACAGCACAAACTTCAAATCAGAACTCGTTATCTGATTTCTACCTCTTCTCTGAATCTACTTTATCTGGGCAATCATCATTTTTTCCTTAATCCTTTTTTTCTTTGCATCAAAACAGTTACTGCAATACTTGGCATATCTCAAGATCTCATCTCTTCCCTTAGTATGACAACACATTTCGCTCTGTTGAATACTCAAACTAAGCTCAGAACGCAAATCCAAAATAGAGACGGATACCAACCTACAAACACTTTCTTTCTCAGTCTCTTTAACTCCATTGTATTTGCTTTAAATCTGCATAAGCGTTTCATAGTAGGCATGCACTCACTTCGGATCACTGACATAATATCGATGTCAAAAATATAGAACTACAAAAATATCGAGTAAAAAATATAGAATAACAAAACATATCGAATCCCTATCTCCAAACATGTAAGTACAAAAATATCGAATAAAAATACTGTTGTAAAAAATATAGATAGTCAAAATATCGAATTTTTTTAATATTTAAAAGTAATTTAAAATTGATATAATAATAAATATAATTAACTTAAACGTACTTAAAATACTTAAATAACCTTAAAATTTCTAAATAATTAATGTAACTTAAAAAAATTATAATAATTTTAATACATATATATATATATATATATATATATATATATATATATATATATATATATATATATATATATATATATATATATATATATATATAAATTGTCGTTTACCGCATTTCACTGGCAGCCTTTCGCCTGTTCGCAGCGCAGCGCTGCACAGAAAACCTCGAACACGGACCAGTTAGGTGCAACTCTTTTGAATGATACAGAGACTGCCGCATGACGTTTCGGCTCCTTGGAACCTTGCTCACATCAAAAAATATACAATATTTTTACCGTAGGATAGCGAGAGGGTTAAATTAACTATTACCACTCCAGTGAGTACAACAGTAGAGAAAACATTGGATAGCGCAGGGGTAAAAATTACTATTCCCACTCCAGAGAGTGCAACAGTAAGGAACGCGTTGGATAGCGTAGGGGTGAAAATTACTATTCCCATTAAAGTGAGTGCAACAGTAGGGAAAGCATTGGATAGCGTAGGGGTAAAAAATACTATTCCCACTCCAATGAGTGCAACAGTAGGGAAAGCGTTGGATAGTGGGAGAGTAAAAATTACTATTCCCACTCTAGAGTGGGCAACAGTAGGGAAAGCATTGGATAGTGTAGGGGTACAAATTACTATTTCTACTCTTGTGAGTGCAACAGTAGGGAAAGCATTGGATAGCGTAGCGGTAAAAATTACTATTCCCACTCCAGAGAGTGCAACAGTAGGGAAAGCATTGGATAGTGGGAGAGTAAAAAATACTATTCCCAATCCAGAGAGGGCAACAGTAGGGAAAGCATTGGATAGTGTAGGGGTAAAAATTACTATTCCCACTCCAATGAGTGCAACAGTAGGGAAAGCGTTGGATAGCGTAGGGGTAAAAATTACTATTCCCACTCCAGAGAGTGCAACAGTAAGGAAAGCGTTGGATAGTGTAGGGGTAAAAATTACTATTCCCACTCCAGTGAGTGCAACAATAGGGAAAGCGTTGGATAGCGTAGGGGTAAAAATTACTATTCCCACTCCAGTAAGGGCAACAGTAGGGAAAGCGTTGGATAGCGTAGGGGTTAAAATGACTATTCCCACTCCTTACAGTAGGGTAAGCGCTGGATAGCGTAGGGGTAAAAATGACTATTCCCACACCAATGAGTGCAGCAGTAGGGAAAGCGTTGGATAGCGTAGGGGTAAAAATGACTATTCCCAATCCAGAGAGTGCAACAGTAGGGAAAGTAAATACTTCATATATGAATAAACTAAATTAAATATTAATACCAATTACAAATATTTTAAAATAATTGACAATGTTATATAATATATTAATTAATCGATTACAAATATGAATGAAAATTTATTTTTATAAAAATGTACCTACTAATACAAATTATTTTACTAATACTAATTAAAAATACATTAATTAACAATTAAAAAAATAATAAAAAATTACAACAAAAATAACCAAAAATTTTATTTAAAAGTTTAATTATTTAAAATTCAATTACTTCTCACCCTATTCCTCTATAAACCCATAACCCACTACTGAAAAGAAATTAATAAAATTAACATAACTATCAATTAATTAAAATTAATTACCAATTATATTTTAATTATTTACCAAATTTTTATTAATTAACAATTAATTAAAAAATACCAATAAATAAATTAACATATTTAATTAATTATAATTAAATTACTTCCCACCCTATTCCCCTATAAACCCACAACCCACTACATAAAATACATTAATATAATTAGGATAATTATCAATTAATCAATTAATTAAAATTAATTACCAATTATATTTTAAATAATTACCATTTAATAACTAATTAACAATTAATTCAAAATAATAATTTAACGTATTTCATTAATTATAATTAAATTTCTTCCCACCCTATTCCCCTATAAACCCACAACCCACTACAGAATTATATTATGCAAAAATTAAATACCATAAAATTAAAAATTTAAAATAAATTATAAATTAAATATACACTTTTCACACATATAGTAACATAAAAAACACTTTAGAAAATTGATATTAACTTACTTTACTCAAATTCGATATTTTTGTTGTCTATATTCTGTCCATTCTATATTTTTGTTGTCTATATTCTGTCCATTCTATATTTTTGTAGTCTATATTCTGTCCATTCGATATTGTGTCCATTCTATATTTTTTATTCGATATTAATGTAACTCGATATTTAAAACTCAATATTTTGAGTGTATACCCTGTTCTTTCTTAAAATCACTACTGCTGTCTTGTCAGTGTTGAGTTTCACACAGCTGGCTTTCATCCAGTTATCACCTTCGGTCATGCAGGCAGGGAACTTGGTTCTTGTGTTGGGGGTCTTATCAGAGAGGGAGAGTTGCGTGTCGTCAGCGTAGGAAAGGATGTTGATGTCAAGAGCAGGATTGATGACGGCCAGAGAGATCATGCATCTGTTGAAGAGGGTAAGGATGAACCTTGGGGCTCTCCTCAGATTACTTTGCGGGCTTCAAACAAGTGTGGTGCCCTGATGGCAGCTTGTGTTCTATACAGTAAGAAGGAGTAGATCAAGCGGATATAGCGTCCTTGGATACCAACCTTGTGCAGTCGCTGGATGGGTTGTGAAACTATGTTAAATGCTGCAAAGAGGTCCGGGAGAATGAGAACTGTCATGTCTCTTCTGTGAAGAATCATGTAGATGTAATTTGTGGAGCTAATGAGTGCTTTTCTCTGTACAGTGTTTGAGTCTGAATCCAGACTGCATGGTGTTGAAGAGCTGGCTGTTCCTGAGGTGGCCGTTGAGGTGTTGGTTGATTATTCTCTGTAAAACCTTGGCCGGGTATGGTAGGAGGGAGATGGGTATGTATTTGAAAAGTGTGGCTGGATCAGCTGATGGTTTCTTGAGCAGGGGAGTAACGTTGGCATGTTTCCATGTGTCCGGGCAATGTCATTGAAAGTCTTGAGGATGGGTGTTAGTGCTTTGCTGATCCTTTGGTGAATAACATAACACAATGTAGTGTATTGCTTTCTATTAGCATGCTTCACCTAATATGTCCATATTCTTTCATGCGCCGCTTCATAACCTACATTTCTTTGTGCAAGGCAAGTTTTTTTGATTCACCACGTGCATTACTTTCTTAAACTAGGTTTTTTCATGCGGGTAGGACAGTTTCTCAAGCATTGGTTATTTGGATGCTAATAGCAGTTCACCATTTTGCATTTTCCACATTGTTATGTTATGTTATGTTATATGGTCTCATTTATAGCGCACGGCTACTCCAAGGAATGTCCCGGCGCTTTGGCAAAGAGAACTGGAAAGGAGTACACAACACAGCAACTCCCCGAGGGCCTAAAGAATATTATTGGGAGAAAAGCCAGGTCTTCAATTCCTTTCTGAAAGAGAACAGACTGTTGGCTTTTCATAGGGAAACGGGAAGCTCATTCCAGCATCGAGGTGCCAAGTATCGAAAGGAGCGACCTCCAATACGAGCACGTCTGATGGGGGAACGTCGGCTTTGGCAAGCAAGGCCGACCGTAGAGTCCTCTTAGGAGCGTAAAAAGCCATACGCTTCCCAATGTATTTTGGGCCAATGGAATGAAGGGCCTTAAAGGCAGGGGTCAAAACCTTGAAAGTAATTCTCTTAGAGACAGGAAGCCAGTGCAGTCTCTTGAGCAACTCCGAGGCTTTTGCCCTACGCTGAAGACCAAAAATGGCTCTTGCAGCAGAATTCTGCACGATCGGCAGACGTGCCAGAAGATATTTGGGAAGGCCGAGGTAAAGGGCATTCGCGTAGTCCAGACGCGAGCCTATCAAAGCCTGAACAATGATTTTTTTTATGTTGAAGAGACAACAATGTAAGAAACTTCCGCAGCATTTTCAAAATGCCGAAGCATTTCCCAGACAGCCCAATGATCTGGGGTCTGAAAGAAAAATCGTCATCGCACAGAACACCAAGATTTTTGGCTTTTGAAGAGGCAACGTCAGGAGGAAACATATCCTGAGGCCACCATGTCTTCCAACTGGGATCAGGCGGACATCCGAAAAAAAGCAACTCCCATTTACCGGAGTTGCATTTCAGACTGTACCGCTGAAACCAGTCAAAAACAGCACCCAGGCATTCTTTGATCGGACTACCGTCGAAGGCCTCACCCTTATTGCACGTAAAGAGGTGCTGGGTGTCATCAGCATAGGATATGATCCGGGCACCAAAGGATTCCGCCACCGCCGCCAGAGGGGCCATATAGATATTAAAGAGGGTGGGGCTCAGGATAGACCCCTGAGGAACCCCCACCTCCAGCGGCGGCATTTCAGCGGAGAACGGAGGTGCCCAGACCACTTGTCGGCGGCCTGTCAGAAATGACTTAAACCAGTTCCACACCATCCCACGAAAGCTGATCTCCCAGAGTCTTAAAAGGAGACCGTCGTGGGGGACAGTGTCAAAAGCCGCCGACAGATCCAACATAACCAGGATGGCCTTACCCCCAGAGTCAAGAGTCTCTCTGATGGCATCGGTGATCTCGAGAAGAGCTGTCTCCGTGCTAAAATTAGCACGGAAACCCGATTGAGAGTCATGCAAGATGTTACTGCTCTCGATAAAGCTGGAAATGAAGAGATGCACATGCTTCTCGATCACCTTTGCCAGAGCAGGGAGGAGGGAGATCGGTCTATAGTTGGCATGGATAAGGGGAGCCAAAGTGGGCTTCTTAAGCAGCGGCAGAATCAAGGCATGTTTCCAAGCCAGAGGTACCTCTCCCGTGATCAGGGAGGAATTGAGCAGTGGATTAAGCAAGGTGTTAACTGCAGGCGCTACTCTCCCCAGGCATTTCTCTGGACAAGGATAAAGCGGCGAGCCCGATTGTACAGGAAATCAAGAGAGGTAGCAGAAGACATGGGAGGAAAAACGGAGAGAAAAGGACCTTTCCCTTCCAGTGATAAGGGTAAAGTGGTCAGGTGGCTGGCAACTGAAATAGGGCCAGCATCAGGGAAAGAATCCTGAATGGATTTAATTTTATTTATGAAAAAATCACCAAGCTGGCTAATCCAAGCTTCGGTATGAGAATGGGTGGGCGTGCTCAAGGAAAGGAAGGTGAACTCTTTTACTATCCTGAAGATTTCTTTACTCGTGTTTTCAGCTTCCTCGATTCTACGCTCCAAGTATACTTTTTTCCCATCCCTAATATGTTTGTGATAAAGTCTAATAGCATCCCTATATTTTACTTTATCGCCAGGGTCATACATGCGCCGCCAAGCTCTTTCAGCCTTCTTACAGTCTTGGTGCATTTTACCAAGAAAGGGAGTAAACCAAGGGGCCGAGGCATGCCTACCCGCAGACTTAGCTGGCTTTCCAGGGGCTAACTCCACAAATCTGGCTATCAGCCACTTCTGGACCAGGTCAAGATTTTCCTCCAGATTACCAGATAGCTGACAGGGATGACGGCGGAGAGCATCAGACTGCATTTCCGCTGTAACCTGATGAAATGGCCGGGCCACCCCTCTGACATCTTTCAGCGATCTTGTACAAGTCATGGCAGAGGAAGGAATACAAAAATAATTAAAAAGTGATCTGACCATAAGACTGGAAGCGGCGGGGACACATCAATCGGGCTAGTCGAAAATATCTGGCCAATAGTATGGCCTTTGATATGGGTGGGACTAGTGATGTAAGGGGCCAGCCCTAAAGAGGAAGCAATGTCCTGCAGCTTAATAGTATCAGGATCCGCTGTATTATCCATGTGAAGATTCAAATCTCCCAAAAGAATGCAGTGCTCAGATCTAAGGCAGGGCACAGAGAGCGCCGCCTGCAGTTCATCAAAAAAGGAGCCGGTGCTCTATAGATAAGGATCCCAACGCAAGTTTGACGGGGAGATAGCCTGAGGGTAAAACCTAAGGCTTCACAACCCGCGATATTATCAACGGAAAAAGTCGTGCAAGGGATGCGCTTATCCACAATTAGTGCCACACCCCCGCCCCTGCCTTCCACTCTATCCCTCCTAAAGAAAGTGTAATCCGGAGGAATGGCAGTCACCAGATCAGGACCAGAGCACTCTCCCAGCCAGGTCTCAGTTAAAAACAGACAAGATGTTTTAGAGTCCGACAACAAGTTCCAGATGTCAATGGAATGTCTACTGAGAGATCTGGTGTTAAGGAGAATGCATTGATTGTACTTGAGTGGGGATTCGAGCAGGATTCCCTCCTGACCAGGAATGCGCCAGCCGCAACCCGAACAGCCCTTCCTAAGAGTTCGACCACCCGGGAAGACATGATGGCAAGTAGTAGTATGTCTTCGCAGCACAAGTAACTCCGTGGAAGAATAGGAGAGCATGATGACAAGAAATGCACAAACGCCCCAAAGTAAGAAGAAAGGAAAGGAAAAGGCCAGTGGGCCTACCTCGTCCGCCTCCAAGACGCTGACGAGCGCAGACGGGCAGGACTCTGGCACGACTCAGGTGCAGGGAAGGCGCTCCCGCTGTGCGTCACCGCTGTGCGCCAGGAGGAGTACTTTAAATAGCCTGCTCTCAGAGTCCACGAGCGCAGGGACGCTCCAAGATTGCGGCCACAGTTCCCTTCCTGATCCAAGATGGTGCTCCCCGCCCACAACCTCCCTGGAACCGGACCCGCAAAGCAGCGGTGGGGCTTCACCAGGTCAGCTGAGGCACACTCTGACCACAGGTCAGCTTCACCAGGCTGCCCCCTCACTGACCGTGCCTTAAGTAGCCTGCTCTCAGAGTCCACGAGCGCAGGGATGCTCCAAGATGCTCCAAGATGGCGGCCACAGTTCCCTTCCTGATCTAAGATGGTGCTCCCCACCCACAACCTCCCCGGAACCGGACCCGCAAAGCAGCAGTGGGGCTTCCGAGAAATTATGGTGCAAGTAAGGGGCAGAACAGGGTCACTAAAAGCAAGGGAAAAACAAAACATAAAATTAAAAGTAAATAGAAAAAAACGGGCTATTTCAAATAAGCAGATAGCGCTCTAAGCGCGCGCGACCAACAGCGAGGGGCTGAGGCACACTCTGACCAGAGGTCAGCTTCACCATTGCAAACAAGAGCCAGTTTTCTGGGAAAAGTGATATGTGTTCATGCTGTTTTTCAGGCCATTTACTTTTTCAGGCATTAGGCCTAACCACACAAGTGAGGTACCATATTTTAAGTCAGACTTGTAGAAATGGTGGGTCTTAGAAAATGTGTGGCTCCCCATAGATTTCAGAACGTTTCATCACAGAAATTTGAAGAAACTGTGTTTTTAGTCAAAGTTTGAGGTTTGCAATGGATTCTGGGAGAAACAACCTGGTGGCAGCTATGCAAATCCCCCCACCCTGCTGATTTCTAGGTGTCTAATTTTCAGAAATGTATAGGTTTGCTAGGTTTCCCTAGGTGGTGCCTCAGCTAGATCCCAAAATGCACAGCTACCCACATTGCAAAAATTGATCTGTTTTCTGGGGAAAAATGTGATTTGCTCAAGTTGCATTTTATATTGTAAAACAAAAGTGACAAACACAGTAACCCAGTGACCTGGATAAGGCAGTTATTATCAGCGAAAGTGGTCCCTAAGGGGGAAGAGTTGTCCTTGACTTCCACGGCAATAGTCATAAGTAACCTGCCTTACAGTTAAGGGTTGTTATGCTTTTTGTGCATTTTATTTACAATTAAATAGAAAACTTCTAAAAGAATAACCAAGATTTTAAAGAACTTCGCAAATCAAATTGATATAATAGGTGCTCTTATTAAGTGATGGTGCAGTGCATGTGAATAAAGTAAGCATTTAGTGCACCCGTGTTATTTACAATCTATACATGTGAATGAAGGGGACAATGTGATGTTACAAACAACGTTCATACTACAAGTGTCAAAAATCCACAATCACATTTTAATTACAGTCCACAATAGAATGTTGTTGATGTTTTGACGCACAATGCAACATTTATTAGAAACGGGTCATCATCATCTAGACAGAATATTTGTAGGAGTCACCAGAAAGATTAAGGCAAGATTCCTATACTCTGGGATGTGTCTAGAACTGTGGATACATCATCCGGCTTGCTCAAAGTGAAAGGCAACCATTATATTTAAAACCAGAAGGATAGAGGCACCACTACTCCAATCCTAAGGTGTATCAAAGTTTGTGAATACATCATCTAGCTTGCTGCGGGAGACTGTAAGTACTGGGTAAGCGGCTTAGTCATAAAAGGTAGGAAGTATAGGGGTGACTCACAAATGTAAATGAGTCCTCACCACGCCCATTCGGGAAGTTAGTATCATGAGCAAACAAAAGGACTTCCAGAAAACTTGGTGGAGCCTGGGGTATCCAATTTTCCCCTTGGATTTGGTTAAACATCGGTATTTGTTTAAAAAAAAGTGCGCACCGGCTGGAACAATTCGCTGCCCTGCGCCACAAAACTCATAAAATATGCCCCTTACAGCCTGCTGAATAGCGCTCGCAAAGGGCCAGATTCTGAGAATCTGGCCCTTTGCAAGTGCGATTTTTGCATTTGGGATTCATCGTCCCAAATGCAAAAATCGGTAATAGCGATATCGCAAATTTGCGATGAATTACATTTAAGGAATCTCTATTTGAGATTCCTTAAATGCAATTCATCATCCATTTTCAAATTGCGAAATCGCAATTTCGGGCCGCTATTTACCGCGAGGTCAAACCTCGTGGTAAATAGCGAAAACTCAGAAAAATGCTTTTAAAAGCATTTTTCTGAGTTGCATGTTGCACACACACATGTCCTTTTATATTAGAATTTAAGGGGTGCTACAGGGTGTCCTCTGGACACCCCTGGCACTCTTTAAATCACTATCTTATTTGCGATTAGCTAATTGCTAATCGCAAATAAGGAATACTCCCCATTCATTCCTAAGGGCCTTTTGGCCCATAGGAATGAATAGGGAGTTATTCCTTATTTGCGATTAGCAATTTGCTAATCGCAAATAAGGAATAAGTAGGAATCACATTTTTTTTGGCTATTCCTACATGAATCCCGTTTTGCGAGCCTGTAATAGTGATTCCTTATGAATCGCTATTAGAGACTCGCAAAACGGGTCTTTCATGAATCAGGCTGTTAGTGTTTAGCAAATGCATGTTCAAATGCTGGTCAAATGAATCAATATCTCTGAATGTATCGATGGAGGTAACGTTGATTGTAGGAAATAATGCACGCCTTTCATCCGCAACGACAGATTGAAATTGTGTGTTTTTAGGGTGCATCACCTTGGAAACAAAAGCATCGAAAATATTATTTTCATAGGATTTTCTAACACAGGTCATGAATGCCATGGTTTGGTAAAGATTGAAAAGCATACCAATTTATCATAATCTTTAGTGACCTTAGAAAATACTTAGTTACGCGTTAGAGCCAGAGCACACAAAGCAGAAATCGATAAAGTAAAGCATCAAACCCTGCCAGCCTATTTATCAGATGAACACTTCTATAGAAATCTTCAGCCAATGAGAACAATCCAGGCCAAAAGACAGGCCCGATGCAGATGATACTAACGAGCGCGAAGTGCAGCAATATTTATAACAATCAGAGCGGTAGCTGCCTTTCTGCACTGAGCACTCAAGATGCAATTTGAGCCTGTGCGACAGTACAGTAAGTGCTGGCTGAACAAGAAAGATTATATAAACTTGCAATGACATAAATGTGATCTTGTTTCTTTTCTGTTCAAATCTTTGTATTAAAGCCTTGGCTCAGGTCATTGTTAAGATGTTCATCTGTTTTGTTATAATATGTGCAGTGAAAAATTAGCACAATTTATGCCAGACAAAGATAGCAATTAAAGCCAAAAAGCCAAGAGGCTTAGATTGGGTTTATGTAAAATAATGAAATGTTTTACACCGTTAATAGGTTTTTGCTTTGCTCCAGCTAATATATAAATTTTTAAATGCTGTATTATTGTGTGCTACTGATATCAGACAATGTTTCTCACACCTATATTGAGTCGTAATTCATAACTCCATGGTATAACTACCTTCGTTAGGGCCTGGTAGGCTTTAAAGGCTGAGATGTAGGAAGCTCTTTAGCAGTTGCAAACCCCGAATTTCGCTAAATCGCTTATGGCTGCTAAATGGGTTTAGAAATACATAAATATTAGCAATTTAGAGAGGGTGTGTTTGGAGTGTCCCTACACATTCTGATTTGTAATGATATGTAATCAAGGTTTGCAATAGCTCTATCAGTCACAAACCATTGGTATGTCACCAACTCCTCAAAGATGCTGGCAACCCATTCACAAACAGGAATGGGGTCTCTGTGGAACCCCTTCACGTTCATGAATGAAGAAAATGTTTACTTGAGAGTTGTCAGTAGTCCAGGAGACCACTGCCAACTCTTAAACAAAATTTAAAACATACATATTGTCACCAATGCAGGTAATTTGTATGTGCTTGAATGAAAGGAACCTGGCTCCTATAGCTATGGAAGGGATAGCCTTTTATGGAAAGTCTTTCATGGGCTATCAGCCCAGTGGAGGAGAATTTAGGAAACACATTTTGAAAGGGTGGTCCAGAGAGAGAGTGGTACAAGCAATGACATATCCCCATTCAGCTATTGAGGGTGATTGTCACACAGGGAAGATCAATGTGAACATCCGCCTCAGACTTTTGAGTTTTTAAGCTACTTATTACTATAGTGTTTTTTGGGGTGTTTCGAGTGTCAGAAATGGTGGAGGCAAGATGTAACAAGATTTCACATAGAGTTAGAGAAAAGGAAGACAGATAAGTGGGATTTTTGAGTCAGGGCAATGTTGAGGCTTTTAGGAGAAAAGCAGCATTGTCTTTTGAGTATATTCTGGAGATCTATGAGGTTGAAAGGGTGGGAGGCAGGTCATGATTTCCTACATGACAATGACAGGAAAGGGATGATCAGGGAGGTGTTGCGAATGCTGAGGCGATATTTGAGTCAGTGGGGGTTGCCACGCTTGCCAGTTCAGCCGGCATTTGTTTGGGATAGGTGCAGCCATGGCAGTGTTTGGGTAAGAATAGGAGACCTGATGTTGAGGATGATTGGTTCATTAAAATCAAAGTTATTGTGGGTTTATGTTCATGCTCATAAGTGGGATATGATTGAAGGTTAGTGGGTTATTTTTCCTGCCAAACCTGGGGTGGTAGAAGCCTAGCTAATTTGGACTTGAGATCATTCACTTGTAGAGGCAGCCAATGTTACAATGGAAGGTCTTGGCTTTGGAGAATGATTTTTAAAAGGGAATAAGAGGCACTCCTGTACCAAGTGTACCAAGTGTGGCATGCTACGCATACATCTTTAGACTGTTTGAGAAAGATTGATAAAATGACAAACTGTTAAGACCAGGAAGTTAATATTAAAGTTAGCTAGGTTGTTGTCATAGGAGATGGTGGGTTAGATGTTACTGTTAGGGCATTGTCACAGATGTTTTAGATTGTTCAGCGACAGTCAACGGATGTTGGGTGATAAGTTTATTTATTTTTTATTTTAGGGCGCTTTACAATAGAACCAGTTACAATACAAAAGGACTTCAGAGTACATGAATAACGTAAAATATACTAAACAAATAAATTCTAAACTCACGTAAGGATGGTAGTAAATACATATTTCTAACACAGATATTATCGGTTAGAGATACACATGTACACGTTAGCTTGCTTCCAACAAAGCTACCTTTTCCTCTTAAGCACAATTGTCAGTGGTAAAGTAGATCATACCTCCTGTTCAAAACCCTACTTTTACTTAAAATACACAGTACCTTAATATGGAGAACATAACAATGTAAATACCCTTTTGTAGTATAAGGAGATGTATTTGTTCCATACTTTTCAGGGATGATGGTGTTCAGGATGATGATGGTGTCTTGCTTACCCCTGTACAAAATGATGCTCACAATGTGTTGTAAGTGAAACTGTGTATAAAGTAAAGGGGGTTTACAGTAGTAAATATAGCTCAAAACAACAAGTTAACCAGGACAGGCAGAGTCCAACTAACAACAGGGAAGTTCAACCTGCCATCCTTCTGGGCGTGCGGTCAGGTTGTAGACCCATCAAGATGCATCTCTGCCTCTCCGCTATCTTGATGTATAACAGCTGCTTCATTTACGATAATTTAGTTTATTTAATGTATGTATAACAATAATTTATATTGCAATTTATAATTAATTGTGAAACAAAAGAGAGTGAAGAAAAATACATCCAATAACAATGAATTATCTTTGCTAGTATATATGATTGACAGGCCAAGATGGCATCCATGTTTTGCTTTAACCTAAGGAAGCATATGCAAACTATTTGTAAGGAAATGGGTCATTAGTTTTATGGGATGCATAAGTAATGGGCCAACATTTGCCCTCCACTGGGAACCAAGCACCTCATTGTTGTGCTCAACTCTATCCGGGTAATGGAGCAGAGCAGTCAAAGGCTTACTCAAGGGAGGTGGGGTGGGCTAGTAATCACCACTCCCTGTCAAGCAATAATAACACTTAATACATGTTTGTAAGACCATAGAATGGCATTGCATAATCACCTTTGAACCCCTGATGGGGTCATACAAATATATACTCTGTCTATTGGCTTGATCAAAGCTTACCGATCAAAAAACTGCATGTTAAAGGCTTCATTTTGAACATAAATTGAATCATCAATAACAGTAATCATAAGCAAATACATGTATTTCTATTACAATAAACATATTTACAGTGATCAATAAACACTATTGTTAGACCTGGCACCATTGGCATGGGTCTCCGCCTGCTTTTGCCTCGAGTGTTTTTGTTGTGTGTTGGACTTCGTTTTGCTGATCTAGATGCTTTGGGCACATTGCCACTGCCATTCAGTGGCAAAGTGCAAGTGCTCCCTTTGTAAAGTGTTGCTATGGATTGGTGCTTCCATGATTGGCATATTTGATTTGCTAGTTAGTTCCTAGTACAATGCACTGTCTGTGCCCAGGGCCTGTAATCTAATGTTTTAGTGGGCCTGCAGCACTGATTGTGCCACCCACATAAGCAGTGTGTAAATGTAACTCAGATCTGCCACTACAGTATCTGTGCACAGTTTGGCACTGCCATGTCGACTTTGCAAGTGAATCCACTTGACAGACCTTAACCTTACCTTTTCTTACAAGTTAGTCACCCCTAAGGTAGGCCCAATGTACCCATGTGGGCAGGGGGCAGTCTATGTGAAAAGTAGCATGTGTGGCATGTCCTGATATTGAAATCCTGCCAATTTCGTTTTTCACTATTGTAAGGCTTTCCGTCCCCAAAGGATAGAAAATGGAGTTTGCTTATTACATCTTATAAGCATATCAGCCCCTGGGAACCAGAGGGGAAAATAACATGCCTGAACTCGGAAGGTTAAAATGCATATTTTAGTGAGGGTGATTTTCACATTCTGTGTTTGATAATACCACTTTTAGAAAGTAAGAATTTTCTTGCTGAGCATCCAGTGTGCCTCTGCTAGGATGTGTATTGATTATCTGGCTTTGGAGTGACAGGGGCTGGGGAGGGGCAGTGGCTACAGAGAGTCTGGATGAGTCAGGACTGGGCTGAATAGACAAGGGCTGCATTTAGAGTACGGGGAGTAGATTTCCTTTCACCTGAATGGGTCTAGACTGCCTTCCACAATGCTGTCTCCACTTCTTGCCAGGAAGCTGCACCAGAGAGGCCATAACTGGTTTTGACTGAGCACAGGGCTTCTCTGCCACCTGAGAACAAATCATGTTGCTGTGTAAAAATTGGGGTCCAGACCCCAGAACTTTAAATCATTTCTGGGAATCAAGAGGAACCTTTGCCAAGGAGAAGATCTGAAGAAACTGAGGGGGAATACTGGCGCTGTGCTGTCTGGGGTTGCCCTGCAGTGGCTTCTTTCTATCAAGGAAAGGGAAAATGACTTTGCTGTTTTCTAAGTACCCTGCTTGAGGAACAATCCAAGGGCTTGCGGAAGAGCTTGCCTCCTGTTCTGAATTCTCAGGGACACAAAGTCTTCACCCCCAGCTCCCTTGAACTTCTTCGCTGGGAGTTCTGACCTGCCAAGAGGTGACTGTAGTTTTCTGGACCTCTGGAGTTTGTTCTGGCTGTTGGGATTCGGAAAAGCAAAGCAACAATGAGAAGCTTGGCGCATCCGCATCTGTTTCCGCTGCATTGCCGAATAAATCGTCGTAGCGCCTGCCTGCGGCTCAGGAAATCGCTGCATGCCGCATCGAGTGCGCTGAAGTCCGAGATCACTGCACCAATTCCGACGCAAGCCCTGCTGTGCGGCTGCAAGAACCCACGCACCATCTCAGATCATCGCATCGAGGGGCCAGGTCTGTTGCATCATTGGGAGACGCTGTAAGAAACCAACGCATCATCTCCCCATGCAGTAAGAAACTGAAACATCACCTCTTCTCAGGTAAGGAACCGACGCATCAACTTCCCTGCACAGCAGTAAGGAACTGCTTCACAGGGGAGGTGAGCAGGAAGGAAATGTTTAACTTTCCCTGAGTGCAAGGAACCGACGCATCACCTTCCCTGCAACCCTTTTTGTTTGTGTGCACAACACATCCAAGGTACTTTGTGTGAAAAGTGTTGCATCTGCAATTTGCTCTGAACTGAACTATTTCCACCATTTAAGTTATATTTGTATTACTGTATTGTGGTTTTTTGTCACTTTGGTCTTGTTTGGTTTAGATAAAGATTACTTATTTTTGTAAACTGATGTGGTGTCCATTTGTAGTGTTTTCACTGTGTTACTGTATGTGTTCACAAATGCTTTACACACTGCCTCTGAAATAAGCATGTCTGCACATGTCGAGCTACCAAGGGGGTGAGTAGGGATTATTTTAGAAGTGTATTTCCTTACCTTGACTATGAAGAAGGGTCCCTACTTGGACAAATATACCTGCCTCTGCCAACTAGAGACCCCTATTTCTAACAACTATCAGCATTATTATATATCTATAAAACATTTTAAAATGAACAAAACGTGTCTGTGCTTTTGTAGTATTTTAACCACATAAATGCAATCATAATAACACTACAGACCCTAGAGGACATCTCAATTTGACATGGAACCATAGGCTTAGTCCCTAGAGGGTACTTCAATTCACGGACCGTCTTTGTACACTTCCACAATAGCTGCAACCATAAAGTAAACCCCTTAAAATGTGCAGCACTCCAGTGGTAGAAAAAAACTCCAGCCTTGGGAGTGCTTGAAAACATGAATTCAATCCTAGCAAGGTCCTGGATTTGATGACCCTCAATCAAAGGTCATTACATTTATAAAGAAATTACTTGGATGAAGCTGCTGTGGTCCTGCAGCCCATCCCATGCCTTTGTTTTAATGTTGGTGATGCCTCCTGGTCATTTTGGGGGCCACCACAAGAGGAGAAACACAATTACGTAAGAGCATTGCAGGGCACTTTGGGGTGCTCAGTCAGAAGAGAATATCTGGTCTTTATTTTTTCAGTTTTTTTGTGTTTATTCTGGGGAGGCCTCATAGGATTATCCAGCATGCCTCCTTCCTTGGGGGCCAGCCCAGGGAGCTCACCCCTGGCTGCCTTGCCAGCTCCCTCGTGACCCATACCTCTGTGTGCAAACGTAGAAGCCGGCAGCACTTCTCACTGTGTGCCCTTCTTCAGACAGGGTGCATCCCTCTACGAAGGCAGTCCCACTTTTCCCAGACACAGGCAGGTGCAAGTCCACTGCCATAAGGGGAGGGTGTAATGGTGCTCCCCCATTCTCTTTTTGTTTCTGTGGCTGGGGTCCTAGATTCCCTTTTAGAGGAGATGGCCTTGGTATAGCAGAGTCCAGGGAGGGGGATCCCTGAGAAAATTAATGAAATAAATCCAGCACAAGGCACAGGCAGTGTCCCACCCCGGGGATAAATTAAGAAAAAGCTGCAGAGCCCCATGTGCTTCATCATTTGTAAAAGGTCAAAGGTCACCAAACTTTAAAATGCCATAACTTGGGCTCCGGTGACTTGGTTCTGATGATCTTGGGCTCATTGTGCTCCTGGTGGTGAGCCCTGGCCACCGTAAACCCTTTCCTTAGGCCTCTAAAGGGATGAACATTGCAAGGGCTGGTTTCAATGGCTCTCTACACCGGTCTTTGTTTCCACCATGGTGCAGAAGCCCAGTCTTTGTCCCAACTAGTCTTCAGGGGCATAATTTGACCAGCTTCAATGGTCCTTGGGAGCACCCCACCGGTCCTGGGGGCAACTGTATTCAAAGTCCTGGTTCCAGGTGGATGTCAAGAGGTTTCTTCTTCCAGTTGTACTCAGCTACCACCTCCAGTCCCAGTGTCAAGTAGAAAAAACACAACCAAGAGAGAGTTCTTTCTCTTCCACAAGATTTGTTTGTGGAGCTGGGAGGTTTCAGCAGGGTAGCACCTTTGATCTATCCTGGGGTGCCACATCAGCTCTCGGCCCCTGTCCCAACCTTCCTGCCCAGCATGTTGGGACATTTAAAAGTTGCGTCACCTAGGAGTCACATGCCACATCTCCTCTGGGAGCCTCACCTCTGACCCTCGCTGACATCACTGCCAGGGTTTTTCTCAGCAAATCTTCAAAGGGAGCACTCTCCTCTGTTGGCTGAAGAAGTCTGGGCTCCCTCCTTTCTTTATTGGGCTTGGGTAGTCCCATCCCTGGCACAGTGTGACAGCTGATTGATTGGTGCAGACCTTTCATCCATACTCCATTCCTGCTCAGGACTCAGGAGTTGAGTAAAGTAATGTTAAATGCTCCCCTTGTGTGCAAAGGACGTTGTTCCTGCTGCTGTAGACACATGTAATTAACTTAGCACAGTAGGGTAACAAAAGGCCTGGGCTCTGATCCTGAGCTGATCCAGAGAAATATGGCATTCCTGGATGACCCATAAGCTGTACAGATATCTTTTTGGAACTTGCAGAATAAATTTTCCCACACAGGTTATGTCCCAATTCTAGGTGTCACTGGTCTTGGTAGGCCAAAGGGAGGTGAAGCTGTACTCTAAGGCAGCCCTCCCATAAGTGTATAATGTAGTGCCACTGCAGACAAGACAGTAAACCACACTGCCTTCCCTATGAGTGTACACTAATATTATGAGGCCTACCCTAGTTCAATGTCTAATCCTGCAGAGTTCCCTCTGCACCAGGCTACCTGTGCCCAGTTACCAGGCTGTGCATGTCAGGAGTCTCCCACATGCAGCCCCCACATGTGTATACATGCATGTGTGCGCATATTCACATTTAGCCAGCCAAGTGCCGTCTTACCCTTGCTGTGTTGCAGTGGCCTTATCTTAAAAGGCTGACACTGACAGTAAACATGTGCAGACCATCTACCATGAGTTTACAGTGGGTGAATCACAGGTAATGAGGCTTCCCTACAATAAAAGGTTGAAAACCAGAAGATCTGGGAAATTTAGATGGGCAGAACACATTGTCTCACACTATTTTTATACTTATGCACTGGTTGTTGATAAGGAGGAAGCAAGATGGTGGCCGACGCAGTGAATAAGGCTATTTTTAGCCAAAATGTGTTGATTGATGTCTCTGTTCTACAGCTCTGCACTTATTAATACATACTATATAAGCTTCTTGCTTCTTGAGTGCAGTGCCCTTTGTGGAGATACATGCAGAAAGGTATACAGATAGGTGTGTGTGTGTGGGTGTGTATATATATATATATATATATATATATTCTCACAAAATGAACCACCACTTCAGAGAGCACACAATTTTTAAACTTATTAACTTTTCATTTCTGTACCTGCCGAGAACAGCCTGTGATCAAGGAGGACAAAGCTCCGAAACGCGTAAGGCACATAAAAATTAACCTGAGGCAGTAGAAACCATCGTGCGCAAATAAGTTTGAAAATTGTGTGCTCTCTGAAGTGGTGGTTCATTTTGTGAGAATTAATTGCGGCAGTTCCTTGTCGTAGAGAAGCACCGCCTAATGAGGACCGCGGAAACTCTGAAACCCTGCCGAGTTTCCTTTTGGAATCTTTAAACTGCACCCGTGATGGCTCATCGTGTCCTGGGGCCCACTGGAGGGTTTTGCAAAGTTATTTAAATCACTCGGACTGAGCACGGAACCTACAAAGGTAAAATCACTAAGAAAGAGGCACCCCAGACTACTACAGTTAATACATGGACTTCAAGTACCATCATGCAAAGAAATGCAAATCATTGACGTAAAGAATAAAAAAAACGTTTCCAAATGGTGCCTCTTTCATTTCTGTACCTGCCGAGAACAGCCTGTGATCAAGGAGGACAAAGCTCCGAAACGCGTAAGGCACATAAAAATTAACCTGAGGCAGTAGAAACCATCGTGCGCAAATAAGTTTGAAAATTGTGTGCTCTCTGAAGTGGTGGTTCATTTTGTGAGGAAAATATATATATATATATATATATATATATTAACTGAAAAAACCATAGGTTTCACACCCGCTATAGTTAGGAATTAGCATTTAAAAAACCTTGAAAATTCACTGAAAAAAACATAGGTTTCACACATGTTATAGTTAGCTGGACATTTCACTCATACAAAACCTTTGAAATTCCCCCGTTATAGTTAGTTCAGCTAACTATAACTCCCGCGCCGGCAATACACTGCTGATGACGTCACATACTACATCACTCATGACATGGTCAGTGATGTCACTGATGACATCTCAAATGCCATCACAGTGCCAACCCCTACCAACCATGTCCACAACCTAGGATTTATGTGTAAGCAAGTCAACACCGTCTCCTCTAACTGTTATAACACACTCCACATACTCAGCAACATTTACAAGTGGATCCTAACCAAAATAAGAAGAACAGTGACACAGGCCCTCATCAGCAGCAGACTACACTGTGACAAAAAACTCTACATAGCAATTCCAACCAAACACCTGCAACAACTACAACAATTCCAAAACACCTCCACCTGAGTGATCATCAATGTCCCCTGCTGCAGCCACCTCACCCACCGCCTCAATATCAACAAGACGATCACCTTCAACCTCCTCACCCTTACCCTCACTTACAAATTACTCTACACCAGACTAATCTACCTTAACATCAGTAATCCAGAAAGACCAAATTTTGAACTTAAACTTTTGGCTTTAAAAATATTAGGTAAGAATTTGGTAATTCTTTAGGCAAACATTGCTTAAAAACTAATTGACTATCATTAAAATGTATCCAACCTTTCAGACATTTTAAATAAACAGTGTAATGTCCAGATGTTGTAGAAAGTCCATCATGAAAAACAATTGCAACAGCTACAAAAGTTCTTCATGATATTGAAACTTGACCAACTACAACATTTTTAATTAAAGTTTCCAATGTTCTTCCATCAGCCCTACAACGTTGCAGCATTAAAATTACATACTGTCCATATCTTTGTATAAATAATGTTGATGACATTTCTGATTTACATTGGCTACACTCCATGTTTTGACTTGCTCCTCTAATTAGATTGTTAAAAGACACTGATTCACAGTCAGGTAAAGTCAAATATATGAATCTTTCAGTGTCTATGTTAGTGCTACATGTAAACAAACAATTTTGACAGTCATGTTGCCATTTATAAGAAAGGCCAAAAAGGTTTTCAATATCTATACCTTCATCTTCCAGTACAGCAAGCATAAACATTAAACATTCCTGACAATCTTGCTGAATATTCGGCGTAAATTGACTAGAACCAGAGCATAAGTCCAAAACATTTCGAATATCAGAAACACTTTGTATTTTACTTTTATCATTACTACATTAATCATAAACAGAATACAACAATGAACAGAATCTTTTGTCCCGATTTTCAACAATTTGCTGTTGCAAACTTTCAAGAACAAAAACAACATTAACAACTACATTAGCATATCAGTTGACACCACAACTATTTTCAAACTGATAACCAACATTCTCTTCAACACTGTCCTTTTTCTTTTTGAATGCAGGCGCAACTTCATCTTGTTTTTTTTCTTTCTCTACATTTTCACTACAGATATTCTCAAATCTTCTTTTTCTACCTACCACACGCTTTTCAAATACTGGATATTGACCTAAATTAGGTGCATATTCTCTTCTTAACCTATTATACTCTTTCACACAATTTACATCTGCACTAACCTTTGCCTCATCAAAATCAATCAAGTACAATCCAGATAAAGTTCTGACTCGAGACAAAGCAACATATGCCATACTCTCTTTAAACACGATACTTCCAATATTCACTAAAGCACTATCTACACTTAAACCTTGAGATTTATGAATGCTCACTGCATACGCCAAAGAAACAGGAAACTGTTTTCTGCGAACATACAAATCTTTTACAAGCAAAAAACAGAGCTGAACAATGACTAAATTGTTGTACTTCTTCAATTTAATCAAATTTGTTTTTCAAAAATTCAACACCATCTCTATTTACGTAATTAACGAAATCAACAACTTTACTTATTGCTCCATTTACTAAACCTTTTTCCACATTCAAATTACGTCGTAAAATTACCCTACAGTTTACACATGCATACAAATTATTTTCTAAACCAACAGCTTTACTTATCGTTTTGTCTAAAGAATCCATTTTCCTCTTCAACTTTTCACTCAAAATAATAGTGATTCCTTCATGTTCTATTTTATCAATAGCTTCCAATTTTAAAACTTCAACATTTCTTCATTGAATTGGGAACATTCACGTAGTGTTGGCATTAAGCAGATTACAGATTTGTTTTCTGCAATTGTCATGTATATTTTCCCTGGTACAATATTTTCATTTGAAAACAAATTGGAAAGTAATTGTCTCTGTAAAGCTTGTTCGCCATGTCCAGTCATTTTTCCAATTCTTATACCTTGAAGAATAGTTCCATAATCAACATCATTTGCCTGTCGCATATAATAAGTTCCTTATACTCAAAATATGACCAAATGTTTACATTTCCAATACGCCCCAAAGACTTTATAGTATCTTCATGCAGCAGTGTTTTAAACACTGGTTGTACTTTTACAGAGTAAGTTGTAGAAGATCTCCAAAAACTATGACGTGCTTTCTTCCAAATAATACGTCATACTCTGTTTTAAGAATTTGCTGCATTCTTAAATGCACAAAAGCAAACATTAAGTTTGATACCATGCTTACCTCATCAATATTAAGAAGTTTAATTTTCCTCAAAACTCTTGAAACTTCACAACAAACTTCTCCAGATAGCTTGTGGTATTCTAACTTGTTTTCATGCTCTACTGGTAGCATTAATACAATGTAAAGTAATTCCTTTAATATTGTGGGCTGCTAATCCAGTTGGAGCAGTGACAACACAAGACAAATGCGACTCAGTTGTTTTCTGTAGAAAACCTCTGATTGCTTTAATTAAAAAACAAGAGCACTCTTTCTTCTCATGAAGTAATCCATGGTCAATCTGTTGTCTCACTTGCTCATATATTTCTTTCTTCTCAAGATTTAGTTGTTCTTCCAAATTTCCTAAGTTTGTAACATCTTCTTGACCTTGATACATTGCTGTTTCCATCTCTTCCATAGCAGTTACTGTGTCATTTTGAACAATTGGTTCTCCTAGTGGGTCCTGACTCAACGGAGCAGAAGTTTGACTCTCTTGAGAACTGTCTCTAGCAATCTCAGCTGCGATTGTAGCTTCTTGCTCGATTTCATCATTCAACATTTTCACATAATTAGCAAAAACAGGGCATTGTATAGTATCTTTAGTTGCATTGAAAGAATCTTCATAGCTCTCGAAATCTCCAAGTAATTCCAATTCTGAACGCCATGGCTTGAAAAGTTGCAAAAGAGCTAACTAGTAAAATTCCCTTTTGTCAGGTGTTTCGCAACTCAGTTTACCGTGATTAATCAAATGTCCATTTCTTTGCTTCACCAGACATCCTTCTGAACCAATCACGGCATATATACCATTATTGATGTTTTCTGTAATATTCCGTTTAAAAATATAGTTTTGCAGCACTTCATAGAGACAAATGTTCTCAAGATGATGACTTCTATTTGGATAATATGCATCCAACATATTTGTTTTCACAATATCTGTACTTTCTGGCTCTTTTTCAGCTAAATATTCACTTTTTTTGTACAGATTTAAGAACTCTGGTACGTGTTGCAGCAAGACCTAGACTCACCCAAATGATTCTTCTAGATTTGGAGTATGGAAAAGGGGACAAATCTAGGACCATATTATGAAGAAAGTGTGACACAATATCGCCACTTTTATCAGCAGGAAACTGCTGCTAAAGCGGCAATAATGGGCTTGATAATATGGCCTTGTGAATTCCCGTAGAAGCCCAGGTTAACACCATAACCTGGGCTTCTATGGGAATTCACAAGGGCATATTATCAAACCCATTATCGCCACTTTAGCTGCAGTTTTCTGCTCAAATATAACGTTCAGCACCGTGGGGAGAGCCCCAAAACCCTCACGGTCCCAGCCGGCTCCCTGCATCCTTCAGGAGCCAGCATTGCTTTTTGTCAGAGAGACCAGCTTACATGCTGCTCTCTCAGACAAAAAGCAATCCGCTTTCCTACTTGAAACATAACTCTTGCCCTACCATAGCAAACAGCAGTGTCCCAGGGATAGGCACCCCGTAACACTACAGGAGCCGGCCCTGTGAGGTGGTGGTTCCCAGGGCCATTAAAGGCTCAACAAAGGCTACCCAAGACTTTGACCTTGCGGATCATTGTAAACCCTTCTAAGCAGCCCTAGGGGGACAGGAAGTCCTATAGCAAACATCAAACTTTTCCTGTCAATCTACACACTCAATATACACACATATACAAATAAATAAAAAGTCACATATATTCCCACATTAAATCAAAACTAAACACACTTTTATATTGCTTGAACTTTTGCACCCTTTCCAACTGACAAAACTTTCAACCCTTCCCCCATTCCACAATCTGCCAGGTACCATAGAAACACTTCAGAGAACATCTAACTCAGCACACAGGTGAAAAGTTCATCATACATTGTTGCAAATTAAAACAGCAAGTGTGCTTGACTTGAGAATATACCAGCTTATCTTATGTAACGTTCTTTTCTATCAGTTTTTCTTAACCAATAAAAATCAGGCTTTTAAAAAACAGAAACATGCATCCTAGCTTAGTGTAGAATGTTGTCGAACAACCAATCATTTCTTTTCTTTTTTCAAAACTGCATGTTGTCCACCATTTTAGAAAAATCTTACTTTTCAAACTGCCATTTCATTTACAGAGACCTTCAGAGTGCATCCAGATCTCTCTTCAGGATGTTTACAGTGTGGATTGTGGGACACAGCTATATTTTCTGGAGCCAAAGGTACACACAACAGAAAAGAATTTACAAAGACCTACGTTTACCAAATGTAGACATAAAATAGATTGGACAGAGAGGATTAAAGTGGCATCAATTGATGCCATTGGTGAAATCCTTTTTACATCTCCAACACCCTGACCTCATATTTGTGCACTGTGGTGGCAATGACCTAGGCACTTTGACAGGGGTTGGTATGGAAATGCTTATGAAGGACACCTTTCAACAATTGATGACACTGTTCCCCAAAACTGCCTTTATATATTCTAATATATGCCAAAGGCAGAAATGGAAGTGGTCCAATCACTATTGTCCACAGATTGAAAAAGCTAGGAAACATGTGAATAAATCTGTTTCCGCCTTTCTCCGAGACTATAGAATGGGGTCCATCTACTACAACAATCTACCTTTCAATATGGATGGCATCTACAGGAGAGACAGTGTACATTTTACAAATGAGGGAAACAGAGTATTCCTCTTGAACTTTAAACTCTGCATTGGTACTTACTTGTAGGTACCAAAATCTCCCAATATACACAAGGGCTCTTTTTAGAGCCACCCAACATCTAAACACAAAAAAAAAAAAATATCTGAAAAATATGCTTCTTTTTCTTCCTTCAGTACGCTTATGGGACGACTTCCAATCTTCGCACCGTACATCGTCCATACGTGCTTGGTAAGCGTATGATAAATCTACCATAAAAAATATAGCCTTTATCACAATTTTTTTATAATCCCCGAGGACCCCATCCCCAGGGGCTCAAATGCAACGTTGCGGACCGTGGGAAGAGCCCCAAGGCCTCCACGGTCCCAGCCGGCTCCCCACTTCCTGCGGGAACCGGCATTGCTTTTCGTCACAGACAGCAGCTTACATGCTTACATTCTACTTTCAAAGATGATTTCAACAGTTATACATTTTATAAAATGATATAGTGCTGCACACTAAAGGAGAAAAGTCAGCACAATTATAATAGAATAGAATATAGAAAGAAAAAGAATACTTCCACACTCAACAAACTCGTAAGCAGACTTCACAGTTTAATTTAAAAGCACCCTACTACAACTAGTTTTTCAAATGCATTATACAATAAAATGCATCACAAAATAGGCTACATACATGGTGACAGTATTGTAACGTCACATAGAAAAAAGAAAGCCACTCTTACGCTACCAGGAAAACACAACAACACTAATAAAGCCCAAATTTCCATTGTAGTGATTTCTTAGTTGCAAGTCTAGTTGTTGGATCGACATACACACTCCCTCATGACTGGTATACACCTATACCACACCCATTCAGCGTATCCGTCACTACAAACATGACCACATGTACAAAAAAGACAGAGCGCACATTTGGTACGCCATGTTAGAGTTGTTCTCAAAGCACCGAACAAGGGGACCGCTACTACATGCGTGGCCTCTTTGGTCACTGAGTAAGTGGTGCCCAAAGCACTGAGCGGGGGAAGAACCTGCGATGATGATGACATAGAGACATCAAGACTCGGCATCATATATGACACTTCTTTGCTAGAGATCGGGACTACATCATGAAGAACGTGTCTTCCATGAAAAGGTGAGCTGTGAGGCTTGAGTATGCATCGGAAGGAGTCAAAGGGTTGTAACTTACTACATACAAAAATTTGACTTAGTATTTTAGACGAATGGACTCCTACATATTGTATTAATTTACATGTTTAATTTTTTTTCCCAATAGCAGTAACGTTTTTATAATCGCTGAAATGTCCGGAATATATTCACAATACAAACAGTTTGTAAAAATCTGACAATCAACGTCTACAAAAGCGCGAAATTATCTAACTCCAACTTAATAAAGCCACAATTACCAATTATAACATCTTTCTTTTAATATCTTTTAGATGTACAGCTTCACATGGATTATGTAGCACGGACAACAGCAATAGCACAAGGTAAGCAAAGAAGCTTGTTTCTGAAACAAGGATAAGTTATCTGTCAAAGGAGAGAATATGCAGTATGCGCAAAAAAAACATTAGGCTAACAGGGCTTCAGCTAGGATGACATAGCTTCCTGGGCCCACACACAGTCGCACCCGAGTACGTCACAGGTCTTTTAAAGACATTTTGCTTGTTAATGAGACTTACAACCCCTGCAGCTCCACTCTTCTTTTTGCTTTAACTAAAGCCCCCACCCGAAATTTTTTCTAGCCCTCCCACCCCGATATTTTTGATTGTGATTGCGCCTCTGGCTTCAAGGACCCCTCCCCTGTCATGTGTGTCTCTCCCTCGTTTTAATGTCCTTTTTTGCATTTCTCTTTCTTACTCTCTCACATCGTTTCTCTTTCTTTTTTAAAAATTAGGACACTACTATCTCCACTGAAATGATTAACTCTCTTGATTACAGTGAAGGCTTCTTCCACACGTAGAGCACCATCTTTCAATCACGCCAATGGCACTAGGAGACAAAGAATTTTGCTTCCGAAACAACAAATTATCTGTGAAAGGAGTGAGTGTGTAGTGTGTACCAGCTTCACTGTGTAAAATGCCTAATTACCTCAGAGCAGTGACAACAGATAGGTTACAACAGTCTGACAAACAGATCTACAACTTTATTACGCCACTTTTATGTCACTTTTTACATTTGAAAAGTGACGCAAGGAGCTTGTAAATCTACGTCTGAATTTTCAAGAAAAAATCTCAACTCCGTACTCTGCGAGACAGTTTTAATGTTATTTTCTCTCTCTCTCTCTTTCTTTCTCTAACTCTCTGTGACATCATTTCTCTTTCTCTTTTAAACTTATAGAAAATGCTGTCTGCTTGAGAAGCAAAGGTATCTTTTTTTAGGAGACAAAGAATTTTGCTTCCGAAACAACAAATTATCTGTGAAAGGAGTGAGTGGGTAGTGTGTACCAGCTTCACTGTGTAAAATGCCTAATTACCTCAGAGCAGTGACAACAGATAGGTTACAACAGTCTGCAAACAGATCTACAAGCTTCTTACGCCACTTTTCTGTCACTTTTAACATGGGAAAAGTGACACAAGCAGCTTGTAAATCTATGTCTAACTTTTTAAGAAAAAATATCAACTCCAGACTATGCGAGACAGTTTTAATGTTGTTTTCTCTCTCTTTCTCTCTCTCACTCTCTGTGACATCATTTCTCTTTCTCTTTTAAAATTATAGAAAATGCTGTCTGCTTTTACGTGTAGAAGCAAAGGTGACTTTAAGTTATGAATTCCATTGGCCGCTGTGTTTGGCTGCAGTGTTTATACAACGGTAAGCACAGAGCCCTAAATATACAATGCCTTCATTACAATGCATTAGAAATAAGTTGGCGTATTTACAATCCCGTTGTGCCACTTTTGTGTCAGTAACGCAGTAGGCACTTCCATATAGACACCACTTGAACGCGGCACTATAACAGAAGTAAAATGTACCAGGCACTCTGTACACATAAAATCATTTGATAACTTTATTGCGGTCATAGACCATAAAAGCACAGATAAAATATGTACATACACGGAATAAAATACATAAATAATTAAATAATTAAAAATACATGGTTAAAATGTTATTAAACAGTATGTTATCAAAGTAATGGTATCAAAACATCCCAGTTAATCACAGATTGTCGCAATTCATTAAAGTGAGCCCTCTGCGCCACATACCATATAAAAAACGGGATACCGCAAACACAATACAGGGGGAGGTGTCATATCTTAAAATTTTGACAGCTTGTGCACATTGTCTTAAACCAAGGCTTCTACATAGCGGTGCTAACCAGCATCTCCTTATTATACTATAGGCTGGGCAGAGGAATAATACGTGAACAATATCCTCTTTGGTGTTATTACAAACTGGGCAAATTCCCTCTTCTTGTCCATTCCATTTGCAAAATCGTACTGTTACCTTGACTTGTAATGCTTCAGCTCATTTACTCACATCTACATAATTCTAAACTCTAATTTTCTTTTTTGTTTTTGCAGATAACCAATCGTACGTCTTTTGTCCACTTCACAATTTGTTTATACTATTGTTTTTTAAAAGTTATTTTTCTAGTTGTTTATAATATAGTTATCATTAAGTTTTGTTTACAGTTATTCTTTTAATAAAAGTTAATACAAAAAATACATACTTCTTTTTTTTTGTGGGGGGTTGACGGTCCACAATAAAAATAATATTTATAATGTTGAAGTTCTGTAGTAAGATGTTCAAGAGTAAGAATGAAAGCTACTGAGTTATATTTTCTCTGGATACACATGGTAAAGAAATCAAACTAATATGAAACAATGTGTACCACATTTACAAACCTCTTGCAAGATTTTCCCATGCAAACCTACCCCCCTACAAAATTAAGTGTGTGGGGCTCAATGATGCCCCTCAAACCACGGAAACAATCACCCCACAAAGATTTCTATATTGTATGAGAGGGGCTGCGTGCCCTCCGCCTGGTGCCCTAGAGTCCACCACTCCCAGACCCGGTTCCTGCAGTGCACAACACTAGAATATCCCCTCATGGCCTGCATGCTTTACATATTATGACATAGTTCATTCCATTTTCTTAGACCTTCAGAGCACAACAAATACACTTTCCTTGGTTGTACTTTTAATTGTTTATTTATTTTTTATCATCACTTTTCATCTTTTACTTTCAGCTTATTATAGTATTTTTTTTGTTTTTTGTGAATATGACATATACAAATCTTTTTTAAATATATAAATTATCATAATTCTATAAAGCACATTAATTTATCCACAACAATTTTTGTTTAAAACAAACAAAATAGATTTAAAAAAAAAAAAAAAAGAGAAATATGTGAAGGACATCTAACATGAGCTTCGATTGGAATTCCATAGAGCATATTATCAAGCCCATTATCGCCACTTTATCGCCAGTTTCCTGCCGATAAAGGGGCGATCATTTTATCGCCCAGGCTTGATAATATGGCCCTGTTTTTTTAGCCACAGTGCCCCCACAATCCTCCCCGCGTCCTTCGAGAGCCGGCATTGCTTTGTCAGAGAGAGCAGCTTGCTTGCTGCTCTCTCTATCGAAAACCAATCTGCTTTCCTACTTGAAAGAGAGAGCAGATTAACTTGCTCTCTCTTTCAAATAGGAAAGCTGTGTGCTGTGGTAAAGTGGGAACAGCGACACTCCCGCCCTACCATAGCAAACAGCAGTGGCCCGGGAGTAGGCACCCTGAGACACTGCAGCAGCCGGCCCTGGGAGGCTGTGGTCCCCATGGCCATCAAGGGCTCCAGGAGGGGGACCGGGTGACCCCCTCCCAACATTAAAAAGCCCTGGGGGGGGCCAGGTCCCCGGAGCTGAAAGGTCATTTTACATATTACTGACCCAGGAAGGTGGTGGTCCCCGGGGCGTGTACGGGGGGTGGGGGAGCTGAAAACATACTTTTTTTTTTTAAAACCCCAAGGGAGTGGCGGTCCCCGGGGCTGCGGGGGGCCTTACAAGCCCGCCTTTATAGATAAAAATTTCCCCCTGAAATTTGGCCCCCAGGGAGGCTAATTAAGAATAAAACATATTTCTAGTTTTTTTACCTATACCCGTACGCCACGATTTATTATTATTATTTTTTTTAAATTGGGGGCCTAAAGATCCATGTGGGACCCCCTGAGCAGGCCTAGAAGGTCAGGATCTTTCTACACTGCCCCCTTTCCTTTTTTTCAACTTTGTTGTACTGTTTTCTTGTGACTCGCTTCTAGCAACGAACAAGATGGCTGCCAACACTTCCTGGTTTGGAGTGTTGACACACAGTTGACAGCCAATCAGCATGCAGCTTGTGCTCGTAATTGTACGGATTTCCGTACGCGTGCTGTACTTCGTCTCTAGATATCGCTATGATTTTACTTTTAATTTTCTCAGAAACTACTGAACGGATTTACACCATTTAACAAAAACCACAATCTGCGAACCAAACTCTACCTCTCTGCCAAATTTGGTGTAATTCCGTTCAGCCGTTCGGGCTGTAGCCCTGGCTAAAGGTCCCTATGGAAAATTGCAAGGGAAAAACACATTTGGGACCCCCCTTTTTTCTCAGCCCCTACTTCACGAATCACCCCAAAACTTTTAGTGAAGGAGCGGTGCCGAGCATGCCATTTTCTTGAAGAAATTTGCGAAGATTCGTCCACCGGCACCAAAGTTATTCCAAAAAGAATGTTGAGGATTTCCTATGGAAAGTAATATCTAACTATAACTACCTACTGGCGACCGCGAGTAGGTAATATATATATATACACATACACACATATTACCTACTGGCGGTCGCCAGTAGATAGTTATAGTTAGGACCTAGTTTCGATAGGAAATCCACAACATTCTTTTTGGAAAACCTTTAGCGCAGGTGGACGAATCTTGGCGAAATTCTCCAAGAAATAAGCCTTCTCCACTCGCTCCTTCCCTGAAAGTTTGGTGGTTATTCTTCAAGTGGGGGCCTAGAAAAAAGGGGGTCCCAAAATGTGTTTTCCCCATGCAATTTTCCATTGGACCTTTAGCCAGGGCTACAGCCCGAACGGCTGAACAGAATTACACCAAATTTGGCAAAAAGGTAGAGTTCGGTTCGCAGATTGTGCTTTTTGTTAAATGGTGTAAATCTGTTCAGTAGTTCCTGAGAAAATCAAAAGTAAAATCATAGATATATCTAGAGACGAAGTACTGTTCGTGTACTGTAAGTGTACCAAAAACCGTACAATTACGAGCACGCGCTGCATGCTGAATGGCTATGAACTGTCTGTCAACACTCCAAGCCAGGAAGTGTTGGCAGCATTTTGTGCCTCGGTAGAACCGAGTCATAAGAAAGCAGTGAAAGAATTGTAAACAACACGCAAAGGGGGCAGGGTAGAAACATCATGACCCCGTAGGCCTGCTCAGGGGGTCCCACATGGATCGTTAGGCCCCCCCAATTTTTTTTTTGAATCGCGGGGTACATGCATAATACGCGTTTTGGGGGAAAAAAACAAGGTCTCCTTTATTGTTAATTAGCTCCAACGTGGCCAAATCCAAGAGGGCATTTTTTTTTCATAATGGGGGGCCCAGAGGGGCCCCGGAGCCCTGGGGACCGCCACCCCCGGGGCCTCTTTTTATAAAAAAAAACTGTGTGGGGGGTTTCAAGCCCCCCACACGCCCCGGGGACTGCCACCTCCCCGGGGCTCTAATATAGAAAATAAGGGGGTCCGTGATGGACCACCCAGCCCTGGGGACCACCACCCCCCGGGGCTTTTAAATGTTGGGAGGGGGGCCACGCAGCACCTTTCCTGGAGCCTTTGATGGCCCTGGGGTCCACCACCTTTCTGGGACGGCTCTGCAGTGTCCCGGGGTGCTTACCCCCGGGACACTGTTGTTTGCTATGGTAGGGCTGGGGCGTTGCGGCTCCCACTCTACCACAGCAAACCGCTTTCATATTTGAAAGAGAGAGCAAGTTAACCTGCTCTGTCATTCAAGTAGGAAAGCAGATTGCTTTCCATCAGAGAGAGCAGCATGTAAGCTGCTCTCTCTGATGAGAAGCAATGCCGGGTCCGAAGGACGCGGGGAGCCGGCTAGGACCTTGGGGGCATTGGGGCTAAAAAAAAACAGTTCTTTTCAGAACTAACTATACTGGTAAAAAAAAAAGAGCTATATATATCTATGACAGGATGTAAAACTTTCAGGTTTTTTTTCTGCACCAGTTGTACTCTCTACGCATGCGCAGCCTCGTTTCCAAGCCCACGCTTCATTCTTTTTCTTGAAGTTCGCCAAGCAAACCTCTCCTCATTTCAGGTATTAAATTTGCCGCTTTCTTCTCCCTGGCCGTGTGCCTCATCCGCTGCTATAATTTTGTAATATATTAATAATCATATTCTATCTATATTTATTCAAAAAGTATTGCTGAGGCGCCAAACGTTGATTACATACTCCGTCCTCCGCCATTTTAGTAGTTTTCCTCCGTTATTTTTATTATACCTGCTACTTTCATTTAACCCCCAACTACCTTTTCTGTGATCCATGAGATTTCCTGCCACAGACACCACAGTGTTTGTCCTTGGCCTCCGATCTTATCAGACTTGGCCACACGCATACCTAAAAACTAATTTGAAGCACGTAAGCCACAGTCATTACAACGTGTGACCGTCACCACAAAGCCATTAGCATGCTTATGCCTTTATCATGTATGGTAAATGTATACTAGTTGTAGAAGCATGTGTGGTAAAGGCATGCGTGGTAAAGCCATGTGCGTGCTAATGGCTTTGTGGTGATGATCACGCGTTCTTATGACCGCGTTGTAATGGCTGTTTTCCCCAATGGACCCTGCAGCAACCGGGTCTTGGCGTGGTGGACTCCAGAGCACCAGGTGGAGGTGACGCAGCCCCTCTCACACAACATAGAAATCTCTGGGGGCTGATTGTTTCCATGGTTTGAAGGGCGTCATTGAGGCCTACACACTTAATTTTATAGGGGGGTAGCTTTGAAGGCGAAAATGCCTCAAGAGGTTTGTAAATGTGGTACACATTGTTTTGTTTTACTTTGATTTCCTTTCTGTCTTGTAGTCCATCCAGAGAAAATATAACTTATTGTACAACCAGTACTTTTCAATACTACTCTCAAACATCTTACTATAGCACTTCAAATTATAAATATTATTTTGATTGTTGATCGTCACCCCCCCAAAAAAACAAGTATATAGTGTTTTTTATTAACTTTTATTAAAACAACAATAACTGTAAACGTAACTTAATGATAATATAATGAACAACTAGAAAAATAACTTTAATTAAACAATATTATAAATAAATTGTGATGTGGACTCCAAAAGTCGTACATTAGGTAATTTGCAAAACAAAAAAGAAAATTAGAGTTTAAAATTATGTAGATGTGACTAAATAAGGTGAAGCATTACAAGTCAAGGTAACACTATGATATTGCATGTGCAGTGTGCCTAGTACACTTCTGTTATAGTCCTGCCTTCAAGTGGAGTCTATATGGAAGTGCCTACTGCGTTAATGACACAAAAGTATACGCTTATTAAAAGTTAAAAACTATTTTCTTGATTATCCCAGATAATGTCTTCCCTTAGTATGTACATTAAATACATAAATTCTACAGACCCCCGGGTTCCGGGCACACAATTCAGCGAAACCATCGCCGACTTTGTCAGCCCTAACCTCACCAGAATACATCATCCTAGGGGACCTGAACTTCCACCTAGAGAACAACAACGTCAGCAACACTACCACCCTGCTCGCCAACCTCACCAACCTCGGACTCAAGCAAATGGTGAACACCCCCACCCACTACGCGGCCACACGCTGGACCCCATCTTCTCTGCCAGCAACCACGTCTCCTTCAGCCATGCCACTGGACTACACTGGACCGACCACAGCTGCATCCATTTCATCTACAAGAAGACCACAACACACCACTGCACGCTACAGATCCCTCGCAGAAGCTGGAGCAAAGTCACAACAGACCAGCTCACCACATCACTGAGCCAGAACCCACCAGCCGACACCAACGACGCAGCTCACAATCTCACACAGTGGATCACCAACTGCGCCGACAACCTCGCGCCACTGAAGAACCCCCCAGGCAAGACCAAAAACAGAAAAACTACATGGTTCACCGACGCCCTGAAAGACTCAAAGAAATCATGCCGCACGCTCGAAAAAACCTAGCGTCGCGAACGGACGGCAGAAAACATGACAGCTCTCAGAACGCCACTCGCGAACACCACCAGCTGATCCGCACCACCAAAAGGACATCATTCAAAGAGAAGCTGGACAACAACACCCACAACAGCAAGGAACTCTTCAACATCGTAAAAGAGCTCTCCAACCCCAATGCCAGCAACAACGACATCACACCATCACCAGACCTCTGCAACTCCCTTACCACGTTCTTCTACCGCAAGATCGCAGACATTCACAACAGCTTTGACACCCAGACTCCGCCTCCAGTCTCCAAACCAACGACCCCCACTGCCACCCTAAGGGACTGGACCCCAATCAGCACAGAAGACACCACCCACGTCATGAACACCATCCACTCCGGCTCACCCTCCGACCCATGCCCCCACCACATATACAACAAAGCAGACGCCATCATCGCACCCCACCTCCGGAACGTCATAAACAACTCCTTTGCATCAGCCACCTTCCCAGAGAGCTGGAAGCACACAGAGATCAACACCGTTCTGAAAAAATCCACAGCAGACCCTAAGGACCTCAAGAACTTCTGCCCCATCTCTCTTCTTCCATTCCCGGCTAAAGTCATCGAGAAGACCATAAAAAAACAGCTGTATCCTCGAGGCAAACAACTCGCTCGACCATTCCAGTCCGGATTCCGAGCCAACCACAGCACCGAGACAGCCCTTATGGCAGCCACTGACGACATCAGGACCCTGATGGACAACGGGGAGACAACCGCCCTCATCCTCCTAGACCTCTCAGCCGCCTTTGATACCGTCTGCCACCGCACCCTAACAACCCGCCTCTACAACACTGGGATCCAAGGAAAAGCACTGGACTTTATCACCTAGTTCCTCTCCAACAAAACCCAGAGAGTCTGCCTCCCGCTGTTCCGCTCAGCAGCCACCAAGATCATCTGCGGCGTACCCCAAGGCTCCTTGCTCAGCCCAACCCTCTTCAATATCTACATGACCCCATTCGCCGCCATCGCACGCAAACACAACCTCAACATTATCTCCTACGCCAACGACACCCAGCTGATACTCTCCCTCACCAAAGACCCAACCACTGCCAAAACCAACCTCCAGGAAGGAATGAAGGAAGTTGCGTAATGGATGAAGCTCAGCCGGTTGAAACTGAACTCAGACAAAACAGAGGTCCTCATCCTCGGAAAATCCCCATCCGCCTGAGACGACTCCTGGTGGCCCACTGCGCTGGGCACCACTCCGTCACCTACGGACCACGCCCGCAACCTGGGATTCATCCTGGACTCCTCGCTCACGATGACCAAACAAGTCAATGCCATCTCATCCTCCTGCTTCAACACCCTGTGCATGCTCCAAAAGATCTTCTGGTGGATCCCCACAGAAATCAGAAAGACGGTCACGCAGGCCCTCGTCACCAGCCGACTGGACAACGGGAACACCTTTACGCAGGAACCACAGCCAAACTTCAGAAACGACTGTAGCGAATACAGAACGCCTCCGCACAACTCATCCTCGACGTCCCTCGCCACAGCCACATATCGGCCCACCTGAAAAACCTGCACTGGGTCCCCGTTAGCAAGAGGATCACGTTCAGGCTACTCACCCACACACACAAAGCACTCCACGACATAGCCCCGAATACCTCAACAACCGCCTCTCGTTCTACTGTCCCACCCACCAACTCCGCTCCGCCATTCTTGCCCTCGCAACCGTCCCACGGATCTGCAGAGCCACCGCCAGAGGACGATCATTCTCCTACCTAGCCGCCAAGACATGGAACTCCCTCCCGCTCACCTACGACTGACCCAGGACCATCTCACCTTCAGAAAACACCTCAAGACCTGGCTATTTGAGCAATCGCGCCCCCCCTACCTCTCAGCACCTTGAGACCCTCGCAGGTTAGTAGCGCGCTCCACAAATGTACTGATTGATTGATTGAAATATATGTTTTTAAACAATCAGAAACGTTTGCGCCGTACGCGTGCATGATGCCGTACATGACGTCACACAAAACGTTGATGCGACGCGTAACGTCAAATCGCATTTGTAACATGTGCGCAGGTACGCACAAAGTACGATTAGATGTACAAAGGATGGTGCAATCTCTGTATGCATACGGTACGATTACCGAAAAAAAATGAAAAAGGAATTATATAGAATTACATTTTAATATATTAAGAAAAAATTAATTAAAAAAATTGCATTGACTTTTGTTATTATTTTACATTAAGAATATGAAATATGACTTAAAAAATAAACTAAATATTAAGCATGGGCTGAAAATTCGTTTCGCTCGCGGAATTTGCGGATTTTCCGCGATTTCGCGAACTGCGAATCTCACGAAATCGCGGTAAAATCAGTGAATCAGCGGGGAGGAATTTTTAGCCAAGCACTTACAGGGTTACAGCTGCAGGTGCAAAAGTTGAACCTATTTTTTTGTAACCTTTTACAAAAGGGTTACAAAGAAATCAACTTCAACTTGGGCACCTCCTGCTGTAAGCCTGTAAGTGCTTCCTGGCACCTCATTGCCTACTTGCAACTATTTTCTGACCCTGCTCTGACCCTTGAAGCAGGGTCAGAGATTAGTTACAAGTAGGCAATGAGGCGCCTGTCACGAAAATTAAACCTCAACAGGAAGCACTGACAGATATAAAAACAAGCATTTGCAATGCAATAGGTCTCGCATTAGGAACGTTTGAGCTATTGGTCTTGTAAATGACAATTTTTTTATTTATGTGTTGGTTTTGAAAATAGCTAAATTAATAGCTTTGTCATTTACAATGCCAATAGTTATAACTTTCACAAATGTGACACCTATAGCATTTGTAATGCAACATGTTTTGTATTTACGTGACTTAGATGTATTTATATTACAAATTACAATGGCTTTTAATTTTTTAAAATAATTAATACTTAAATAAAAGTAATTTTAATTTATAATGGCAATAGCTTAAACTTTTGTAAATAACTTTTGTGAAGATTATGTTCAGTGTATTTTATTGTGACGAAAATCCAAGAACAGAAGTTAAATATTAACATCTTTTTGTGACATTTGTAATAAAGCTTGAAACATTGAGAGAACATATTTGAACCAGTTGTTGAATGGTTGCGCAGATTGATGCTGGGGTGGCGCTGAATGGAGCTGTGGTGGTGCTGAGTGGTGCTGTGGTGATGCTGAGGGGTGCTGTGGTGGTGCACTGGGATGGTGCTGAGTGATGCTGGGGTGGTGCTGAGTGGTGCTGTGGTGGTGCTGAGTGATGCTGTGGTGATGCTGAGTGATGCTGTGGTGGTGCTGAGTGATAATGTGGTGGTGCTGAGGGATGCTGTGGTAGTGCTGAGTGATGCTGTGGTGGCGCTGCGTGGGGCTGTGGTGGTGCTGATTGGTGCTGTGGTGGTGCTGAGTGATGCTATGGTGGTGCTGACTGATGATGTGGTGGTGCTGAGTGGTGCTGTGGTGGTGCTGAGTGATAATGTGGTGGTGCTGAGTGATGCTTTGGTGGCGCTGAGTGATGCTGTGGTGGTGCTGAGTGGTGCTGTGGTGGTGCTGAGTGATGCTGTGGTGGTGCTGAGTGGTGCTGTGGTGGTGCTGAGTGATGCTGTGGTGGTGCTGAGTGATGCTGTGGTGGTGCTGAGTGGTGCTGTGATGGTGCTGAGTGATTATGTGGTGGCGCTGAGTGATGCTGTGGTAGTGCTGAATGATGCTGTAGTGGCACTGAGTGGTGCTGTGGTGGTGCTGAGTGGTGCTGTGGTGGTGCTGAGTGATGCTGTGGTAGTGCTGAGTGATGATGTGGTGGTGCTGAGTGGTGCTGTGGTGGTGCTGAGTGATAATGTGGTGGTGCTGAGTGAAAATGTGGTGGTGCTGAGTGATGCTCGGGTAGCGCTGAGTGATGATGTGGTGATGCAGAGGGCAGAAAGGCACAAAAAGCAGTCTAACAAAGGGCAGAAGGGCAGAAAAACAAGGGAAAAACAAGTCTAACAGAGGGCAGAAGGGCACAAAAAAACAGTCTAACAGAGGACATAAGGGCAGAAAAACAATGGAAAAACGAGTCTAGAGGGCAGAAGGGCACAAAAACGAATCTAACGGGGGCAGAAAGGCACAAAAGTGAGTCTAACAGAGGGCAGAAGGGCACAATAAAATGAGTCTAACAGAGGACAGAAGGGCACAAAAACAAGGGAATAACAGAGGGCAGAAGGGCACAAAAAACGAGTCTAACAGAGGGCAGAAGGGCCGAAAAACAAGGGAAAAATGAGTCTAACAGAGGGCAGAAGGGCACAAAAAACGAGTCTAACAGGGGGCAGAAGGGCAGAAAAACAAGGGAAAAACGAGTCTAACAGAGGGCAGAAGGCCAGAAAAACAAGGGGAAAACGAGTCTAACAGAGGGCAGGAGGGCACAAAAAACGAGTCTAACAGGGAGCAGAATGAATCCTGCCCTGCGTGTTTGTCCACGAAGATGCCACCTTTTTGTGCAATACCTCTACTCAACTGGAGTACTTTCTACTGTCTAATCAGTAAGTGCTCCCTCGTTGGCTAAATGTATAGGGGCAGATTTACAATAACTGGCACATCCCCAGGGATGTGCCAGTTATTGTGCGCCGCAGCTCCGCCACCCATGGTGTTCCGCATTTACAATGCGGCGCACCATGTGGCAAAAACAGCACAGATGCGTCACGCATCTGTGCCGTAAAAGCAGCCCATTGCTGGAGTTGCGTCGCAAGCGCGACACAGCTCCAGCAATGCTCTGGGGGGCCCTATCTCCCCAATGCTGCGTCAAGCCTTGCGCCTGCTTCAAGCAGGTGCAGGGTTTTGACGCAGCATTGGCCTAAAAGTGACTGAGTGAAATCTTGTAGATTTCACTCAGCCACTTTTAGGAGGCGTTCCTGTGCTGGAACGCCCTCCCCTGCGCCGCAACGCCTCCTGATGGCGCAGGGCTTTACAACGTGACGCATCTCTCAGATGCGTCACGTTATTAATACCCAGCACCATGGTGCATCTTTTGTGCTGCCGCTGTGTCACAAAAGTGACGCAACTGCGGCGCAACTGCGGCACAAAAGAGGCGCAAGCGGCTTGTAAATCTGCCCCATAGTGCTTTTACTACACTGTAGCTGCGTAAAGGGCCAGACGATGTGTCTCCAGTGACCATGTGTGCCTGTGTTACAGGCACACATGGTCACTGGAGACACATCTTCTGGCCCTTTACGCAGCTGCAGTGTAGTAAAAGCACTATACATTTACCCAATGAGGGAGCACTTACTGGATTAGCCAGTAGAAAGTACTCCAGGGCAAATCGCAAAAAAATCCGGGATTTCACAGAACGCGAATTCGCAAATTTTGCCCATGCTTACTAAATATAAATATTTTTAATAAAAATGTAGTAAATTAGTATAAAAAGAAAGAAATACAATAATTAATACATTTAAAAATTGACATTTACAAAACCTTTGATATTCACTGAAAAAAACATAGGTTTCACACACGTTATAGTTAGGAATGATCATTTAAAAAACCTCTGGAAATTTACTGAAAAAAACATAGGTTTCACACATGTTATAGTTAGCTGGACATTTCACTCATACAAAACCATTGAAATTCCCCGTTATAGTTAGTTCAGCTAACTATAACTCGCGCGCCCGCAATGCACTGCTGATGATGTCACATATTACATCACTCATGACATGGTCAGTGACATCACTCATGACATCACTGATGACATCTCAAGATGTGTGAGTGATTGATTCACTGGGTGTATGGGTTCAAGAGTGCACATGGAAACAGCTGTATGGTGGGTGAATGTGTGTATGGGTGTATTGGTGAGTGAATGGATGTCTCAGTGGTACATGTGTGAGTAACTGCATATTTGAAAGGCAGTGTATGTGAGAGTTGGAGTATATAAATGACTATACATGAGAGTCAGTGATTGTGAGAGTGGTTGTATGGGTGAGGGTGTACTTGTATCAGTGATTGTGTAAGAGAGTAAGTATGTGTTAGTATCTGTTTTAAAAAGTGATGTGGTGTGTGTATAACTGTATAGGACAGTAAAAGGAAGTGGGATTGATTCTTCATAAGACAGACTAGGTGTGTGAGTAACTCTGGATGAGTGGTGGTGTGTTAGTGTCTGTATAGGTGCATGAGTGCATGTGATAGTGTTGTATTGATGAGTGACTGCCTTTATGAGTGATTGTATGGGTGAATGAGTGGATGTGTGTGTAGACCTAGGAATCAGTGAGTACCTATGTAGTAACTGGTATTGGTGTGTCGATGGTTTCGAAAATGGTAGTCTGTATTTTACAGTGGGTGTATCAAAGGTTATATTAGAGTGTGAGGTGGTGCATCAGATTTTGACATGGATGATGTCATCAATGATTTCATCAGTGATGTCACTGACCATGTCATGAATGATGTATTATGTGACGTCATAACCAGTGCATTCAGTGCATTGCAGGGGCGCAAGTTATAGTTAGCTGAACTAACTATAACAGCCAAATTTCTCTTGTTTTGTATGAGTGATATGTCTCACTAACTATAACGTGCCTGAAAACTGATTTTTTCTGTGAATTTCTGAGGTTTTTTGAAAGCTAAATTCTAACTATAACATTTTTAAAACCTATGGTGTTTTCAGTGAATTTCTAAGGTTTTTTAAATGCTAATTTCTCACCATAACATTTTTAAAACCTATGTTTTTTTCAGTGGATTTCTAAGGCTTTTTAAATGCTAATTTCTACCTATAATGTTTTTAAAACCTATGTTTTTTTCAGTGAATTTAGAAGGTTTTATAAATGCTAATTTCTAACTACAATGTCCCTGAAACCTATATTGCTTTTAAGTAAATAAAAAAACATGCATACTTTATTGTAGTGAAAAACTAACCGTGTTATAAGTTATAATTTTACAATGTTTAAAATGTAATTAGCACTAATTAACATCTAGGTGTTGAAAAAGTGTGACGCAGTAGCTATGATACCTTACTTCGAACAACAGCGTTCACAGTTCGATTCCCGGCTCCGGAAGCACGTTAGCCCACCACCTTGCTTAAATCTTCCCGAGCGCCGGGACACCTCTCTGGAGGTTGCTGTACGCTTTACAAATACTGGCCTTTTTAAAATTTAAAACCATAGTGATGAGAAATATTAGCGCGTATTTGTTTTTTCTTCTATTCTGAACAATATTTGTTTTATATCTTCTATTTACAATTACTGCAATTAATATATTATTTTAGTAACGAGAAAGGAAATGAAATAGTTTGCCGGGTAACAGTTTTTAAGCTCTCCAATGTATGTACATATTAAGGAGCATATACGTGTGAGGATCGAAATCGAAATCTTAACTGCTTCACATTTTGTAACTTTTCCCAACACGTGCACAAGTTAAACAGTGAAAACGTGAGCATGTGTCAACTGTAAATCATGACATCTAAATGGGCGAAGCCGCATGTTCCTTCCATAGACTACTCAATTACCAAAAAGTATATAAACCACACCCATTGATCGATTAGTTTTGTTTTTGTGAGTTATTTACACGTTTCCATTCTTTGATGCAGGTTCCGTTTTCTAGCATCAGATTCTTCTTTTGCAACAACAAAACATATTACGGAGTTGTAAGTTGTAAGTTGTTTAATTATGGCATAGCAGATATTTATAATATATAGCTATTTGTGATATTTAAAGATTTGTATTTAGAAAAAAGTGTTGTTGATTGTTTTTTCCATTTGTATGTAACGTCAGCAGCTTATATTCAGTAACAGACATCATAGAGAAAAAAGACTGTTCCTTTTCTTGCTCCTTTGAGCTTATATAGTGTGACTTTGTATATTATATTATTGACACTATACTTGACCTCAGAGGTGTTGCTGATCCGTGGGCACAAAGAATAAAGATTTATGTGTAACATCAGCAGCTTCTGCTTTTTACTCTGTTTCCCCCCTGAGATCATATAGTGTGAATATGTATATTGTAATATTCACACTGATACTGACCTCAGTGGAGTTCATGACCCGTCGACGTGAAGACGAAAGATTTAAGTCCCGGAGAAAAGAAGCTTTGAACATATTCACCGCTGGAAAATATTTTGTTATTCATCTTGTTTTGTGTTCATGACTTTATTTTCCTTTTCCTATTGTCTGCCATCAGTGACACTCTGTATATTGTAGTACGGTGTTATTTTTTCAGACAAACAGATTCTGAGATTTGTTGGTGCCAGGAGTAAACCATCTGAAATACAGCTTACTGACCTTTGTAACTAACTTGAGCAGATATTTTTACAGTGAGAATATTTTTCAGAATTGCACTTTAAAAAAAGATTGTTTGCATTGATACTTTTTTACTGAATGCCTTTGATAAACCCTACATTTCTGAATGATATTTTGGTATTTCTCTTTTTCTCTGCAGTGGTTCCTATTCTCCTTCTTCCTATAGAATATATACCCTTAGTAGTGTATATTATACTACTATCGTATATGTTCTTAAAGGAGTAGGTGATCTCTTAGCGGAGCAGTGAGCAACCTCTAAGCACTACGACAGAACTCTCCTGAGGTCTACAGAATAGAAATTGTAAAAAATTAGATTTGTTTGTTGTGGTCCTTATTCTTGTTCTCCTGTGGAATACTTTAAACTCACTCTGTATATTTTAATACTGTGACTTTCTGGTAGTTCAAAGGGGTTGGAGATCTATCTGTGCGAGAAATTAACAACATATACTACAGTTATTTCTGTTGATAACTTACTACCTCACAGTTTCTAACACTGCTAATGTTTTATAAAATAGTAGTTGCTAAACAAAATTGAACTCATAGTGCTTCATTTAATATTTTGATAAAGTGTAATATGAATTCATTTGTGTTTAACTCTTTTTTTGTAGCACTTCTTTTCTACTTTATCTAAAAGTAACTGATGCCCTTTTATATTAACAAGAAAATGGGGCAACACTTTTACAAACTATAGATGACAAAAAAAGCAGGGTGTGGCCACCCTGAAGGGATTTTATGTATTGTGTTGTTATTTGTCACCCCTCTGATATATACAGCTTCACTTTGCTAAGAAAGTATATTTGTGATTGCTTAATAAAAACTGTTTCAAACCTAGACTGAAATTTTTGCCACACAACCACACGTCCCCGTCAGAAAGTAAACGCCACATTCTAAGTAAATAGTGCTCCTGGGAAGTATCCCACCCGCAGACTTGATAAAAAGAAGACCGCAACACACTCTGTTATTTTCCCGCCATGATTTGAAGGCCCCACACAAATTATATAAATGGCCCTTAAAATATATAAAAAACATTTTTTACCTTCACAGACCCTGTCCACCACCTTGTGACCACTGTCCTACCCTCACCACTACTACTTTTTTCCCCGTACTCCTTTGAAGTGCATCACAAAATGGCTGACAAGAGTGAACTGTTCCCAGCCAATAAGGAGCAAACTTGTACTCAGAACCCTTTAACCAATAAAATGTCTGTGGTGTTCCACAGAGGGGGCAGAAATGGCTGCCAACACTTCTACTTTTAATGCTTCACAGCCAATGAACATTAAGCTTGGGAAGGTCCTGCTTAGAACACGTTACCCAATCAAATGTCCCTGATACATCAGGGAGGGGGAGGTAATCTCTGACTACACTTCTACTTGCAATGGTTAACAGCCAATGAACATTAAGCTTGGGAAGTTCCTGCTTGGATCACGTCAGCCAATCAGATGTCTCTGCTAGTCCACTGAGAAGAAGGGGATGGCTGACAACACTTCTACTTTCAATGGTTCACAGCCAATGAACATTAAGCTCCGGAAGGTCCGGCTTGGAACATGTGAGCAAATCAAATGTCCTTGCTACTCCACAGAGGGGGATGGAATGGCTAGCAACACTTATATTTTCAATGGTTTGCAGCCAATGAACATTAAGCTTGTTGTTGGAAAACCCCAGCCAAGTAAACGTAAATTTTGTTCCAGACACAGGGATAGAACACGGCCTCCCACATTATATTAAATTTCTTCTAACAAAGTGACATTATCCGTGATAAAAGTGAACACTACATTATAAGTAAACATTACTGAGCATTATATTAAAGGAAGACTGCAATACAGTGCATTGTTGTTTTCCCAATGTGATTTCAACAAGCCTACTGAACATTGCCGCAATATCACGCATCATTGTTTTGCGGAAGTGATTTCCACAACCCAGGAAACATTCACACTACCTGTGTATGCACCCTACACACTACTTGCCGCAATACGTCGCGTTGATTTCCTGACGGTATTTCCAGAGACAGCGCAACCTTGCCGCAATACCGAGCACAGTGTCCTGCTGACGTGATTTTCATGGCCTAAGCAACATTCAAACTCCCTCCCTCTGCACCGTCCAGACAGCTTAAACTAAGTCCACAGTGTTACTACTATACCCTTGTATACAATTTTTCTCTTTTTTCCCCTACTCCTTTCAACTGAGTCACAAAATGGCTGCCAACGCTTCCTAGTTTCAACCGTTCATAGCCAATGAGCCGTAAGCTCGTGCTTGTAACGCCTCAGCCAAACAGATGTCAGAATTCTCAAATATCGATATCTGTAAATGTTTACATTTCTCAAAAACTACTGGATGGATTTACACCATTTAAACAAAAGTGTGCTTTCTGGATCAAGACCTTTCTCCCTGCCAAACTTTTCGTAATTCAGTTTAGCAGTTTGACCTTTAGCCTTGACTAAAGTTTCCATTGGAAATTGCATTTTGAAAACACGTTTTAGGACTCCCCTTGTTTCTCAGCCCCCCCTTGATGTATCAACCCCAAACTTTCAAGATAGGAGCTGATCTGAAAAAAAAAATTGAGAAAAATGTCCTAAACATTCGTCAAACGACACCAATGTTATAAGAAAATCAAAAAATGCTTTTCCTACGGACACTTGGTCCTAACTATAACTACCTACTGGAGACTGCATTTAAAAAACCTTGGAAATTGAGTGAAGAAACTATAGGTTTCAGGGAAGTTGTAGTTTGATATTAGCATTTAAAAAAACCTTTGAAATTCACTGAAAAAACGACAGGTTTCAGGGACGTTATAGTTAGTTGGAAATTCCACTGGTACAAAGCCAGAGAAATTCGGCAGCTATAGTTAGTTCAGCTAACTCTAACTCACGCCCCACAATGCACTGCTAATGACGTCACATATTACATCATTCATGACATGGGCAATTACATCACTGATGACATCACTGATGACATCATCCTGTGCCTGTAATATGTGTAAATATGATATATAAATATATATATTTTTTTTTTTTCTCTCTGTTTCCTCTGTGCCCAGCAGAAACAAATTGAGGGCGCACTCTCGCAGACGTTTCTCAGCAATATTAATTTATTCTTAAATCCATTATCAAGTAGAAAGACAGACGAACAACCTACATGTTTCCGTATACATATACCTTGATCACGGTTAGTTTGCTCTCTAACACACTGTTTTTTAGTAATTAAAAATTCATTACATCATTTCCTGTTCCGTCTCATTGAATAACATAGTGCATTCTGGGACATATAGTCACCAAAAATGTAATTAAAATATCAGATGAATTTGAAAGAGTACACAAACAGGTTCCAATTATGAATGGGCAAATTACTTATATCAATTATTTGCAGTTCTTATTTATGTGGAAAAAGGGAACAAAGTTCATATTTTTTTGTTATAGTTAGCAATTAGCATTTAAAAAACCTATTAAATTCACTGAAAAAACCGTAGGTTTCACACCAGTTATAGTTAGCTGGAAATTTTACTGACATAAAACCATTGAAATTCCCACGTTATAGTTAGTTGGACTCACTATAACTTGCGCGTGCAATGCACTGCTGATGACGTCACATATTACATCACTCATGACATGGTCAGTGACATCACGCATGACATCACTGATGACACCATCCAGTGAATGTGTGTCTTTCTGAAAAATAAATATTAGTGAGTAATGTTTAAACTTTTTAAATATATGTATTAGTGTTTCACTTTGTGTATAAGGAGCTGCATGGGTTGGTGAGTAGCTACATGTGTATGTACATGGGTTATTAGATGTTTTTCTTAATATCAGTATGAGTGTCTATATGGTTTGGTGGGGGTATTACTTAGCACATAGATGAATGATTGACTGACTCTCTGTTTGTATGTGTTTTGAAGACAGCATATGTGCAGGGCTGTATGGGTGAATGAGTGTGTATATGTGTATGTTAGTGAGTGAATGACTGTCTCACTATTGTCTTTATCAGTAACTACATATGTTTTAATCTAGTGTATGTGAATATTGATGTATATAAGTGAGTATATGTGAGAGTAAGAGATTGTAAGAGTTCCTGTTTAAATAAGTATGTGTTTCTATAAGGGATTGTTTAAGAGAATAAATATGTTTAAATTTCAATAGAAGTAAGGTGGTAATGTGTATATAGCTCTATATGCAAATAAATGGATGTTCAATTGTTTATTTGCATGTGTGAGTATGTGTGTGAGTAACTTTTGGATGACTGTCGGTGTGTAGGATGTATTGGTGTATCACTACATATGATGACTGAGTATATGTATGAGTGAGTATATTGAACTGTTTATGAATGAGTAGATGTGTATATAGATGGTGGAATTACTGAATTGGTTGTTGTAACTGATATGGTTATCTCAGTTTTTAAAAAAAATTTAGTTTCTATTTTTGAAGATGTGTGTCAAGGGATACATTACAGTGAAAGGAGGTCTGTTACTCTGTCACAAGGATGGTGTCATCAGTGATGTCATGGGTGATGTCACTGACCATGTCATGAGTGATGTAATATGTGATGTCATCAGCAGTGCATTGCACGCGCAAGTTATAGTGAGTCCAACTAACTATAACGTGGGAATTTCAATGGTTTTATGTCAGTAACATTTCCAGCTAACTATAACTGGTGTGAAACCTATGGTTTTTTCAGTGAATTTAATAGGTTTTTTAAATGCTAATTCCTAACTATAACTGGTGTGAAACCTATGGTTTTTTCAGTGAATTTTAAAGGTTTTTTAAATGCTAATTCCCAACTATAAGTCTCAGTTTATAAGCAAGACTGTTAGCGCTCTAGTTGTTCTTTAGAACACTCTGGGACATTCTGTCATTGGGCTATATTTGGGCTACATCTGGCTGATATTTGGGCTACATTTGGTTTTTTTTTGTCTCTGATGGCCATCTTTGGGCTACATTGGGCTACATTGGGCTACATTGGGCTACATTTGGGCTCTAACATATATATAGCCCAATGTAGCCCAATATATATTTTTTCAAAGTTAATTTTCATAAAAACCACTTGAGCATATATCTTGAGACATAGCAAAGGCACATCGGGCTACCAGTCCCTACAATTTTGCCAAATTTTTTTGTATATATATATATATATTTTTTTTTTACCTTGGAGCGATCCCGGTGCGCGCCCCGGTGAGCGCCCCTGAAAGCGTAGTTTTATGTAGCGCCCCGGGGCGCGCACCGGGGAGCGTCCCGTAAGCGCCAATATCGCGAACGAAAACATGATCGTGACGTATCGCGTAGCCGCGTCCGCGTGATACGCACGGCGTAAGCGCACCCGGAAGCACTCAAGCGAATATGATCGCGCAACGTAGGCGTCCGACGCGCTTACGCGTAAGCGCGTCGGGTCATGTGACCTGAAAATAACACTTTTCATTGGTTCATAACAGTTTTGGTTTCATAATGATGAAGCCCCTGGTCATGTGACCTGAAAATAACACTTTTCAATGGTTCAATACATTTTTTTTTCAAAAGGATGAAAGACCCCACCTTTTTTCCTTATTCTGACTTTGTCCTTTGACTTAGGAAGACCTGTTTGTACCTCTCTGTACCTTTTTGATCTTTATAATGGCTTCAGTAGCAGCAGCAGCTGGTGCATCTGCACCACCACCACAACCACCAAGAGGACCACCACAAGATTTCATTGGTGGTCAACAAGAGGAGGAAGAGGAGGAGGAGGAGGAAGAGGGGAGGAGAAGATGGCTTGAAGAACAAAATACCCCATACCAGCCAAGACCACACATTATATGGGAGTTTTTTTCGATCCCAGAGGGGAAGAAAAAAGTAAATGCAGCCAAGGTGACTTGCCTAATCTGTGGCATGGAACTTTCTAGGGGGAACCCTAATAAAAAATATTCATTTGGAAACAACACGATGATTCGCCACATGCAGCGCAAGCATCCAATAAACTATTGTGCTGCAGAGATGAGGGAACTGGCCAGTAACCCTCCCCAATCCACAAGCACCACCTCAAAAAGAAAGCAACCCACTCCGTCGGCACCAGTGGAAAGTGAGACGATGCCTTGCATTCAGCCACGATTTGCAGATTTCCGAATTATCTGTAAATATTGTGGGGAGACCATCTCCTATGGAGAACAGAGCGTAAAGCTCATCGTCCTTGCTGGGGACAACCACAAATGCCCCAATAAACCCTAATTATTTATTTTCTTTTTTTTTGCTCCAGCTGAGCCATTTTCAATTCTCTGTTTTTTCGTTTCTCCCCATGAAAAATACAAAAAAAATATAAAACTGTTCAGAAAACCCCCAAAAAGTTTAAAATGTTCAAAAAACAATAAAAAAAGTATAAAACAACAAAAAGAAGAAAAAAAACTGTTCTTTTTAGAACTACCTCCAATTTCTAAAAAAAGGCTACATTTTTAAAAAACTCTATTATTCATTTTTCCCCATGGGACGCTCCCCGGTGCGCGTACCGGGCGCTCCCCCAGCTCAAATAAAAAAAAAAAAATTGTGCCCCGCTGGGCCCTTTTATGGCCCCCACATCAAACCTAGAGGGTCAGGGGGGGTCTATCCCTGCCCCCTTATGGTCATTTCCCCCTTTGATTTTTCCACCTCTTATGTCTCGATTTTACCGAGACACAAGATGGCGGCCGCTTCGGACTGTTTCAAATGTTTACAGACACCCGAGAGCCAATCAGCTTTCTGTGCGCAAGTAGCGTGGCGCGCCCGGAGCGCTCCCGGTGCGTGTACCGGGGCGCTGCCATAGATATATATATTTTTTTTAACCTAAATTACTCAAAAACAACTGGAGCACATATCTTGAGACATAGCAAAGGCACATTGGGCTACCAGTCCCTACAATTTTACCAAGTTTGGTGCAAATCCATTCAGCCGTTCGGGCTAAAAGTGAGTTTGACCGCCCTATGGAAATTAACATGGGGAAAACACGTTTTGGGACCCCCCTTTTATCTCGGCCCCTGATTGACGAATACTCCCGAAACTTTCTAGGATGGACCGGAGCTCCGCGAGGCAAACTTGAGGACGTTTTCAGGCAGATTCGTCAACCTGCGCCAAAGTTATTCCAAATAGAATTTTGGGATTTTGCATTGAAAAAAATCCTAACTATAACTACCTACTGGCGACCACCAGTAGGTAATATAGATATATATATATATATATAGATGAAAACAAAGTCCTGCGAGAGTGGCTCCCCACACGTTCTTCAGGTACAGATCTCAACACCAGGAATACATTTCAAAGTGGTTTTATTTTTCCCTCGCCACCGGCATGACGCGTTTCGGCCGTCAAAAACAGCCTTGATCACATGATATATATAGATAGATATGAGTGAGTGATTAAATGTGTCTGACTGAATGCATGGGTTAGTTACTGATACAGACAGTCATGCAGATTAGTTTGTCAGTTGGTGTGTAAGCGGTTGCATGGGTTCATAAGTAGCTAAATGAGAGTCTATATGGATTATTGATTGGTTGTCTGAGTATCTGTATTGGTGCCTGAGTGTCTGTGTGGGTGGGTAGGGGGTATGACTCTGTGTGTGCATAGATGCGTGAGTGGGTGATTCACTGGGTATATGGGTTCAAGTGTGCATCCCTGAAGGGTTGTATGGGTGAGTGATTGTGTGTATGGGTGTGTTGGTGAGTGAATGGATGATACATTGTGAATAACTGCATATGTGAAAGGCAGTATATGTGTGTGTTGGAGTATATAAATAACTATATGTGAGAGGGATTGATTGTGAGATTGGCTGTATGGATGAGTGGGTGCTTGTATTAGTTATTGTATAAGGGTTTGAGTATATGCTAGTATATGTTTGAATAAGTGAGGTGCTGTGTTTATAACAGTATAGGTGAGTAAATGGGAGTGTGCTTGATTCTTTGCATGACTGACTAGGTTTGTGAGTAACTCCATGGATGAATGGCGGTGTGTGAGTGTCTGTATAGATATGTGGGTGCATATGATAATGTCATATTGATGGATGACTGCATGTATGAGTGACTGTATGGGTGAATGAGTGTATGTGTGTGAAGACCTAGGAATTAGTGAGAGGGGAGCTTGTAGTCACGCTCTGTGGAGAATATTTAAAGTCAGAATGGGGAAAAGTTATGCCTGTCAAAACATCTGGGAATACGTTGGGTGCTGCCCTTACCTCTCCAAAGCTCTACCTCCGCATTTTAACCTGTTTGAGTGCACTACCAGGGACCACACATCATACTCGAGGAGTAGATGTGACTCGACTAAATCATAAACCAAGCATCTGAACACTGTGCATCTGAACACTTTGCCCTTGCGCTGTTGAAACAACTAGACCGCGGGTCAAGGAACAAAATGTCAGTCTCGACGGAAACTCACATATGGTTCTTTTAGTCTATGAGGATTAATGGGATAGTATCCAGTATGTGGGTACTTATTTCCACAGTTGATAGATTAACACAGATGAATTAGTCCATTGGTACAGCATGGGTATTGGTGCCTCAAGAGTGCCACTATTGTTTGTCAATCATGATAGTCCCAAAGAGCTATGAGACATAATACAAAAAGGTATGAGAAACAATGATGAAATGGGGATGAGGTTGAAAAAATTATAAGGAGGAACACTCATAACTTAGGTCCTCTTGTGGTCATACAGGTATGTACAAAGTCCACATAAGAAATAAACTGAACAATTCTTTGCATGTTTTAAAGGTATGAATTTGACTGATGTAACTTAAAAATGTGAATGTATCATCAAGTGGCCCCACGTGGGAAACAGCTCAGTAGGAGAAAGGGGTCATATACAGATATCTGTTCTAAAAACAAAATCAAACTAATAAATAGCTGGTTGCAAGAAGCGGGTTGCAACTTGTCATTTGCTAATAGGTACTAGTAGATCAGTTTGTAAAACGGAATCTGAGCACGTCATGATCCAACTTACATCATAAAAATTACTGAGGAAGGTCACAAATTGCAACTCACCCGAATTGGTGGCCATCATCGGGATGGGGGCCTGTTAGAGTCAGCAAAGAACCATCCTATGAGCCTTCGCAAACAAAAAGATAGGACATTCCTATGTTTTTACGTGCGGACATTGCTCAGTTGTAAAAGATACTACTCGTAAAATACTATTGTAAATAATAAATAGATCAGTATCAAAATATAGAGCGACAATATATCGAATTATCAAAATATCGACACCAAAATATCGAGGGACAGAATATAGAATGCCTGGAGGGCGCTAGAGGGCGCCAGGCAAGATGTCCGCACGAATGTGAGGCTCCGCCAGATCGAGCCATAATCCTTTTCAAAATCCTGCATATCCTGTCCTTGTAACTCCCTAGCGTTGCGGACATACCTGTAAGGAGCGAGGCGGCTTCGATTGGCTCTGCTTTTGGCTTTCTGGCTGACTCCGATGGTGCCTGCCGCCGCCTGAACTGCCGGCTGGGCCCTGACAACGTGGCGATCCGGGACGGCCCCGCGTCCGATACCTGCCTGCGGTGGGGAGTCCTGCGGCGCCCAGCGTGACTGTTGAGAGCTACTTGAGCGGCTGGCCGGCCCTGTCGAGGACGAGGGAGAGGCTCTGTACTGCGGCGGAGGTGAGCGGTCGTTGCCTGGGCCGGCCCCGGCTTCTGCCAGTTGCGGTGAGTGGGGAGGCTGCCTGGGAAAACCCGGGGCTGCGGTGGTGGCGCTGGGCCGCACTGGGCCGCTCCGCGCGAGCTGCGGCTGGTGGGGGCGGGGTGCGCTCAGGCGCGGCTGCGGGGGCTGGTCTGGTCTGTGATGGCTCCATGGAGCCGGGAAGAGTCTTGCAGGGTACTGCCTGGGTCTGCAGCTGTGTGCTGGCCGCGGGTGAGTGCTGAGGTCTGACTGCCCTACTGTTCGCTGCGGTGCTGCTCCACCGCCATTGTTGCACTGCTGTGAGACTGCCCGTACCAGCGCCTGGAGGCTTTGGGGAGCCTGTGAATCTATTTGGTGGCTGGGACTGCTGGTGGCCTGTGGAGGTGGAATTGGCACCTAGAGGGACACACGCTGGGCCTTGCTTGTTCGCGTGTCACCGGCTGGTGGTACTGCCTGATGACTTCTGTACTTCCCTCTCCCTGGCTGTTGAGACTGCTTGCCCATCCTCATTATTGTGCATACTGCCCCGATCAGCTGGTGGTGGCTACTGAGATTTTGGGGGCTGGTAGTGATGGTTTACTGGCACTATGGGCAGGCCCGAAAGGAATCAGCCCAAATTAACTTTTGACGCTAGGAAATCTGCGACGTCGGCCTCGCAGGCGCCGCCGGACATGGAGCCCGCTGGGGTATCTGGGGGTACATCTAACTTAGAGGCTGTGCTGGTGGCGATGCAAAAAACATTGCAGTCCATAGAAAGTACCATGGAGGCAGTGAATCACAGACTGAACCATATGGCTACGCAATTTGAGAGACAGAATGAACGGATGGGAGAGGTTGAACAGAGAGTGTCTGCCAGTGAGGATGGTCTGGCTACCGTATCCATCAAGGTGTTCAACATGGAGCGTGTTTTGGAGGTCATCCAGGCTAAGAATGAGGAGTTGGAAGGGCGGTCCCGGCGCATCAACATCCACGTCAAGGGCCTGCCGGAGTCTACCAATGTGGGTCGGATGGAAGATTTCATGGAACGCTTGTTGCTGGATATTTTTGGAGCGGATCAGTTATCCCGAGTGTTCATCGTGGAGCGGGCATATCGCTCATTGGCCAAACGTCCAGTGCCGGGAGCAGCGCCCCGTCCCATCATCGCCCGTATACTCAATTATAAAGACAGGGATGTGATTCTGCGCCTGGCCCGGGAGAAGGGCACCATAGACTATCAGGGCAACAAACTCGAATTCTATCCTGATTTCACAGTGGCAGTGCAAACAGCGAGGAAAGAATTCCAGGTGGTTAAGCAACTGCTCAGGGCAGAGGACATTCCATATGCCATGCTCTATCCGGCCCGCCTCCGGATTGGACCTTCGGCAGATAATAAAATCTTTACATCTCCCAAGGCAGCCATGGATTATGCGAAGACGCAGAAAAAAAGGAAACATGACTCCAATGCAGCACAGGATAGGGAGGAGGAGATGCGCAATGAGGCGGCATAGGTCTCAGTACCTCTTCAATATGATCGTCGATCCTGGTCATACTTGTTGGGGCACTGCTGCACGATAAGCCTCCACTCTTATAGCTGACTAGTTAGTCCTTTTTCATTACTGCTGAAGGTTGATGGGTCTATGCGTCTCTGCATTTTCAATGTTACAGCAAGTGACCTGGCTAAGTATCTGAGACTAATGTGCTGTTTTTTTCCTATATGTTGGGGTTCGGCGCACGGACCCCTTTCACTGTTGTTGCTGGGTGGTTGGTCGAGACACTTATGCTGATACGATGGTGACGCTGCGGCCCTAGAGGGGGATTCATGCTGCACTGCTGTTTGATATATTATCTATTGAGATTTGGCTCCTAGACCTCTGTGCTGTCTTATATGGAAGGGTTGCACCTGCCTTACGGATGAGGTCTAGGGGATGGCTATTTTCTGGGAAGGTTTATGTTGCCCTGTTGATTTGCCTGTTCCTAGTTGTATGCTAGCACATGCTGATAGCTGTACTGCTGCCTCCTCCACTGGGTGCTGCTGGAATGTTCTGGTATATGACGCAGCGCGGGGAGAATGGGGATGGATGATTAGATGGCTTGCTCGATCCCCTCCTGCTTAGCTTGCTAGTGGGAGTTGGGCACCTCTACGCCCCCACGTATGGGAGCTCCCCACATTTTGTTTGGTGCACAGTTCGGGGTTTGGGCACTGAGGGGTTGGGGATGGCTTTGGCAGGTTGGGGGTGCTGAAATGGGCTGGGGTGGGATCTGGTTGCCAGGGATTTCAGTTCTGGGGAGGGAGTTTGAGGCATGGGGGTACTTGCAGGGAGGATCTGTTTGGTGATGCTGGGGGTTACCTTGGGTGGGACATGGGAATGAACGCAATTGTCAATGTTTGCTGGCCGGAAAGTACATTTGAGACCAGATGGATAAATATATGTATTAACTATCATTCTTTCTAGGGGGGGAACGCTGAATTGGATAACGTGGAAAGTGCGGGGTCTTAACAGACCACAAAAGACTAGGCAGATGCTTGCGTATTTGAATAGGCATGCAGTGCAGGTGGCCTTCTTGCAGGAGACGCATCTCAGAGGGCAGGCGGCTGGTGCGGTTGCTTGCTGTTGGGCTGGTACCAGAGTGGCCACCTCATACTCCTCCTATGCCCCAGGTGTCATGATTCTCATTAAAAAAGATGTCCCCTTTGTGAGTTTGCATGAAGAGATTGATCAGGAAGGTCGCTACATCATTTTGCATGGAAAACTATGTGGTACGCTAGTCACGATGGTTAATGTGTATGGGCCCAACATCGACGATCCGGATTTTTATGTCACGTTGTGGAATAAGGTTTGTCAGTTGCCACCCTCTGCAATTATTTGCGGGGGGATCTAAATGTGACGCTGGAACAAGGGTTGGATAAAAAGGAAACGCGCCAATCATCCATGACGCGTGCATGCGGAGCTGTCAGGGATGGGATGGAGGTGCTGGGGCTGGTAGATATGTGGCGACTGGGACATCCTGGAGTGAGGGAGGGCACTTGCTATACTTCCGCTTATGACACCTGGTCGAGATTGGATTACTGGCTGGTGACAAAGGATGTGAGTGGATGAGTGGCGAGAACTGCGCATTTGGCAGTACATTATCCGATCATGCCCCTGTGCTGATGGAACTTCGGCTCCCGACGCATGCGCATGTACCGTTTGCATGGGGGTTGCCTCCTGGAGTTTTGAAAGACCAGGTCCTGTGAGAAAGTTTGCGTGAAGCGATTGAAATGTTTTTCGATAAGAATGTTGGATCGGTGTCTAGTGCGGGCGTAATTCGGGAGGCGTTTAAGGTGACAATGCGGGGCACATGTATCGGTATGCAGGCCGGGGTACTTAAATCGCTCAGGGACTCTATGGAGCGACTGGAGCATGAGTTGTTATGTCTGGAGTGACAATGTGAGCAGCAGCCCTCTGATCGTCTACTAGCCGACGCACGCGTGAAGGTTTCTGAGTACAATGAACTTGCAGATCAGGAAGTTCAATATCTATCCAAGCGAGCTAAAGCTCGGTACTACGGAGAGGGTGGTAGGCCTGGGCCGGGTCTGGCGGATAGGCTAAGGGAACCCTGGACTAAACATTGTGCAGTGCAGGAGATCAGGGAGGGCGATAGGACTGTGACAGATGCAGAGGGTATCTTGGACTGTTTCACTCGGTACTATACTAGCATGTATGCACATAAAGACACGGCAGACAAAGGGGAAATCGCCCACTATCTAGAGGACGTCGCGCTAGTCTGGCTCTCGAAGGGACAGCAGGACTTTCTGATGCATCAAGTCACGGAAGGTGAATTGAGAGATGCGATTGCGGCTCTGCCCAGCGGCAAGGCTGCCGGTACGGATGGCCTGCTACCAGAATTCTATAAGGAGTATGTGGATTTATTGCTGCCGCATCTGGCGATGGTGCTGGAAGAGGCCTTTGAAAGTGGGCAACTACCTCCGACGTTGAGGGAGGCTCTGCTGGTGGTCCTCCCGAAGCCAGGTAAACCTTTGGGCTGCTGTGAGTCATACCGGCCGTTGTCGTTAATGAACACAGATGTTAAGATCATTGCCAAGGTGTTAGCCACGCGATTGCAATTATTATTGCCGGTAATGGTGTTGCCGGACCAATCTGGATTTGTTCCGGCGCGCTCCACTGCGCATGACCTTAGAGCACTTTTTGCTGTCCTACACCTACTCAAACCTGACTTAGCTGCGGTGGCGGTCCTATTGGACGCTGCCAAAGCATTCAACTCTGTGGCCTGGAGATACATGATGGCCATACTGCATCGAATGGGGGTGCCGTTCTTTTTCACGTCGCTGGTAGCTCTGTTGTACACTAATCCTGTGGCTCGTGTGCGAGTGAACGGGCGTGTGTCAGAACCGTTCGCAATACAGAGGGGCACGAGACAGGGGTGCCCACTTTCGCCCTTATTGTTTGCCATCATTTTGGAACCACTAGCCTGTATTTTGCGACAGCAGCACACGTTCTCGGCTCTTTGTTTCCGTCTCTGCTCCCTGACGGTGTCCATGTACACGGATGACATGGTGCTCTACATTCGAGAGCCAGACAGATACCTAGATGGGGTGCTCAGGGAATATGTGCGGTTTGAACGTTTCTCCGGCCTGTCGATAAATTGGGGGAAATCCGTAGTGCTGCCACTGACAGATATTACGCGTCCATTTCCGTTAGAATTTCCTTTGGAATGGGCTGAGGAACCTGTCAGCTATCTGGGCATATGGATACATAGAGACGCCCAAGAAATAATCCGGGGGGGGGAGGAGCTTCGCGGGCAACCAAGATGGCCGCGTAAGCTCGGAGCTCAGCAGACCCTCCGACCCTTCGCAAATATCCTGTTGGAAATCCTGACCCACATTAGTGGATTCTACTTGGTGAACGGTCGCAGACACGGGAGCAGTTCTCCGTTTCTAAATTGATGGTTCCTAGACGAAGCTACGTCGAGCTAAACTCCGTGCCAGGGATGCGCCATTGTCTCTTGGGTGGCTGCTGCCTTCACCGATGCTCCGCATGACTGGAATGCGAAGCGGTTGATTGTGGTCCCTGCTAGCGGAGTGCCTGTAACTGCGGAGTTGCCTACTACCGGCCTTGTGCGATTATTGACATTGCCTTTGCTCTGTTCGTGTGTTTCTTTGTTCAGCTGGTGCAGCCCTTTGTCCTCCTTGGACCCAACATGGCGGGCAGAGGGGACCCCGACAAGACGTCGAACAGAGGTGTTCGTAGGACAACTCAAATGCAGCTGAATAAAATTGACCGGTATGCTCAGCAACGGACCTCACCCACGGTGGTGGCCTCCTCTAAAGACCTTCATTGTGCGAGCTCGCCCGAAGGCTCTGAACCGACCCTGAGTGACGTTATGGGTGCCATCGCGGGCATTCGGTCTGAAATGCAGAAACAACATGAGGTCCTGACTCACAAGGTGGACACTCTGGCTGTGGACCTCAACCTTATCAGGGCTGACCTGGGAAAAACCAATGATCGAGTGAAGTCTCTTGATCTCAAGACCTCCAGCCTAACTACCGACGTTTCGGACCTACAGACGGAGGTCCGGACCCTGAGACTGGCCAACGACCACTTTTCTAGAAGGCTGGAGGACTTCGAAGGACGTGCCAGGCGGCAGCATGTCCGTATCATTGGTGTTCCGGAGGGAGCGGAGGAGGCGGCAGCGGACCTTTTTGTGGAAGACCTGGTGCAGACGCATCTTGCACCTTCTGGCCTGAGCAACTTTTTCTCTGTGGAGCGGGCCCATCGGGTCCCGGGCGGCCTGCCGAAATCGGGTATGGCGCCTAGACCCATCATTGCCCGGCTCTTCAACTTTAGAGACCGGGACGCGATCCTTCAGGCGTCCAGACGGCATGGGCCGCTCAAATACCAGAACTCGGAGGTGCATTTCTATCCGGATTTCACCAGGGCCGTGCAGAGACAGCGTCAGAGTTTCGCAGGGGTGAAACGGCGCCTGAGAGACATGGGCTTTAAATACTCGATGCTGTTCCCTGCCAAACTTCATATTGAACACGAGAGCCGTGCCCTGTTTTTCGATGTGCCGGACAATGTAAGCGACTGGCTGGACACTTTGCCACAACGTCGGGAAGAACAAGACGAGCAATCCGGAGGCGCAACTGGTGGTTCCTACCTCTAGGACTGGTCTCTACTGGGCTGACTATGGCGGTTGGTGTCCCTGTTGTCTGTGACTTCTGATACCAATGTTTCTTTGACTTGGATGATTCTCCTGGTGTTTACATGGAGGGTGCGGGAGGGGTTTGTGGAGATTCCTTACTCCTCTGGGGACTTTTTGTAGACTGGTTCATGGGGTGACAGGCACACTGCTGGTTGGGGGGGCTTTTTAGTCTGCTGCAGGGGTGCAGGGTAGGGGGTGGGGAGGGGAAAGTTTGTTTGTTTGTTTACTTTTCTCTCTTTCTATCTCTTAGGCAATGGGTCGTATACACTGTTCAGTTTCACTTGTTGTTGAGGTTTGTTGGGGTTGGGTGGGGCTGGCGACACGATGATGGGGGGTAGGAAACTACGAGTACTCAGTTGGAATGTTAACGGGTTGGGTGACCGCATCAAGAGGGGGGTCGTGATTCAACTGCTTAAACGCCACATGCCCGATGTTGTTCTCCTTCAGGAGACACATCTGGTTGGGCACACATGTAAAGCACTCAATCGAAAGGGATACAAAATGGTGGCCGTTCGGGGTTCTTCTCGGGATCTCGGGGGGCGGGAGTTCTTGACCGCACGTCCCTTCCACTTGAGGTCGACGTCACACTGATAGATGAGAGGGGGCGATACGCTGCAGTGGCGGGACGATGGGAGGGGCGTGCCCTCACATTACTTTCAGTTTACGTCCCTCTGGGCTTACAATCTAGCACTTTCCAAGACCTTGGTGGCGCCATTTTAGATTTGCCGGCTGGTTTGTTATAATAGGGGGTGATTTCAACTCGGTTTGCTCCGGCTCCTTGGACCGCCATCCGCCTAGAGACCTCCGGGGCTCCCAACTGTGGTTGCCATCCTTCCTTGAGACTATGGGATTGGTAGACAGCTGGCGGCTTTTACATCCCACGCTTTGTCATTTTTCCTTCCATTCCGGTGCCCATGGTAGTCTTTCCCGGATAGACTATGTTCTTACTTTGGCTGCACATGCGCCTGCTGTTTCTGAGGCCCGTTTTTTGGCGCGGGGCATTTCCGACCATTCCCCATTGTGGGTCTCTTTTGATTTTGACATTGTTTTGTCGGATCGGCCGGTGGCTATTAATCCATGGTATTTTCGCAATCCCAAGACTCGCAATCTCTTGGCCAAGGCCATCGACCTCTATTTTTCTGAGAATGAGGGATCGGTTGGTTCGGCCGCGACTCTGTGGGAGGCGTTTAAGACTGTCTTGAGGGGTGAGGCTTTCGCTCTTATAGCGGAGGCCCGTAGAGTCAGGGATGACGATTTGGTGCGCATCGAGGATGAGATCATGGAACTTGACTCCCAGTTGAGGCAGAACCCGATCCCGCTCTCCTGCATGACCTTTCCCTCAAACAGTCGGAATACCGTGACCTTGCCACGAATGCAGCCCTTAACTTGGCTAAGGAACAGCAGGGTCGTATATACGACGTTGGCGATAAGGCTGGGAAGTTGCTGGCCTGGCTGGACAGGAGGGAGATGGCTAGCCGTGTCGTACCCGAGATCATGGGGGATGACGGAGTTGTCGTCTCTGATCCCAGCGCTATTGCTGAGTCCTTTGCTGATTACTTCCGTGGTGTTTACACCTCTGTTTCGGACCGGTCTGAGGTTGACTCGACAGCGCTTCTTTCGACAGTCGAACTTCCCTGTCTTTCGGATGAGGAGCGCGTCGACTTGGACAGGGACATCTCAGTTGATGAGATCGCCCTTGCGATCCGCTCACTGCGTTCGGGCAAGGCACCTGGCCCTAACGGCATTCCGGTTGAGATGTATAAGATTAGGCCGGATGTGGTATCTCCACACTTGCGTAACATGTTTCTGGAAGCGCGGGACGCCGGCCTACTTCCCTTAGACCAGAGGTTGGCCACCATTGTGGTCATCCATAAGGATGGGAAGCCGAGAGACTTGTGTCGTTCTTATCGTCCCATTTCTCTCCTTAATGCCGAGCCTAAGATTCTCGCCAAGTTACTCGCTAATCGGCTGATTGGGGTTATTGGCGACTTAGTGCACCCGGACCAGTCAGGCTTTATTCCTCATCGCAACACAGCCCTTAACCTGCGTAGGCTCCACGGCGCCCTGGCCAGGGCTCACACCCTGAAGGAGCCGGCAGTCCTTGCTTCCTTGGACGCCACGATGGTTTTTGACTCTCTCGAATGGAGTTACCTCTGGGCGGTGTTTTGACGAAGCTTGGTTTTGGCCCGGTGTTTATCGACTGGGTGAAGCTCCTCTATGCTGACCCGCTGGCTAACGTTGCCGTCAATGGCCGCATACCGGCATCTTTTGCCCTTCACAGGGGAACCAGACAGGGTTGCCCCTTGTCGCCTCTTTTGTTTGCGCTCGCTCTTGAGCCGCTTGCGGCTATGTTGCATACACACCCGGATCTGCATGGCATAAGCTGGGCCCCTGGTTTCGAGGACAGAATCTCTCTCTATGCCGATGACATTCTGCTCTATCTCACCTCCCCATGCAAGTCACTTATTGTGGCATGCGATGTACTTAGACTTTTTGGCGGGTACTCTGGCCTCGTTATTAACTGGGCCAAGTCCTCCCTCTACGTACTGAAAGGGGACACACCACGCCTCCCTAGAGGCTGTAACATCCAGGTGGCCAGCCAGGGCTTTAAGTACTTGGGGATTTACATCTCTGGTAACGCGAGGGTGCGATACGACCACAACTTGCTTCCCCCTCTTCTGCGCCTCCGGCGTGACGTGGAGGGTTGGCGCAAACTCCTACTCTCCCTACTTGGACGCGCGGCATTATTCAAGATGATATCTTTGCCCAGGTTTCTGTACGCCCTGCAAAACCCACAAGATCCGGTCCCCGCCCGCTACTTTCGGGAGATTGAGAGCCTTCAACGTGCCTTGCTCTGGGACGGCCGTCCCCGCGTCGCTATCACGAAGCTCACGCTTCCGTGGTACGACGGGGGTATCGCACTACCAGATGTACGCAGGTACTACTGGGCCTCCCAGCTGGCGGCTATCAATCATGGTTTCTACGGTCCGGATAACAACCCTGGCTACGCCATGGATAAGTGGCTCCTGGGTGGCGGCAATTACTACAGGGCGCTGTACTCGAGGTCTCTGGATGGGCGGATGTCGGGTCCAACGAGAACTGCGGTCCACATCTGGAGGACGATCACCAAGGCGCAGGGCTGGCAGGGCAGGCTGACTAAATTCACCCCTTTGTATGATTCCGATATTTTGGGCAAACTATGGCACACCAAGGGATTTGATAAATGGGACCTCATAGGAATTACTAGGGTGGAAGATATGATCTGGAAGGGTGAGATTAAGACCTTCTCCCAGCTACAGGTTGAGTATCAGCTGGGCGGCACGGAATCTTTCCGTTATGCCCAGCTGCGACACGCGCTACTCTCTGCTAAGCCGGCAGACGGGGCGATTCCAGAAAGCTCCCCGCTGGAGGACAGGGTGTTGGACGGTCATATGCCTGACAGTGCCATCTCACTGTCGTATAAGAAATTAATTAACGTTCGCACTGACCTCCTCCTCGGTGTGCGGGATCAATGGGTGCGTGACGGCCTGGAAATCGACGACGAGGACTGGCAGAGCGCTGTTTCTTCCCCAAAGGAGGTTGCCATTTCCTCTCGTCTGCGGCTGGTGCAGTTTAAGATCTTGCACAGGGTGTACGTAACTGGCCCCCGGCTTGTGCATATGGGCTACTCGATCGATGGGCTCTGCCGCCGTGGCTGTGGCGCCTCTGCTACTTTCCTGCACATTCTTTGGGAGTGCCCCATCATAGCTTCCCATTGGAGACGTATGCACCGGATTATGGATGAGGTGACTGGGGTGGTGGCAGCTGCAGAGGCCAAGAGATGCCTCCTCAACATCTGGGAGCAGTCCGATCACAATGTGGCCCAGACGCAGTGGGTGACTCTGGGCAACATGGTGGCCAAACGCGACATTGCGCAGAAATGGGGGGCTCCGACGGCTCCCCTGGTGGTACAATGGAAAGCCAACATGGATTGGTGTATGTTTAGGGAGAATACGGTCTATGTTGCCAGGGGTGAGCCCAAAAAGTGGTCGAAAGTGTGGGGGGCTTGGAATGCTTACAGGGGTGATATTTGCTTGCCCCCGGAATCTGTCTCTTTGGAGGAACACTTGTCACCATGACCTGTGACACCAACTGTGATACGTTATACTGCTGAATCCTGTTTCTTCTTCTTCCCCCCCTTCCTCCTGGTCTATTCTCCTTTACTTGTGCTTCTATGCACGCTGGCCCCCTGCCCTGCTCCAACACCTCGAAGGCTTCCTCTATTCCATTGCCACTCTTTTACGCCCTTGGCGTTTTCTTCTTTTCTTGTTCTATGTTCTCTTTACTACATAAAATATAAAAACAACCTTCACTGTACTGTTGTAATTGTTCTTGCACTATTGCTCTCCTGCTTCACCATGCTGCCTTGCCTCCGGGATGTTAGGCTGAATAGCTGTGTGCACTTTTTCAATAAAGGTTTTAAAAATATAAAAAAAAAAAAGAAATAATCCGGGCTAACTACGGTGTGACCATTTCCAAATTGGAAGACCAAGTAGCGCGCTGGATTCGGTTGCCACTTTCGTTCGCGGACCGCGTGGCTTTGATCAAAATGGTGGTGCTCCCCAAATTTGTATATTATTTCATCAACATTCCACTCCGCTTGACATCTAGTTTTTTCACAACGTTGCAGTCCCTGCTCATTACCTTGGCTTGGGGAGGGAAGAAACCGCGAGTGAAATGGGAAACCCTGACCAAGCAATATGAGAGGGGCGGCTTTGCGGTGCCTGACATGAAGCTCTACTATCTTTGTGCGCAGGCGCATTTTGCCTCGTACTGGATCTCGCGCCGCCATATACACCGCACGTGGCGATCGAGGCGGTGGCAGTGCATCCATTGCCATTGAAAGCGATGATTGTAAACTCACACTCTGTATATGAAAGGGGTGAAGTGGACACGGTGCAGAGCACGGTGAGAGCATGGCGTGAGTTGGGCCGGCGCACCAATTCCTTGCCACTCTATGCGCCGGCCATGCCACTGCTCCATCATGAGCATATCTCAGTCTCGTGTGAGATAGGGGCTCTCCACCTACTACAGGATGCTGGTAATAATAATAATAATAATAAAAACACTTATAGAGCGCCTGGTTACACTTATGACAGTGTGTCCCCGCGCTAAGAAATGCTGCAGTATACCAAGAGGCCGAGATCAGGAGCCCATACGGGTACATGGGTACAAAATCAATATTACTTTGGGAAAAGGTATGTTTTAAGTTTGAGCCTGAATCTTGTTTCAGAGGGCTCCATGCGTAGATCTAGTGGGAGATTGTTCCAGTGCTTACTTGCAAGAAAGCGAAAGGAGCTACCTCCCATCCTGGTCTTACGTACGCGAGGGAGCTTAAACAGCATCGCTCCTGCGGATCTGAGGTTCCTGGTGGGTCGGTGAATAGTCAGCAGGTTGCGTAGGTAAATGGGTCCTTTTCCCTGGGCAATACGGTGGGCAAAGCATAGAGCTTTAAACTTAACACGTTCCTCAATAGGGAGCCAGTGGAGTTTTCGTAGTGCTGTTTTACCGGAGGCCCTGCGGGGGAGATTCAATACCATGCGGGCTGCGGCATTTTGGACACACTGTAATTGATGTAGACATTTACGGCTTAGTCCTAAAAAAAGGGCATTGCCGTAATCCAGGTGAGGAGTAACCAGGGCATGTATGAGTGTCTTCCTGGCGCTGATAGGGAGAAGATCTAAGACTTTCCGGAGAGTTTTTAAAATACCGAAACATTTACCCGTAACTTTACTGATTTGTTGCTTAAAGGAAAGCTCCGCATCTAGCCATATTCCTAAGTTTTTCACCAGGTTAGCGGGTTGGGGAAGCGCGCCCAGTTCTGATGGCCACCAAGCCTGCGACCAGGCAGAAGGGGATTTGCCCACTATCAACACTTCTGTTTTCTCGCCATTAAGGCGTAGGCAATTGTTATGCATCCACCCTGCTAGAGAACGCATGCAATTGGAAAAATTGATGGCATCCTCTGGTTGATTGTGGGTGAGTTTAATTATCAATTGGGTATCGTCAGCGTATGTGACGATATCCACACCAAAAGATTCCACTATATGGGCTAGCGGCTCCATATAAAGATTAAAAAGCGTGGGGCTCAAGCTTGAGCCCTGTGGTACCCCATGTTTTAATTTGTGGATAGATGATTTATATGGAGGGCAGTGTACTTGGAAACTTCGGTTTTCCAGAAAGGAAACCATCCATTTCAGAGCTGGCCCATCTCCTGCCAGATCTGAGAGGCGAGACAGCAGCGTTGAGTGCAGCACGGTGTCAAAAGCTGCACTCAAGTCTAATAATATCAATGCTGTTGTCTGCCCCTCATCTGCAAGTTGTCTTAAACATTCTGTGGAGAATAGAGCCGCCGACTCAGTGGAGTGGCCTGCTCTGAACCCTGATTGCGTAAAGTGGAGAAGCGAGTTCTCTTCCACAAACTTCATAAGTTGGCTGTTTACTATCTTCTCCACAACCTTCCCACAGAAGGGGAGGAGAGAGATAGGCCGAAGATTTTGTAGCTGAGAAATGTGTATATTGGCCTTTTTTTTCAGAGGTATTACTTGTGCCATTTTCCAGGTATTAGGCACAAGGCATTCCTGAAAGGATAGAGTAATCAAGTGTTCCAATTGCTCAATCATACAGTCAATGACTGTCTTACAGCGATTGGGGGTAATCACATCGAGGGGGGAGCCAGATTGAATGCCATTGATGATATTTAGCAGGTCTGCCCTCTCAGGAACAGTGAACTGGGTCAGAGAGGCCTTTATAGCGCCGACACTTCCCACGACTGGGTCAGTGGTCAACATGCCTCCTGTGAAAGTGGCATGTAAAGAATCCACTTTTTGTATGAAGAAGTCAGCAATATCTTCACATATTTCATTAGTATAGTTATCCTGGGTCTCAAGCCTAGTTGGAATAGTGAGCTCCTTATAGATCAGAAAGAGCTCTTTGGTGGGATTTTTGGCCGATTCAATGCGTCCATTGTAATGAGCGCCTTTGGCTGCTCTGACTAGTTTATGATAGGTTTTTAATTCCTTCTTATACAGCAACTTATCCTCTGGAGTATAATTTTTCCTCCAGTGACGTTCAGTATTTTTACACTTAGCTTTGGCTTCCCTAAGTTCCTTAGAAAACCAGGGGGCGCTTTTGTTTTTCCTAACGGGAGGTTTGGATGACCAGGGGGCTATTGTATCCAGAGCCCTAGACACCCAGTTCTCATAGTGATCCCAAGCCTTAAGCGGGGTGTCGCTGAGGGGCGGCGGGTCTTTAAGTAGGGCAGATTTAAAATTTTCTGGCGTAAACTTCTTCCAGTTTCTATGTTTCACAGGCTGAGTTTTAGTCCCACTGTCATCCTGAGGATCTACTTCCACTTCAAACGGGATGGCGAAATGGTCTGACCAGGCCATTTGCAGTGGCGTGGCTGTTTTAATTCCTTCCCAGTTGGCAAAAATGGGATCTAAAAGGTGGCCACCTTGATGAGACGGGGCCATAGATTGAAGTTTAAGTGACCGAGCCTTCATTGCAACTATCACATCCTGTGCCACCTTACAGTCGGAGTTTTCAAAGTGTAAATTTAGATCTCCTAATACAAGAAATTTCTTATGCCGCAGAGTATACGTAGTTATCAGCTCTGTTAAAAGATTACAGAACTGTGATGCCTTCCCAGGAGGCCGGTATAAGAGGAGTCCATTAATAGTATATTTGGGGTTGACTTTTATCGTGAAAAAGCCACCTTCACAATTGGGCAATGTGGTCTTTTCTAAGGTGCAGTGTAGGTCACTTTTAAAAATTATTGCCAATCCCCCCCCTATTTGTCTTTCTCTATCAATTCTGAGCAGGCAATATCCTGCGGGAACGGCTTCAAGGGTTTCAGGGGTAGAGGCCTCATCTAACCATGTCTCCGTTAAGAGGAGCACATCAAGGTTGTCCTCTAATATCAGATCGTATATCTCTAGCTTGTGTTTTTTGAGGGATCTACAGTTTAACAACATCAACTTCATATTTGTTAGACTCCCTACATCTTTCTTCCCCTCACCAATGGAGTAACCACAGGATCCACAGTGAGGCATGGTAGAATCTATTAACATCGTATGACAGCAATTTGTGCCTGTGTTAGGGCGGAGGGCAAGTAGGTCGCCTCTAGTGTACCCAATTAAGATTTTGGGGCAGGCATTTGTGGAGAGATGAGCAGGGGTTGTGGCCCCGTGCCCTGGTCTGCCGCGGACGGGCGCAGACGGGCTTGCCTTAGGCGTGCCTTCGGCGCGCCATCGTCGCGCCCGCTGCGCTCGTCCGCTGCGCTTCCGGTGGGGGCTCATGCTTTGTGGCGGAGGTGGGAGGGGTTAGAAGGGGGCGTGGCTTCGCTAGTGGGCGCGTCCTGGCGACAGGCCAATCACGTCGCGGCAGCTGGTAAGACCTTGTCCACGTCAGCAAGCAATCTGCTGAGTGGCGAGGGATCAGCAGAATCGGCGATTTTAAAACAATTCACAACAGTGTTAAGTACAGGTAAAATAAGCTATTTGTCCCTGCTCCCGGCTGTGCCTCAAGAGCTAAAGCTAGCAAAAAAAAAAAAACGGTATAACTACGATGGGGGATGTCTTCCCGGCAGGCCGCTTTCTGGATTTACCGTCAATCTTGGACCGAACCAACAATGGCACCATGGCTACCTTCGTGTATGTCTGGTTGAGAGCTGCAGTGCGCGATCATTATCCGACCTTTCCGCTGGAACCGTCCGCGCTGGCTGCGCTGCAGGCCACGTATACTGCTACTTCTAGAGTCAAAATGGTTTCGAGGTTGTACAAAATTTCACAAGATGAGGAGTGTGGTATGGATGTGGCTGCGAAGGCTAGGTGGGATGCGTGTTTGCTGGAGGCGCTCCAGGAGGATGAATGAGTGGAGTGCTGTGCTATGACCGGGAAATTCGCTGTCAATGGGAATTTTAGGCTCTTGCATTATGAATTCTTTCAACAATGGTATTATTCACCGGAACAACTCTTTAAATTTGGCCTGCGTGACTCATCTATGTGTGTGCGCTGCGGGGCTGCTGTGGCTGTCTTTCTACATCTGGCTTGGACGTGCCCGCGTGTGTCTAGGTTCTGGATAGCAGTGACTGAGGCATTGTCTGCTATGACCTCGGTGTCCATTGAGGTGACACCACGTGTATGTTTGCTGGGAATGGTGCCTGGAGTTCCTTTGGGCGTGAGGCGGTTGGTGGCGCTGGCGCTACAGCTGGCCAAGCGCGGAGTGGCGACCTGCTGGGGGGAGACGGGCACAGGAAGTAAAGACTTGGCTGAAGGACATGGCATATTGTCGAGACCAATTGACATGCTATTAAGAGGAACTACCAGCGGGCTCCCGCCCCCGCGACGTCTGGGGACCATATACCACCTATATGCTGGGGCAATTGTCTGATGATGACTAGCTCTGCCTGTATCTCTGTGTGAGAGTTGTTGTGAAGGGGGATGCCTGGTAGGAGATGGTGTGCTACAGGCCACTCCCGTTCTTTTGACTGCTGCTCTGTACTGATGCCTCTGGACCTACGCTGGTCGCCTGGCTGGTGTCCTGCCACTGATTGCGTAGCTTCTGCCTGTGGTTGACCCTTCTAAATTATTGCACTTCCTCGGTTCCCTTACTGTCTGGCTTGGCTATCACCCTGCTGTGACTCTCTCCTGTGGAGGGCAGTCCCCTCGCATTGTGTCTGTTATCCCATGCAATGTTTGCACAATTGCTGTACTACACCAGGGGGGAGGGTTGGGGGGGGGGGTTATTGTTGTTTCTATTGTTTCTTAAAGAAAAAGAAAAAATGAGACTTCAGATGGATTCCTACATGCTCCCCATATTCGGCTCTGAGGTCTGTGCTGCTAGATGCTGTGTGGTACGCCACCGGGCCTTTGGCTGTCGGTATTCTGGCTGTGTACTATGACCCATATGTGCTTCTGAATTCAACGTTTGCGGCCGGCCCGCTGGGTTGTAGGCCAGAAGCTGTGTAACTGTAATTCAGATAATAAAGGTCTTCCAAAAAAAAATAATAATAAATATATAGAATACCTATCTACAAACAGGTAAGTACTAAAATATTGATTCCAAAATAAAGAATGTTAAAATATAGTTAACTAAAATATCGAATTTTTAAAATGTATTAAAAATACTAGAAATGTAATTAAATAATGAACATATTTAAATAAAACTTATTTACAATAATGTAAAAAAGCTTAAAATGTAAACATAATAAATGAAATGTAAAATTATTTTTTTTCTATAAATGTACTTAATTATATTATAAAATAATTATAAATCTTAATGATAAAATATTTAGAACATTAATAAAAATATAGTGACATAAATATATAAATAAACATATTATTTAAATATAAAAACAAATAAAATATAATAATTACAATAATTAAAATAATAATTTTTATGTTAATTAATAATAAGTGCAACAGTAGTGAAAACATTGGCTAGCGTAGGAGTAAAAATTACTACTCCCACTCCAGAGAGTGCAACAGTAGGGAAAACTTTGGATAACGTAGGGGTAAAAATTACTATTCCCACTCCAACGAGTGCAACAGTATGGAAAGCCTTGGATAGCGGGAGGGTAAAAATTACTATTCCGACTCCAGAGAGTGCAACAGTAGGGAAAGCGTTGGATACTGTAGGGGTAAAAATTACTATTCCCACTCCAGTGAGTGCAACAGTAGGGAAAGCATTGGATAGCGAAGGGGTAAAAATTACTATTCCCACTCCAGTGAGTGCAACAGTAGGGAAAGTGTTGGATAGCGTAGGGGCAAAAGTTACTATTCCCACTCCAGAGAGTGCAACATTAGGGAAAGCGTTGGATAGCGTTGGGGTAACAATTACTATTCCCACTCCAAACAGTGCAACAGTAGGGAAAGCGTTGGATAGAGAGGGGTAACAATTACTATTCCCACTCCAGTGCAACCAACAGTAGGGAAAGCGTTGGATAGCGGGAGGGTAAAAATTACTATTCTCACTCCAGAGAGTGCCACAGTAGGGAAAGCGTTGGATACCGTTGAGGTAAAAATTACTATTCCCACTTCAGAGAGTGAAACAGTAGGGAAAGCGTTGGATAGCGTAGGGGTAAAAATTACTATTCCCACTCCAGAGAGTGCAACAGTAGGGAAAGAAATAATTTAATATTCAAAAAAGGTTACATTAATTATCAATACCAATAAAAAGAATGACTAATTAATAACAATTAACTACCAATTTAAAAAAATGATTACCAATTAATAAAAATGAATTACCAATAAATAAATAATTATCAATTAATTTTCAACACATAAATAAAAATAAATAATAACTTTATTACAATATAATTACTTCCCACCCAATTCACCTATAACCCCACAACCCGCTCCTAATAAAAAAATACAATTAACAGAATTATCAATTAATCAATTAATAAAAATCAATTACCAATTAATAAAATTGAATTACCAATTAATAATTAACTATCAATCAATTAATTATCAATACATATAAATAAAAATGTATATTTAATTTAATATAATGAACTTACTTCCCACCCTGTTCTCCTATAAACCCACAACCCGCTACTGAATTAAATTACGCAAAAAATAAGTTACATAACAATCATTACTTTAAAAAATTAAACATACATTAGAAAAATAATATATAATTTTAACACATATACTTCCATACATAGCGGGACTGCAGTCCTTTAAAAAGTAAAGGTGACACTTCAGCGAAACACGCCTTGGAGAGATACACGCTGCGGAATAGAGCCCTAGCAACCCCACCGGGTCAACCCAAATCAAGGGAAGGGCTGCCTCCAATAGTAGAGGTTAAAGCTGGGAATAGCCGAACACGAGGGAAATAAATTAATAGCCCACAAGGGACACCGCAGGACACTCTGCAGGATAAACCCGGCAAAGGAAAGAGGAAAGGCAAGAAACAGAAGAAAGCCTGTTTTTCGGCAAAATTAAAAATAACACCATCAATGAAATCATACTACAAGATTTGTAGTACCTCTTCCACCTCCACCACCGCTACTTCCATTTCTACCCTTACTTCTGAACCTACTCTGGTTCTCCACCAAAACGAAAATATGTCAACTAAGGGAATCACAACTCTGGCCAGTCCAGCCCCCTGTTTAAAACCTATAAGTGTGGGCAGCAAGACAAGCGACCCATCCCCTGATAAAGCAGGGGACACCTCGGTTCAAGAAGGCCTAACTGAAATACATCCATCAGTGGAACTTTCAAACAGCTTTTCAGCTCTCGCCGTACAAGACCTGGATTTGACCCCAGACATTGAAGGGGTAGAAGGCAACGAAGGTTCACCAGCCCAAATAGAAGCTCAAGAGCAAGATATTGCGACACAGAGTATCCCACTAACCCCCAATCTGCCGACCCATGACGGCTCAGGTATCTTAGATTTCCCTGATACCCAGAGGAAAGACTCTAGAGCACCTCCACCCTCTCATACTACTATCCCTGGGACCCTAGCGGATATCCTGCTGAGCCTACGAGACGATATAGCCAGGAAATTTGACGATATAGGCAAAAGGTTTACAACTTCAGAAGCGAACCAAGAGGCTATCCAGGTTTCTTGCGACCTTCTATCATCTAGAGTCGAGGAGATATAATTAAGGACCGATGCCTTGGAGGCTGAGATACCGAAAATAAAGGAATCCATAAAGACCTCCTCCTCCACGATGAGTAAGGTGATCCGGCAAAACCAGGAGCTGCAGGACGATATTGAACGGCTCGAGAAACATTCTAGGAAAAATAATTTGAAACTATGGAATATTCCGGAGGACATTGAGGGTGGTGACAAAAAGGGCTTCGTAGTTTCTCTCTTAAAAACCAACATTCTAGAAATCTCGGATGAAGATCTGGATCTGTCATCAGACATACAAAGAGTCCATCGAGACCCGTATAGAAGAGCACCTGGAAAAGATCGCCCTAGGAAAATACTGGTCAATTTTCTAACGTACTCCCTCATAGAGAGGATTCTATCTCTTGCCTTAAAAGCCGGTCAACTGAAATGCAACCTGACTTCCACCCCATTTTCCTTTTCTATCCGGTCGGATGTGTCTCATCGAACAGCAATAAGACAATAGGAATTGGGCAAAAGGATGACCATATTGAATCAACTAGGCGCCAAGAACCAACTTAGATTTCCGGAATCCCTTCGCATCATGTGGGATAATCACATGTACAATATGAGACATATAGAGGAGGTTGATGCACTAATCGATAAGATTAGGAAGGGAGGCGGTGGGGGGAAGGATGAAAATGTTGATAGCGGAGGAGGAGTGGTCTGTAAAGCATAGTAAGCGTAGTATACCCCATTTGATGAATAACGATTTGAGTAAATTTAACTATTGATTTGAAGAGGCGGAGAAGGGTAGAGTTGAGGCGGGCACTACTCAGCGGTTAGCTCTATTATTTTTCTTTTTATCTTCTCTTGTTTTTTCCACTTTATCTTCAATTATGTTACATAAGACCACACCCTGGGGGGGCTCCAACCGAGGGTGTATGCCCAGGAGTAAGGGTGGGTTCCCCAGGGAAGAAGTAGGTAGGGGGGGTCACAGGGGGTTAGAAGGGGAGGGGGGAAGGGAGGCGCACAGGTGGGGTTGCAGAGGGAAAAAAAACAAAAAATGTCCTTATATCCTGTTTCATCACTTTTAACCCTGATAGTGCAGGCCATAGGGTGTAGAGGAGCGAAGAGGTTAGTGAATAAATGAATACTATAAAGATAAAGGTTATATATTGGAACGTCAATGGGTTGCAGTGCAGTAGAAGGGTGCAGCAGATCATGAAATACCTAGAGCAATCGGCAGCACAAATACTTCTTATACAGGAAACGCACTTGAGCTACTCAGAGACCAAAGATATCTTTGGTAAGTTCAAATGGATAGAACATTTTCTTTGCTCACAAAACACGACACATAATAAGGGAGTTGCTGTTCTGATCAGGAAGGGAGACAATTGCACCATTAAATCTGTTTTAACTGACTGTACTGGAAGGTGGATCCAGATGAGAGTAGGATGGGGGGAGACTGAAGTCACTTTAACCTCTTAGCAGCTATGGAAATTCCAGCTCCAGTGCTGAACGTTCCATTGCGCAGGTGAGGTTCGAACGTCCAACGGCCGACGGCAGCACTCCTGAGGTAGTGGTGCCGTCGGCCGTTGGAATAGGCGCAGCACCTAAGAGGTTAGTATCTTACTATGGCCCTAATGTAGATGACCCCTCTTGCCTGCTTAAAGTTCAGGCTAATTTGACAGAGGTTACAACTCCTGTAATAGTCGGAGGCAATTTCAATGTACTCCTCAATCCTGCCCGAGACAGATCGAATCATAGAAAGCAGGTGACAGCCCTGCACGCAAGGCGAGTAATGATTGATATGATCCATGATCTGGGACTGGTCGACATCTGGGATGCCAAAGGAGGAACAGGGTCTTGGTACATCTACTTCAGTAAAAAACATGGCCCCTCTTCACGAATAGACTACATTATCACTGATCAAGTAGGTCTAGATAAAGTGGGAGGGATCTCTGTTCTGCCATGTATCCTCTCGGACCACGCCCCTATAATGCTCTCTTATACAGGAAATACAGCTAAACCCCCTTTCTGGTGGAAACTAAATAGAGGTATGTTGTTAAATCAGGAGTTAATCAACAAAATTAAGGAGTCTACTTCTTTGTTTTTCCTAGATAATGTCGGGTCCACCTCCCAGAGTACGTATGGGATGCCTTTAAGGCCTATATACGTGAAGCACTCCACAGCTGGATCTTAGATAGGAACAGGAAAGATAGGCAAGGATTCAAAAATCTGGAAATGGAGGTAGCTAGACTTGAGGAAGCAAGGTTGAACTCCCATGCGGAAGAGAGTCTTCAAATCCTCAAAGAACTAGACAGAGTTCTCTCTGAATATAAAACCAAGCTGGATGAAAAAGTGAGAGCACAGTGGGAGGTGCATAGAATGGAACACTATGAATATGGGGAAAGAGCAAGTGCGACCCTGGCAGGGAAGATAAAAGCTGATAGAGCAAAGAACAACATTAATAAACTAATAATTGACGAGATAGCTGCCACATCTAGCAAACACAAAGATATGCAGCAGTGTCTGGTATCTCTGTTCTCTCAACTATATAAAGAGGATGGTACATTGGATATTAATAGTATCAATACATGGTTAAACAATAAAGCTCTACCACTGTTAACTGAGGAAGGCCAGTAGACGTTAGAAAGGCCGATTACTCTGGAAGAAATTAGGCTTCACATTAAAAGATCAAGAACAACAAAGCGGCAGGGACTGACGCCCTACCTGGAGAGGTCTATAAAGTCCTAGAAGAAATAATTACACCTAGATTGCACGAGTTATTCAATCATATATATGTAAAGGAAGGAAGCAACAATTGTGCTTATATTAAAGCCTGGAAAGAGCCCCCTAAAGGCTGATTCCTATAGACCAATCTCCTTGCTGAATGCTGATTATAAGATCTTTACCAGTATTTTAGCAGGGAGATTGGTCAAGGTAATACCACAACTAATAGGAATAGAGCAGAAAGGTTTCGGTCCGGGCCGGCACTTCCAAGAACAAACTTTGCAATTAATAGGATGTATAGATTGGACAGTGGCATGGACAGAACCTCTCGCAGTGGCCGCATATGACGCAGCAAAAGCATTTGATCGCGTCAGCTGGGCCTTTCTTTGGGAAACCCTTAGAGTAATGGGGTTCGGACCATTGTTTATAAATTCTTTAATAAAATGATATGAGGGAGTGACAGCCGCTATTCTCCTTAATGGCATATTGACACCTAAATTTGAAATCCAGAGAGGAACTCGTCAGGGGTGTCCTATCTCCCCCCTGTTATTTAATATCTACTTTGAACCTCTAGCTCAAACACTTAGACTAGACCCCCTAATTACTCCGTTCTGTGTACAAGATCTAAACATCAAATTTGCTCTGTACGCTGACGACCTATTGATTTATACTAGTAATCCCATAGAGGTCTTCCCCAAAGTAGAGAACATCTTGCGTGATTTTGGCAGGTATTCTGGGTACGCAGTTAACTACGCTAAAACGGAGATAATGTGTTGGGGGATTGAAGGCTGGGATAGAAGCGTCAGCACAGGATTCAAATACCTGGGGATAAATATAGAGCAGGATGTGGTGAATATGTGGTGAATATCCCTTTGACAAACTTAAGGAGAGTCTTGAAGGAGATCCACTATATTTTTCTTAGGTGGAAAAACTTACCACTTACAATCTACGGCCGCATGAACATTGTTAAAATGGTAATTTTACCCAAGCTGACCTATCTTTTCAGTGCCATCCCCCTAGATTTTCCAGGTAAACGTTTGAGTAAAATTCAGGGTAAAATTGGAAGTTTTATTTCGGCCAATAGGAGTTCCAGATTGTCCTGGAAGAAACTAAAGAGGAGGTTAACCAAGGGGGGCCTAGCTTTACCCGATGTCCTCTGCTATTGTATATCATTTCAGTTTAAAAATATCCACTGTCTGCTGTCTAGTTCAACTGGAAATAACTGGGGGAGGATTCTGAGAGCCATGGCCAATCATGAGGGAGGGGGCGAGGGATTTTTGTACAAGTTTGGGGCTCCCAGGTTCTTCACAAAAGTCCGTCTAAAGGTGATTAGATCTGCACTAAATACCTGGCAAAGTCTTAAGGTAAGGTGGGGGATAAAATATTTTTCAGACTTTGCTCCAATTTGGGAGTCCCCTGGACTTCCTGAGTGCTTGAAGGACAGCTTGGCCATTGCAATCGAGTGGGCAGGGATTTTGGTGTGGTCTGAGCTTATATCTTCAGATGGGGTTTTACCGTGGGAAGTCCTGAGAACAAGAATTGGAGATATCATTTCTCATTTTAAGTTTTTACATCTATGTTCATGGTACGAGGCAGTAAATGAAAATACAGGGGGAAACTATGAGGTGGAGGCAAAGCTCCAAAATATAGCTCCAATTAAGAAAGAAATAGGACTATGGTATAGTAGCTTGCTAGATAGGGAAGATACTGAACTACCATCATCACACATGGTCTGGAGCGCATCTACATTGTAGAATAGTTCTCCAGAGCTCTACTTCCTATCTCTTAAAAATCTGTATACATTTGTGAAGTCTGCTTCTCTTAAAAAAAAACCATTTCTATACCATTAACAGGTTGTTCTATACCCCCCAAAAAATAGCTACGTTTGCCCCGAATCCACCTCCTAGATGTCCCAGATGTGGCTTGATAGAAGCAGATGACCTGCACATGTTTTACGAGTGCATTCAGCTAAAGAGCTACTGGGGTAATATAGAGAAGGCATTGACGGGTATCTTTGGGGTGGAAATTACTCGTACAGCTAGTTATATTTGGTTTGGGTCCAGGTATCATCACCTTTGAATCGGGAAAACAAACGGCCTCCTCTTATGCTTAATCCTGTTGGCCCGACGAGAGATCTGTATATTATGGAAAGATCTCACCCCCCCTCGTATGAAAAGTGGGTTCGAGTGGCTTTGAATATGGCAAGACTGGAACGTAAAGAGAGAAACATCTGGTCGCCTTTAGTTTGCTGGGGTAAGGAACTAAGGCTGATCTAATTTTTGGTCTAATGATTACACCACGCCTCGTACAAAGATGTTGGCCTGGTGGGGCCGAAAGTGAATGCAGGAACATGGACCCAGGGCGCCTAGGATCAGCAGGGTCTTATATGTGATGATGGCAGACGCTTACGGTGATATGAGGACTAAAAAATAAAAAAATAAAAAACTTTATTACAATTAAATTACTTCCCACCCAATTCACCTATAACCCCAAAAACCCCTCCTAATAAAAAAATACAATTAACATAATTATCAATTAATCAATCAATAAAAATTAATTCCTTTATAAAAATGAATTACCAATTAATAAAAATTAATTACCAATTAATAATTAATTATCAATTAATAATTATCAATACATATAAATAAAATGTGAAGGTTTAATTTACTATAATTAAATTACTTTCCACCCTATTCCCCTATGAACCCAAAACCCGCTCCTAATAATAAAAAATGCAATTAACAGAATTATCCATTAATCAATTAATAAAAATCAATTACCAATTAATAAAATTGAATTACCAATTAATAATTACCTATCAATCAATTAATTATCAATACATATAAATAAAAATGTATATTTAACTACCCATTTTTCATTTGATTTGGATTTCGTTATATTTCCCCTGTTTTTAAATTTTGCCAATCCCAGCTTACTTGCACTAAAATACTGTAACGCACCGCGTTTTGGCGGGTCCCTTTCATCCCTCTTTTCACCGGCGGCCATCTTGGGAGAAAAACGGGACGCCTGGCGGCGACATCTTTGTTGGCGCGCTAGTGTCCATAGGCAGCTATTTAGGGCAGCCATGCTAACACGCAGCGTGAGCACGCCGGAGTCACGCCAGAGTCCAGCCCGTCTGCGACCCGTCGACGCACGGACGGGCGAGGGGGCCTGGACTCTTGTTTGGTGGCGTGTCTATACCTCGGGAGAATTACACCAGCTTGATAGGGAGGGACAGTCCCTAGATTTGTCCACGATGACTAAATTGGACGAGATGTCCATTGTAAGATCATCTATTGGTTTAACAGGATTTCATCCATGCTCCCTGAAATTGACCTGTCTAAACACAAGGTCACTGCACAAACACAATCTAGAAATATTTTCCCTGTTTCAGGATGAAGATATTGATGTCCTAACTCTTACCGAGACTTGGCTCGGGGACAATTCGCTGCCAGACATCATAGCCGCTCTTCCAAATGAGTATAATGTAGTATGGCACAATCGTGCAGATAATGCTCAAGGGGGTGAGTAGCAATTCTATTTAAAAAAAACCTTAACAGTAATTAAAATAGTGGCAGAAACAGTGGATTTAGCCGACATTCTTGGAGTAAAAATCATGTTTGATAATTTGTGTCTTGTGATTCTCACAGTTTATCGTCCACCAAATTCTACCTCAGCCTTCATTGACCTATTTATGTCCACTCTATCCGACATCTGTTCAAGATATAAAAAAGTAGTGGTAACTGGGGATTTTAATTTACATTGAGACAAGGCTCATAAGGAGCCGGCAGCTCGATTTTTGGAGACAACCATGTCCTCATTGGGCTTTAGGCAGCTGGTAGAAGCACCTACACACATAAAGGGACACATCCTTGATCTTTTCTGAACTTTACATCCTAAGGTGGCTCTTTTGGACATCCTACCTTGCATTTGGTCGGATCACCACCTGGTCTATTGTGATATCCCTATTGATGTTAAGCTGACACAATCACCCCCTAAAATGAAGAAAGTCAGTCAATGGAGGAAAGTTGACTCACAAACTTTAACGGACACCCTTTCGGAATTTGTTGAACCAATGGCCCTTAATGGCAATTTAGATCAGGATTATAGGGACATAGTGTGTAGTCTGAGTAAAGTGATAGATTAGATTGCACCGGAGAGGCTACAAAGAGCTAAAGGAGCAGAAAGGGGGGCACCATGGTTTACACCGCCTTTGAGGGAACATAAAAAGAAGCTCCGTCATGTAGAAAGAAGCTGGAGGAGAACAAAAGACGAAGGGGATCAAGAGCAGTATAAAAACTCAAGGCAAGGCGACCGGGGCGGACGGTCTTTCCGTCCGCCGCGGACCACTCAGCCATAATAATATGCAGGATGGCGGCGGGGGCGTATCGCCCCCGCCAGGCCGGCGGTAGCTACTGCCGACCTGACGGGGGCGATCCGCCCTCGATCCTAATGGACCCCATAGAATGTTCACCTAGTAAACAATAGGAAACCTAAACAAAAGTGGAAGTTTAGCCTAGTGATTCAGGCCCCATGTCTGCAGGTGCATTTTAATAAGGTAAACTTTTTTATATATATATGTAGCCTGTTTTGCATAAAGGATACAGTGCTGCATTTATTCATACGTTTTATTTTTTTAAGTTTGTTTGAGCGTTGGTAGTGGTTCACTGACCACTGACTACTCACAGCACACTTTTTTTTACATTCACAGGGGAAAGAATCAAAAAGCAACTCCTTCCATTTTGCAAATGAGAACTTAGGACTCAGTAATCGTCAATGTTTTGTGGCTAGGTTTCAGCTATTGGAACCATATTCAGTTTAGCTTGTTTCCGTTAGTCATATTTTTGTGATGAGCAATGCTTGAACTATGGTGCCTTTGATAAACCCTTGAGTTTCCTGTGCAAGTCCCTCCTCTGATTGGTTATTTGTCAGTCCACACTGAAACAGGTACTGTTTTTAGGTCTGGCTAAAACCAGCTTAGTCTGTACGGACCTTCATCTTATCAGTTCCCTACAGCCATTAGCTTGCATGTGATTTTCATGCTTTGCCTATTCTAGGCTGTGCTACCCATTAAGTCCGTGACATTCCATTATTTGTAACATTGTCCCATGTCACAATACTGGGCAGGTTGACTATCCTTAAGAGTCAGGTCCAGCAGGAGCGATGTCGTAGCTAGTTTCTCTCCTCCCTAGGAGCGTCACCCCAAGTGAGTTCTATACATGAACACTCCCCCATGAGGTCCTTACCCAGGGAAGGGGAAAAAGTGGAGAAAATAAACGTAAAGGGCAGGCAGCCAGAAATCATCTACAGTGCGAGACAACAGGATAGGTACCATTCAGTAAGTCTGTGTCCTGGTTCCTGCAGAAAAACACAAGAGACACACATAAATTCACCACCCCCTTTTCTTCCATACACTTAAATGTATATATGTCTGTGTAAGTGTGAGAACTCACTTATGATAGCTGCCACAAGCATCCAAGTTGAAAAGGTCACAAAAGGAAAAAATAAAGTAAAATGGAAAAGAAACAATCTACTCCTTAACTCGGCACTGAAGAGTTAAAGGTAAGAGTTCTCAAAGTTATTGCATAAAACAGGTAGAATGCGACTTAGCTCATGAAGGAAGTCTCTTCCAGCTCAGTAGCGGTATTCCATCAGAATCCGGGAAGGATGTCAGGAAACAATACCTCTTGTTTCCTTCGTAATATCCCCTGATCAATCCGAGCCTCTCAACAGCTCTAGGGATAGTCAATAAGAAGCTGGGCCTAAAACAAGCAAAAAACGAAACGAAAATAGAAAAGAGACGAAAATCGCTCTTCAGTTTGAATCCTTAATGAATTTCAACTGCTTCCGTAAATAATTGAGGTACAAATAGTGTAAATCTGCATCCCGGTAACATCGCATGTGCAGAGAGCGTCTCTCACCCTGCTCTCCAGCGTGGCTCTGAGTAGCGGGTCAAGGGTCATGAAGCTCCGCAGATACAGAGAGAGCTTCTCCCCTCTGACTCCCAGACACGGCCACACACCGCGTGCGTACAAAGCGACTGCCAGTTGAATCCAAAAGCGGAATGAACTTGTGATCCAGGCACACTGTGAGCAAGTCGGATCTGATAACAAAGAAGGGAAAACACTACAGGTGACAAGCACCGAGTGCTTCCAGGAAGAGGCAGATATAGGTGAGACAGTGGCACTGATTTTATTAGATCTCAGTGCCTCTTTCAACACCATCTCACATCCCATTCTCATTAAAACATTAGTTGATGTGGGTGTAGGCGGACCAGCTTTGGGTTGGCTGAGCTCATTTCTTGAGAAACGTACGTTACAAATTTTCTCTAACTCTGCAACCTCTAAACTACACATGTCTCCTTATGGTGTACCCCAAGTCTCAGTCTTGAGCCCGCTGCTTTTTAATATTTATATTAGCCAACTATCAAACATAGCAGAACAAGAAGGCCTCACACTTTTCACCTACGCCGATGATTCCCAGATCGTATTCTCCCTCTCAAACACTGCTCAGGATTCGCCATCTCTCCTGCAGTCAGGGTTGAGGAGAATTGCTGACTGGATGAATCTTAATTTTTTAAAACTCAACGGCGAGAAAACTGAGGTGGTAATACTGGGCCAGCAACACGACTTATGGTCTGCTAAACATTGGCCCGCTGAAATGGGCCCGCTCCCCCTTCCATCAGATCATGTGCGCAATTTAGGCTTTGTGATTGATAGATCACTGACAATGCAAGATCAAGTCAACAAAGTCTCGACCACATGTTTTGTTATATTGCGCTGGCTAAAGAAAATTCTTTGGATGTTGCCAGAAGACTCCCAAAAGTCTGTTGTCCATGCTCTCATAACCTCCCACTTAGACTACGGTAACATTCTCTTCTTAGGGGCAAAGAAAGATGTAATAGGGCGACTGCAATTGGCACAAAATGCAGCCGCAAGATTGCTGTGCAAACTACCTCGATCTAGCCATATTTCAGGGCCTTTACGGAGTCTTCACTGGCTCAAAATGGATAGCCGTATCAAATTTAAGACACTGGCCTACATGTTTAAAATTAACACTGACCTGGCCTCCAATTACCTTAAGTCCCTTGTTCACACTCATGTACCCTCCCAGAATTTGAGATCTGCCAATTTGGCCTATTTTGTAGTGCCTAGAATTAGACTAGCCAGAATGCGAGGTAGATATTTTGCTCTGTTATTCCCCACTCTGTGGAACTCCTTGCCATTGCACATTCGAACGGAAACTAACTATGTGCAGTTCCGCAGAGCCACTAAAACCTGGCTTTTTAATCAGTAACTCTTTTGTAGTTGAATCGGAGATTTAATTGAACCTGCTTGTCCAGCGCCAGGAAACCCTTTTTGGGTAGCTGTCGCGCTTAACAAATTCAAACAATAAATAAATAAAGAAATATAGCAAACAGAGGCAAAACGGATAGGGAGAAAGAGAGGACAGACTACACACTGGCATTCTGGGAGATGTAGTTTAAGGGCTAATACGCCTGAAATGTGACATCCCATTTGTGTTCACTTTAGTATTTGATGATGGGGCATCAAATAGTCCTATTCTTAAACTTGAGATAAAACATGATTGTAGCTGGAATTCAAGCTTGTGTATTCTTTGATGGATTTACCCTATTGACAAATCAACATTGTTGGTCTTGACCCTATTTGGCAGGTTCACCCCCAAACTTTTTGCCTTAAGCTCTGACACGGTGGTAGTGGTTTTAGGCCTCTGGGCACTTTAGCACTGTGGCCCAGTGTAAAGTGAGTGCGCTCTGTGTTACATATAGTAAGACTGGCCTGCCCTCCCATGGGAATGCATAGGGGAATTCCCTGATGAAATGTATGTCAGTGGTAAATCCTGATATGAGAGGCGCAGCATGTTCAAGTCTAGTTTATATAAAATGGTAATAATAAATGCTGCGCAATGGTCTGCGCAATTATTTTTGTCATGTTAGAAATGCCACTTTTAGAAGTTGGCATTTCTGTGTGCTATGCGTCTGCCTGCCTGATGTGAATTGCCTGTCAGGCTTTTGAGTGACAGGGGCTGGCGAGGTGTGGTGGCTCCAAGAGGGGCAGGGTGAGTCAGCGCTAGGCTGAATGGGACATCTACATTCCCTGGCCCTTGAATAGGAGTGTGCCTGCCCTGGTGAATGCTGGCTCCGCCCCCTCTGTTGTGTGTCTTTTGACAAGCCCCCACCTAACAATAGGAAAGAGGAGATTGGTAAACATAGTGCTCCCAAACCAGTTGCATCTGGTTTCCCCAGCCTTGTGCTTTTAGACAAAGAAAATGTCCGATAAATGAAGGAGCTGTGACCCCATGAAGTTGTTGTGCTTATGCTTACTTTGGGGGGGACACTCTGCCAGGAGGAACCACTGCAGGACCCAGCTACTGACTCCTGGGCATCCCTGCATGCTGGCCTGCCTGGCTGCCCTGTTCTGTGCTCCCCCCAGCACCAAGGACCATTTATTTCTTTGGCCTTCTTTTAATTTTAAGGACTTTTATGTCCTAGTCCCTTGTGAGCGCTGTATTTGAAACGCCTAAGGGGAGAGGAGCTGGCCCTGCTGCAGCGCAAGGCTGCGAGGGAATCCCGGCGTGTGGGATTCACCCCTGAGCTCCTTATTGAAGTGGGAGCCCACCCCGCTTTTCGGTGCGCCAAGCCATCTTTGCCTTTTGTCTTTTTTTATATACTCATAGCGGGTGCCCACCCGGCTTTGGTATTTATTTAAAACAGGAGACTACCCCATATTGCTCCCGCATGAAGGAATCGCCAGAGAATCACAGCCACGGCCCAGAAGCTGCCTGACTGTGGGCAGGGCCTGAGTCATCAACGAAAGCCGGAATTCAGCACCGGCTGGAGCGGGGCTCCTGTGAGAAGAGGGAGAGTACCGTGTGGTGCATGGTGACATGTGCAAGTGGTGCCGGAAGTAAGGTGGCTGAGAGGGGGCTCCCGTAAGCTAGTGGGAGCCCCGGTATGCCAAGAATCCAGGTGGGAGCCTACCCTGCTCTGGCAAACACCCAAGAGCCGCTGAAGACATAGAGAGAGGCAGCGCTTCCCGGTCAACGGTGACCAGGAGCCTGGAAGCACCTGAGCGGGGCTCCTGTGTGGAGAGGAGAGCCCCGCACGGTGAAGAGAGAAGGTGTGAGGAGTCCCCCAAGCAGGGGGGGTTTCTCCTGTTGCTTGCCGCGTGCCACTTGGACCGGATGAAGCCTCCCCAACAAGGAGTCCAGAGAGCACAGTGAGTGGGGCTCAGTGTGTAACTTATGAGTTGGGGGTGCAACGGGCACATTGTTGGTGCCCACCCCCATTCGGTTGCCCTAAGGACACCAGGGGTGTCCACGCAGTATTCTCGGCTGCCTGTTTGGCAGTGGGCAGCTGCAACGTTGGTGCAAGTTGTTGTCCCAGTGGGGACAATCATTGTAAGCATCATTGATGTGATGCCTACAATGATTTATGCATAAGGTGGTTATGCTGGTGAGGTCTATCGCGTAATGTGTTTCTGCTAAAGAGGGTTGGGCCTAATATGTTTTATGCCTAATGTGAGTGCATGCCTGTGATGCCTAATGCAAATGTCATACTATGATATTTAGGCCTAATGAGGGGCATAACGGGTTTTTATGCCTACATTGATGTAGACATAATGTGTTTATGTTGCAGGTGGTAATGCTAGGTTCATTACTGTACCAGTAGATACTGGTTGTTTTACTTCTTTTCTACTTGTGCTTTTCTGATGGTTCTGACCGTGGCCCGACTGACCCGGTCCTGTATATAATCCCCTGTGAATATTGCCTGTGCCGGTTGGCCCAGTGTAGAGGTGTGATTACGTTTCTAATGTGTTTATGACAATACAAAGGCTATTTTGTAGATGACCTTGTGTGGAGTTCCTTTTGTGGTGTGCCTAGTGTGTTTTAGCTGTGTTAGTGTGTTGCGCAAAGGCTTTACACATTGCCTCCGGTATAAGCCTAACTGCTCGTGCCAAGCTACCAAAGTGGTGAGCAGGGGTTATCTTTGGCGTGTAATTCCCTTGCCCTGACTAGAGTGGTGGTCTCTGCCTGGCTTTGGCACAAGCCTTAGCCAACCAGAGATTCCATTTCTAACAAACATTTAAATTTGTGATTTATTGCTTCTATGTTTAGGAAGTGCCTGTTTTTTGGTGCTCTTATTTCATGAAGACATACTGCTATTCTCTAATCCTGAAGCAGTTAACTTGTAAGATTTGGTAATATTATTAAAGAAATACACTTATGCACAATTATGAATGAAACATATGTTTCTGCTTCTAAATGAAAGAAGCCTAGGAAGTACCTCAATAGTCCAAACTTTTAAATATGGGACAAAAAATGCCAAACCTGTACATACTACTAAACATGTCCTCCCTGTCTTCCTGCCAGATATAACAAGCATATCCACCTATTGGGCCTATTTACTTCAGCCTCTGAGGTTCATTTATCTTGAATTAGGGTGCAATAATGTGACAGTTCTGTGAGAAAGAGACAAGTTATATTTGTTGAAACTGATAACATTAAAGAAGTCATCAATCCCTTGCCTTTTAGGTTCAAAATAGTATTTTGGAATGGTTATATCTAGTAACCTAATAAACTCTGTGATTAAACTAACATATACTATTCACATACTTCTCACAGCCTAACCTTTTGCACTAAAATGCAATCTGAGAATCACACATTTGATAAACTGACAGGGACCAAACTGCCATCAATCCTAACCTACCTCATATACCTAGTCTTCCTGCCAGACCAACAAGCCTATTTACATCGACTACCCAACTTGCTGCACTTGTTTACCTCCACCTATGTAGTACATAAATGTTGCACCTGCGCTGAGGACGTGGTTTTGTGAAAGAGGCAATGTTTATGCAAAATTGAGTAGTATTGAAGAAGTTATCAAATGCTTCCAATTAAATGTAAACTATCAAAACGTGTGATTAAACTAACATAACCTACACATGGGGGCCCATTACGATGTTGGTCGGAGTTGGCTCTGACCAACACCGTCTCAGTCTTGGGACTGACCGACCTCCAGTTGGCGGTTCCAACCACCTGATTACGATGCGACCGAACACTGTTCAGTCAGATACTCACATTTCCAATGGATAAATGGGTATGTGTGTAAAACCCTGCACTCTATGGCAGGCGCCCCATGGTGCCTGCCACACAGTGCAAGTATTTCAGGGGGGCGCCCTTGGTGTCCCCTCAGCCACCAACCTTATGCCTCAGAGGCAAGGGGTACCTGCTAGGGGCCGCCAAAGTCGCTCCACGACAGCCTTTCCATGTCCAAAAGGCCAATACAGAAAGGCTTTGGGAAACCAACATCATAATACCGACAGCGGAAACACCGTCCATAGGGGACTACGATGCAGTTCCAACTAGCCAGAAGACTCAGAGAGCCTGTCAGGACTGTGTCGGAATGACCTGCCAGTAAAAGCTTTGCAATTCGGCGGTCGGACCGCAAACCGATCTTGTTGGTCAGAAAGCTTCCAACTAGTGGTCAATGACTTTCCGACTGACATTGTAATCGGCCCCATAGTACTCATATGCTTTTCACAGCCTAACCTTTAGTACTAAAACACACAGTAACATTCCCATCACATCTTACAGCCACAAAAAATGCTACTCTAGCAAGACTCATATTGCACTTTATAACAACATAAAGGTAACAACATACCAACATTTGGGAACACCCTTCTGTAACTGAAAACATTAAAGGTAAGCAAACTAAACTACAGATCCAAAATCGTAACAGAAAAAAAAATGTCAACAAGGTTATATAACCTTTTCCACTGCTCTTTCCTCTTTATCTACTTTATGCTGCCGAAAAGTTACAGATTGTTCAGAATTAAGCTATAATGTAGACCTCATTATTTATACTTCATCAAAAACATACAATTCAATTTGCTTTTAATTTCTTTTAAAAGTTCATGTTTTTTAATCTAATGTCGGAGCTACATATGTATCCTTTACATTTCAAATATATTAGAAAACTAAATAAAAATGTAACGAAACATTGTTTTCTGAAACAAAATTTTCAACAAACAAATGGTACATACAATATAAATAAAAAGTTAGACCTATTGCTAATGCTTGTTTTAATTTTATATTTCCAATGTTCACAATTACTAATCCCTTGCTTTGTGGGGCATATTATTAGTGCAGAATCTACAGGATAAAATGTATTCAGGACCAGCAATAACTCTCAATTCCACAAATATGGGGTCGATATTAGTTACCAGGGCCCCGCCAATACAGGTGATCCCAGTTACAAATCCCTGCCAATGCCCAGACTGACAGTGCAATGAAACCCCTGACCCAGTCATAAGAGTTACGGTGTGCTCTTTCCAGGGGTGGGCCACCTTATGCATGTCGGTGGATTTCAAGGTAACTTTCGAAATGGGCCATTTTTGGACAATTCTGGCATATTAACGTGAATAGTTATCATGTTCAGAGGCTGTGGCTGATAATCGTGCATTATTGGACACCCTGTCTTGTGAAATCAGACTCCCTTATATCAATACTTGCATTAGCCACTGCATGTTTTACTATTTAATGTCCACCAATGACTGCTGCTTGCTCCATAGCGCATTGTTCTACTGCTGTGTCAGATTCCAGGCAGCACAACGACATTACGCCAAAGCAATGTCACAGCACTGCTCCACATGAAAATATTAATGCATGTTATTAAACATGATGCCAACCGTGTCCTTGGTTTTTATATTAATGATATGTCTCTCCCCATGAAGCACGCTTGTCAGAGCAAATCTGACCACCAGAAGCAACAACTGCTGGCAAGATTTATAATTTAATCTACTTGGACTACTGCTCTTTCACTCTCATTAGCACATTTGAAAGTCACTGTCTATTGCAATTCTCTGGAAAGAAATAGACTCGTAATGTTTCAAGGCCTGAAATCCTATAAGTAGATTTCAGTTGACAGAAAACATAAAGAACGTTTTAATTTGAAATATTAAATGCCTTGAACAAATTCATCATCAACTAGGCAGGGCCTGGCAAACACACCTGCTCAGCGCACGGATACCCTCGTGGGTGATAGAGCACTTTCGGCCACATGCATCAAGGTATTTAGGAATCGCAAACGTGCGATTCGGTAAAATCGGCCGTTTGCGATTCCTAAATACCTTTTTAGTATGCATCAATCATTTTTGGAAAAATTGCTATTTTTAGCGATTTCCAAAAATGCGATTGCTTCTAAGGGATCGCAAATTTGCGATTCCTTAAAAGCAATGCATGATTGTTTTTAAAATTGCAAATTCGCAATTAGGGGGGGCAAATTACCACGAGGGTGAACCTCATGGTAATTTGCGAAAAAGGTTTAAAATGCTCAAATTAGCATTTGAAACACTGTCATGTTACAGACACACATGTCCTTAGGACATGTGTGTGTGAAACACCCATTTTAAAAAACATTTCAGGGGTGCAGGGGGGGGTCCAAAGGACCCCCCCTGCACCCATGGAATGCATTAACATTTTGCGAATTCCAATTTGCGAATTCGCAATTCCCATTGATTCCTATGGGCCTTTTGGCCCATAGGAATCAATGGGAATTGCGAAATCGCAAATTGGAATTTGCATAATATTTGCGATTCGGTAAAAATTGCGATTTTTACCGAATCTCAAATTTTATGCAATTTCAATCATGCATCCCGTTTTGCGATTCCCTATTTGCGATTCCCTAAAAATCGCAAATAAGGAATCGCAAAAACGGACTTTGATGCATGTGGCCGTTTATAAATATACATAACATACCATTACGTAACATTACATAGCTAATTTGGCATTATGCGCTGTCCCAGGCTCTTAATTAGGTTTTTTTCTGGCCGGCACAGCATTTTTCAATAGACTTGTGTTATAATCAATTTACCAGAATGTGTATAGCGTGGCTATTCACCAATGAGGTTATTCAGGCGCTGGGAGTGCTGCTGAAGAGCTTCAGTTGAATAGCGAGGTCTTGAGTCCTTTACTGAAATCCTGCAGGGAGCACATGGTCTGGAAGTGTAGAGAGAGGTCATTCCAGGATTTCGTGGCGTGGAAGGAGAAGGAGCGTCCTCCACTGTTGCTGCAGCAGATGCGTGTGTGTGGGAGAGGCAGAGGGAGGTGCAGCGCAGTTTTCTGGAGGAAGGTGGAAGCTTAGTCGGTGGCTGATGTAAGCTGGTCCCTGGTTGTGGAGGGCCTTGAAGGTGTGGATCAACATCTTGAACTGGCATCTCTTTTGCACGGGGAGCCAGTGGAGCTTCTTAAGTTGGGGGGTGATGGGAGTCCATTTAAGAAAGTTTAGAAAGAATCTGGCCACTGAGTTCTGAATAGTTTGCAGTCTCTTGAAGAGGAGTGAGGTCATTCCTATGTAGATTGAGTTACTGCCGTCCAAATTGCTGGTGATAAGGGCTTGTGTAAAGGTCCTTGGGAAGCCACTTGAAGATTTTGTGGGGCATGCGGATGGTGAGGAAGCAGGCAGATGAACCTGCATTGATCTGTCTTTTCATGTTGAGCTTATTGTCCAGGATGATGTTAAACTTGTGTACATGGTCGGTCAAGGTGGGTGAGAGTCCTAGCTCGGGTGGGGTGGTTCCCTAAGATCAGCTCTTCGGTCTTGTCTTTGTTGAGTTTTATTTTCAGCAACAGTGGTCCTGAGTAGCAACTTTGCCATTGAGCACCCAAATCTATTGCAACGGCTATTGTGCCTTTTGGAGTACACCACAAGATATTGCCCTTCGTACGAGCCTTGGATATGAACGCTAATGCTGAGGTTGCCGATTCAAGTACGCCACATGGAATTGCCCTTCGTACTTGCCCAAGAATCAACTCTACTGGAGCAGCCATCATAGCAGCCCCCGGTCCACCGTGCAGTTATCTCGAACTGAGTCCTGCGGCTAAAGAGGCTCTAATTTACAGGCATGGAATTAATGTCCTGACGATGATCAGCTCATTCCCTCAACGGATCGAAATGCCGTCGACACCTTAATACTCCTTATACGCAGAGAAACTTTTGTTCCTTTTGATGTAAAGGTGTTTGTAATGATTTGTATTTGTAACACTGGATATTCCTTGTGAAACAAACCAAGCTTTGCCTGAGCCCCCTGATGTTTGTTTTTTCCCATGTTTTGTAATCTATCTGTTGAGTAGGATACAGGACTGTGTCCCAGTTTATGTATTTTTGTGTATTACTAATTTAAACCTTCTCTGGGTTCCTCCTGTGAGGAAAAATGCAATTCACTTGAGTGAACCTGCTTGGATTCCGATGTTGTCAAGACATTTGATCTGGGTGTTGTGTGATGCTGTGTTGAACACAGCTGAGAAGTTGAGGCGGTTCAGGGGTGCTACCTTTTCTAGGTACAGAAGGAGTCTGATGTCCTATGTGGTCACCATAAGGGTAGTTTTGGTACTGTGGAAGGTGCAGGATCCGGATTCAGGAGAGCCCAGATGATTAGTGTTCTCCAGGTCTTCTTAGAGTTGGCGGTTGATGGCCCTCTTGAGGACTTTGGGGGAAATGGCAGCAGAGAGACTGGGCAGTAGTTCTAGAGTTTGTTGCAGTCATATGAGGGTTTCTTGATTAGGACTTGCCTTCTGCGTGTTTCCATTCTCAGGGAAGGTGGCAGTGGTGATAGATGCATTGAAAATGACGTTGAGCTTGCTGCTGATCATCTTACTCTGAGTTTGAAGATGTGGTGGGTACAGGGGTCAGTGGGTGCTCTTGAATGGACAGAGTTCATGACGGCTGTGGTGTCTTGCTTGGGGAGCTGATCCTAGGTGGTGAGTAGGTTGTTGTGTTCCTTATTTGTGGGGGTGAAATAGCTGAGGATGTTGGTGAGTTGGGGCTTGAAGTTTATTTAGAGGTTTGAGACCTTGTCATGAAAGAAGTCCACCAGGGTGTCGCAGAGTTCCTGGAAAGGGGTGATAAGGTTTTCAGTGGTGGAACGGCTGGCAAACTCTCTGACAATGTTGAAGAGTTCCTTGCAGTGGATGGAGCTTGCTTCGATGTGTTTGATGAGGGTGCTTCTTTTCGTCTTTTTCAGGAGTTGATGGTATTGGTTGAGGGCTGTTTTGAATATGGTTCGGTCCGTGGGCTCCATTCTGGTGTTCCATCTCCTTTCAAGTCATTTACAAGTGCATTTCCCGGATCTTCATTCTGCCGGGTAGCAACTGGCTCGCCTGGAGGAACTCTTGGTAATGGAGGGTTTGCTGGTGGCAACTCTGTTAGCGCAGTATGTGATCCAGGTGGAGAAGTTCTTGTCCGCCTGTTCAGGGTTGGTTGCGGCAGGAGATGTTGAGGGTGTCAGTCCATTGGCTCTCCGAAACCTTGTTCCAGCTGCAGTGTGTAGTGCCGGCTGTTTTCCAAGGCTTGGAGCTCAGTGCGGAGTATCTTTGGGTGACAGCAGAGCTTGGTTCCTTGTACTGGGTGAGGTCCAGGTGCAACTGGGCACAGTCAAGGTTATCTTTAGCACCCCGTTTGGCATCCCGGCAGTGCAGCTACAGCTCATGGCTGTGCTGCGGCCTCCTTTAGGTAGATCCTGGGTGTTGAGTGTAGCTTACTGGAGGCAGGAGGGAAGCGGGCAAAACAAATGGAAGCAAATGAGCGGCAGCTTGAAAAAAGCTGTCACAAACCAAAAACAAGCATAGGCTAAAGGAAACACAATAACAAAACAATGGAAAGAGTGGCAAAAGAAACAAATGTTACATGAATGTTGCAACAGTGGCAGAACAAAACAAACATAGGCTAAGGGATACACAGTACCAAAATATTGAAAAGGTGGCAAAAAGAATAATGTTACAACAACAGCTACAACAGTGGCAGAAGAAGGCAATGCAGTTAAGTACGGCGCCCCTGGGGGGCGTGGCCAGGTGCCGATGAAGATGGCCGCCTGAGACCCAGGCTCTGCCGGTACTGACACTGTCCCCGCAATATTTGCGGCTAAAATCCGAAACAGGGCGCCTTTCCATCGGCGTCCTGGAGCCCTGCTAAGGAGCGTTCTCGGCTGTTCAAAGCCGCCCGGTATCCGAGTCGTTGCCCTCCAGATCTCCACGGCCGCAGGGGGTGATCCACCCCGAGCCCCGGGGCCCGGCACCCACAAACTCCCCTCTTTAACAGAAGGGACACGTATCAGCTGAGAAAAGCAAAAACACTACGTTCGCCATGCTGCCTGAGTGAGGGCAACACAAAATGGCGACGAGACACAAAATGGCGGCTGTATACGGGACAAAGTTAGAAACCGAAGAACCTCAGACCCTCCTTTTGCCAATACTCAGGCAAGACACAAAGGACTCAAGTTAGTCTGAGTCGATGTCAATGGCCATGAGGTCATCGAGCTGTTGCTGTAACATCATTCTAATATTCTCTGTTTTCTGTGACACAGGCTTTGGAACACACATAGTGGCACAAAGACCACAGATGGCGGGCCACACTGTATACAGAGACAACAAGAGAAAATGATGGCCAAGACAATTCCAAGGAAAGTTAGTATCTTCCATCCCCATGTGGACAGCAGTCGCCAAAACCATCCCATCACAGACCAATCTCCTGTGTCCTGGTGTATAGACTCGGAGATGATATGCAACTTGGAGATGGCTTGGTATACCGTAGGGGTATTATCAGGAATGTAAATGCAGCAACTTGACCCAATCAATTTACAGACTCCTCCACGATCCGCAAGGACAATGTCTAGAAACATTTGGTTCTGCAAAGTCATGAGGCGATCCGCCTGAAGTTCGGCTGTCAGATTACTCAAGGCTCCAGAAGTTACATTTATGGTAGCCTCAACAACACGAACTAGTTGTTTGATGTCTCTGCTATTGGCCATTGGGCCCCAGAAAGGAAGTAAGCCTTTAATAAATTCACCTACTTCTTGTCCTGCTGTGTCCTTTGAATCAATAACCCCTCTGCCATATCTTTTTCTATGATGACCTGAAGGAGCAGTATTTGTTGGAGGAAGAAGAAAAGCCACATAGCAAGTTCCTGAAAAGTAGGTAGTAAGCCACGTATAGGCTCTATCATGGCAGATAAAATATGTGCCTTGTGATGGCACTAACGGTGAAGGAATCTTAGGTGAATAGACATAAGTATGGGAAAAGACACTCTTCTCCTGTTGATTTTTAACATTCTGACCATTAATCTGTAGACAGAAATTACCTCGATGAGGTACAATCCAAATTGGTGGGGATCTCCTTCGCCTAGCCTTATCTGTAAGGCTAGTAACATAACGGGTTACATTCCAGCCATCATATGCTCTTTTCTCATCCACGGGAATCTTACTAATCTCAGCAATTCTAGCAATTGCCACTATTCCCTTTATAAAAGAACTGTGATTAAAATCTGCTCCACCACTATATGGACTACCAGGAGGATACTGTAGTTGGTTCTGATAAACATTAGAGAACATAGCCAAATAGGACCAAGCGGAGCCTTCGTAGGAAAATGGAAGGATTAAATATGGCATCCCTCTCTCTGTATTATGGGGCATAAGCCCACAGACCCAACAATCAGTGGTGTTCATTACCAGTTGAGGCTGATGCAATAACTGAATAAATGAATTATTAAAGTATTCTGTTCTCCTAATCTGCTCATGTTCTGGGAGTGTATGAAACCGATGTGGGGAGGCATTGGTAGGGAAAGACAAGGAAACAGAAGTTGGAACAGGTGCTTGCTGCATAGTGTAAACAACCCAACTTACACACGCCAATAAAATACATGAACATATTAAAATACATAAGGTTATACCACATGGACTAACCAATAGTTTCTTACATTTACTTTTCATTTTTGCATTCTGAACATTGCTTTCCACTTTAGCATCCATACTCTAAAGCGTTGCTTACGGCAATCTTCCTAGATCACTTAGCTGTGATTATTAGCCGTCCTATGACACTGCAAGTCCTGCAGACCTACTGTCACTACTCAGGTCACACCTTAAGACTCCTACCGTGACCCTGCAACTTTATGGATAGTAAAAAAAAGAAATGTCTCTCAAAAACGTAATCAAAATGGAAAAAGAAAAATTCGATTGTCTTTTGTTACTCTGGATATTAAATTGTACCAAGTCTTATTAGGGATCGTTTGCTCCTTAAACAAAGTTACTGGATTCACTGTGTTCAATCGCAGATGTGGTGGTACAGCTTCTTGCAACACGTCGTCGTCTTCTTTCTCAGAGTTCGTTTGATCCAGGCGTGCACTACTAAAAGGTACAAATCGAGGCACCCTTTCACCTTCACTGTCGTTTATACCCTTACGAACCCACTGATCAAAAGGTAGAGGCAAAGGTACCCTCTTACAGTGCACGCCATGGACCCAGTTCTTTTTCCCGACAACCTTTACTGCTGTACGTGTTGCTAACAAAACTTGCCGAGGCGGGACACAACGAGGATCCAGATTTTTTTTCCACTGGAAATTCTTCAGACAGACCCAGTCATCGGGTTGGATGGAGTGGCCTGGATCCGCAGAGGCCTCCGGCAGAGCGTTTTGAACCTGTTGATGAAGAACACGTAATTTAGTGGTAAGATCATGCAAGTAATCAATCAACATTGGGTATGGGATGTCAGAATACTTTTTAGGTCGAGGGACTCCCCAGACATTGGCTGGGTGCCCAAAAACGACCTCATATGGGCTGAGTCCTTATCGAGAATGCACAGTAGTTCTCGTGGATAAAAGTGTCAAAGGTAAGGCATCAGGCCAAGCAAGACCCGTGCAGGCCTGAATCTTTGCCAATTTAAGCTTGAGAGTGCCATTATAGCACTCTACCAAACCTGCTGACTGAGGGTGGTTTGCCGCATGGAATTTCTGCCTAATACCTATACCTGTACACACTTTCTGCATGATTTGGCCTACGAATTCACTCCCATTGTCACTCCAGACAATGCGCGGCAAACCAAACCTCGGGAAAAACTCCTTCAAAAGGACTTTGGCAGTAGACAAAGCAGTATTGTCCTTTAGGGGGTAGGCCTCTATCCATCTGGGAAAGGCACACACCACCACCAGAACATACTTGAGGTTATTACAACGATCCATATGAATGTAATAAATTTGTAATACCTCGAAAGGATACGTAGGGGGAGCAAAATGACCTGCTGGAGTTCGGGTTCCCTTTACTGCACGTTTGAATCGGAAACTTCGGCCTCCAAGAGAGAAACCAAAAATAGCCCTACTTTCCTCAGCAATAGGAATGCTAAAGAAAGCATTTTTGAGGTCAATAACCGAGAACCATGCTGCTGAAGCGGGTACCATAGTAAGCAAGGCAGTGATATCTGGGACAACAGGAAACTGGGGGACAACAATCTTGTTGACCTCCCGAAGATCGATCACAAAACAATATACAGGAGGCTGAGAAGGATCAGTGCATTTAAGAACAGGTAGAACCAGACTATTTCAAACATTACCTCTCGTCTCTTCAATCACACCCTTCTGAACCAGATCATAGATAATAGCCAACAAAGCTTGTTCACCATCATTTGAAATCTTATACTGAGGAATGCATGGTAATTTCGCATTAGGTTTAATGGTAACTACGTAAGGCGGAATCTGGAGCAGACCAACATCATTCGGACCCGTAGCCCAAAACGTAGCAGGAAGAGACTGCAATTCAGACGGGAATCGATCTTTAGATAAATACATAGGAGAAACCAATTTCTCACCCACGGTGAGATGCACACTAGAAGGAGAACAATACAACGTTGCATGAATACGTTTTAACAAGTCCAAACCCAACAAGTTCTCTCCGCAACCAGTCGTTAAAATAAGCAGAGCTTCCAAATCGTAAGGACCAATCGAAAAAGGCAAAGGACAAGAAACCGGGTTAGCAACTGGGGCGCCAGAAAATCCTACAGAAACATTTGTTAAGCCAGACAAAGGTGCCCCAGGGAGTTTGGAATGAATGATAGAACTTATCATTGCACCAGTATCCAAAAGAAATGGCTCTGCAACACCCAATGCAACAACTTCAACATAAGGCCCATTCTGATCTACTGAAAAGGATACGACTCCCTTACTTTGTCCATGGCTGTCCTAACTAGAATGAAAATCCTGAACCTCAACCTCAACACAATAATCGTCATTATAATATTGTGCAGACTGAGTATTCTGCTGATTAAAATAATTAAAGAATTCTGAGGGGGAAAGAAACGCTGTCCTTGAGGCAACGCATCTCACCCTCTACCTCTAGGTGCTGATTGAAAACCACCACGACCTCGCGGCCCTGAAAATCCACCATTAAGCTGCAATAAAACCAGACAGCTATTCTTAAAATGGCCTTCCTCTTTACAATACGCACATTGATTAGGACCAAACAAAGGTCGCGGATCAAAAGGTTTAGGTTTCTGTAACAACCTCTGAAGCTGGGGAGGCTGTTGAAACTGGCGCTGAGCATAACGAGGAGGATAAGCCTGTTGCAAAAGAACCTTCGTTTTTAATTCTTTAGTCTTCTTCTCGATCTTATCTTTCTCTTCTGTATCCCTATTTTCATAATACAGAGCCGTGGCTAATATCTGTGCAGATGAAGAAACAGCCCATGAACTTTTGGAGTCTTTCAATTTATGCGATAATTCTGAAAGTAAATTAAATACAAATTTGTCCACAAATAATCGCTGTCTACCTTCAGTACTCATATCCTGACCACTGTGATTGATAAACGTCTCTTCAAAACGAGCAAAGAAATCGGAGACACTCTCATCTTTCTTCTGCTTACACGCGGCTAACTTATCCCAGTTAACGCGTAAGGCAGGCATCATCGTCTTCATTAAAGCGATGATTCTACCAGGCAATTGTGTAATCAAATCATCTGGCTTAGCATCACCCACTTGTGCTGTATCTGCAGCAGCTATAGCTGCCCAATTACCACCTAAGGCTTGATCATGGTCTTCCCTAGGAATCCGAGCTCACAATGCTTGTGGAACTACATTCCCCATCAGCATGTCAATATCGGCCAAATTCATAATACACGCATCAACAGTCTGGGACAGCTCTTTATAATACCCAGCAGGATTTTTACGAGGGTCCGGTAGACACTGTTTCAGATCGTTTCCAGGGGACGTGTACCCATATACGCTGGAAATGAGCAGGGACACCAGGAATATTACCTGCTTACGGAACCACTTCCCTCCATACTGGAGGAACTTCCCTCATAGGATAATCTTTCGTTTTCTGTATAACTGCAGGATCAGGTTCAAGAACAGTCTGAGAGGAGAATAAAGACCTGAAAGTGACAAGTGTCTTTACAGCGTCCTCAACTTCGGAACCCACAAAAAGTCCTTTATCAAACCTATCCTGCATATCTAACAGACCCTGAGAGGCTAAATCCAACTCCACATCCTCCCATCCTTTGACAAGAGCATCACACATGACATTAAAAACATATCTCTGCGTGGGCGCATTCCACTGGAGAAAGGTTCTCAGAATATCAGATACACTATAAAGTGGACCACTCATGATCCATTTGTGGGCAAGAGAGTCCAATGCAACTCGTTCGGCAGAATCTGGAATTTGACTATGGGATTGCCGTCGAGAAAAAGCAGGAGTCCTATTAAAAGGTCCAAAAAGAGGGGAGAAAAGGCCAGAAACAGTATCAACCAATCGATTACGAGTGGGTGAAGAAGCAGACAATTAAACTGGAGACGCAGTATTAAGCAAAGGAAGAGAAGGACTAGTGGCAACAAGAGAAACCGAAGATGAAGGAGACTGAGGTACAGAAGTTGGTGGCAAAGGAGGTGTAGGTAGCAATAAAGGAAGGGGCAATTGAGGAGGAGCCAGACCAGCTGGCTGAACAACAGATTGCTGAACAGGTGGCAACAATACAGGCACATTAGCTCCTGGTACATAAGGCGGAGGCAATCTTAACAAATGGGACATTAAGGGATCTTCGTCAAGATCCTTACTCTGCGGAGAAGTAGGCAACACAGGGTTGCAACTACCTATTGCCATACGATGTTGTCTGTCTGAGACTTTAAACGCTCGATCAGTCTCATTGTCCTTAAACTGCTGGGCAGCCTGTATGATCGTCATATCCCTCGCTTTTCTATCTCTGTTTGCCTGCTTAATTTCTCTCTGTTTGGCTTCTTTACGCCAAAGGTGGAAAGAGTCAAACATTGCCAGCCGGGCTTTTCTTTTGAACAAAAGTGCTTCCAAATTATCTAAAATATCAGGCTCAAAGCTACCATGTTGTGGCCACCGTAAAACACCATCTTTGTTCGTGTATCGGATCCATGCCTCATTAAAGGCAATGGGACCAACACCATGTTTAGAATAGAGCTCATGAGTGGGAGTTCCAACCGAAGGAATCGGACATGAGTCCTCGAGCCGGGAATCCCTATTACAACCAAAGCAACAAAACTTCCAAAATCCGCTAAAACCAGGCATCTTAAGTTCACCGGTCCTTTTACCAACTTCAAGGAGTGAAAACAAAGAACACAGTACAAATGTACTCACCCCTTGGCTTCGGCTATTGCAATGGTCGAATAACAAAATGCAAAAACAAAACAAAGAAGTGGGAGCTACCCATGAATACTTAACTAACTGGTCTTCTCACGCCAACAGAGGTCCGTCTAACGTCTTGCAATACCAGTCATCACCAGAGGGTCCAAGGCAGGGCGGCAGTCAGGGCAGCAGTCGTCAGCAGCTGTCGGAAAAGAGTAGCCACGCTGCAAAAGACCTTCGGTCCACTTCGACATACAGGGGTCGCTTGACGTGGTTTGCGAATCCTCTGGAATTTTCTTGCACGGCTTCTCACTACCCTCGGGCTGAACCGCTACCTCTGAAGCCGCCTCACGTTGGGCGCCAGTTAGAGAACCGGGCCTTAAGGGCCTGGCGGCGCAGGGCACGCCTTAAATCCCCGAGTTCACCTGCCTTGTCGAACAGAGACACGAGACACTCTGTTGAGTGCATGTCCCCCAATGCAGAAGGGGATTGGAAACGCGTCGGCACATCTTTAATCGTCTGCGAGGGACCAACATTGAATGGGACTCTAGTGAGGGTGTTATAATTGAAACATACCCCGAGAGCGAACTTTTATAAAAAATAATTTTCCCCGCAGCCTGCCTGTCATAGTGCCACATAGAATTTGAATTTTGGCAGGCAATTGTTGAAATTTTGGACTGGTGTAATTAATTGATGGAAATACAACAGTGTTTTGTCGTTGTTTTTGATTATAATATGTTTTTGTAAAATGTTTTTCATACAATTTTGATTCGCACAATATACTGAATGAAATGTGTATTCCTCCTATGCATTAAGAGTAATGAACAGTTGTTTGAAATGAAGTTAAATCAATACAAATATGAAAGCAAAGTACAATGATTTTTTGTGTTGTATTTCGAATCTGCAGTATTAATTAGCAGTACTGAAATTGGTGGCCTGGTACCCCTTGTTTGAAAAAAACTGGGTGCTACCTGGAGCGGAGGCGCACAGTGCACACACACAACTGCTTTGGGCCCTGAAGGTGCCGGACGTGGAGAGGCTCCCTGGAACATTAGCGGCGGCGGCTGGCGAGACAGGACCTAGTGGTGGTGTCCTTACATCCGCAGGTACCGGGTGAGTGCAGTTAGGCGGGGGCCTCCCTGCTGAGGGAAGGGCCGGGCCTTCCAGGGAGATGGCAAACAGCCTATTGACTTGCATATCCCGTCCAACAGGCCAGCAGATCCTCGCAGCCGGGTGGTGGACCACAGGAGTGGCACCTCTTTCATCACGAGGCCCAAAGGGGGAGCCAACACCCAGACACACAAGTTGGAAAAATACGCAGTGCCACTTGGGCAGGGACAGGCGGGTGCGGCAGTTGAGGAACAGGTGGGCCAGAAGGAGCCGTCCCTGACTTCCATAATGGCCGCGATCCAGACGCTAGGCACGAACCTCGAAACAAAAATGGATAAAATCTTCATTGAAGTTAACCTACTGCGAGCAGAATTGGGTAAAACCACAGAGAGATCTAAAGCCAACGCAACTGACATCACAGCTTCGCAAGCCTCGGAAAAGAAGCTTGAAAGGCAGATTAACGACCTTGTGCACCAGCACCATCAAATGGCCCTTCGGCTTGAGGACCAGGAAGGGAGGGCCCAGAGGACCAACATTCGACTGGTAGGTGTGCCGGCGGGAATGGAAGAGCACAGCGTGGAACTGTTCCTCGAGGACCTTGTACTCACCCATTTGAAGCTGAAAAGACTGTCCAAGATCTTCACGGTAGAACGGGCGCACCGGTCCCTCGACCCAAGCCGGGGGCGCCGCCCAGACCCTCATTGCCAAAATACTGAACTACAGGGACCGCAATGCTATCCTGCAGGCGGCAAGGCAAAAGGGAGACCTACAGTGTGAAGGAGCCAGCACTGCAAGTCCAACAAGAACGGTGATCCTTCTTGGGCGTAAAGGCGGCGCTCCGACAAAGAGGCATAAAATATATGATGTTCTTTACTGCCAAGCTGAAGGTCATCGCGGGAGGCAAGTCCCTGTTCTTCACCACGCCAGCGGAGGTCCAACACTGGCTGGACACAGCAGCTCCAGCCGAACAGGCACAGCAAGAACGTGGCTCATGGAGGGAAAACCGGGCCGCATCCCCTGGGTCCGCGGCGGACAAATCGGAAGTGGATGCGCAGAGCCAGCGTTTGTGGCGTTCTAGATCGGCTAACCCCAGGTGGGACACTCTCGAAGACACAGCTGCACGCTGAGGACGACAGACATGAGACCAGACCCTGCTGAACTGTAATGTATATTGTACTGGTGATGATTGCAAACCTTTGACTCAGTTCGGGGGTGGCGCACATATTTGCTCAGTGACTATTCGACTTTGCTGCTATGCTATGGGTGCTCCGCGGCTGAGGGTACCTTAAGAAAGCAGGGGCAGTGCCGGTGCGGTGGCTGGAGTTGGGGCCGGTGCACGTTTCCCCTAACGGAGTTTTTACGGGAGGGGGTGGTTTTCCTCACTCCGGGTTCGGGTTGGGCGAAAGGCGCTCTGCTAATTAGGGTAGTGGGTAGTTTGAAACCTACGTAGCAGGGTGGGAGGGAACTGTTGGGGGGGAGTGATGAGTCCCTTTGGTCTAGGAAAGGACTTCGAGAATTGGTTGTTTGGAGTTGGGGGGTGGGATTGGATGGGGGAGGGCGGGTGGAGAGTTGGGGCGGGGGGAGGATTGGATCGGATATACCGCAACCATTTGATTGTTTTTATGCATGTCAAGTGGGGGCATGGGGGGTTGGAGGGGAATTGGGGAGGGGGAGGAACTGTTTTTCTTGTAGCACTTGAGTGGTTCGAAGGGGGTCATGGGACACGCAGGAGTTCAAGGGACAGTGTCAGCAGTGAAACGTGGATATGGCTAAAAGATGGGACAAAAGCCTCAAGATACTGAGCTGGAACGTCAATGGGCTGGGGGATAAGCTCGAACGAACTGTGGTATTACAGTTCGTAAAGCACCACCTCCCTGACGCAGTATTACTACAGGAGACGCACTTATTAAGCAACACCTGCCACACCTTAAATAGGTGTGGCTACTCTTTCGTAATACACTCAGGCTTCACTTCGGGGTCCCGGGGAGTGGGTATTCTTCTCAGGCGTACCTTCCCCTTCCTTTTAGACCACACTGAAACAGATCCACAGGGTCGCTTTGCTGCAATTTCGGGGAGGTGGAGGGGCGCAGGTTGACTCTAGTCTCTACCTATATCCCGCCGGGTCTCCAGACTCAGGCTTACACTGACCTGGGTAAACTCCTCCTTTCTCTCCCGGACAGGCAGTTGCTAGTGGGGGGTGATTTTAACACGGTAGTTTCTGGAACACTGGATAGGCACCCTCCCAGGGACATACCTCAGGGGCAGAGATGGCTGGGGGACTTCCTTGAGACATTTGGCCTCACAGATGTCTGGCGTCTGGCACACCCAACGGACACACACTATACCCTCTTTTCGGGGCCGCACCACTCTTTCTCTCAACTGGATTATATCCTCACCCCCCTACACCGCGACACTGAGATACGTTACGTCACACATTTGGCGAGGGGTATTTCCGACCACTCACCGGTTCTAGCCCACCTCACCGTCGGGAATAGGCAGGAGGGGTGCACCGTGCCCATCAATGCTTGGTATCTCCGGAATGAGGACCTCCGAAAGGCGCTTACCCTCTCGATAGACAATTATTTCGGAAGTAATGACGGGTCGGTGGAATCGGCCCTGACACTATGGACAGCCTTTAAAATGGTCCTCAGAGGAGAGGCCCTCTCGGCAATTGCCGGCTGGCGCAGGGACGGGGGGCGCAGTTGGCGGCGGTTGAGGCCGACATTGGGACGCTGGAGGAGGTGGCGCGCAGGGAGGACACGGCCAGAGCGCGTCATCGGCTGTCCTTCAAGACCGTGAAGTACCAGGCCCTTGTGACAGAGGCGGCCAAAAAGATGGCTGCCACCAGGGAGGGCAGGATATACAATCAGAGAGATAAAGCGGGTAAGCTCCTGACCTGGCTTGACAAAAAGCAACAAGCCAACAAAGTTGTGGCCGAGCTCCAGACAGCAACGGGTTACACGGTCTTTGAACCTCATGACATTGTCACTGAATTTTCTCGCCATTTCCAAACAGTGTATAGCAGGGGGTCTGACCGCCCGGAGGAAGACTCCGTTGAATTATTGGCTGACCTCAGGATGCGGGCTCTATCCGATGTAGAACTCGAACTCCTGGAGGCGCCGTTCACCACAGCAGAGGTGGAGCGGGCTATCAGGGAACTCCGCCCTGGTAAGGGGCTTGGGCCCAACGGCCTTCCGATTGAGCTCTACAAGCTCAAACCTGATAGCATCAGCCCCTATCTTAAACGTATGTTCGACGAAAGCAAATCCAAGGGGATACTACCCCGCGATCAACGCCTGGCCACAATCGTGGCTATCCCGAAAGAAGGGAAACCCAGGGAGTTTTGCGCCTCATATAGAACTATCTCCCTGCTGAACGCAGAACTCAAGATACTGGCGAAAGTCTTGGCCAATAGCCTCCAGACGGTCCTCGCCACACTGGTCCATCTGGACCAATCGGGATTTATGCCCCACCGGAACACAGCACTCAATCTCCATCGACTCAATGGTGTGATGGGAAGATACCATACGATAGGTGAAGATGCTGTAGTGGTATTGCTTGATGCCACTATGGCTTTTGATACCCTTGATTGGCCATACATGATGGCGGTCCTTCGCAAAGTGGGTTTCGGCCCCAGTTTTATTTCTTGGGTGAGGCTCCTTAATTCGGAGCCCCTGGCCCAGGTGGTCGTAAATAACAAAGTCTCAGAGCCTTCACCCTTGAGAGGGGAACGCGCCAGGGGTGCCCGCTCTTGCCCCTTTTGTTTGCACTATCCCTGGTGCCATTGGCCACCTGGATTAGACAGTACGTTTCCCTAAAGGGGCTTCGGTGGGCGGATGGCTGGGAGGACAGGATCTCGTTGTACGCCAACGACATCCTCCTTTATCTCTCACGGCCCCGGATGTCACTAATTTTAGCGCTTGACATCTTACCAACTTTGGTAGGAACCCTGGGTCCAGCATCAACTGGAGTAAATCATTCCTCTACTTCCTCCACTGTGGCACCCCTGTGCTTCCTCGCGATTGCCCCATAAAGGTGGCCCCTAAGGGCGTTACATATTTGGGCGTCTTTAGCTCCAAGGACAAGGCCACCATGTACGATAGGAACCTCATCCCGCCCCTTCGGCGGCTCAAGCGTGACTCCGCTGCTTGGCAGAAGCTCCCAGTGTCCCTGCTGGGCCGGGCGGCACTTTTTAAAATGATGGCACTGCCCAGATTCCTCTACGCCCTGCAAAATTACCCTGATCTTGTACCATCATCATACTTCGCAGCTGTTGAGGCGTCGCAAAGAGACTTCTTGTGGTCGGGTACTCCCCGGATAGCCCTGCAGAAACTAACACTAGGGTGGTACGATGGAGGGATTGCTCTACCCGACATCCGCAGATATTACTGGGCCGCACACCTCTTGGCTATTAATCAAAGCACATACTGCGACAACAACGATCCTGGGTACGGAATAAATAGGTGGCTCCTCCCGGGTGGGAACTTTAAAGCAGCACTTCACTCAAGGCCCGTCAGACACAAACTTACTGGACCGACTCGTCACTCGGTGCTCTTGTGGCACATTGTCCAGCGTGAGATGGGCTGGCTTAACACTCTCACTATGGCCACCCCACTCTGGGCCTCCGAGCGGCTGGGTCTCCTAGGTCGCACTAAGGGGCTCCGGAACTGGGACCTTAACGGTATTTCTTAGGTCAAAGATCTCTGGGACTCTGGCGGGGTTAAATCCTTCCCTTCCTTACAAGACACATATGACCTTGCAAACACTGAGTATTTCAGATATCTGCAAGTCAGACACTCCCTCCAAAAGAATATCCGACTTGGTACGATGCCCTCACAGGCCTCCCCCCTGGAGGACAGATTGCTCGATGGTCACATGCAGGAACACGCAATCTCTCTCACGTACAAAAAACTGATCAATACCCTCCCTGACTTACTCCTGGACCTTTATTATTATGTTTCTTATATAGCGCCTGAATCAACCCCCGAAGGGGTATCTCCGCGCTTGCCTTGGGAACCCGTCTTGGCTTTTCCCTGTGAGATAGCCCCTACAGGGCATCCCCAAGGTGAAAGCCAGGCATCCTGCCACGGGGGGGTCCGTTGTGGAGATTAAGCAAGCTTAATGCCCAGAGTTGCAGAGTGTGAACCCATGAGTAGGTCAGGCACCGAAGCGAGAATTATCGAGTCCATGGACATTTGAGCTCAAGACCCTGCCGCGTTGGGAATTGAACCCTGGTCCCGGGTCTGACCTCTGCTTCAGGGTCTGCCTGCTCTAACCAGTGAGCCACACTTCTCCACCTTAAAGGGAGGTGGGAGGCGGATGGTCTGGAGATCAATGAGAGGGAGTGGAGGTGTGCGCTGGCCGCCCCTAAAGAAGTGGCTATCTCGTCCAGACTGCGGCTCATCCAACGAAAGATTTTACACAGAGTGTACATTTCAAGCACCAGGCTGAAATGTATGGGTAGGAGTGAGGAGGACTGTTGTAGGAGAGGGTGCAGGATGGTTGGTTCCTTCTTTCACATGATGTGGGAATGCCCGATACTGCAGAACTATTGGAAAAAAGTGATACGATGTATGCAGGATGTTTGGGGGGGTGGAGTTGTGCCCAGAGGCGAAACGTTGCATTTTGAACATTTGGGAGCCAAAAGACCTACCAGCGAGGGGGAGGCTCTGGGTAGCGCTTGGTCAAGTGGTAGCTAAGCGCAACATTGCAAGACAGTGGGGGCAGTCCCGCCTTCACGACTCACCGAATGGAAGCGGGACATGGACATACACTTCCGAATATAAGTGAAAATATACATTATATTCACATAAATGAATGATCTATTTCTATTGTTCAAATCCTGTATTTGAGTAACGTATATAGCATATACTAAAGAAGAAGTCTGTTGTTAAAAAACGTGTGCAATTCAGTTTCTTTACTGTAAGCTCCAAAGAAGATATTTGAGTGCCTCGGGACCTATAATGGCTTTTATAGCCCTGCTACTCCAGCTTTCCAATGCTTGGGGGCATATTATCAAGATAATTAACAAGACAATTATCGCCGCTTTAGAGGACTTTTTCAGCCAGAAAGTGGCGAAACTTGCATCGCACTATTAGCAAGGTCACGCTATCGCGTGAATCCATGCCTCAGCGCCTTCCCCCTTAACGCCCACCTTTGCATAGCTAATGAGATGCAAAGTGGGTGTTTCGCCCTAAAATAACGTGACAAATTATGCTAACCGACATTTCTCATATTATCTAGCCTGACACTAACATGCAGAGTGATAAGAAAAGTAGCGCTAACCACGCTTATCGCTACTTTTCTTCCGCCTGCTTTTCATCTGACTTAGCCATTATATCCAATGGAAGGTGGATATAATGGCTAAGTCTGCCCTACCCTATCATCAAACTATCACCAAACGTTGTGCGATTATCACTAGATTTCCAGCGATAATCGTACTTCTGGCAGCTTGCGCATGGAATTCTATTGCTTTGGAGTTAAGCGTTGCTGATAGCACGCTATCTCGGCGATAGAATTCAGCGTTAGCAGGTGATAATTATCCTCACGCTAGGCGCGCTTAGCGATAATTATCGCCCGCCCATGCTGATATGCCCCATGGTATTATATTTCTCTCTGTTTATTTTAGAACACTCCATTGAATATTCGTATAGTAATATAGCCTGTCCTGCCATGGCTATTACAGGTTTTAAAGGCCCTTTCCATCGTTATAGATGTAGCTCTTGGTGTCAGGTATTGCTTGTACTAGAATATTTGTCTCTTTGCAAATGATCACTGATTGCAGACGGAGAGGGTTGTCTGGTTTTCTATTAGCGTTTATTCTCCGCGGTCAAAGTCACGGCTGATAAATGCTTGGTACAAAATAGCAGCATACTGTACTGACAATTCCGAAAAAATTAAGTGACATAAAGAGGATGTTTGAGAGCCAATGAGACCAGCCTGGAGAATACTGCACAACAGCTTCCAAATGCCCCAATGTGCTCGAACTCTGGAGTCATTTTTACTGGTCTTTATACTACATCTTTTATCAAGGCTGCTGATCACACAGGATTCAAGCACTTAACACTAATTTAGGTCCTGCTTCCTGCCCCGATTGATGATAACTGAAATCACTGTGTGCACCAAATGCTGTTAAAAACAGCGTCATGTATGCCTCTAAAAACAATCTAATAATTAAACAACAGGGGGTGGTGATGGACAGAGTTTCTGAATTAAGCAGAATACTCTCACCCAGTCAAGAGATCAGGGCTTAATCCAACACCGTTTTTTAGCTCACTGCACTATCCCAGCTCAGAACCTGGATATATGCAAATTAGTCTGTCCCTGGCCCAGTGTATCATGGGAACAGGGCAAACCAAACTACCAAGCCAATTCTTTCACTGGGAAGGAAACAAGCTCCCGGGGACCGGTTTCTGGCATTTCAGCCGTCTTCGGCCCTGCTTGCTTGAATCCTGATGGTGCAATGAGCAAGGGACTCACGTCTGAGTATACCCTTCCACGCTTATGGTGGACAAAATAATTAAACAACAGGGGGTGGTGATGGACAGAGTTTCTGAATTAAGCAGAATACTCTCACCCAGTCAAGAGATCAGGGCTTAATCCAACACCGTTTTTTAGCTCACTGCACCATCCCAGCTAAAAACAATCAAGCAAATCCAATACAGCCTGAACTCTTCTGAGGCCTGCCTTTATTCCAACAAATGCCTGGCTGTGCAAAGGAAGAGCGAGACACTTATGCTACAAAACACCTGGCTAATTTACTGGGATAAAAGCAGTGCTTAATTTGAGCCGGTGGTTTCCAGTGCTTGGAACCAGCTCTTAATTGTCAAAACCGGCACTTATGAAAGCTGGCACATTGTGGCGCTGTTTGTATACTTTAGAGAGGAGCTGAACAGCTAATGTTTAATAATTCAGTATGCAATAAAAACAACTAATACCTGCCGCCCAAGCAATTTTTATAGCTTTGAGGTCCTGGAATAGTCTGAATTCTCACACTTGTAGCAGTGTCCTAGTTAATAGTTGTGTAGGCAGTGCCATTGGCAATGCTGGCAGGGGCAATGGGTGGTGCAAGCTGTGGAGGCCTCCTGACTAGAGCCCTATAACTTAAGCACTGGCTAAAAGTCTGCAAAACTAAGGGCCTCCACAGACTATTTTTCCAGACCTAGCCACCCGCTGCCTTATCTCTCAGCAATGGCCAACTATAAAAAATAAAACAAGAGTGTTTTGAAAATACACAAAACCTCTTGACCCACTGGAGGGCTGAAGTGGAATGCCTCTATTGATTTGCTGTAACTACCCTGGTCTTCACCATATCAGAGCTTTTTTTAAGTCTCTTCAGACTTCTTCAATATGAGTTTCCCAAATCCCATACAATGCCTTGGAGACAAATGGTAGCTTCTCTGTACAGATATTGAGGTCCACCCATCTACTTTAGTCTACATTATTGTTCAGTAAGTAGTGCAGTGACTCGCTGCACTGTTCACTTAACACTAATAGCTTGTTTATTAATCCTTTCTAAGGCTGAAATGTGCACTCATCATTCACTGGCACAGAACAGTTCATAGTGCATCTGTTGGGAAAAATTAGGATATAGAAATGGGTAACCACCCCAATCCCCACAGAAGTGTTGGGCTGAACATTGTTTACCTCATCTTCAGCATCAGACTGTGGAGCAATGCCTGATGAAATAGGAGAGTTAATCAGTGCTTTGTCTGTCCTGCTTCTGAAATCGCCTTTTTCAACCTTGTCATAAGCTGTGGTAGTGTCAGGGAGTTCTCTGACCCACACAAGCCTGTGGAAAGGAGGTATAGAGATAGAAGGTAGAGTCTCAAGAAAAATATCTTAATTCTCCTGTGTATTGATTATGTGTCCTACCCTGTTGTAACCACATCATGGTGGAACTTTGCCACCAAATCGCTCTTATTCCAGCCCCTGCCTCTCCCCTGACTCCCTTTATCTGCCTTCAACCCTTGACCGTGCTTGCCGGCTCAGTCCATGCACATGCTCAACCTCTCTTTGACTTAAAAGGTGGAGATTTATTTGCCTCAGCTCTCCACCCCCTAGGCCATGTAGAGGCCCAGAACCTCATGGTGAAGCTGTTGTTGGGATCTACAGAATCCCATATCTACCTTCTCTCAGTGCTGAATAGCGGTACCTGAGAAGAACATGCCTGAGGAGCATTGTGGGAGCTATATATTTTCAACTGTGTGATCACTGCTGTCACTCAGTAGATACATACAGTGGAGTGAGAATGGAAGGGATCAAGTGCCGAATGGCTGTGTGAGTGTAAGTGAAACTATCCAAGTGGATATGTGTGTGAGTGATTGTCCATGAATGTGCAAGTACGTTTGAGAGCATAGCGGTTAAGTCCTCTTTACCTCCTTCTATGGCTTGGATATATACCACTCTTCCAGCTCTTGTTTAAATTGATCTTGTCTTCAATGGTCAATTTACAGACAGTATTGTGGTGGCTTCCTGTTTACAGGTCTGGTAACAGCTTCAAAAGCAGCTTAAAAGTCAACCCTCTTAGCTTCTAACACTGAAGGCATAGGAGCAACAACAAGTTCCTTTCCTCTTGTCCCATTTCATTTGCTATGCAGACATCCCAACCAAAAAGGCACAGACAAACAGTGAGTGTACCTGTTACTGCCTTGTTCCTCTCAGGATTCATCTCTCTTAAAACCTACTCCTCGATAGGATTCTTGGGGAAGTGCAACACATTTTCTGTGCAACTGTGATGCTTGGAACAAAAAGGTAAAAGAATGGTTATGACACTAGATAGCTAATCTCTTTTGAAGTCAGGAGTATGCTGGCTTACCTGTACCCATTGGAGCCCACAGATGAAATATTACAGTCATTCCTTGAGTCATTCTGGCTCACCCACTTGTGTTACCCTCCAAAGAAAGTTGGGCATTATATCTAGAAAGCAGAGGGAGATATGATTAACCCCACTCCTAGATATACTACCAAATGAGAACACCAGGAAGCTGAGGTGAAGGTATATGACAGATGCATCTTGAACAGGATTTAGTTTGACATCAATATCTGTCAGGTTAATGGGTGCTGCAGTGTCATTTGAGAGTAGAGTGTCCAATGTAGGAATTGATATTGCAGTTGCAAAGCCAACTGCAATTAAAAAACAGGCTTTTCAAACACAAAAGCAGTTTCCATGAACAAAAAACACTGTGCAACTAAACAAAATATATTCTACAACACATTCTGAAATATAAAGAAGAAGAAGAGACATGAAAGCGTTATTCCCTTCTTCTTTGAATTCAACCACAGTCATGGTCACAAACTATTTAAAAAGTACCAAACTTAAAGTTGCAATGTAATTAGCAAAATGCAAATTGTACCTGTGGGACAACCTTCCTTCTTTGTGAAGGCTGGCAGGTGATCTCAGGGCATAAACAGTATTGCAGAGATCATCACAAGCTGCATGTGAGCATTTTTTAAAATGATCTCCTGTCTCTTTTAAGGGTAAGAGTTGCCGCTAAATAAAATCGCATGCAGGAATTGAAAACACAGGGATAGACAACAGCTCTTCATCATAGACCACAACCCCTCCCTTCCCAGGATTTTGCCTGGGGAAAAATTGCTTAAACAGCAATACAAATCTAGACCAGGGTTTGGCTAAATGCCTGGTCACTTTGTGGAAATGAGCAAAGATTCCCGACATTACCCGAGGCAACTCTTAGCTCACCTGCCCTGCCAGTGGAGATGTTTTTCTGCCACAGGGTATCTAACCCATGGATGTTGAGACATCCGATATCAGAGCAATATTGACTCTTGAAGTTGGACATCCTTGCGTGTCATGAAGTAAATGGCACCCTGATCTGGCAAGTGATACCGTCCATTAAAAATAGCTTTCCAAAACCATAAAAGGCTGCTAAGGATTCACATGTTTTCAAAACCAAACAGTGATCAGGAACACCTATACAGAGTTTGCGGAGTAACATCCCTTCCTTTCCTGACCAAACTCATAGCTGTCCTGAATTACAGCTCAACCACCACTTCTGTTAAAGTGATCTACTCAACACTTTCTAATCAGGTTTTAGAGAATGTTAGGAATGACGTAATAGAACATGTTATTCGGGTGGTGTTATATGTGAGGTAATTAGCAGTGCATTGCGAGGCTGCGAGTTATAGTTACTTTTGGACATTTGAGATAACTATAATTAATGAAACTCAGCGGATTTATTGATTTTAAACTTTATGTTTTACCTGCCATTTTCACCTAACTACTACATCCCTTTGACTTTTGTTTCTTTTAGTGAATTTCCACTCAGGACACACACAATTTAAAGTCACTTTGGGGCCACTGGAGGAGCATCAAGGCTCCCGCTACCCATGCCAACTCCCCATCCAGCACCAATCCTGAATGCCGATGGGAGCCGGCCATTATTTTATGCTGAGTGCCCTAGTACATCCGGGGCGCCAATAACAGGCCCATTTTTGGGGGCCATGAGGGGAGACCCCTGCTGTCCCTGCCGGATTCCCAACCAGCACCCATCCTGCATGCCAGTGGGAGACATCTATGTTCCTTTGTACCTTATAGGGATACACTTTGTTGCTCACAGTGAGTGGGAGCAAAGTTGTGTACCCTGCCAGGAGAGCACAGGCAGGGAATTTGAATTTATATTTCCTGCCTGCATTCACCCATGTAGTGAACAAGACAGTGTCCTGGAGGATGAGGTCGCCCAGACACTGTCTCACTTCAGGCCCTAGGGGATGGGGTCCTACTGGGCCACTTCATGGCTCAAGGATTAGGATGTAAATATGCACCACTGCCCCTATCCAGGAACAGTGTCTCTTCTCTACACTCCAAATGTTTCCTCAAGAAGAGGAATTGTTCCGTGCTTCTCTGGAAATTTTAATGCCAATTTTAAATGTGGACTCTTAAACCATAATCGATTGGCCTTTGGAAAATAAAGCTCAGATGTTTATAATGTGTTTAATTAATTATTTTATTTCTTCTATTGACCTCATATTCAATTGACATTACATAGTGTCATCATCTGGCACATCCCAAATCCAAATGCATTTCGGGTGACCTAAGCCCTTCATCAGGGGTAATTAATTCTATAAGGAAAATAAATATAGACTTTTAACCATCAAAAATGCAAACATGGGATCAAAATTGTCATCACACTAAAAAAAATATTTTGCACATAAATATTACCATGAACATTGCAATATTATCATGATATTTGCCAAACTGGAAAAAAACGTAAATTGATGTCTAAATGCAACTATGACAAACGAATGCCATGCAAATGAAAAAATGCCATTGGTCTTTCACTTTATATCGGACATGAAAACATAAAACAGTTGTACTTCAAAACAGTAAACTTTTACCATGAAATTTGTTAATACAATGCTCAGGCAGGGTAACTAATGTCACTGCATTACTAATCATGGAATTGAGTTCCCACATAAACAAAAACTGGCAAGCATTAGGGAAACAGGATTGTGCTTGACCATCATTCACTGTCCTAAAATCGCTGCTATGTTCGGACAGCTAAACATGACTCCCCGCCGGGGCCCACCAAGGATAACAATTGAAAAATTGACCAAATGTTAATTGTTGAATCAGCAGCACACACTCAAAAAATAATTGTACAGAAGCAATTCTCGGCCCCCTGGATGTAATCATGGTTCCAGACCATGTTTCCAAATTGATAAATAATAATTAATGACAAAATGTGGAATAACAATACATCACCTGTACGGCTTCAAGGATTGCCTCCATCATGGAGCAGTTTATACGTTCCATATCGAAAAACAAAATGAAAAAGGAATTAGCCGTTTGGTATTACCGCAAAATAAATGGTTGTTTTATTGTGAGTGATGTAGACCAAACAAAGTAATACTAAATAACTGGCTCGGCATAACAAATTGCCGTTCTCTGAAAAACTACTGTTGACGCACACTCTAGAAACGCAGAACATAAAAAAATTGGTATGTTCGAATAGGTCAATACCAAGTCCCAACAGAGTATATAAAAATGATCCAATGCGGATATGTCAATATCCCCATATATCGTGCTAATCACCAAACAAACATGAGGGAAGTGAAATTATATTAATTAAATTAATGCAGCCTTTGACCTCAATAAATAGATGACCTACTGAAAATTCTAATCAAAAATATATATATTAACGTAATATTATTAAAAAATATACAATATTTCTACGGTAGGATGGCGGGAGGTTAAAATGTACTATTACCACTCCAGTGAGTGCAACAGTAGGGAAAGCGTTGGATAGCATAGGGGTAAAAATTACTATTCCCACTCCAGTGAGTGCAACAGTAGGGAAAGCGTTGGATTGCGGGAGTGTAAAAATTACTATTCATACTCCAGAGAGGGCAACAGTAGGGAAAGCGTTGGATAGCGTAGGGGAAAAAATTACTATTCCTACTCCAGAGAGTGCAACAGTAGGGAAAGTGTTGGATAGCATAGGGGTAAAAATTACTATTCCCACTCCAGTGAGTGCAACAGTAGGGAAAGCGTAGGATAGCGGGAGGGTAAAAATTACTATTCCCACTCCAGAGAGTGCAAAAGTAGGGAAAGCGTTAGATAGCGTAGGGGTAAAAATTGCTATTCCCACTCCAGTGAGTTTAACAGTAGGGAAAGTAATGATTTAATAAAAATAAAATTAAATATCAATACCAATAAAACATTAATTAAAATGAATTACCAATTTAATATTATGTAATAATTAATTAATTACACATACAAATAAATATTAGTTATTGAAAATTAATTACCTATTCATAATTAATTAATAACTAATTAATTTTTTATAACAAAAACAAATTAATACAAAGTAATACCAATTCATAATTAATTAACAGTAAATTAATTATCAATACACAAAAAGTATTTTTAATATGTAATTAATTACAATTAAATTACCTCCCACCCTCTTCCCCTATAAACCCCTAACCCGCTACAGAAAATAAATGGATAACATTAACATAATTATCAATTAATCAATTAATAACATTTTATTACCAATTAAAAATAATTAACAATTACATTCAAAATGAATACCAATAAATACTGGACCTTAGTGCCGCGTTTGACACGGTTTCGCACAGGATCCTCCTCCAACGTCTTGGAGAGGCGGGCGTCACGGGCACTGCACTCGATTGGTTTAGCTCCTTCCTTGCTGATCGGACCTTTAAAGTAGCTACCCCGCCTTTTGAGTCCAAGTCCTATCCGCTGGAGCTGGGTATGCCCCAGGGTTCGTCGTTGAGTCCCACATTATTTTATCTTTATGTGAGACCGCTGGCGGCTGTCGTCAAGCATTGGGGCATGACTATGGTCTCTTATGCTGAAGACACGCAGCTGGCGGTCACCTTGAGTGGTGACTCCGACCTTGATGCCCCCAGATTCCGGGAAGGACTGTTGGCGGTAGCTAGCTGGATGAACGGTAACTGTCTCCAGCTGAATTCTAAAAAAACTGAGGTCATGATTGTGGGCAAGCGGACGGACCTTTGGGGTGACACTTGGTGGCCCCCTGAGCTGGGTGTAGCTCCTATTCCAGTCTCAGAGGTAAAAAACTTGGGGGTTTGGCTTGATACTGCCCTTAGTTTTAGTGGTCACACTAAAAAAGTGGCGGCTACCTGTTGTGGCATCTTACGAGGGTTGAGACCTATCTTGAAGTTCTTTGATGCTTCCACCCGGCAGTTGGTCATACAGTCATCCATTTTATCTCGGCTCGATTACGCCAGTTCTCTCCTGTTGGGAGCCAACCAGGCCGAAATCGCCCGGATGCAACGTGTCCAGAACGCCGCAGCTAGAGCCCTGGTAGGTTTACCGAGGTTCTGCTCTGCGGAAAGTACCATCCATTCTTTGCACTGGCTGCCAATGGCACAGAGGGTCCATTTTAAAACCCTGTGCCTCTCTTTCAAGATCCTCAAGTTGGCCTCCCCCCAGATTCTTGATAATCTCTTGGTGCCTTACGTGCCCTCGCGTTCTTTGAGATCTCTGGGGCAAAATCTGGTGGTTGTCCCACGGTTTAGACTATGCAGAGCTGGAGGCCGGTCCTTTCGAGTTCTGGCTGCCAAATTGTGGAATTCTCTTCCGCTCCATATCCGTGAAATGGATGAGCTCCTGAAGTTTAGGATAGAGCTATCAAAACGCTTCTGTTTCCCCATTCAGTTTAGTATTCTGTTCTGTGCATTCTCGTCCTTGTATTGCTGTGTTGTGTTTGGGTACTTCTATGAAGCGCCGGGCCGCCCCTTGGCTGGGGCAGCTGTGCGCTATAAAAGTGTTTTTAACATAACATAACAACAATAAATAAAAATATTTAATTAATTACAATTAAATTACTTCCCACCCTATTCCCCTATACACCCACAACCTGCTACAGAAAAGAAATTAATAAAATGAACATAATTATCAAATAATCAATTAATAAAAATGTAATTACCAATTAAAAATTAATTAACAATAAATTCAAAATGATTATCAATATATATATATTTTTTTTATTAATCAGAATTAAATTACTTCCCATTCTATTCCCCTATAAACCCACAACCCGCTACTGAACTAAAATGCAAAATTAAATTAAAAATAATTAGTAGTTTCTAAATATTAATATTTAATTTAATATAATTAAATTACTTCCCACCCTGTTCCCCTATAAACCCACAACCCACTACAGAATCAAATTACGCAAAAATTAAATAACATAAAATTCATTACTTAAAATAAATTACTAAAATAATATACACTTTTCACACATATACTAACATAAAAACACTTTACAAAATTTGATATTATAAAAAATTCGATATATTTTATTATATTATACACTTCGATATTTTGACTTTCTATATTTTGAAAATCGATGTTAAATTACTTACCTTCAATCGATATTTTTCACCACTATATTCTGTCCATTCGATATTTTGTCCATTCTATATTTTTACTTCGATATTATGGTAATTCTATATTTTGAATTCAATATTTTGTGTAGTTGCCCTTCTTCACAAATGCCAGGAGGAGTCATCTGTACTTCTTAGAATACACATAATTTTTGAAAGTTTTGGAGGCAGTTAAATCTTCCCCAAAAATTATATGTTCAGGCTCCTACCTGTTTTTTGCTCAGAATTATGCTAAAGCCACTGCTAATCAACGTAAGGCTTTTCTAAATATGAGCGCTGAGCTTCGCTTATTAAGAGCCAGATATGGCCTGTTCCATCCCTGTTTATTCAAAGTTACATACAACAATAGAACAACTACATATGAAGATCCAGTACGCTTGCAAAGTTTCATTAAATCATGCAAAACGCCGGCTATTGATTCATCTGGACCTTCCTCCTCACATAATGGTTGAACTTTAATGATGCTCTTCTCTGCTTCTTTACCCTTAGAGTTGTACTTTTTGAATATTCAGATGCTGTACTTTTGTTAATTATCACAATTTTTAGGATGTTCACATTTTGATATATTTGTTCACCGTTGATGTTTACTCATAGTCCCTATTATTATTATTATTGTTGTTAATGTCCGTTCTAGTTCACTACTCTAATGTTTTAGTCTCTCCTTCCACTTCTACAGGTTCCCTATTCTTGTCTCCTGATGTTTTCCCGGTTCCCTGTTCAGCTGACCTTGGATGTGTTGTCCATCCCATGTGGTTCCATCCCCCTCCTTGGCTCCATGTTTTCTTCCCTTGAAGGTATGTTACCCTTCTACATTTCTATTCCTCCTCTACCCGTAATCCTATCCCTCCATCTTTCTTGTAACTACTCTTCTTCTTCTCATTCTAGGTGTCGTTGTTATTCTTTTTCTTTTTGCTCTTTTATATTACACTATTGTATGCTCTAGATTTGATTCTATTTTGATACTTTACTTTTCCTAAGCTTTTTCCCATAGTCTGACTTTTTTAGTTGATTTTGGCATGTTTTTGATATCTTTTACTTCTCCTAACCTATCACGTCGTTAAAGTTAGTTTCATGGAATGTTAGAGGACTCAACTCTCCTATAAAGAGGCAGAGAGTACTAACTCATCTGGCTAAGTTGAGTGCTGACATAGTATTCCTGCAAGAGACTCATCTTACGGAAGATGAGTCATTAAAATTAAACAAAGGATGGGTAGGGGAATTATTTTATTCCAGTGGGGATAGTAAACATAATGGAGTTATGATGTTGTGTCGTAATTCCCTTAAATTTAAATTCATTTCACAAGACTCTGATACAGATGGTCGCTGGCTCAATGTTAAATTGATGCTTAAGGATGTTCCACTCTCTTTTTTCATTGTTTATGTCCCTACTGGCGGTGACGCCTCCTTTTGGCACTCAGTGGCCAAGCAGATCACTCTTCACATGGAAGACAACTTTATTTTGGCGGGAGACTGTAATCAGGTTTTTGATCATTTTATAGATCGGAACTCTAAAGTTTCATTTATCCCTAACAAAACACATAAATCCTTTATTCACACGGTCATGCAACATAAACTTTTAAATGCCTGGAGACTATGTAATCCTACTACGAGGGAGTACACCTTTTATTACCCGGTGCATCATTCTCAATCACGACTTGATTATTTTTTTGTATTGCATAACATCTCGCATGCACTTACACACGCGGACATAGCACCCTATTTTATTATCCAACCACGCTCCTGTTCTGATTGATGTGGACATTTTACCCAAACCCAATGCTCCCAGAAGATGGCGTTTTACGAAAACCCTGCTTTTGGATCCAGAATTTTATTCTTCGTTCAAAACCTGTTTTGATAAATACTTTCTCCTAAATCATATGGATTCCCTGCCTTTTTCAACTATTTGGGATGCTTTTAAAGCTTTCGCTAGGGATTTTATTATATCCTATGTGTCAAAGAAGCGTACTATTGCTCGCAGTCGTACTCGTTCTTTATTCCAAGACATTAAGAACCTGGAGCATTCTTTTTACACTTCCAACTCTAAAGATGTTCTTAATACTCTCATCAAAGCAAAGTTACAGTTTAATAAGGAATCAACAGATAATGCCTCATTATATTTATTGAAATCTAGCGCGAAATTTTATGGTGGTTGAAGTAAGGCAGGAAAACTCTTAGCGAATTATTTAAAAGCTAAACAGAACAAAGTGAATATTGATGCTAGTTTTTGATGGTGATTCTATCTTGAAGTTTAAGGACTTGGAAATTTTAGATGAGTTTGTTTTATTTTATAGAAGACTATATTCATCCGAAACAAAATCTACAGACCATTCACTCTCACAGTTCTTTTGACTCATACAACAACCCCAACAGTTTTCTGCTGATTTATCACTATTGGAAACTAAGATAACGCAACAAGAACTCTTAACTGCACTTCAACATTTGAAAAAAGACAAAGCTCCTGGGCCAGATGGATTTACTGTTGAGTTTTTTCTTAATTTCTCCAAATTATTAATGCCTAAACTACACATTTTAATTGAGTCTTTTCAATCCTTGGGAAAGTCTGGCGGTACATTTTCAGATGCCCACATATGTTTGATGCCCAAAGAAAGGAAAGATCCGAGGTACTGTAAGAATTTTAGAACCATTTCACGTATTAATATTGATTATAAGATTTTTTCCAAAACACTAGCCCTTCGTTTAGATTCCTATCTCCCCAAGATATTAGGCAAGGAACAGTCTGGCTTTGTGAAAGGCCATGTTTTACAAAACAACACCAGACTTTTTTTCAACATTTACTCCAAGGCTACACATTTGAAACATCCCCTTGCAGCTATAGCACTTGATGCTGAAAAGGCATTATTTATTTTACACCGTCAAGTGGTTTGGATTTTCTCCTAACTTTATTTCCTTAATCTCCCTATTATATTTGAATCCACGTGCTCCAGTTTGTGCTAATGGGTTAACGTCCCCCTTCTTTGACCTTGGTAGAGGGGTACGTCAGGGATGTCCTTCATGCCCTTTTCTTTTTAATTTGTCCTGGCCCTCGCACCCTTCCTTTCAAGAATTCGTCAAAATGTGCACATACAAGGTTTTAAGACCCCTACAACTAATTTCAAACTTTCAGCGTACGCGATGATATTTTGCTTTCTATTTTAAACCCCATTGAGTCGATCCCATGCTTTTTAGACAAAGTTCATTCTTTATCATTAATATCAGGTTTCAAATTGAACAGTGATAAATGTGAAATATTGCCTTTGACTAAGTATACCTTTAAAGCTGATTTTATTTCAAATAATTTTACTTGGAAGTTGTCCGCTATTAAATATTTGGGCTTACATTTTACACCGACAATAAAAGAGACAGTCACACTGTGTTTGAATAATTGCATCCAAAAACTCACATAGCTCACCAATAATGGCATCCTCTTTATTTATCCTGGTGGGGTCGCCTGGATACTATTAAGATGATGCTTTCCCCCATAGTTTTATATACCATATCTAACATCCTAGTTTCCATATCTACTAAATTATTTAAATCCATTAATTCAGTGTTATCCTCCTTTTTATGGAATGAGAAAAAAACGTGTATCTCTCTCTCAAAATTATCACGTCCTAAAGTTGAAGGTGGAGTTAATTTTCCGAACTTTATTGCTTATCACAAAGCTTTTCTTTTGCGACAATCTTCATATTGGTTGCTTGACTCTGAGGAGGATTATCCTCTTTGGACTTCAGTAGAGCTCTCGCTCCTCTCTCCTTTTTCATTTCAAGAATACCTCTCTTTTTCCCGCAAACCCCAAACACTTTCTACTCCATTATTCAAGTTTACCTCAAAATTATTGAGACCTATATTTCCTTTACTTTATGATACTCCTGAATCCTTTTTGAATTCACCCATATGGCATAATAAAACGTTAATAATACATAACAGACCTTTTTACTGGAAATCTTGCAGACAACGAGGTATAATTTGGGCTCATCAATTTCTTTTGTTTTCCTCGCTCAAAAAGTTATACGCTCTACCTACCTCCTTCATCTTCAAATTTCAGATTCTTCGTAAAGCTGTCCTTAATGTATACCTACTGTTATCAAATAAAACTATTGCCAACCCCACTACTCACATACAAAAGGACCTTTTCGATCTATTACACACTCAACCCAAGGCATCAAAATTATACATTTTCTTACAATCTACCAGCAAACTGAGACAGAAAACAAGTACTGAAGAAGCGTGGGAAAAAGATTTTAATACGGAATGGTCTTTTACTTTGTGGAACAATTTATGGACTAAAATATGTTAATCCTCCAGATCAGCTAGTTTAACGGAAGCATTGTTTTATGTGTATTATAGACTTTTGTTATCTCCACAACTTTTACATAAAAGATTTCCTAATACTTCGGATACATGCTGGACTTGTACCTCTCCAAATGCAGATCTATTTCATTTGTTGTTCTCATGTACACCAGTATATAGTTTTTGGCACATATCTCCCGTTTTCTACGACACACATCTTTTTAGGCAGCCTTTCATCAGTCCGAGATAATAATGCAATTCATTTTTAAATAATTGATCTATTAGTAGCAGTTGCTTTCCAAGAAATTGGAAGGACTTTACAAGAATCTCATTGAAGGCCTGGTGGTATGATGTGTGCCACAACCATAGACTGGATACCTTCTCCAATTTACCTTCACCCATCGCTTTCAAAAGACTTGAGTTATGGTTACCAGTTAAGACATTTTTCGACACTTGTGCCAAAAAACACTCCTTACTGAAGCCCTCTCAACAAGAAGTACTCAAACCACCATAGTTTCTCTAACTTCCTTCTCTTTTTTTTGTAATTCATTTATTATATTTTTCTTTTTTACTTAGTAGGGATACTATTGTTCCTTGTTTTTACTCAAGTACTTATGCTGGAATACAATTGTATCGCAATGTTTGTTGCTCAATGTTTATTGCTTAATCGCATTTATTGTATAATGACACACCTATATTCTTAAATAAAATTCTTTTTGAAACTAAAAAAAAAAAAAAAGAGATAATCAAAGCATCAGCCAGCCATTGAATAACAGAAACAAACTCAGCTAAAAGTTGAGAATCAAGCCCAGTTAATAAACAGTGAAATGCGATGATATGTTGGTGTCTTGGGTAAAGCCACCAAGAATTGAACATCAAACTCTGATCACATAAATGCAAACCATTTTTCCTCTTCTGTCCCTCCGCTATCCTTCTGAATCCAAATAACTGACTAACCTATCCACCACTGAAATTACTTTCACATTTCACTATACTGATTCAACACTGATCATTCTTGGGTGCCGGAGTAGCGTGCTACTCATCGAAAAAGCACTTCAATGCCTCGTCTGGGGAAGTAAGCGCTATACAAATGCAATTACAATACAATACAATATGTTAACCTCATACATGTAACTGGTATGAAATAATGGAGTGAACTTTTGTGGAGTACCACGCGTCCTCCTATCAATATAAACTAAATAATGAAATTATGTCATATTCTCCTGTGTGGCGAAGATGGAGATTATATGTAGGAATAAAGGACCCAGTCCAACTTCTTAGCAAGAACAAGTGAAGGGATGTACTTTTTTGTAAAACCCTCACACACCAGGGTTACCCCTTGGTAGCATGCTTTATCATAGGGTCCTTCCTGTCCTGTTGCAGAACGGGGTGTGCTGCTGTGACCAAACGACTACAGGGGAGCACTGATTACACAGACTATGAGAGCCAGGTATATTGTCGTGGAGGAGTGAAGTTACAGGGGAAGTAATTAAAATTACCTGGCTAGTGGGAAAAGTGTGTTATTCTTACCCCTAGTCGGCAAGGTTAAAACACAAGGAAGCGGTCCACGTGGCGCTTGCAATGTGCATCTAGTCCACGTACTGTGGTGGTATTGCGGCGGCCAATGTCCGGGCGTACTACTGGGCTTCGCACCTCCTGGTGATCAAAGAGTGGTGGGATGGTTATCAGACATGTCCGACCTATGCTGTGGAAAGGCTCTGTAATGCGGATACTCCGCTGCTCCATCTCCTGTACAGTTGCTCGCCCTGGGAGGTATTTCCCCCGGCCCACTGGACAGTTATTCAGATATGGATGTGGGTGATTTGGTCGGTGGGTTGGTGAGGTAGGTTGACCAGTGCCACTCCCCTCTGGCAGGGATCACACCTCCGGCCTGTCTCGGCATTAGTCGGGTTTCATAGGTGGGACGATATTGGGATTTCCACTCTCGAAGACATTATGCAGGTATCCACACTTAAATCCTTCAAGAGGCTGCAGGCGGATTTTAACCTTCACATATCACAGTTTCATCAGTACCTGCTGCTCCGTCACGCACTGACCCCCCCTGATATGGCATCTCAAGTCCTTACCCGAGTTCCACCCTCTGGAAGGTCGGTTGTTGATGGAAGATCTAAGGGCCCACAAAATCCGGAAAATTTATCAAACCCTTAATACACACTTAAAGACCACTATACATCGAACCCCGGTGGCGTGGGAGGCAGACTTGCCTGCCCTGATGGACGATGATTGGGCCGAGGCGCTGGTTAGCCCCAGGTACTCCAGCATTTCCATTAGATACAGACTGATGCAATTTAAATATCTCCATATAATATATTTGACACACCTTCGCCTCTGGAAGATGGGGACTGTTCAGTCCCCCACATTTCTCCGCTGTGGCACAGATGAGGGGTCATTCCTTCATACGGTTTGGGGCTGTGGGGCATTGCAGCTCTTCTGGTCGGGCGTTTTGTCTTGCATTGGGCTGGTACTGGCATGGAACATTCCAGCGGACCCTAGACTGACGCTCTTACACAGCACAGAAGACATTGAGGGGAACAGATGTAAAAGACACCTTCTGTTCTTGGCCATCACATTGGTTAAACAAGACATTGCGCAGCATTGGAAGGCCACATCCCCGCCCTGCATAGCTAACTGGAAAACGGCAATGGATTGGTGCATGTCAGTGGAGATTGCGGTGTTTCAGGCAAGGGGCTTTCCGCAGACGCATGGGAAGATCTGGGCTAGATGGGCCAAGTTCAGGGGTATCGACTTGTCGTTAATAGAGCAGCCAGTAAACTGAGACCCTATTGAACGACAGGTGGTGAATGACTTGCCAGTTTAATGTATTAGTGCTACACAGACATATACGGAAACTCATTCAATGTGTCTGTACCATGTTTCTTATGGTATGTATAGTGCGCTTTTTGGGGGGGTGGGGTTCTGGTCCAATGCTCCACAGACCTCAGGGGTGGGTAATTTTCAGTACCTAGAGTTTCTATAATATGCCTTTCAAATGTACGTTGCTTGCAGGGCTCGGTCCAACTGGTACTATGGAAAATCAATAAAATCTGTTGTAAAAAAAAACAGGGTGAAGACATAGGGTGTTCTGGGAATTTAATGTTCACACACCCTATGAAATAATGTACACCTGTGCTTGAATCTGCGATTGCTGCACTTTTTTCAATACTGAGTTGTGTTCAGTGATACAACATAAGGAGTGGAACTAGTCCTGGAAACTAGGTCCTGAAGAATAGCCAATAGGGATTGGCTAGAAACATGTCGACCCATAGGGTGTCGAAACAGTAAATTCCCAGAACACCCTATTTCATTTCCCTGTTTTTTTACCATGCAGTCTAGGGGTCATAATATAGCACATTTCCCACTAGCCAGGTACATTTATTTACACTCTCCCTCTACCTTCACTTCTCCACAACACAAAACCTGCCTGTCACAGTCTGTGTAACCAGTGCTCCTGTGTAGTCATTTTTTCGCAGCACACCCGGTTTTGCAGCGGAACGGGAAGGACCCTATAATGAAGCTTGCCACCAAGGGGTAACCCTGGTGGGTGAGGGTTCTACGAAAAACCTAAGGTTTTTTTCTGTAGAAAGAGTACATCCCTTCACTTTTTCTTGCTAAGAAGTTGGACTGGGTCCTTCATTTCTACATATATTCTAATTGGAGGGAGGCCCCAGCCATGTACCTCTTTCTCCACCCCTTTTTTGTTGATGAAAGATGAAAAAACCATTGTGAAAAATGAATAATCATGAAATTAACCAACATATCACAGAATTAAAGATGGTAATCACAAAAAGAAACTGAACTCCATATAATCACTTAGTCCAATGAGAGCTAGTGTGTTCAATCTCTGAATCCAGTAGATTATTTTCTTAATAAATCTTTTTTTGTTGTCTGTTCCTTTTGTCATCAATGTTTCTAATACGTTAAATCAAAGTTGACTTACATTGTGACCATGTGTATTAAAATGGACTTCCACAAATGATTTATCATTCTTAGTACGTATGTTGCTTTTATATTCAGTAATCATAACTGTGATCTTATGTTCAGTTTTCCCAACATAAGCTAAACCACATGGGCAATTAAGTTGGAAGATCACATTTTTCGAGTCGCAGGTGGCAGTTGTGAGTAATCTTATCTTACTCCCTTTAGATGGAAGGGTGATTTCTGTACCTTTAATTATGTTGTTAAAATTACAAAAATTGGAACAGGGAAAGGTACTCAAAGGTACTGCTACTGCTCAGTTGAATCTCGTCATTGATTTTGCTCTCAAGTAATTCCATCAAGTACCTGGATCTCTTATAGCCAAATAATGGTATTGATTAAAAATCCCATGAATACTGCTCTCTGTCTGGAGCATAGACCAATGCTACAGAATTATTTTTCTTCAATTTACCACTTCTAGTTGAATATTTTGATATGAAAACCATTCTCGAAGGGTCACTTTTGGTCTTTTTGATGATGAGGAACTGTGTTCTTTCTTTTGCATAGACTCTGTAAACAGCCTATTGAATGATTTCATTGGGGTAACCTTTGTTTTTGAATTTGTTCACCATCATGTTTTTACCGTCTTCACACTTAATAGAATAGGAAATAATCAGTTTCAAACGTAGTAGCTGTAACAAAGGTAAATGCATTTTCAAGGATTGTTGGTGAAACTGTTGTAAAGCAAGATAATATTCTGATCTGTTGGTTAGACATAGATGTTGGTGCTTAAAATGTTGCAGTCCAGAGAATTTTGTATGCCAAGGAATGCTATTTGTTTGTCACTGATTTTACGGGGAAAACCTATGTGCTCATTAGCAGTGTTGAGTTCCACAATTGCTCTGACAAGATAATCTTTTGAACCTTTCTATAAGGTGAAAATGTCATCTATGTATCACCAATTGGCTACCAAGGTATTCTGCATTGTTGCTTTGATGGTTAAAAGTATACAGGTATTTTCCTTCTAGAATTACTATGCCCTGATAAAGGGCCGAGGTGACCTGAAACGCATTGGGATTTGGGATGTAATAGATGATGACACTATGTAATGTCAATTGAATATGATGTCAATAGAAACAATAAAGGAAATAATCAAACATGTTGGAAACATACGAGCTTTATTTTTCATAGATCAATTTATTGTGATTCCACATTTGACATTAGCATTAAAAATCACAGTGAAGCACAGAGCGATTCCACTTCCTGAGGAGACATTTAGATTACAGGGAGGAGACACTGTTCCCAGATAGGGGCAGTGGTGCATATTTAAATTTTCTTACACCTAGGATCAAGAGGTGATATCTAGCTGCAAACATTAAATTCAACTAAGTATTGGGGGAATATGTGCAAAAAGGAGTGTATGGTCATCCATTATATTTTATTCAGGTATGAGGACCCCATACCTTCTTTCCATAAAATCCAGATTGGCTCTGGGTATATGGTCTCTGGGGACTTCCAGAGGCTTGTGGGGGGGGATACACAACCCTCTCATTATTTCATCACAGCGCCAACCCCCCAGGTCCTGGCCCATCCCCGGGGAATTTATTTAAAAAAGGTGGGAGCTCATCACTTTCTTTCTTAAATTTTACTGTGCATCTTTGAAATCTCCACGGATCTGATTTGCATTTAAAAAAAAAAGGCATATATGTCCACAAGTGTCCTCTGGGACGCCTCTACCAGTCATAGGGTGCCAGGGTATGCCCACCCAGTCTGCCTATATGTTTTCCTTTATCTTTTTACAAGACATTGGTGTGAGTCTTAACATGGCTGGCATCACATCCTTGTTGATGAGGTGGCTGCTAATCAGGCAAAAACTTATAAACACTTCTTCTCAGGGATGGCTCCCAGGATTTGGAACGCACTACCCCCAGAAATCAGACTAACCACATCAACTGCACTGTTCAAAAAGGAAGTAAAGTCAATTCTCGTGGAAAAATTCACATGAGCCTCACTGAAGGCCATGTTTCATATAGATGCAATCAGACAGTCTACATGACAATCAGGCTCTCTCAGCTTGCACCTTTCTTTGTCTCCTACTAGGCACAAAGTAGGATTGGGTTTTGTACTACCTCTCTAATTTGTTGTATTTACGCACTCCTTGTACTCACCTATTTGTATTTTGTAATGTGTTAAATAACGCTCACCGCTTGCTATACATTGCTATTTTATATTGTTTGCTACATACGTTTTCACTGCCTGTAAAGCGCTCTGATATCCGCAAGGATCTGGTTCGCGCTCTATAAAACTTTCAAAATAAATAAATAAATAAATAAATAAATGAATACATCCTTACATCTGGCAGGTATGTGTATTCTCCGTGGCATGAAATACACATATACATACATTTTGAACCTATATTTCTCAAAACCTACTGAACAGATGTACACCAAATTAAAAAAACCAGGCTTTCTGGACCAAGATCTAGCTTTCGGGCAAATTTGGTAATGAGGTTAATGAGACTTTTTTTGCAAAGTTTTGTGAAGATTTGTCGAAAAGTGTAACAGATATAGGTAAACGAAAAAATCTATTTCTTATGAAAACATGTTCTTAACTATTACTACCCAGTGGCGGCCACCACTGGGTAGTAATATATATATATCTGATATATATATCTGATAAACTACGAAAAGAAATGGATGATTGATTGGAGAAATATGAAGATGAAATTCAGCAACGCAAACATCACAAATTTGCTTGTGACGAAGCTGACTACAAAAATGGACAAATTCTTACTTTTGCGAAAAGATTCCAAATTTAAAAAACACATTACGCAAAAAAAATGCCTAAACCAACGAGTGAACCCGGAAGTGAATCAGATGTAAGTGGCAGCGAAAGCGAATTTACAACCGGCAAGAATGTACCAACCACTACTCTTCCTCGCTTGTCTTTTTTAGAGGAAATGCGTCTTGTACATCTAGACCAGAGCATGTCATACAATCAAGGCCAATACAAGGGCAGAGGCAGAGGATGTGGCAGAAGCGATACAAAATCTTCAGAAGCAAAAGAAAAACCAGAAGATCAAAAACCAAAAATATTTTATCCATTGAGGAATCGAACCAAGAAGACCTAGAAACCGAGAATTTAATCATTAACCTGTCCGACCACTGCCTGACAGAACCGGAGAGGAAAAAATTAAATAAGGGACTCTCCTTTTTTCCCCGAACAACATTTTAACTACACTGACACTAAAATTGATCAATACAAATATGTGAGGAAATTGAAACTTGCCAAAATTCACATCAACAAAAAGATTCCTAACACTGATCCTTGAGGAACAAGTAAACCGGGTGCTTTGCAAAATTCAGAATCAATGACAATTGATGATATTCCACTCTTAAAAGATTTATACGAACTAGAGCATGTTACAGAGGAGAATGAGAGCACAGCACTAACCATATTGCAACTAATGAACATTAAGACCACATCACATGAAGCTAGTGGTTTAAAAAACAAATCCAAATTATATCCACAACTCTCACCAGGAAAACAAAATAGATGAATTTTCTGAAGCACTGATGTGTGACCTGGAAAAAATTTAAAAATTGAGAAATCGAGATAAGAGAGAAAGTATGTCCAGCATTGAACGTCTAGCCATACAAACACTGGCTAAAAATGACAAAATCATAATGAAGCCAGCCGATAAAGGCGGAAATATTGTCATCCAAAACACAACAGATTACATTGCTGAAGCATACCGCCAACTACATGATGAGACAAAATACAAACCACTAAAAACAAACCTGATACTCAAAATGATCAAGGATATAAGAAAGCACTTGGACGAATGGCAAGAAAAAGGATTACTAAACAAAGATGAACGCTCATTTCTATTCAAGGAGAAACCAACTATCCCTACAATTTATTTTCTGCCCAAAGTCCACAAAACCCTAATAAATCCTCCGGGCAGACCCATTGTTTGTTCGTGTGACTCTGTTTATGAAAACATTTCCTCATATATAGATCAATACCTAGCACCAATGGTCAAAAATCTCACGTCACACATACAAGATACCTCTGATTTATTAAGAATCCTCTCAAATATTACTTGGAATCCCACATACCTACTCATCACCATCAACGTAGTCTCTCTGTGTACGTCTATTGAACACTCAATAGGTTTGAATGCATGTGCTTATTTTCTAAAAACAAAGAAACATCGGAGAAATAGAACATTCTGCCATGCTTTTAACCATGATTAAAACATGTTTGGAGAATAACATTTTTCTATTCAACCATGAGTTATTTTACCAACTTTGCGGATGTGCTATGAGAATGTCCTTCTCCCCCAACTATGCGAATTTAACGATAGGTTGGTGGGAGAAGGAAGTTGTATGGGCTCCAATATACAATGAAGCTATGGCCAAAATTGTCCTTTGGACCAGGTACATTGATGATCTGTGTTTTTAATCTGGAATGGCAGCAAATCAGAATTCAAAGAATATTTTGACTCTCTCAACCAATACAACATTGGCCTCTCATTTACATACAATATAAATCGCAATCATATAGATTTTCTGGACATTCAAATCTATATACAAGATTACCAGTTACAAACAACCCTATATCAGAAAAAAACTGCTACTAACAGCATTTTATATGCTGAGAGCTTTCATCCACAACAACTCATTCGCAGCATTATCTAAGGAGAATTTTTAAGAATGAAAAGAAATTGCTCACAAAACAAAAATGCTGAACTAGAAACCAAAAATAGTGCAAATAGATTGCGTAAAAGAGGATACCCCGAAAGAGAGCTCAACAAAAGTAAGAAAAAATTGGACAAGCTGACCAGAACTGAGATTTTGATCAAAAAAACAAAAACATCAAATACAGAAGAAAATGTACAGCAACCACCAAGACTCATACTAACATACAGTAAGGAATCTCAAACAATTCGCCAAACTGTACAGAGATACTGGACGCTCCTAAAACAAGATCAAAACCTAAAGTAAATCAAAGGATCAGGACCACAAATTACTTTCCGTATAGCCCCTTCTATCAAAGATGTTTTGATTAGAAGTAATTTCAATCCATAAAGTACAAAATCCAATTGGCTAACCAACCAACAGCTGGGTTTCAGAAAATGTAACTCATTCAAGGCATGCAAAATCGGAATCAACAGACAGAATATCAGAGATCCCGAAGGAAGATTGAACACGATAGACAAAAAAAACACATGTACAACAAAACTTGTATGCGATCCAATGTGAGTGCACAATGTTATACATAGGGAGTACCGTCTGCATGATCAAAAAGAGAATCCTTGAGCACATCCGTGCTGTTAAGAATCGGGATCTCACATATGCCACTGCAAAACATCTTTTGGACTGTCAAAATGGAAATTGGTTAAACATGAGTTTCTTCGCAATAAATGCAATCGAAACAAGTAAGAGACTAGGAGATCAAAAGAAGAAACTACGACAACTGGAATCGAAATATATAATTCGGATGAAAACGAAACAGCCGAGAGGAATGAATTTCGATAAAGAAATGTATGTCCATCTGGAATGAATAAATCTGAAGACAATTGAACAGCTGTGAACTTGTGTAAATACAGACTCTTAGATATCGTTCTATACCCCTTTTCATTGGTTAATAGTGTGCTTCTGAAACTCACAAACATCCATACAATCCCTGACCTTTCTGCTTGTCCTTCCTGAAAAACGTCCTAAAATACTTGGTATTTGGCTTTATAAAATCAGGGTACTATACTCTCAATCGGTCTTTAATAATATGTAAGGTGATTGGTTTTGTATATAAATTTATACAACTCAAGCCAAAACCCAAATTGATCTTAAAAATACATCAGAATGAATAGATTTGGTATTTTAGGAAGGCACTACCATTCGAAAAATTATTTGGAAACTTTAAAAATGACAAAATATTATTGAGTCATGAGGATGTATAAACAAGTAACAATTGTACCTGTAAATATTTGTGAAAGGGTAAAAATGCACTGAAAACAGGTTATATGTAAGTAGAAGGTCTGCATTGTGGATTAACTATGTTTAAACATGTAAAACTACATGTCCCAGAATTCATGGACATGACAAACAGGAAATAACATAAAAACTGGTGCTGAAGGTTTTACCACTTACCGTGACCAAGGCCGCCTGGCTGAAACACGTCGGTGTGCAGACTGGCTCTGTTTTGAATAAACCTGAAGAAATCCAAAAGTTCTTGAGTGTGGCGTCTTCTTGTTGTAAAAAAAAAAAAGTAAAAAATAATAATAATATATATATATATATATATATATATATATATATATATTCACTGAAAAAACCATAGGTTATAGACCATATATAGTTAGGGATTAGCATTTAAAAAACCTTATTTTATTTGCACAAAACCATTGAAATTCCATATATAGTTAGTTGCACTAACTATATATCGCGGACCCGCAATCCACTGCTAATGATGTCACATATTACATCATTCATGACATGGTCAGTGACATCACTGATGACATCACTGATGACATCTCAAATGACATCACTGATGACATCACTGATGACATCACTGATGACAACACCCAGTGACTGTATGTTTCTGTAAAGTTAAAATATGTCTTACATATTGAAGAATGAGTGGATGTATAAGTGTCTGGATGAAGGATTTGGTAGGTGCATGACTGACTGTATGAGAGAATGATTAAACGTGTCTCACTGAGTGTATGGGTTAGTGATTAAAGTGTCTTAATTTGGCAATCATTATTTATGTTGTTCTGTAAACTGCTGCATGTTTAAATCAGTAGCTATATCAGTAACTATATGGGTTATTGAATGGTTGCCCAAGTATTTGTATGGGAGACTGAGTATGTGTGTGGGTGGCTGGGAGGTGTATAACTCTGTGCATAGATGTGTGAGCAGTTGATTCCCTAGGTGTATGGGTTCAAAAGTGCATGTAGAAACAGCTGTATGGACAGTTGACTGTGTGCATGAGTATATTGGTGAGTGAATGGATATCTCAGTGCTACATGTCAAAGTAAGTACATATGTAAAACACACTCCATGTGAGAGTTGACATATATAAATAACTGAACATAAGAGCCAGTGAATGTGTGAGTGGCTGTATGAATCATTGTGAACTTGTATCAAGGATTGTATAAGAGAGTAAATATGTGTTACTATATGTTTGAATAAGTAAGGTGTGTATAACTGTATAGTTGAGGAAATGGAGATGTGATTGATTCTTTGCATGACTGACTAGGTGTGTGAGTAACTCCATGGATGTGTGACAGTCTGTGAGTGCCTGTTTACACTGAGTGTATCTAAGGTTATATTAGAGTCTGAAGATGTATTATCACATAAATGATATCATCAGTGATGTAATCAGTAATGTCAAATGAGATGTCAGTGATGTCATCAGTGATGTCATTTGAGATGTCATCAGTGATGGCATCAGTGATGTCATCAGTGATGTCACTGACCATGTCATGAATGATGTAATATGTGATATCATTAGCAGTGGATTGCGGGTCCGCGATATATAGTTAGTGCAACTAACTATATATGGAATTTCAATGGTTTTGTGCAAATAAAATAAGGTTTTTTAAATGCTAATCCCTAACTATAAATGGTCTATAACCTATGGTTTTTTCAGTGAATTTTCAAGGTTTTGTAAATGCAAATTCCTAACTATATATGGTCTATAACCTATGGTTTTTTCTGTGAATTTCATTGGTTTTTTAAAAGCTAATATCTATAGCTGTAAAATATATTCTTTATTAAGTGACGTATCACGTAGCTCGTGAGACGCCTCATGATGCATCGCATAACCGTGACGTATCGTCTCTGCAGCGCAAACCAAACCCAAAACGTAAGCGCGCCAGAACACGCTTAAAGATATATATATATTTTTTTAACCTTAATTAGACAAAATCTACACGTGCACATATCACAAACGTTCAAAAAACACAATATGTCGGACTCCCGTTACGCTGCCGGTTAGCTGCCCGGTTAACGTACCAGGAAGCACCTTTACCGCGAAAAATCGCAATTTTTTTTTTCTTTTGCCCCGCAGGGAACTTTAATAGCCCCCTCATCAATCCTAGGGGTTCAGGAGGGGTCTGCCTTACCCCTTTCATTCATTTACACCTTTTTTTTTTCCACCTCTTGTCTCTCGATCCTACCGAGAGACAAGATGGCGGCTGCTCCGGACTGTTTACAATGTTGACAGCCAATCAGCTACTCCTCAGACTCCCGTTACACTGCCAGTTAGCTTCCCGGTTAGCTGTCCGGTTCGCGTACCAAGTTGCGTCTCTACGGCGAAAAAATCGGATTTTTTTTTTTTTTTTTTGGCCCCGCGTGGCTTTATAATATCCCCCTCATCAATCCTATGGGGTCAGAAGGGGTCTACCTTGCCCTCTTTCCTTCATTTCCCCCTTTGTTTTGGTCTCCTCTTGTCTCTCGATCCTACCGAGAGACAAGATGGCGGCCGCTCCGGACTGTTTACAATGTTGACAGCCAATCAGCTACTCCTCAGACTCCCGTTACACTGCCGGTTAGCTTCCCGGTTAGCTGTCCGGTTAGCTGCCCGGTTCGCGTACCAAGTTGCGTCTCTACGGCGGAAAAATCTGATTTTTTTTTTTTTTTTTGGCCCCGCGTGGCTTTATAATATCCCCCTCATCAATCCTAGGGGGTCAGAAGGGGTCTACCTTGCCCCCTTTCCTTCATTTCCCCCTTTGTTTTGGCCTCCTCTTGTCTCTCGATCCTACCGAGAGACAAGATGGCGGCCGCTCCGGACTGTTTAGAATGTTGACAGACACCGGAGAGCCAATCAGCTTCGCTTCGCAAAGTTCCGATACGCGAAAAGTTCTCTAACCGGAGCGCTACCCGGAGCGCTGTTACAGATATATATCTTGTTTTAAACGTTAATTTCTCAAAATCCACTGAAGCACATATATTGAGACCTAGCAAAGGCACATCGGGCTAACAGTCCCTACAATTTTGCCAAGTTTCGTGGAAATCCATTCAGCCGTTCGGGCTAAAAGTGAGGCCAACCGCCCTATGGAAATTAACATGGGAAAAACGCGTTTTGGGACCCCCCTTTTTTCTCAGCCCCCCCTTGACGAACCCCCCCAAATTTCCAGGAGCTGCTCAGAAACAAAATGTGCCATTTTCCTGAAAATTTCAGCCAATTCCGTCCACAAACGCCAAAGTTATTAGGCATAGAATTTTCAAAAGTTCCATAGAGAAAAAATCCTAACTATATATACCTACTGGCTATCGCCAGTAGGTAATATATATATATATATATATATATATATATAATTATATATTTATATATATATATATGTATGTATATACATATATGTATGTATATATATATATATATATATATATATATTTATATATATATATATTCATTGAAAAAACCATAGGTTTCACACCAGTTATAGTTAGCTGGAAATTTTACTGACATAAAACCATAGAAATTCCAACGTTATAGTTAGTTGGACTCACTATAACAAGCGCGCCTGCAATGCACTGCTGATGACGTCACATATTACATCACTCATGACATCGAGAGGTTTTTTAAATGCTAATTCCTAACTATAACTGGTGTGAAACTTATGGTTTTTTCAGTGAATTTCAAAGGTTTTTTAAATGCTAATTCCTAACTATATATAGGGCCAAAAACCTACGAAATGTAATATTTTTTATAATGAATCCTATATTGTACATTTATATAATACTTTCTTTTTTTCTTTTTTATTTTTTTTGCCCTGGTGCGCTCCCGGTGCGCGCCCCGGTGTGTGCACTGGAAAGCGCATTTTTTCGGAGCGCCCCGGGTCGCGCACCGGTGAGCGTCCCGTTAGCGCTATTGCCGCGAACGAAAATTACAAAAAACAATTTGATGGACAGAATGTAGATCAATGTCTTACATTCACCCTAGTACAAGGATCTGGGCCTAAATCCATCGTTTATTTGCACTCCACACCACCCTGGGTTAGATAATGGCAATATGCAAATCAGCTCTGACCCTGTGCCCCATGGGAACAGTCCAGTCCGAACTACACAGCCATATCTTTCCCAGACCGGAATCAAGCATCCGAGGACCGGACCGGTTTCGAGGTAACACCTCTCATCAGCCCGGCTAGCTTGACTCCAGTGGTGTGGAGGCTCTGGGACCCACGTCTGGGCTACCCCAGTACACTCAGGGAGAAAATTACAAAAAACAATTTGATGGACAGAATGTAGATCAATGTCTTACATTCACCCCAGTACAAGGATCTGGGCCTAAATCCATCGTTCTTTGCACTCCACACCACCCTGGGTTAGATAATGGCAATATGCAAATCAGCTCTGACCCTGTGCCCCATGGGAACAGTCCAGTCCGAACTACACAGCCATATCTTTCCCAGACCGGAATCAAGCATCCGTGGACCGGACCGGTTTCGAGGTAACACCTCTCATCAGCCCGGCTAGCTTGACTCCAGTGGTGTGGAGGCTCTGGGACCCACGTCTGGGCTACCCCAGTACACTCAGGGAGAAAATTACAAAAAACAATTTGATGGACAGAATGTAGATCAATGTCTTTCATTCACCCCAGTACAAGGATCTGGGCCTAAATCCATCGTTTTTTGCACTCCACACCACCCTGGGTTAGATAATGGCAATATGCAAATCAGCTCTGACCCTGTGCCCCATGGGAACAGTCCAGTCCGAACTACACAGCCATATCTTTCCCAGACCGGAATCAAGCATCCGAGGATCGGACCGGTTTCGAGGTAACACCTCTCATCAGCCCGGCTAGCTTGACTCCAGTGGTGTGGAGGCTCTGGGACCCACGTCTGGGCTACCCCAGTACACTCAGGTAGAAATTTACAAAAAACAATTTGATGGACAGAATGTAGATCAATGTCTTACATTCACCCCAGTACAAGGATCTGGGCCTAAATCCATTGTTTTTTGCACTCCACACCACCCTGGGTTAGATAATGGCAATATGCAAATTAGCTCTGACCCTGTGCCCCATGGGAACTATCCAGTCCGAACTACACAGCCATATCTTTCCAAGACCGGAATCAAGCATCCGAGGACCGGACCGGTTTCGAGGTAACACCTCTCATCAGCCCGGCTAGCTTGACTCCAGTGGTGTGGAGGCTCTGGGACCCACGTCTGGGCTACCCCAGTACACTCAGGGAGAAAATTACAAAAAACAATTTGATCGACAGAATGTAGATCAATGTCTTACATTCACCCCAGTACAAGGATCTGGGCCCAAATCCATCGTTTTTTTGCACTCCACACCACCCTGGGTTAGACAATGGCGATATGCAAATCAGCTCTGACCCTGTGGCCCATGGGAACAGTCCAGTCCGAACTACAAAAGCCATGTCCTTCCCAGAACGGAATCAAGCATCCGAGGACCGGACCGGTTTCGAGGTAACACCTCTCATCAGCCCGGCTAGCTTGACTCCAGTGGTGTGGAGTGCCTGGGACCCACGTCTGAGCATCCCCAGTGCACTTATGGCGGCAATTGCAAACAAAACAGGTGATGGACAGAATGTGGATCAATGTCACACATTCACCCCAGTCCAAAGATCTGGGCCCAAATCCATCGTTTTTTTGCACTCCACACCACCCTGGGTTAGACAATGGCGATATGCAAATCAGCTCTGACCCTGTGCCCCATGGGAACAGTCCAGTCCGAACTACAAAAGCCATGTCCTTCCCAGAACGGAATCAAGCATCCGAGGACCGGACCGGTTTCGAGGTAACACCTCTCATCAGCCCGGCTAGCTTGACTCCAGTGGTGTGGAGTGCCTGGGACCCACGTCTGAGCATCCCCAGTGCACTTATGGCGGCAATTGCAAACAAAACAGGTGATGGACAGAATGTGGATCAATGTCACACATTCACCCCAGTCCAAAGATCTGGGCCCAAATCCATCGTTTTTTTGCACTCCACACCACCCTGGGTTAGACAATGGCGATATGCAAATCAGCTCTGACCCTGTGCCCCATGGGAACAGTCCAGTCCGAACTACAAAAGCCATGTCCTTCCCAGAACGGAATCAAGCATCCGAGGACCGGACCGGTTTCGAGGTAACACCTCTCATCAGCCCGGCTAGCTTGACTCCAGTGGTGTGGAGTGCCTGGGACCCACGTCTGAGCATCCCCAGCGCACTTATGGCGGCAATTGCAAACAAAACAGGTGATGGACAGAATGTGGATCAATGTCACAAATTCACCCCAGTCCAAAGATCTGGGCCCAAATCCATAGTTTTTTTGCACTCCACACCACCCTGGGTTAGACAATGGCGATATGCAAATCAGCTCTGACCCTGTGCCCCATGGGAACAGTCCAGTCCGAACTACAAAAGCCATGTCCTTCCCAGAATGAGCCATTTTCAATTTCCTGTTTTTTGTTTCTCCCCATAAAAATAACAAAAAAAATATAAAATAGTTCATAAAAGCCAAAAAAAGTACAAAATGTTCCAAAAACATTAAAAAAAATTAAACAACAAAAGAAGAAAAAAAACAGTTCTTTTTAGAACTACCTCCAAATTTTAAAAAAAGGCTACATTTTTTAAAAACTCTATCATTCTTTTTTTCCCATGGAACGCTTCCTGTTACGCTCCGCGCAAATAATTTTTTTTTTTTTTTTAGCCCCGCGTGGTCCTTTTATAGCCCCCACATCAAACCTAGGGGGTCAGGGGGGGTCTACTCTGCCCCCTTATGGTCATTTCCCCCTTTGTTTTTGCCACCTCTTGTGTCTCGATCCTACCGAGACACAAGATGGTGGCCGCTCCAGACTGTTTGGAATGTTGACAGACACCCGAGAGCCAATCAGCTTTCCGCACGCGAGCTCGCGTAGCGCGCTGGTTAGCGCCCCGGTGCGTGTACCGGGGAGCGCTTCTAGATATATATATTGTTTTGAACCTAAATTACTCAAAATTCACTGGAGCACATGTCTTGAGACATAGCAAAGGCACATCGGGTTACCAGTCCCTACAATTTTGCCAAGTTTGGTGGAAATTCATTCAGCCGTTTGGGCTAAAAGTGAGGTTGACCGCCCTATGGAAATTAACATGGGGAAAACACGTTTTGGGACCCCCTTTTATCTCGGCCCCTGCTTGACAAATCCCCCCCCAAACTTTCAGGGAAGGACCGGGGCGCTGCGAGGCAAATTTGAGGAGATTTTCAGGCAGATTCCTCAACCGGCGCCAAAGTTATTCACAATAGAATGTTGAGATTTTGTATTGAAAATAATCCTAACTATAACTACCTACTGGCGACCGCCAGTAGGTTATATATATATATATATATATATATATATATATATATATATATATATATATATATATATATATATATATATATATATATATATATATATATATATATATATATATATATTTATTTTTTTTTTCACTGAAAAAACCATAGGTTTCCCACCAGTTATAGTTAGCTGGAAATTTTACTCGCAGAAAACCATTGAAATTCCAACGTTATAGTTAGTTGGACTCACTATAACTTGCGCGTGCAATGTACTGCTGATGACGTCACATATTACATCACTCATGACATGGTCAGTGACATCACTCATGACATCACTGATGACACCATCCAGTGAATGTGTGTCTTTCTGAAAAATAAATATTAGTGAGTAATGTTTAAATATTTAACTATATGTATTAGTGTTTCACTTTGTGTTTAAGTGGCTGCATGGGTTGGTGAGTAGCTACATGTGTATGTATATGGGTTATTAGATGTTTTTCTTAGTATCAGTATGAGTGTCTATATGGTTTGGTGGGGGTATTACTTAGCACATAGATGCATGAGTGACTGACTCTCTGTTTGTATGTGTTTTGAAGACAGCATATGTGCAGGACTGTATGGGTGGATGAGTGTGTATATGTGTATGTTAGTGAGTGAATGACTGTCTCACTAGTGTCTTTATCAGTAACTACATATGTTTTAATCTAGTATATGTGAATATTGATGTATGTAAGTGAGTATATGTGAGAGTAAGAGATTGTAAGAGTTCCTGTTTAAATAAGTATGTGTTTCTATAAGTGATTGTTTAAGAGAATAAATATGTGTAAATTTCAATAGAAGTAAGGCGGTAGTGTGTGTATAGCTCTATATGCAAATAAATGGATGTTCAATAGTTTATTTGCATGTATGAGTATGTGTGTGAGTAACTTTTGGATGACTGTCGGTGTGTAACAGGATGTATAGGTGTATCACTACATATGATGAGTGAGTATGTGTATGAGTGACTATATAGAACTGTTTGTGAATGAGTAGATGTGTATATAGATGGTGGAATTACTGAATTGGTTGTTGTAACTGATATGGGTATCTCCATTTAAAAAAAAAAAATAGTTTCTATTTTTGAATATGTGTTCCAAGGGTTACATTACAGTGAAAGGAGGTCTGTCACTCTGTCACAAGGATGGTGTCATCAGTGATGTCATGAGTGATGTCACTGACCATGTCATGAGTGATGTAATATGTGATGTCATCAGCAGTGCATTGCACGCGCAAGTTATAGTGAGTCCAACTACTATAACGTGGGAATTTCAATGGTTTTATGCGAGTAAGATTTCCAGCTAACTATAACTGGTGTGAAACCTATGGTTTTTTCAGTGAATTAAATAGGTTTTTTAAATGCTAATTCCTAACTATAACTGATGTGAAACCTATGGTTTTTTCAGTGAATTTCAAAGGTTTTTTAATAGCAAATCTCTTTCGGTATGAAATGTAATATTTTTATAATGAATTTTATATTGTATATTTATGTAATACTACTTTTTTATGTATATATATATATATATATGTTTTTATTTTTTTGCCCCGGAGCGCTCCCGGGGCACGTACCGATGCGCTTACCGGTAAGCACAGTTTTGCCGCGCCCCGGTTCGCGTACCGGTGAGCGCCCCGTTAGCGCTATTGCCGCAAACGAAAACATCATCGTGACGTATCGTGTAGCCGAGTGATGCGTGTTATGACGCACGGCGTAAGCGCACCCGGAAGCGCCGGAGCACATACGATTGCGCTACGTAAGCGCCCCAGGGCGCTCCCTGACGCGCTTACGTAACGCACTCCCGGGTGCACCCCGGGGCGCGTAGCGTAAGAGCGTCAGGCCATGTGTCCTGAAAATAACACTTTTCATTGGTTCAGAACACTTTTGGTTTCCAAATGATGAAAGCCCGGGTCATGTAACCTGAAAATAACACTTTTCATTGGTTCAGAACAGTTTTGTTTTCCAAATGATGAAAGCCCCCACCTTTTTTCCTCATTCTCACTTTGTTGTTTGAGTGAGGAAGATCTGCTTCTATTGTTAGAGAAATGGCTACAGTAGCAGCAGCAGCTGGAGCATCTGCACCACCACCACCACCACCACCACAAGGACCACCACAACATCACATTGGTTGTCAAGAAGAAGAGGAGGAGAAGGAGGAGGAGGAGGAGGAGAGAAGGCAGAGAAGGCATTTCCTGCCTGAAGAAGAGGAGGAGAAGGAGGAGGAGGAGGAGGAGAGAAGGCATTTCCTGCCTGAAGATAAACCTAAGGAGCACTTTATATGGGAGTTTTTTGAAATCCCAAGGGGTGCAAAGAAGGTAAAAGCTGCAAAGGTGACTTGTCTCATCTGTGGCGCTGCACTATCCAGGGGGAAGCCTGCAAAAAAATATTCATTTGGGAATCACACAATGATTCGGCACATGCAACAATTGCACCCCAATAACTATTCTGCAGCAGAGGTGAGAGAACTGTGCAGAAACCTTCCACAATCGTCTGCCAGCATCTCAACAACCAAGGAACCCACTCCATCGGGTCCAGAGGCAAGTCAGATGGTTCCAAACATACAAACTAAGGGGCCGATCAGGATAGCGGTTTTTCCGCATCCTCGGGGCCGGCGGAAGCCACCGCCGGCCCCGAGGATGCGGAAAAACCGCAGCGGACTGACCAAGGACCCACCGCCACATTAGGATGGCTGGTGGGTCCTGGTTTCCGTCCGCAGCTTTTCCGCCGCGGTTGGCTTACAACCGCGGCGGAAAAGCTCTAATATGGTGACGGTGTCTCTCAGACACCGTCCACCATATTAGGATGGGCAGTGAATTATGCTTTTCCGCGGCGCGTTTCCCGCCGTGGAAAAGCATACGGAACTTCACTGCGGGGGCCCGTTGCGGGCCCCCTAGGTGAAGGGGGGGTGGGGGGTGCACATGGGGGGTACCTATGGTACCCCCCTGCATTTGCATGCAGAAAGCGGCAGGCACCGCACGGTGCCTGCCTCTTTCTGCATGCAAAAGCAATGCGTGCATTTTTAACATTGCCGCGGGTGCAGCTTGAAGCTGCACCCGCCGCAATGTTAAAAATTGAGGATGTGACCGCCAGGGTGGCGGTCACATCCTAATTGCACAGGAGGGAACTCCGCATGCCCATGCGGAGGTTCCCTCCTGCTCTGGGGTCGCGGACGGACGCAAGTCCGTCCGCGATCCTGATCGGCCCCTCAGTTTGGTGATTACAAATTCGTTTGCATATATTGTGGCAAAACAATTACTTATGGTGAGAAGAGTATTATCCTCATCAACATTGCTGGTGATAACCACAAGTGCCCGAAGAAACCCTAATTTTTTTCCTGGTTTTTTTTTTTTTGCTCCAGTTGAGCCGTTTATAATTCCTTGTTTTTTGTTTCTCCCCATAAAAAATACAAAAAAAATATAAAACTGTTCAGAAAAGCCAAAAAAGGTAAAAAATGTTCAAAAAAACAATAAAAAAATCTAAAACAACAAAAAGAATAAAAAAACAGTTCTTTTTAGAACTACCTCCAATTTATAAAAAAACCTACATTTTTAAAAAACTCTGTCATTCTTTTTTCTCCAGGGTACGCTCCCCGGTACGCTCCGCGGTGCGCGTACCGGGCGCTCCCCCCACACAAATCGAAAAAAATATATATATTTTTTGCCCTGCGGGGCCCTTTTATGGCCCCCACATCAAACCTAGGGGGTCAGGGGGGGGGGGGTCTATCCTGTCCCTTTTTGGTCATTTCCCCCTTTGTTTTTGCCACCTCTTGTGTCTCGATCCTGCCAAGACACAAGATGGCGGCCACACCGGACTGTTTGGAATATTTACAGACACCCGAGAGCCAATCAGCTTTCAACTCTCGCGTACCGGGGCGCGCTTACAGATATATATATTTTTTTGAACCTAAATTACTCAAAATCCACTGGAGCACATATCTTGAGACATAGCAAAGGCACATCGGGCTACCAGTCCCTACAATTTTGCCAAGTTTGGTGGAAATCCATTCAGCCGTTCGGGCTAAAAGTGAGGTCGACCGCCCTATGGAAATTAACATGGGGAAAACACGTTTTGGGACCCTCCTTTTTTCTTGGCCCCCGCTTGACAAATCCCCCCCAAACTTTCAGGGAAGGACCGGAGCGCCGCGAGGCAAATTTGAGGAAAATTTCAGGCAGATTCCTCAACCGGCGCCAAAGTTACTCCCAATAGAATGTTGCGATTTCCCTATACAAAACAATCCTAACTATAACTACCTACTGGCGACCGCCAGTAGTTAATATATATATATGTATATATATATATAATACAGGTTACGGTGATGTTATAGTGAATAGGCCATGTTACAATGCATGCGATACATCGCATGCCATTACAACGCAGTCCTAACAATGACCGTGTTGTTACATCACATACCATTACAACGCAAGTTGTTAAAATTACTTGCTGCAGGGGCGCAGGATGTTGGAATAGTATAATTTACTATTCCATCTCCATTCTATGCAACAGTCAGGAAGGTGTTGGACTTCATACCAACACCTTCTGACCCCTACAGCAAGCCGTTGTAACGACTTGCGTTGTAATGGTTTACAATGTAACAACACGGTCGTTGTAACAATAGCGTTGTAGTGGCATGCGATGTATCGCATGCAATGTAAATGATGTTTCACTGTTATAGTTAGGTTCCCTAAAGTATATATATATATATATATATATAAAAAATACAAAGGTTATGGTGATGTTATAGTTAGGGTCCCTAAAGTAACTATAGCTCACACCTCCGCCATGCACAGTTTGTTATCAACGATGTCATTTTATGTGTTGCCGTCACATATGCCAAGAGTGATGTATTATGTGGGGTAATTAGCTGTGCATGCTGAGGAAAATAATTATATTTGCTTTAGGGCATGAGTTATATTTACTTTAGATAACTATAGCTATGAATTTCAGAGGTTTTTTTTGTTGTCGCCTAACTATAATGTCACGTTAACATTTGTTTTTTTTCAGTGACTTTCTAGTATTTTTAACGTAAAGTAACATTTCATTGTCATGCGTAAATGCAAACCTATACCCTTCACTGACTTCTGCCGTGCTCGGCGTGGGGTTGGACGCTGGGCCAATAATGCATATCTGGTATCCACTTAAAATCAGTGCTGATAGCCATTCGAAGAAAGCGCATATTTCAATATGTCCCATTGACATGACATAACAGCAAAATATTTATATTAGAAATAACCTTAAAAAGTTGCAAGACAATTCACACTTGCCAGTGAATGATGAACAGAAACGTCTTCACTACTCCCATTCTATATCACAAACATAAATTGTCTGCCTTCACCCACATTTTTATTCCCATGACACATACTGATATAACTGTTTCTGCTCTGTCCAATTAGGAGGACGGACACGACAGGAAAAGTAAAACCTATTTAGACATAAGAGCTTGTGTGCCTAATAGCAGAGTATCTGTTGAATGGAATAATTTGCATTTAGAGACGTTATTATCATCAAAATTGTTATGTTCCAAGAGGTTGAATCATGAAGGTAATTGTACAGGGGTCATCCCGACAGATAAGTCCCTAAATGATAAGATCTCAAAGAATTCAGAGAGGCTGCTTCTGAGGGAAAGAATGGTGGGAAAGATTACAGAGAAGCTAAATGTTCTCTCAGCAATCTGCAGATTGGAAAGTGCGATTTGCCCTAGGAGCCATGCTTCCCACACAGCATGCGAAATGTCTCTTAGCCAAACCTGAAAAAAGATCTCTATGTTCTTCAAAATTGAGCTGCTATATATGGGTCATTAAAAAAGCACACCACAAACACATTAAAGAATCGTACCTGCTTCTTGGTTGATCGAGTATTTTGAAATCAAACATGAAAACATGTTCTCAAGTTTGCTACATATGGAACACACATAAGGTATATTCAAAAAAACCAAATGTAAAGAGTGTGTACCAACGTTAAAAGAAATGATGGTGTGGAGTCCACGTTCCAGCGATTTGACAATTTTTTAAGTTTCCTAAAGACGGCGTTCTCAATGACTACATTTCATCGTTACTATTATATGTTATGAATATTTAGTAGAGCGCACTGCACCCTTGAAAAGCTCACCTGCCGAACCCCGGTCTGACTCGGAAGGTTGCACTGTGGAGGAGGCGGCTAGAGGAGGCGGGGCACAGACAGGAAGTTAAGGGAAGGGCAGCTACTTAGCGCAGATGCAAACGTAAAAGCGCAGCGGGCGAGCTCAGCGAGTGCGCTGCCGGTGTGCTGAAGGCCCGCCAAAGGCAAGCCCGTCTGCGCCCGAATGGGGCCAGGGGCCAGAAACCCTGGTTTCCAATCTCCAGAGATCCGAAGGTATTTATTCTCTCAATTATATGGATTATGAACCCTATTGAGAGATGATTGTATGCATGCCATTGGAATGTTGCATGGACCTGAATCTTGTACTCACTGCTCATTTAATCCAGGAAACATCACATCAACTCTCCAAGGAATAGAAGGGCAGAGGGAACAAAAGGTACTCCTCAATTCTAAGTCCCTCCCGAAATAAGTGGGGGAAATTAACATTCTACTAAGGGATGAAAAACAGGATGTGCTGTTTCTAACAGAAACTTGGCTCCACAAAGGTTCAGAGCCTGATGTAATTCAAGCACTAACACCAGGGTATCACATAATAAGACAAGATAGGAAAACGAACCTGACATCATAGGAGACTGTGAAAGCATGGCATTTGTGATTACATTTACTGCCACCACTATGCTTTCAGGGATCTTAACCCGTTCGATGCTGATGACGAGCTCAGCTCGTCATCACCCACGGGTGTCGTGTGCTGATGACGAGCTGAGCTCGTCATGGGAACAGCAAAATGGCAAAATCCAGCACAGGAGGGGGAAAACGCCTAGCAGCCAAGAGGTTAATCTACCGTCCACCGGGCCCTTGTGGCCAGTTTATTAAATCACTAAGAGATGTCACTGCCAGATTGGCAAGTACTTCACCCAATCTGATAGTATTTGGAGACCTGAATCTACATTTTGAAATACCACTTAACACCATCAATGCTGATGGTTTTCCCCTCCTGGTGCTGACCATGATTTATTCCCATTGTGAGCACACGACCAGTGTACTGCATGACGAGCTGAGCTCATCATGAGCATCGTAGGGGTTAAAGTAGAGGCAGAAGGCTTGACTCAGGATTTACAAGCCATCCAACTACTACAAAAAGTGCCCAGCCCAACACATGAGAAGGGCCATATGCTCGACCCAGCTTTCTCAAATGATATACAGCTCAGCTCAGGAAGCCCCATTCCAGTCCCATGGTCAGATCATTTTCTAATCCCCATAACCTGGAAAGCCCCTCTTCAGATTGAAGGGAAACAACCCTGTAAGAAATGGGCATGCTCCTGGGCAAAACTCTCGCTAGAGTCCTGGACATCGGTTTTGACAAATGCAAAACCAGGGAAGGAGGTTAACATGGTAATAGCATCAGAGAACTATAACTAATGGATCAGTACCTCGCTGGATGCTATGGCCCCATATAAATGGACTCAATATAAGCAGCAAGAGAAACAGACGCCATGGTACTCATCTAATTTAAGAGAACTTAAACAAAAATGCAAGAAATTATAGAGAGCACGGAGAAAGGACTATAATGATGGGAAAAAGCAAAAATATAGAGAAGCTATTAAAACATATAAAGTAGAAGTAAAAAAAGCACAAGCCCGTTTTTATGGGGAAAAAATAACAGCAGCGGCAAACACCTAGGGAAATTTTCCAAATTACAAAGTCACTCACTAAGTGTATGGAGCCGGATCTGCCGCTAGCATCGGCCCAGAATAGGTGCGATGAACTAGCAGAATTTTTTAGCAAAAAAATTCTATATATCTATTACTTTTTTCCCCATAACACAAGTGTAAATAATGGAGAGCAGGAAGTTGACCCCACATATGACATGACTCCAAATCAAAAAACGTCCCTACCCTGAAGTTGGCCACACTATCACATTTCTGTGCACAAGTCAAGTCAGGCTCTCCGCTAGACCCGGCACCATTGTCAAAACTCCGCAAAGTAGGAGAAATTGTCCTTCCAGCTCTGCTAGAGGAATTAAATTCCTCGTTATCTAGCAGGGTGGTACCTCGGCCTTGGAAACATGCCATGGTAAGGGCCCTTCTGAAAAAGCCCAATCTGGACCCAGAGATTTGGATACTACCGGCCTGTCTCTTTGCTTCCAGGGAACAGCAAAATTCTTGAGAAATACGCAAACAAACTTCTCTCAGAATTTCTAGAGAATCACGCCTTGTTGCATACCAGTCAGACAGGATTCAGACCTAACCATGGGACAGAGACAGCACTGTTGGCAGTCGTGGAGGAATCCAGGAAAATTCTTGATCAGGGAGGGACTGTAGCAGTGATATTACCCAACCTGAGCTCCGCATTCGACACTGTCAATCACAACATCTTGATTGACAGGCTCGGAAGGGTGGGAGTGTCTGGCAAACTTATAACCTGGATTGAATCCTTTCTGAAAGAGAGAACATTCCAGGTGTTTGAGGGGAACTGCATCTCCAAAAGCTGGCCTCTTACTTGCAGAGTCCCCCAGGGCTCATCACTGAGCCCGACCCTGTTTAATGTATATCTTAAACCCCTGGAAGAGGTAGTTATACCTTACGGGATCCAAATTATTACCTACGCAGATGACACACAATTGGTGGTAGCGCTAAAACAGCCAAAGGATACACCAATTAATCTTGAAGCGTGTATGGAAGCGGTAGCGACCTGGATGAATCAGTCCTGTCTCAAACTTAATGGAGACAAGACGGAGCTTATAATCCTGAATAACCATCCAGGTTCCCCAAATGATAAAATAAGGACTAAACTGACAAAAATGCCTGGGACCAGATCCAACCCTTAAAGAGCATATAAAGAGTTTAGGCATCTGGCTAGATGAATCCCTCAACTTCAACAGCCAGTTATTCAAGGTGGCAGCAGGCTGCTTTGGAATTATTAGAATGCTACGAAAAGTGCTACCATTACCACCGAGTCAAGCACGAAGGATTATTGTACAGCCACTGCTGCTTTCATGATTATATTATGGAAAAGCTCTATACTTAGAAACCACAGAGGCAACTATAAGGAAGTTGCAGGTGGTGCAGAATTGTGCAGCTAGACTGCTCCACCACATCCCCTACTGCCACCCTGTGAAACCTACGCTGAGGAAACTTCACTGGCCGCCAATTGTAGAACGGATTACATTTAAAGCGTTATGCATTGCACACAAAACCCTCTGGGAGACAGGCCCCAAGATAAAGCAGTCTCTTATAAAACTCTACCAGCCATCAAGAAGTCTCTAATCAGCGAAAAAGATGCTGGCGTCAATCCCTAAAATAAAAAGAGCTCGATCAGGGGGTCGTAATTTCTCTTTCAATGCAGCAAAGCTTTGAAACTCCTTTCCGAAACAACTGGGTGCTACTGTTAACCACCTTCCCTTCTGAAAAAAGTTGAAAACATGGCTCTTCCGGAGCCTGCCTCAATAAGGTCGTTCTTATGTGGGTACTTACTTGTGTCAAATAGCGCGGGGATGCCTAAGGGTAGCCAGGCACTTTACAAATGTTAATTAATAATAATAATAATAATATATACAATAAGTATGTGTAAAGAGAGTGGGCTTTTTGCGAGCCTCCTAAGGTCGACGCTACTCATGTAATTGCCTGGATTTGTAGTCCATCTAGGCCATGCCACTTCTTTTTTGGGTATGTGGTGCCTCTAACTGGGTTGTATGATGGAGGCACGCAGCCTAAACCATGAATGTGTCTTAACGAAGCATTTCTTTACCACTCATGCCTTTACCACGTAATTTCATTGTAATGACATGGATGGTAAAGGGGTATGCATGGCTAAGATCAAAGCCCACTACCCCCTGCCCTAAGCTACAAATTTCCCCCTCCCGGCCCTGAGGTCAAAATACCTTGACCCCTTCCAACCCCCATGCTTTTCCTAACCCTCAAACACTATCTTGCCCCCTCCCATCCCTACACTGTCCCTAAAACTACCCCAACTCCTTCCACTGCCCTTAGGCCTAATACCCTAACCTCTAATTTAAAATACTACCCCTACCCACTCTTAGCCCTGGAAACTACCCCGAACACCAGCCCATAAATCTACCCCTAACCCCCTAGCCCAGAAAACTATCCCCAACTCCCAGCCCAGCAAAATACCCCAACCCCCAGCCCAGAGAACTACCCCCCGGCCAGAAAACTACCCAGCCAGCCCCACTTACCTCACCACTGCTCTCTTCCTGGCGAGGTCTTCCTGCTTCTGTCCCTGCTGCCTGCAGCAGCCAGCAGTTAGACCGGCACTGCCTTAACCATGCATATGCGTGGTTAAGGTAAGCATGGCTAAGCTTGCGTAATCGGAACACGCGTGGTTAAGATCCCGGTGTTCCGACTGTTGCCCTCTAACTGTAACTCACTTTCCATTAATAGCCCTTTCCCTCTCCATGACACATTTGGCTGATTCTTCTTTTTGCATGTTCCTTTTTTATCTCTAAATTTGTTTAACGTCAGCCATGACCATTAGAAATGTGCAAAATGCACAGAGACTTTTAAAGAGGCTTTGTCATTTCCAGAGAGACATTAAAGTAGCCTGCACTGTCGATTAGCAATGTTTTTATTTTGCAAGCAAGTCTCTATGCACTTTACGATTATTTTCCTTCCAATAGTTTGCAGTTTAAAACAAATTGGAAATATGCCTTCACGAGTACTTATTGCCAAAAAAAAATGTATGTTTCATTTGTCTGAATACCATTTCCCTGTATCTGAAACGTTGGCAATTTTGGTTTTTAACTATGTTCTTATTTTAACTTGGAAACTTTGGGGCCAATTCACAGAACTAATCTGAGACAAAATCCTAAACTTACTACTTTTGGTATTAACAGAAGGCATTTAGTAGTAGTAAAGTTAGGATGTTGTCTTAAATTTGGATTTTTTCTTAATCTAGGATTTTGTCTTAAGAGGATTTTGTCTAAAGTTAGGATTTTGTTTTACGACCAAAACTTAAGACACACTTAAATTTAACTTAAGACAAAATCGTAACGTAAGACAAAATCCTATCTTTACTACTACTGTGATGTGATGTGATGTGATTGGGTATTTATAAAGCGCACTACCACTCCGAGGAGCATCTTGGCGCTGAGACTCCCTAAATCTAGCAGATGACCATTTCTAGACCGTCCGAGAAGCTGGAAGAGGATCATATTAGAGTTTGGCATACTGTGTCTGGCAGTGAGTAGATCCATGTTTTTAGCTGTTTCCTAAAACTTAGTTCTGTATTGGCTGCACGGAGATGTTGGGGTAATTTGTTCCATGCTTTAGTGCCAATCACAGATAGGGATTTTCCTCCCTTGGTCGTCAGCCTAAACTTGGGGACGGTAAACAGATTAGATGAGGATGATCTGAGTTCACGTATCGGATGGTATTGTTTGAAATATTTCTGTAGATAGACTGGGCCTTGCTGATGAAAGGCTTTAAAGGAGATTGTCAAAACTTTGAACAGAATACGTTTTTGTATCGTGAGCCAGTGCAGTACATCTAGAGCGGCAGAGACTGAAGATGTTCTTGCCCAGCCTAAGACTAGCCTGGCCGCAGCATGAGTATCGTCGGCATATGCAATCGAGTCAATGCCAAACGAGGAGATTAGTTTGATCAGGGGAACCATATATAGATTGAACAATGTGGGGCTCAAACTTGAGCCCTGCGGAACCCCTGTTGTCAGCATTTTCTCCTCAGAGCTGAATTGGCCCAGCATGGTGACCTGACGCCTGTGTGCCAGAAAACTTCTAAACCATTCGAGAACGGTTCCTGTTATGCCCGCGTTAGCTAGGCGATGTAAAAGGATAGCGTGGGACACCGTGTCGAATGCTGCAGAAAGATCTAATAGGATCAGGACAGCCTTTATGCAATGATCCAATGCAGCTCGAATGGTTTCGGTGGTAAAAAGAAGTGCTGATTCGGTAGAGTGGTGTGCCCTGAAACCAGCTTGGCATGGATGGAGGATATCATTCTCCTCCTAAAAGGTCATCAGTTGTTTATTGACACAGGATTCGGTCAGTTTGCATAGAATTGGGAGAAGCGAGATTGGACGTAGATTAGTAAGAGTAGCTGGATCCTTGACAGTTTTTTTTGTAAGGGTCTGACTGCTGCCACTTTCCAACGTGAAGGAATCTCGCCAGAGGCGAGAGAGGCATTAATAATGGAATTTATTTCAGGATTGACTTCTTCTACTATTGCTTTAAGCAACGTAGGGGGACAGGGATCAAAAGGAGATCCAGATTTCATCGTAGATATCGCCTTATGCGTATCTTTCAGACTAATGGGGTCAAAGGTTTCCCAGCCGGGTTTTTGAATGCTTAAATTGACCTTGACCTCAGAATTCTCTGGCTTAAATGATGGAAAATCTTTTGTGATATTATCTATTTTCTGGGTAAAATAGTTGGCTATCTTATCACATAGGTTCTGTGAGGGTGGGATCTCTTGTGTCAATGCCTTGGGGTTAAGTATTCACAATATTAAATATTTCTTTTTGTTTGTTGCCTGTCGCTTCAATTTGTGCCGTATAATACTTGGCTTTGGCATTTTTGATAGAAGCGTGATATTGTCTCCGCCTTATCTTATATGCTCTTTTTTCTTCTTGCTCATAATGGCGTCGCCACTTTCGCTCTAAAATTCTAACATTAACCAGCATTTCTTTCAGCGGGCATGAGAACCATGGCGCACAGTATTTCTCTTTGTTGGATTTAGATCCTGCCCCTGTGGTTGTAATCTTGTTTTCTATTTCCGTCATCCAGTCCGCAAATTTCTGGTTGTCAGTGTGTATATTTCCTGAAAAAATAGGTTTGCTATCCTTTGCCCAATTATGAAGGTCGGGATGTTCAATGATTTTGCCCCAACAGAGTACATGTTTATCCCTGAGGAATTTATCCTTCTTCTTATTCTCAGTTCCCTTAATGCTAAAACCAAATTCAATAAATATATGGTCCATCCATATTTGTTGTATGGGGGATTTAACATTCATCGCCTCTATATTGGTACTAATGCAGTCAAGTATGTGTCCTGCCGAATGAGTAGGTTCCGAGACACGCATCATCAGTCCTAGAACCTGCATGATTTCTTTAAAGTTGGAGGCATGTTTATCGTTAGGATCGTCCATGTAAAGATTTAAATCTCCTAGTATGGTAAAATTCGCGAACCTAAGAGTTTGGCCACTAAGTGCTTCTCCTATAGTTTCTAAAAATTGCTTAGCATGTCCTGGAGGCCGGTATAATAGTGCACCAGCGAAGGAAAAGGAGTCTCCTATTTTAATACAAAAACTTAGGCTTTCCTCTCCTGTGATATCAGCCAGCTCTATCGTTGTACATTTAAGGGTGTCCCTGTGTATAATCGGCAAACCACCACCACGGTGAACTGGTCTATCCTGCCTCTGAATTAAATAGCCAGGGGGTAGGGCATGGGCTATATCAGGGTTCGACGAATCACGTAGCCATGTTTCTGTAATGAATAGACAATCTAGGGCATTTTCTGCAATAAGGTCATGAATGTGGAGAGCATTTTTACACATGGAACATGCATTTATTAATGCCCCCCCTTTATAGTTATGGATTTATCATTCCATATGGGTTTGCTATAGGGTAAAAGGGTTAACTTACACTTCTGACAGCTTGTCGGTCCTCGCCAGGTGTCCACACTAATGGTATGCTGACAGTGTTTAGAAAGTTTGTTTAAGGATAGTAACTCCTCTCTTGACCAAGTGAAGGATGGAGTATAGTATTTAGCCCTAAGCCCGTCGTTGGCGCGGACGGGCGCAGACGGGCAGGACTTAGGCTTGACTTTGGCGTGACTCCGGCGCGCCCGCTGACCGCGTCTGCTGCGCGGAGGCATCGCCGTATGGTTTTATAGTGTAGCCTCGAGCGCTAGAGCCTGGGGCTAGGTCTACACCTAATATGGCCGCTGAAAACCCACCTCCCACTCAGCAACTAATTTGCCTGTGTGCAGGGCATCAAACTGACGAAAATAGTGCAGGTAGCTGCAGGCAAGTATGTTAATTTAAAAGAAAAAGCTTTGCGACGCAACTAAAATTCGATCATATAACAAACATACATTTTAAAACACTGTCAGAAATTATGCACAGTCTCCCGGCTTTCCGCCTCAGGAGAAACAATAGAGTCTCGTGAGCTGATGAAACTCTCTGGTTTTATAGTGTAGCCTCGAGCGCTAGACCGCTGGGGTTAGGTCTACGCCTAATATGGCCGCTGAAAACCCACCTCCCACTCAGCAACTAATTTGCCTGTGTGCGGGGCATCAAACTGAGGAAAATAGTGCAGGTAGCTGCAGGCAAGTATGTTATTTTAAAAGAAAAAGCTTTGCGACGCAACTAAAATTCGATCATATTACAAACATACATTTTAAAACACTGTCAGAAATTATGCACAGTCTCCCGGCTTTCCGCCTCAGGAGAAACAATACTAAATGTCTTCTGTGAATACCAAAAGTAGTAAGTTTCGGATTTTGTCTCAGATTAGTTCTGTGAATCGGCCCCACCAAGCGTAAATCTTAGTGAACCACAGATAGTAATCGTAGTGCTCATGAGAAACATGAAAACTTCACAAGAAAAATCAGTGCAGCTTTGCACTTCATGGCTCTACTTTGCAAACTCAGGAATGGATTCATTGATGTCAAAGAGGATTAGGGAAGCATCAGTGATCTTTCTTTTGCTTGCTCCTAGGCCCTCCTGTTATTGCTGTTGCTACTCCAGGTGTCAGATGTCCTGAGGGAGAGGCAGGAACAGACGTGAACAGATCTCAGGGTCCTGTTAACTTTCTTTGGTTTCCCCTCCAAGAGCCTCATTTACAAGCCCATTAAGTCACTTTTTCACACACACTTGCTGCGCAGTGTGCCTACCCATATTTACAAGGTCACATAAAGTCACCCTGTGTGACTTTTCATGGCCTTGCAATTATGGGCCCCTTTCACGCACTACTCTGCATGAAAAGGGTGTTCAGTGGGTGTCGCTGTCAGTGTTCCCACGTAACAACCATGGAACCTGACATTCCCAAATTTACAAAGTATTGTAAACCTGGAAATGCATCAGAATCCTGGGCTTCCCCTGGCGCAATGAGCAGATTCTGCAGCACACATAGAAGGAGCAAAACAACAGTAATGATTGTTTTTGTGCAGAAAGGTGTCTCTTCATGCACAACAACAACCATCCCTGAAATGCTGTTACAAAAAACAAGGGAACCCAAAAGGTATAGTATAGGGACCTTGGGCAGTATCATGTTATAGAAAACAATGGTCCCTATTTTCAGAGGAAGCATCACTTGTATACAATAATCATACTCTAAATAGGTAGTATTTCTTTTGTCCAGCCGGACAAGAATTTATTTTGCAAATATACATAAAATTAAATTGTTAGAAACATTCAAAGACAAGTGGGCACAGCCGTGACCCACGAAACAGTGAGACAACAAAACGTAGCACAGAATGGCCAAAGGGCAAAGTGAAATACGTCTGTACACTCCTATTTGAAAGTTTTATTAGACTAAGATCATTTTCTTATACACCATTGCACATTACAATATTGCATAGTCATATTGCATATGGCGTTTTTTGGTGTTGATGATGTTTCGATGCCACCACTAGATACTGGGCATCATCCTCAGGACAACATAATATTTCATTGTTGTCTTTATGAATTTGCAATAGCACTATGCCTAATTCGCATTACTGCAAGTTGGATCAGAAGCGGGCGCGATAGCTCGGGGTCACAATGGGCAGTTAGCCAGCTGATAGGGATTGTATTAGTTCGGGAGTCCATTTGGATAGTCGCGATAGGGATTCCTTACAAGTGTGCAATCGCACAGTTTCAAGATCAGGAGCTCGATGGCTGGTCCGGCTTCAGGATAGCTATATGACTATGCAATATTGTAATGTGCAATGGTGTATAAGAAAATGATCTTAGTCTGTTAAAGCTTTCAAATAGGAGTGTACAGACGTATTTCACTTTGCCCTTTGGCCATTCTGTGGTTCGTTTTGTTGTCTCACTGTTTCGTGGGTCACGGCTGTGCCCACTTGTCATTGAATGTTTCTAACAATTGAATTTTATATACATTTGCAAAATAAATTCTTGTTCGGCTGGACAAAAGACATACTACCTATTTAGAGTATGATTATTGTATAGAAGTGATGCTTCCTCTGAAAATAGGATCCCTGAAATACAGGCACACTTGCACCATGTTGCAAGTTTTTCAGCATTGGCGCACAACTGCTGTTTGTGCACTGTTCAGGGGAGAAGGACAGGAATGTGCTGTATCTTACAGATACGGCACATTCTTGCCCTTTTATTTTGATGCTCAGCAGCGTAGCAGGAAGGCTTGCTTCTCTGATGTACGTCAAAATATAGCAAATGAAGCCCCAAGTGCTTCCATTGGCCCCACATCAGCTGATAGGAGACTGGTAAGCAGCTTCGAGAGGGACTAGTGATCAACCTGGTTGTTAGACCTGTCAGCCTTAGGATGGTCTTCTCCGAAACCTTTTGCCTTATTCCCTCAATTTTTTGGGGCTAAATTTGTTTTCCTTCGCCTTAGGACTCTGTGCACTTTGCAACTGCTAACGGTGATAAAATGCTTCTGCTCAGTGCTCAAACCCATAAACATGGTTAAATAGGTTTACACCTGCATGACACCCGATTTGCACATTTTATTTACCTATAAGTCCCTTGTGGAGTGGTATATCATATACCCAGGGCCTGTACATTAAATGCAACTGGTGGACCTGCAGAACATATTGTGCCACCCACTTAAGTTGCCCCTTAAAAGCTGTCTTAGGTCTACCATTACAGCCTGAATGCAGTTTTATACTTCAAATTCCACTTGGCAACGTAACCCCCTTGCCAAGCCATAAACTCCCATTTTATTTCATATAAGTCATCCCTAAGGTAGTCCATATGGCAGGATCCATTGTACTTTGAAGTAGGGGTGGACGGTTAACACCGTTCCGCCCACGAATTGTGCAGAATTTTGCCTGTTCCGCAGTCCACGAAGTAGGGGGAGCAGGCAAATCTTCACACACTCCCGGCTGAGTGGAGTTGGCCTCCTACTTGCCTCCCGCCCGCACTATTAAAATGTTAAAATATAACAATTTAAAACACCTTACCTTATCGGCAGCATTCCCGGGCTTCCCTCTTTTTCCATCGTAACTTCTTCTTGAAAACTGCGCATCCAAAACTTGTTACTTAAAATATTTTTGGCTAAAAACTGCCATAAAAACTGAGAGCATAGCGGGACCCATCTGCTCGTAGATCCACCTAAGTGGCATTGCCAGTCATCCTGACTTTGCAGCTGAATTCCCAATACGTTCTTCTACGCAGCAGCAAATCCTGTTCAGTGGTCCTTCCCCAAAAGAGTATTCATCTTCCTGGAACTGTCTTCAGCTACAGCCTGCTGCCTTGTCCCGCTGGAGATTTTCAACTTCCAAAAAGTGAGTAAGTCTGAATGTAGAACTCTTCAGCACGACTTTGTCTTATGTTTTAGCGACTACTATGATGCACCCTCCTTTCCCCGCTAAACTTTACCGTCACAACACATTTTCTTCTGAATTTTTTCCCTTTTTCAAATTGGGCTGAATCCACGTCTTGTACCCAACGCGTGCTCCATCACGGTCAGCCATATTTTTCAACTTTGACCCACAAGTGTATGACTAGATGTCCTTGGTTGCTGTTTTGCTACTTTTTATTAAAAACTTTAAGAATTCATAACTCCGGTTCAAGGTATTGAATTTTTACCATTTTTGCACAAAATATTTTATTAAAATGTCCTTTATTTTTCTAAATTGATGTGTTTTATTTTCTTGAGGTGTATTTTCACATTATTACTGCTTGTGTGCTGCATGAATACTGTGCACATTGCCTAAAAATTAAGCATGAAGTTTCTTTATGTGAAGCTAACCAGGGTTAACCACAGGGTAATTTAGTGACCTTTTGTGGTTCACCCTGTCAGGGATTGTGGTTGCTTGACATGGGCTGACACCCCAGTCAACCAAGAACCCAGTTTCTCATACCGGTGATATCAATTCGGCCAAAGTGCAGCATGACGACACTTCTGCTATCATCTGCTTTTTTGTTAAATTGAGACACATGGCCTGCACAAACATTTCTGGCTTCCAGGCTGTGACAGAACCTTCTTACAGAGTCAATAATATCTTAGTGATATTCATAAGGTTTTGGGTTTCAAGGTGGAGATTTCGGTTAGAACATATGATAGAATATTTAGAATGTGCAGACCGATAAGCTTTCTCCGAAAGAGTGCACTGAGTGCATGCTTTTCTCAACCTGAATGATGTGATGTGACAATACACTTCTAGCCAAGCTGAATGTGACCCCCTTATATTTTGTTTGCTGTGCTAAACCCCTCTCAATGTGCTTACTGCTATGTCATATCACATTGCCTTTCACACCACCACTGCTCAACAAGCATAGTAGGTAAGATCACATTCTTGATGTTGCCTTTTTAAAGTAAAGCCTGGAAAGAGTATTTTTTTAAACACCTGCACTTCCCCGCTTGCCTCTTCTAATGAAGTATTGAAAGCTTTTAACATTGACCCTCTTACATTTTTGGGGGTTTGAGAATCATCACTTATTTCTTGATAATGGCCTTTATAATTTACAAGACTGATATAGTAAAAACATAAAATTCAAGTCATGACTTTGTTATGGGAAATGTGAAATTTGAAAACACAGTGTAATAGCAAAACTCATTAGAGAGCATCACACAGTTATACGTAGTAAAAGAACAGTGCAGGCCCCAAAACAGGTTCCGATGAGGAGAGTTGAAGAGGTTACCTTAGAACAGAGTTTAAGGTAAGGTCATAGTTAAAGAAAAACTCGTGTTGAGCAAGCTTAAAGGAATGTATGACCTTAGCACACAGGCACAACGGCACGTATTCTGTTGTCCTAGCTAAACAAGAACGTGATTGAAGATGATTGAAGAATAGGACCAGGAGAGTGAAATATTCAAAGACACACAGAATGTGATAAGAGTTTTTAGGGGCACAATGATAAAATACAGTAACCAACAAGCATGAATTCAAGTTGCATATACATGCATTCAAAAGTAGAAGATGCAACAGAAGTAAGGAAAGAGGTGTAATGTGATAACCACTCAGAACAGATTCATGGAAAGTTTGGGAGGATGACAAATCGAATAGAATCTATACATAGGCGTGTAGATAACATGGTGATATAGTTCAACCCTCAAAGGCTAGGCACTCTACTTATAATGTTAACACTCAAGAAAGACCCCTTGTTAATTTGGATCACAAAAAGGATGCAAAGGGATTGCTTAGTGACATTGATCCTAGAGAAGGAGAGTGGGATATGTTTTCTAGAGAGGAACCCCAGAGTGACAGATCTTGACCGATTGCAGTTTTTAAAGAATACATGGTCAGCCAGACTCCAGGATGGGATCTTGTGAGGCTATGTGAGGATTGACAGTAGACAATAGACTAGCACAGCAGATGAGTGTCCAATCAGATTTGTGCAGTGCAGATAACACCCCCTAGCGAGATAGTTGCTGAAGAACTGACTAGTTGGTACAGAGTTGTACCATATACAGATAATTTGACAGATTGGACTGAAAGGTTAGCTCCACAGATGCGTCCATGGCCACAAGAAGGATCCTTTGATCCGTGCAATATAGCGAATGCTGAGCATTGCTTCTTTATGGTAAGGGTGATCCAGACTGGGATTATCTCTACATGTGGAAATGTTTGCATGTATGGCAAAAATATGCCAGGCAGCACAATCCCCTAAATACTGACATTCCCATACATCAGACACCTCAATATGTTCTTAAGAGGGAGCAGGGAAATGGATTAGAGCTTTTGAAAAACAAACTGCAGGCATCACCTTGGCAGTAGGAGATATAAAGAGTCTGCTTAGCTCTCTCATAGGAAATGAAACAGACACTGTCTTTCAGAAAGCTGGAATGAGAAGTGTTACCTTCTTTGAGACCAGATATGATGCATTCCCCTTTAACTTAGGACAATAGTTTGGGATCAGCTGAGAAAAATATATATTGACAGGCGAGACTTTGAACCCCTCATGGCTCAGTAAATCCAGCCAAATGAGGACCTCACTCAGTTTCCAGTAAAAACAGACCCATGAAGTAGGTCAGGGTCCACCCAACAACAGTACCCACAGCATCAGGATAATGTAAGGGCACAGAGAAGTAGTAGAGGAAGATAAAGAGGACTAGGAAGAGGCAAGATAGGTCCCCAGAGGATGGATCAAGTATTGCAGTATTTTCAGAGATTTGGAGATTTTATAAGAAACTGTAGAACTAAGAGATGGGATGAGAAAAATGGAAGGATAGGAGTTTATAATCACCCAGGAAGCACAGCAGTACAACCACAGTCAAACCCGCAAATCATATATGTGTCTCAGACGCCACTCTGAAATATGCAGCAACCAGGAATGCTGCAAGCACAGCAAGTGCCACCACAGCAGAATTACCAAACACCCCCAATGGTGACTCCACCACAAAGCGGACAGGGAGGTGTAATTGCCCTTCCCTTTCAGATGAACTCTGTGGGAGGATATACACAATGAGGGTGCCCATGGAGTATTTTTATGTGTCTAATATTGTCAGTGATGCACAGGCCAGACGAGGAACCCACTGTGACTGTAGCTATCTATAACAAGAGGTATGCATTCTGTTATGATCTACTGTTGCTCTCCCCCTTACCTATGTATCTCTTCCCTACTGCTCAGCCAGAATGAGTGTTGGTGTGCTTGGAGATGTCTGGAATGTTGGATGATTGATGATGTTGTGGAATGCACGGGTGCCTGGTGAGGTTGTGAGTGTCAGTTGGAGTGTGCAGGCTGAGCAGGAGAGAGACTGAGACTGCTCCTGGTGGGGCATCACATGGACTTAACATCTCCCAGTAACTTTCTGATGCTGTTAACTTATTAATAAATCAACAGCTTACTTATACACTACTTGGTTACAGAAGATCCTTTATTTACAACACATAGACAAGTTTTCCCAGCATTTTACTTCGGAGGGCGACGAAACGTGCTACGGGTGCTGCTGCCACTTGGCGGATTGCAACTTATCATGGTTGCGAATACGGACTTTTTAAATTCTTCGTGAAGTCCGATCAACTTATTTGCTCTTTGTTGAACCATCCATTCTACTATATGGGATTTCCCCAACATCCCTGGATTCTAACTATACTAAATTACATGTACCACAGCCTGGATGATACTATTTATTGAGACAAGTACTTCGACCTGCATGCTGATGTGAATAAAGCCATTATCCTTACCCTACTTTCTATCTTTGGGGTATCCCACTATTAACTCCATACTTTGTATCCTCAATTCATGAGCGGATTATCGAACATCTACCTACTATTTTTTATGCCTTGATGAAGTCTCTGTGGGAGACGAAACACGTGTTGACGATGTTTATGCTGGGAAAACTTGTCTTTTTATGAAATTTGAATAAAGGAGAAAACATAAAATAACGCTATCTGAAGAGGACCTTTTCTTGACTCTACATTGGACCACTAATTTGCCCTTATACTGTTTAAACTGTGTGTCGTCTTGTAAATTCTACTGTTGACAATAGTATATATGTTCATTTGTGCAATACGCAGATTAAGACTAAAAGAATTTAATTATTTGGAGTGCTGTAATTAGAACCTCACCTATACAAAGTACTATTTCTGGTTGTACATCCCTGTACACCAATATAGCGCCTCCAGGTAGTAGGCGCCTTGAGTTTCTGGAGCACCCAGTATATACAAATATAGAACTTGACTATGTTTATTTATAAACACGTTTCCACTCACCTGTATGACTATCTAATATCCTCCAATGAATGTTGCGGACTTTTTTTCCATTTTGGACACTACTACCTTTTCCTGTTGAGCTGGGTGAAGTAGTGGTGGTGTGACAGGGAAGGAGGAACTTAACTTTTAAAGACTCGCTGCATGTTGGATGCGAGGTGGCACAGGAGGAGTAATCAGGGTGGTCAGGTTCTGGTGGTGCAGGTTCGTCCTGGGAGCGCTAGCCATGGAACCTTTTGAGGGTTTCGAGCCAGGCGTGAATGGGGCATGGAAGTCAGTGGCTGCTGTCGAGTCATGAATGGTCCACTGGAAAGCAGTTAATCATGAGGTCATTGTTATGTGGAGTCTTTCATTGCCCCCTAGCAAAGGGTGCAGTTTTTGGTGTGCAGTATTCACTGTGTAGCCCCTAAATGGTGGCCCAGATTATGAAACCTCCCAAGACTGATTCTGCAACATTCCAGATTCATTGTCTAGCATGCATATAAGTAGTATATAGTGATACCTTCACTTCAACTCTGGTCTTAAATTTGACAGTTCCGGCCAGGATTCCTGGCCTTAAATATGATGGGTCTAGTCTTAATTATGACAGGCCTAGTCTTAAACTCCTGGGCGGAAATTTGACTGCTCTGGCTGGAAACCCTGGCCTTAAATTTTGACATGGCCTGGGCGCAGGCTGTTGGCATTAAACAGGCCTGGTTTTAAAAGGGGGGTGACATGTAGGGATATTCCCAAGAGGTACCAGGCTGCAAAACATGTGGTAATTGTGTACATGTTTTAAAAGCGCATATGAAAGTGTGTGCAGGCTGGAAATGTCTGTGCATGTTTAAAACTGGGTGTTGCAGACAGCTGGATGCTGAACAGCTGCTGAACAGGCCTGAGTCCCCAACCCTGTGTGTTGGGAGATGTTTTTTTATGTTTGAAAAAAAAAGGGGTGCTTATAAATTGTAGCTGTTGGGAAACCCATAGTGTGTTTTAAAAAGCACAAGCCATGTTCAGCAACCCCTGAGCTTTGAGATGTTGAAAAAGACAGATGTCGTGGCATGGCTTCCCCATGAGAACCTGAAACAGGATGCCAAGTGCTCGGACGTAATTCACACCCCTCCAAAGCCCCTGGGCCGAAACGGGCTTTTAAAATGTAATTTGTTGGAAACCCATAGTGTGTTTTAAAAAACACAAGCCAGTTTCGGCCCCGGGGCTTTGGGATGTTGAAAAAGACAGATGTCGTGGCAAGTCTTCCCAGGAGAACCTGAAACAGGATGCCAAGTGCTCGGACGTAATTCACACACCTCCAAAGCCCCTGGGTCGAAACTGGACATGCTGGCAGGAATTGTGACAGTTTAGGCCACGACTTGATGACTCTGGCTGGAAAGATGACATGTGATGGGTTTAGGGCGGGGACAAAGGTCGGTTCCCGGGGGTCTCTAATGCCCAAGATAAGCCATTTTAACATATGAGGCCCATTATAAAAGTGTCCAGAAGATTTTGATATGTTTGCTATGGCCCCAAGCACCCTACTCTTCCCAAGATAAGATAGAAAAAAGTTACCTTCCAAAGACCCCCATGACATTCTAAACCCCTCAAGTCATAAAGGGTGTGGGGGCTTCTAATTAGCATGCATGGACAGGTATAAAAAGGCCCCTTAAGGAACACTGTCAAACACCCATTCCAAAAACTCTGGGAGCGACTGGCGTGGATTGCTTTTGGCTGGACCTTGTGGGCTCCTGCATCAAAGTCAAGAAACCTTAGGGGATTGCCTGGCCTGGATTGTTTTTTTCTTTTGCGGCACTTTGAGGATTTCTGCACCAGAGACAACCCTTGGAACTTAAAGGCGAGAATGGACCTGAGCAACTTTTCCCAGATTGACGCAGCCTGCCAACATGTAGAGAAGGTAAATAAAGCATGGGCGCATGTTTATGTGGTGTTAAAAGTATACAAAACTGTAGTTTTGAAAATGCTAAAGAGTACTTTGTAAACTGTTAATGTTTAAGGCGATGTGTTGTGTTTAATGTGAATAAAGGTGCCAATGAAGTTTTTTACAAGACGTGAAATGTAAATGTATTTAAAATGAATAAAGGCTGTGTTGAAGGTTTGAGTTTAAAGCTATGTGTGTATGTATTTAATGTTAATAGAGGAGGTGTTGTTGGGCTGGCGCAGAGTTTACAGGGTTTGTATTTAAGGGGCATAATGTTGTAGGCCTTAGGAGGGTACATGCAGAGGGGGAAACGTGTATTTTACAGAGCATAGAAACATTTTACCAGGATGCTGAACATTTAATGCTAATAAATGTTAAAGGCATTGAGGTGTTGGTATTGCAAGCTTACCAGAGGGTCTTTAAATAATATACATTGCATACATATGAAAATAAATAATGCATTGTTGTACTCACCAAGCCGTTGTTTTGAGGGTGTGAAGTATGGGTCTGGATCCTTAAAAGAGAGTCTGCATGGGGTCCTTCAGTATGCGTGGCGCTGAGGGGGCTCTGGGAGTGGGCTCCATGGTCCTGGGGTTTAGGGGTATGAGGCCCTTTTAAAATAAGCCCCGAGCCCGCTTCTCCATGGCGCTGCTCGGGGGGAGGAGGGGGCGGGTGATGTGTTCCTGGGGTCCCCGTGGCTCCTGGGGCCCTTGAGCTGCTTATTTTATTTTACAAACAAATGCCCCACGAGCCCGCTTGCGGCAGGCGCTGCTCAGGGGGTGCGAGGGTCCTGGTGTCCTGGGGCTCGGCCCCGAATGCCGCTCTGTGTTGCATTTTTTTTAAAAAATGCCCCCGAGCCCGCTTGCACAAGGCGCTGCTCGGGGGTGTTGTGGGGCTGGCTCTGTGAGTCCCGGGGCCTCCGTGGCCCGAGTTTTGCTGCTTTTTTTTCTAAAATGCCCCCGAACCCGCTTGCAGATGGCGCTGCTCGGGGGTGTTGTGAGGCTGTCTCCGGGGTCGTGCTGGTCCTCTGCAGGGTCCTGGGGCATTCCCAAACAGCCCACGTGGATCCCTCGGGTCAGCGGCGGCATGGCGGCTGAGTGCTTCGCCGGGGCTGCTGCGCAAGGCCTGCACCAACTCATCACTGACGGGGCGGGCCTTGCACAGCGGTCTTGTGTAAGTTACATTTATTTATGCGCTTTTATGTAGCGCGGACTTTACCCGAAGGCGTCAGAGCGCTTCACAAAAGGAACAGAAAAATTACAAATGTTGAAAAAAACAAAAGCAGACGATAAGTTACATGAGGTAAAAGTGACAATTGTGAGCAAACAAAATACATGAGGTAGCAAAACAGTGTGTTACAAGAGAAAAGTGACGTGTAGCAAGTTACAAAAGGGTACAATACACAGGTACAAGGATAATACTTCAAAACAAATGGGCAAAAGTGACCTTTTGTGAGCAAACAAAATACATGAGGTAGCAAAACAGTGTGTTACAAGAGAAAAGTGACGTGTAGGAAGTTACAAAAGGGTACAATACACAGGTACAAGGATAATACTGCAAAACAAATGGGCAAAAGTGACCTTTTGTGAGCAAACAAAATACATGAGGTAGCAAACGGAGCAGACGTCAAGATACATAAGAAAAAAGTGACGTGTGCAGGGGTGCAAGAGAAAACCAAGTACAATTAGCGGCATAATACTGCAATATAAGGTGTGTGTGTGTGTGTGTGCGTGTGTGTGTGTGTGTGTGTGTGTGTGTGTGTGTGTGTGTTAGTGTGTGTGTGTGTGTTAGTGTGTGTGTGTTAGTGTGTGCGTGTTAGTGTGTGTGGGTGTGTGTGTGTGTGTGTGTGTTAGTGCGTGCGTGTTAGTGCGTGCGTGTTAGTGCGTGCGTGTTAGTGTGCGTGTTAGTGTGCGTGTTAGTGTGCATGTTAGTGTGTTTGTGTGTGTATGTGTGTGTGTGTGTGTTAGTGTGTGTGTTAGTGTGTGTTAGTGTGTGTTAGTATCCTTGTGGGGACTTGGGTGTGATAATACACTCACGCGGTGAGGACTTGATTGCTCTGTGGGGACCTGAACCCAAGTCCCCAAAAGGTAAAGTCTTCTAAATGATTTTAAATGAGTTCATAAACATCTGTACCAATTGTTACACATTTTAAAAAAATTTGCCTTGTGGGGACCTGTGTTTCAGAAAGTGTGTTTATATTATTTTTTGCTCTGTAGAACTGCATTTAATAGAGGGGAACAAAAATGCAAGGGCCATGGTGTCAGAATAAAAAGATAAATTCATTAATTTCCCATTTTTGTTGCAGTGTCACATTTTCCTCCTAGCTTCTTTCCAACGATTCAACATTTTTTTTTCTAGAAAGGAAGGCACTTGTGCCACTAAAAATGCTGTGCGTTTTGTATTTTGTTTAAGAAAACCCTGCACTTCCTAAACATGAACGGAAAGGCAGAGTAGGTGGCTTACTACCCTCATATTTCCTGGGATTTAATGTAGTTAAGCCGCAAGTAAATCAGCTGCCAGCAGGTTATTCGAAAAGCATCACTGAACCCCTTTAACCAGCAAAAAATAAAGTGAACATCTCTAACAAGCCTGCAAGAAAACATCTCTGCAAATAATGTATTCCTTTAATTGGGAGCAATCATAAGGAATGTTTTCTTTAAACATAAAACTTACATTTATTGAAGAATGTGTTACAGCATACATAGAACGTTTCATGGAATTAGAATTGTGGCTAGCAAAAAACAGCTCTGAACAAAAAACTTTGACAGAGGACTGCCTCCGTTCAGATGTATGTGTTGTTTTGCTTTCAGAGTCTCAGGTCGTTCACACCCACAAGCAGGCATCTGTCTTTTAACTTTACAGACATGCTTTCCATTCCACCTAGTCCCATCCGCCAGTCTGGAATTCCTGGCCGTCTCCAGCCGGCTTCTGCATACTGGTCTCTTCTCATGATAATGACGCTTTTGTTATGTGTGATTAGCACCTCTCGTGCAGCCTGTCCTAAACAGCTGATTTGGGTGTGTGCTCAGTTGCAAGGAAAGAATCAGGTTTTCTCGAGCAATATTTTTTTTGGGTTGGAGCACGTATTTGCGCTGGCACTTTTAGGTGTCTGTTTAAATTATATTCCTGTTTTATTTAGCTAAAAAAACATGTGTATCTGAACAAAATCACTTAACTTCCTTTATCTGCTAAGATTGATGGCATTATTGCTGTGGAAACTGGCATTTACAAACTTGTATTTTAAGTAGCGTGTAGAAGTTACTTTTACTTTAAAACTGAATTTTAACACATCTATGGTGATGGTTGTCCCTGTGGACTTTTAATTCTAGAGGCGCACACAATTGCTACATTTTCCACCCTAAAATGCCAATGTTTGGGAAATTGCACTTTAAGGCAATATCTCACTTGCCTTTTTTACCCTGACAGTGAGAGCAGATTTTGTTTTCAATTCGAGATGCTGGCATAACAGGTTTGTCTTCAGTGGTTTTTGAGGGCTAGTAATTTGGGTCTGCTTCCAGTACTCTTTATATGCCTGCTACAGATGCCTGGAATGGGGGTGCTGCAGGTAGAACTCCACAAAGGATTTGGCAAAGCGGCGCATTAGTAGCAGCATCTGACTTCGATCATATGTAGATTTTAGATTATGCATCAGCATAAGTACGCTTTCACATTTAAGTGTAATAAATGCTGATAACATCTCATCATTTGGGAAGAAAGTTGTTCCATGCATTCAGCAAGCATCATGTTATGGTATTATAGAGAAATGTACTATGCACAGGAGTTAGACGCTGGTCCCAGAGTGCCTATTCACATTCTATGTGTATTCCACGGGAAACACCCGTTACAACGACTGTATTACTTCGTGGTGCAATCGCAACGCGACTTTTACATCGCGGACGTCTTTACAACGCAAACTTTCGGGACGCCTGTTAGAACGGTGCAATGACATATACATCGCTAGCGATTACATCGCTAGCGATGACTACGGGGGCAAACAGCACTGCAAACACAGCGGCTCATCTATCTGCAGGTCGGGCAAGTTAAATAAAGCTGATTGGCTTTGAAACACTTCCAGTGGCAGGACTCCAGTACATGTTATGTTCCAGTTTTATGTTATTATTACAATGATTGTATATGAAACATACATATATATATATATATATATATATATATTCACAGAAAAAACCATAGGTTATAGTGGATATATAGTTAGGAATTTGCATTTACAAAACCTTGAAAATTCAATGAAAAAACCATTGGTTTTAGGCCATATATAGTTAGGGATTTGCATTTACAAAACCTTATTTTACTCGCATAAAACCATTGAAATTCCATATATAGTTATAAGCGCTAACTATATATCGCGCACCCGCAATCCACTGCTGATGATGTCACATATTACATCATTCATGACATGGTTAGTGACATCACTGATGACATCACTGATGACATCTCAAATGACATCACTGATGACATCACTGATGACATCATCCAGTGACTGTATGTTTCTGTAAAGTTAAAATATCTCTTACATATTGAAGAATGAGTGGATATATAAGTGTCTGGATGAAGGATTTAGTAGGTGCATGACTGACTGTATGAGTGAGTGATTAAATGTGTCTCACTGAGTGCATGGGTTAATGACTAAACTGTCTTAATTTGTGCATCATTATGTCTGTTGTTCTGTAAACTGTTCCATGTGTTGATAAGTAGCTATATGAGTAACTATATGGGTTATTGATTGGTTGCCCAAGTATTTGTATGGGATACTGAGTGTGTGTGTGGGTAGCTGGGAGGTGTGTGACTCTGTGCATAGATGTGTGAGCAGTTGATTCACTAGACGTATGGTTTCAAAAGTGCATGTGGAAACAGCTGTATGGGCGGTTGACTGTGTGCATGAGTGTATTGGTGAGTGAATGGATATCTCAGTGCTACATGTCAAAGTAAGTACATATGTAAAACACAGTACATGTGAGAGTTGACATATATAAATAACTGTGCATAAGAGCCAGTGAATGTGTGAGTGGCTGTATGGATCATTGTGAACTTGTATCAGGGATTGTATAAGAGAGTAAATATGTGTTAGTATATGTTTGAATAAGTAAAGTTTGTATAACTGTATATTTGAGGAAATGGAGGTGTGATTGATTCTTTGCATGACTGACTAGGTGTGTGAGTAACTCCATGGATGAGTGACAGTCTGTGAGTGTCTGTTTACACTGATTGTATCTAAGGTTATATTAGAGTCTGAAGAGGTTCATCGTATTATCACATGAATGATATCATCAGTGATGTTATCAGTCATGTCAAATGAGATGTTTTCAGTGATGTCATCAGTGATGTCATTTGAGATGTCATCAGTGATGTCATCAGTGATGTCACTAACCATGTCATGAATGATGTAATATGTGACATCATCAGCAGTGGATTGCGGGTGCGCGATATATAGTTAGCGCTTATAACTATATATGGAATTTCAATGGTTTTATGCGAGTAAAATAAGGTTTTGTAAATGCAAATCCCTAACTATATATGGCCTAAAACCAATGGTTTTTTCATTGAATTTTCAAGGTTTTGTAAATGCAAATTCCTAACTATATATCCACTATAACCTATGGTTTTTTCTGTGAATTTCATTGGTTTTTTAATAGCAAATATGAAAAGCTTAAAAATGTCAAGTACGTGATAAATAAAAACATTTTCGTATTTATGCACGCTGATGTGCTTTGAACGCTGCACCCCCCCCCTCCCCTCTTTTGTCTTAGTAGTACTCTCTCTTTGCAGATACTGAAGGGTAGTTAACGCAGGCCTTTACCCCCGTTGTAATCCGTCGTGGCTGCTTGTCTCTCCATTTGATTGATTGTTGTCCAAGCATTTACTGTTTTAGAATTGGTTCTCTTTGGATCATTCTCTATTTACAAACAAGCACAAAGTCGCAATACTCTGTTTAGTCTTTGCAGATAGTGAAAAATCGTGTAAAAAAAATAAAAGTAATCGAGCAAAATCAGTAGGCCACTAATTGGATCTCTTTTTGACCTCGCTAAAATAGAAATATTAGGAACAACCCTTCATGAGAAATACGAAAATAGTGAGATAAACTGAGCTCCACACCATGAGGGCTGCAAGACAGCTCGGCTCCATCACCCATCCCGCACAAAATAACGACAAACCGTATGCAAATATTAAAAATATAGACAACACACCAGCAAAGAAACAGGGTAAAACATTTTATTAAAAAACTATTTACATAACGTTGGTTTATAAGATGATGTCAGTAGTGGACCGATGTGTGAATAGATCGAAAGCAGCACAAGGCTCCAAGATCCGGATGGCAAGCTCCTGGATGTTGGGTGCCATAGTTTAGAGTTCTGAATTTGAGCCTTTTTGAATGTCTGTGCTTTGTTGAATCAAATTTGCGGCTTGACACAAAGCTGACTCAAGCGTTGCTACTGATGCTATGCAGACCAAAACTGGTTTTCAGTTTGTACATTTTTCTAGATTTTTAATCCAAGTTTGGTTGACTTTGTAGAACGATGGCTTCAAATTTTCAACATACGGTGTGGTGGCGCTGACTGGGAGGGGGCGCTTCGCTCCTGCCCCCTCCCCAAGTAAGATTTTCATACGTGAAAGTACGTTAATGGTTTTGGTCCCTGAGATGCTTCGATGTCACTGCCATTCTCAAATAGCATAAGTTCTGGATGTTGGGTGCCATAGTTAAGAGTTCTGAGCAGCGCTTGTAACACTGTCTGAAGCTTATTTCCACCTACTGCAGCTTCACTATTCTCAAAGTAAGTGAGTGTCGTTTGTGGACCTGACTGCATTAGAAAACAATGTAATATGTTACCTTCCTAAACAGCTTGACGGAGGCCCCTGAGGGGCGGTGTGATGGCCATGGACTCGGAGAAGACGCTTGGCTCCGACACCCTCCCCAAGTCTTATAGCACTGGTGTAGCCTGAGATCGCCCCCGACATAGGCTGCCGGCTCCCGGGATCCGGCAGAACTTTTTGCCTTTTGATGACTCTTCAATTCTGAACCTTGTCCCATCCAGCTGAGTTGCGCCCACTCTTGCGGCTACAGCGTCTTGCCCACCATCCAGCTGAATTGCGCCCACTCTTGCGGTGCAGCGATAGGCGGCTGCCACAGGACTCTCAAAATGGCGGCCGGCTCTTCGGTTTTGGGCCTGGTCCACTAAAATGGCCCTGGGACACCTTTGAACTCGGACGCTTCCCTGATAGGGCTTGGGTCCCATTCTCGAAAAGCGTCCCCTCAGCCGTGAAGATTCTACAAAAGTCTTGGGGGCCTCCGACTCCCGCAGGCTTCTGGTGGGGAGCGGCTGCCATGATTGCTCGTGGAATGTCCACGACGGAGCTACGAGATGGTAGTGGTCTCATGCTGACGCCAGCTTTAGTCTGAAACATCCAGAAACACTGTAGACTACCAATTCGATCAGTTCCGGTAGCGCCCCAACATGACCCGGAAGAGAAGAACTTGCCCTCCCCTCTTTGACTGATGGTTCTTGTTGCCTGTCCCCTCTGTTGTCATTTAACAGAACTTTTTGGACTGCTGAAAGGAGTTGTGTTCCGAACGCTGGTTGGTGGAGACATTTTGACTATATTCTTGACCTACGTTGTCGCGTAATGCGTTATATGACACGCCGCGTTACCGCACCCGGAAGTGATCCGAGGCGCGGCGCGCAGCGCGTAACGTAAGCATAACAGGACATGTGACTTGTTAATAAAACTTTTCATTGATTCATTTTACTTTTGTTAATTTAATGATGAAAAGCTTGGTCATATGACCTAAAAATTACGCTTTTTATTGTTTTCGAACAATATTTTTTTTTCAAACATATGTTATAATATTCCAGGCTAATGTACTTTCCCGGAAAATTTACAACTATCTTGTAAGTAAAATATATTCCTTTTTCGAGAAAAAGGGCGTTTCTTCCTTCCATGACGGAGCCGTTGAGTAAAAGAGATTCGGCCTGCTATCTTAGTCGCCGATACGCCTGATTATCAGATTCTTATCGATCACTTTATATTGCAGACATGAAAAACACAACTGCTATTAAGCATTTATCTTTACTGCGTTCCTACATATTATACCTTTTATCCGTCATGTAATTGGACTGCTTTATTTCACTTGCCTTTACTGATTCAAAAACAGTGACTAAAAGTAAAAACTTTACCAATGTAAATACTACTACCGTGTTTTGTTTTAAAAACCTTTATTGTGAAAATGTCAGTATACAAATACGGGCCTATAACCACGTGGGCCGGCCACGGAGCAAACTGAAATCGTATATGATGAGGAGACATTTACACTGTAGAGGAACGTAACGAGCGGGCCATTAGGTTGCAAGAACAAAGGTGTCTAACAGTTGCGGAATCGGTGGACGTACATTTTGTAATTAAAATACGACACGGCGACTTACAATAACATTTTCTAGATATACATTTGCGGGCAAGGAATTACGAGTCCCATTTATACCGGCGCCATTTTGGGCGAGGCCGGGCAGGTCCAAGATATAGCCAAAATGTCTCCACCAACCATCGGCCAGACCAGAACCCCTTTCGTCCCTTTATGCTACAAGATGGTGTCTTCCATTCAGAAAATATTGTTGGCAGCATTTTGAAAGGAAACAGAAACAGCCATTGTCCTAGTGAGTTTCACATTGTTACATTTAGGAAGAATGTTGAAGAGTAGTATGTGGAAAATCTGAAGCCATTTTTGTACAAACTCTCAATCAGACTTGGATGGAAAAAAAAAACCTGAAGAATGTACAAACTGAAAACCAATTTTTGTCTGTATAGCATCAACAGTAACGCTTGAGTCAGCTTTGTGTCAAGCCGCCATTTTCATTCAATCAATAGCGTCCCCCTGCACACATTCAGGGACCTGGTCGTGTCTTCAGATGAAACGGATTGTAGGAAAAGAAGCAGAAAGGAAAAGGCAAAAAGTTCCGCCGGACCTCGGGAGCCGGCCGCCTATGTCATGTGCCACCTTTGGCCACACCAGGGCAATAGTGAAGCTGCAGCAGGTGCAAATAAGCTTCAGACAGTCTTACAAGCACTGCTCAGAACTCTCAACTGAGGCACTCAACATCCAGGACTTGCCATTCGGATCTTGGCGCCTTGTGCTGGTTCCGACCTATTCACACATCAGTCCACTACTGACATCACCTCATAAGCCAACGGGGCACCCCACGCCGACTTTCGGCGCAGCATTGTAGGATGGCCACACCAGTGCGGCCACTTGCTGGACACAACATCGGGGCCATCCAGATCTCGGCGCGTTCGAGTCACTGTGCCGGAAGAGTGACCGGAACTCAGCTGAACACGCCGTCTTTCGGCGCAGCATTGTAGGATGGCCACACCAGTACGGCAATTTGCTGGACACCACCTCGGTGCCATCCGGATCTCGGCGCGTTCGAGTCACTGTACCGCAAGAGTGACCGCAACTCAGCTGGACACGCCATCTTTCGGCGCAGCATTGTAGGATGGCCACACCAGTGCGGCAATTTGCTGGACACCACCTCGGTGCCATCCGGATCTCGGCGCGTTCGAGTCACTGTACCGCAACAGTGACCGCAACTCAGCTGGACACGCCGTCTTTCGGCGCAGCATTGTAGGATGGCCACACCAGTGCGGCAATTTGCTGGACACCACCTCAGTGCCATCCGAATCTCGGCGCGTTGTGCTGCCTTCGGCCTATTCGCACATCGGTCCGCTACTGACGCCGCCTCACGTGCCAACGGATTTTCTACGCTTTTTGTAGCCCTATGCCGCATAACAGGTCATGTGACTTGTTTATAAAACTTTTCATTGGTTCATTTTACTTTTGGTTTCCTAAAGATGGAAGGCTTGGTCATATGACCTAAAAATAACACTTTTCATTGGTTTAGAACATTTTTTTTTCCCAAACGATGAAAGCCCCACCTTGTTTCTGGATCATTCAGACTGAAGCTGGCGTCAGCATGAGAGCACCACCATCTCGTGGCTCCGTCGTGGTCATTCCGCGAGCAATCATGGCAGCCGCTCCCCACCGGAAGCCTGCGGGAGTCGGGGGCCCCCAAGACTTTTGTAGAATCTTCACGGCTGAGGGGACGCTTTTCGAGAATGGAGCCCAAGCCCTAGCAGGCAAGCGTCCGAGTTCCAAGGTGTCCCAGGGCCATTTCAGTGGACCAGGCCCAAAACCGAGGAGCCGTCCGCCATTTTAAGAGCCATGTGGCAGCCGCCTATCGCTGCACTGCAAGAGTGGGAGCAACTCAACAACATGGTGAGCGAGACGCTGTAGCCGCAAGAGCGGGCGCAACTCAGCTAGATGGCCGCCACCTGGGGAGGCCCGTTCACGCCGCCTCCCCCACCCCCGGGCCGCCGCACGCCAATTTTCGGAGCAGCATTGTAGGATACCAAAACCAGTGCGGCAGTTTACTGGACATCACCTGGGTGCCTGTCGTACATGTTGTGTCAGCCATGTGACACTGGACACAGTCCCATCAACATCTCAACGCGTTCTGCTGCCTTGGGACTATTCGCACAACAGACCGCTACTGACGAGGCCTCCCCCCGCACCACCCGGGACGCCCCACGCTGTTTTTCTGTGCTGCATTGTAGGATCCCAAAACCAGTGCGGCACCCAGGCGACATCACCTGGGTGCCGTCCAGAACTCTGCACGTTGTGCTGCCTTGGGACTATTCGCACAAAAGACAGCTTCTAACCATTGTTGCTTTTTGTGTTGAAAAATGTTTAAATGTTTTTAGTTTTTGTTCCGTTCGTTATAGTTAATAGTTAATAAAGTTTTATAATCTTACTTTGTTGGAGTGTTATCTATTTTTTTTAAAACGGGTGAATGGGGCCTTGAATCGGGTTATTGTCATGTGTGGGCTTTGGAAGTGTGCTGCTGCAGGATCGGACATTTCAAACTCAAATGCACGTTCTTTTTCTTACCTTTCCGAAGCATGGAGCGCAATAGCAGGCAGAGAAAGGGTGATGCACGTGTTGAACACTACCTGACCTGGCAAGTTGCTGGCAGTGCCCCCCCGCCCGCTCCTAAAAGAGGGCACACACACACCGCCGCCCCGAGTACTTCACAAATCTTTAAAAGACCATGCGCTTGTTCATGAGGCTTAAATGGTTTATCACCTCTTCTAGAACCCCTGCATCGACCCTCTGACGTTTCCTGGAAAAATTACCATGTAACACAATACCAAGCCCTGTCAGCTGAAACCCCCAAGGAATCGTGGGGCATATTATCAAGGGGGTTTATCTCCGCTTTTTTGGCTTTAAAAGCCATGAAAGCGGAGATAAAATTATCTCCCTATTACCAAGCTGTCGCTAACACCAGTTAGTGACAGCTAAAAGGAGATAGCGACCATCTTGGGCCCCGCTTTGCATGTCAGTGATACTTATCACTAATGACATGCAAAGTGGCGTACCAAGATGTTAGCGACTGGAAACAGTCCCTAACATCGCTATCTTCTATTACCAACTTTTGGAGATATTCGCGCTAAGCGCGAATATCTCCAAAATCTAACACCTGCCCTGAGCAGTTCTTAGCCATGTTATCCAATGGGAGGTGGATAACATGGCTAAGAGCATTTGCTCGATAATACATGAATATCGCTGACTTTTCTGCGATAATAGCAAGGTTTATCTGCGATAAAAATTGCCGATGTGCGGCGATAATTTTTGTCTCTAAACAAGTTAGAGACAAAAATTATCGCTAGTTGTTCGTAATATGCCCCCGGGTTTTTGCTTGCAGAAATCGGGAGGCGGGAGACTAGCACTGAAATCAATAGTCACACGCCTGAATCAGGAGAGTTGGCATGTCTGAATTCTCTACAGCTGGGGCCATAAACTACATCCGCAGGGGTAGGTGATAGCCTGGGACCAGCCTGGCATCTAAAATGGCTGCCGTGCACGACAAAATTGTGGCATTGGAAAAAAGGCAAGATGGCGCAGCCGCTGGAAGAGATGTATCAACATATATGAGCCTCCTCAGCCACCCTCAGGAAACATAGGGGATTAGGATACGTCTCCCGCACCCCCTTATACCTAGTAATTTAATTAACGAAGCACAAAATGGCGAATTCCCGTTTCGCTACCAGTTTGCGGCCCAGTTCGCGGCCCGTGAAGCGCTTCTACCGTGAAAAATCATTTTTTTTTTCTTTTTCCCACGGGACCCTTTAATAACCCCAACAACATTCCTAGGGGGTCAAGAGGGGGATACCTTGCCCCCTTTCATTAAATTCCCCCTTAGTTTTTCACCTCTTCTTCTCTCTCGATCCTACCGAGAAACAAGATGGCGGCCGCTCCGGACTGTCACGCAGCAAAATAAAAAAAAGCTCACGCACAGCCGCTGGAAGAGATGTATCAACATATATCAGCCTCCTCAGCCACCCTCAGGAAACATAGGGGATTAGGATACGTCTCCCGCACCCCCTTATACCTAGTAATTTAATTAACGAAGCACAAAATGGCGAATTCCCGTTTCGCTACCAGTTTGCGGCCCAGTTCGCTGCCCGTGAAGCGCTTCTACCGTGAAAAATCATTTTTTTTTTCTTTTTCCCACGGGACCCTTTAATAACCCCAACAACATTCCTAGGGGGTCAAGAGGGGGATACCTTGCCCCCTTTCATTAAATTCCCCCTTAGTTTTTCACCTCTTCTTCTCTCTCGATCCTACCGAAAAACAAGATGGCGGCCGCTCCGGACTGTCACGCAGCAAAATAAAAAAAAGCTCACGCACAGCCGCTGGAAGAGATGTATCAACATATATCAGCCTCCTCAGCCACCCTCAGGAAACATAGGGGATTAGGATACGTCTCCCGCACCCCCTTATACCTAGTAATTTAATTAACGAAGCACAAAATGGCGAATTCCCGTTTCGCTACCAGTTTGCGGCCCAGTTCGCGGCCCGTGAAGCGCTTCTACCGTGAAAAATCATTTTTTTTTCCTTTTCCCCACGGGACCCTTTAATAACCCCAACAACATTCCTAGGGGGTCAAGAGGGGGATACCTTGCCCCCTTTCATTAAATTCCCCTTTCGTTTTTCACCTCTTCTTCTCTCTCGATCCTACCGAGAGACAAGATGGCGGCCGCTCCGGACTGTTTAGAATGTTGACAGACACCGGAGAGCCAATCAGCTTTCTGCGCGCAAAGTTCCGAAACGCGAAAAGTACGCGGACCGGATCGCTGCCCGGAGCGCTGTTACAGATATATATCTTGATTTAAACGTTAATTTCTCAAAATCCACTGAAGCACATACATTGAGACCTAGCAAAGGCACATCGGGCTACCAGTCCCTACAATTTTGCCAAGTTTCGTGCAAATCCATTCAGCCGTTCGAGCTAAAAGTGAGGCCAACCGCCCTATGGAAAACTCAATGTAAAAAACGCGTTTTGGGACCCCCCTTTTTTCTCAGCCCCCCCTTGACGAAACCCCACCAAATTTCCAGGGGCTGCTCAGAAACAAAATGTGCAATTTTCCTGAAAATTTCAGCCGATTCCGTCCACAAACGCCAAAGTTATTAGACATAGAATTTTCAGAAATCCCATAGGGAATTAATCCTAACTATATATACCTACTGGCGATAGCCAGTAGGTAATATATATATATATATATATATATATATATATATATATATATATATATATATATATATATATATATATATATATATATATATATATATATATATATATATATATATAATTGGTGATGGTTGCATGGTGGTTGGGTTGATGGATGGCTGTATGGATGCATGATGAATGGATGGATGGATGGATGGATCGATGGATGGATCGATGGGTGGATGCATGGATCACCAAAATGGTAAAAATGTGGGTGGATGGGTGTCTGGGTGGGTGGTGGGTGGGTGCAAAAGTGGATGGATGCATGATGGGTGGATGGATCGATGGGTGGATGGATGCATGGATGACCAAAATTGCAAAAGTGCGGGAGGATGGATGACTGGGTGGGTGGGTGGTGGGTGGGTTTGTGGGTGGCGACAATTGGTAATGGATGCATGATGGTTGGGTGTATAGATGCACGGATGACCAAAATTGCAAAAGTGTGGGTGGATGGATGAGTGGGTGGGTGGGTGGTGGGTGCATGATGGTTGGGTGGGTGGGTGTATGGATGCATGGATGACCAAAATTGTGGATGGCTGGATCCCTGCTGGATGCTTACTTGGTGGATCTATCGGTGGGTGGATAGATGCATGGATGCCCAAAAATTTAAAAGTGTGGGTGGATGGAGGACTGGGTGGGTGGTGGCGACAATTGGGGATGGATGCATGCTGGGTGGGTGGGTGGATGGATGCATGGATTAGCAAAATTGTGGATGGATGGATGGATGCATGATTGGTGGCTGCATTTAACAAATACTAATAAAGTCTCTTTTTGCAAGATGTGACGGCCTTCTAACAATACAAGAAATGCTCATTTTGATCCTGGATAATTCACAAAAATGTTGAAACTGTATCTACCTACAAAGCTTAGCTTACAGTTTGGAAAGTGTGTGGATTGAAACTGCATAAAGTGTGTCAAACCTATGTCAATCACTCAAACTCCTTCCTGCATTCAAAATCCAAGTCATCTCCACTCGACCACTCATTATGAGTTTAACTGTTCTCTCCACAACACACCACTCAACCCTATGCAGCAGCTTGGCTGATGAGTCAAGTGGTGCTTTTGTCCATGCCAACACTCACATCAGTTGCGGGAGTTCTATTTTTTTTTTAAACTGCGAAATTACATGTTTCCATTCCTGAAATATTTAATGCCTCGTGTTTAATGCACAGTTTTGACTTTGGCACTTATCCCTGCCAGGCCTGGTTTTCTACCCATGACCTCTCGCTACTGCACTTTACTCGGGAGTGTGAAACTGTCTGTCAGCAGACAGCCTTACCAGAGTTTGGTTGCAGAACTCCGGAGTCGATAGCACAAATCAGAATGCTGGTCCTGGCATGTGACAAATCGAGGTTTTTTGGAGCATGCGCAGGCTTGAGGCCCTCCAGTGCATAGGACTCCCATCAAAGGCAGATGATTTGACAGGCGCCAGAGATTTGGTAATACCGCTACCAGAATTCGATATAGCAGGGTGCTTTCATCTCTGGAGGAGGTACTGCATCAGTATTACCATTGTTAAAAATTATAAAAGAGGAATAATCGCAGAAATGTGTACTTCTGCAAAAAAATTCCATTATGTTTACTCTTGCACGTTTTGCCAGTCTCTCCTGGGTAAATGTGTACGCGGGAAAACATTCAGATGTGCATTCTTTCTGCATTACTCAAAATCCCAATTCATCCAGTACCTTCTTTATCTACCGAATGAAGATTTTTGATTTCACAGTAATGAGATTGTTAACTTTTCCATTTAATTTCGGAGGCGATTATTTACGTTCTGGGAAATGTGCCCTATTACCATCATAAACACAGAGCAATGTTACTTTCAATGAAAAAATCATATAGCAAAGAAGACAAATCCATTTGGCTGCATTAGTTTAAATCTTAAATCATGTGCTGAGCAAATAAAATTAAAATTGCCATAGAATACTTACGCTTGCTGGCCTACTTTCTGGTGCGTGTGTGTCTATCTTAAAACTGTCGGGGTCGGCGACCTGTAATAATTAAGTAGAAGAAATGTGTGCATAATTATGTATCACGTTGTCATGACGTGTGCGATTTAAGCGCCAGCGATCTTTCATGCTTGCCAATAGGAATCAGAGCATTGCCGTTCTAACAACGTGCAAAGTAAAAGATGGCGAAGTGTTGGGCTTTGCTAAGTATTCACCGCGGGGTTAAAGCCCGCGATGTCATGGTGCACGATGTATGATCATACATATGTATTCCACAGCTCAGCTGCAATGAAGGTTGCATTACCGTAGAAACTGTCAGAGCAGCAGCATAAATAAATGCCAGCATTTGATAATGCGCACAGCTACCTCAGAAGAGATGTCCTGGCGCTGGGGGGTGTTTGGAAGATTAAGCAAGTTATTGCCCAGAGTCACATGGCTCGGGGCTAACCTGCTGCTGGGGCCAGGGACCCCCCAGCGCCAGCACAGCTACCTCCGGAGAGATGTCCTGGCGCTGGGGGGTGTTTGGAAGATTAAGCAAGTTATTGCCCAGAGTCACATGGCTCGGGGCTAACCTGCTGCTGGGGCCAGGGACCCCCCAGCGCCAGCACAGCTACCTCCGGAGAGATGTCCTGGCGCTGGGGGGTGTTTGGAAGATTAAGCAAGTTATTGCCCAGAGTCACATGGCTTGGGGCTAACCTGCTGCTGGGGCCAGGGACCGAACTGTGAACCCTGTGGTCCAGAGTCGGGTACCCTGGTCACTGCACAACACCTCTTCCCTTACATACACAGCCTATCACCTACAAGAGTAGGAAAAGCTGCTCTACACGGTCAGGATCTCAGAGAGTGGTCCTGTCGGTTAGGTGGAAAAAACAGGGGCAGGCTATGAGGCTCAAACCCTAGGAGATGGAGGAGGCTGCACACACTGTGTGTTGCACAGTGATTGATGGCCTGTAGTGGAGACTTGGATGGCAGAGGCTGCACACAATGGGTGCTGTAGAGTAAGAGATGGAAAGTGGCATGCACATGGATGGCAGAGACTGCACAAATTCTGTGCTACACCGTGAGTGATGGAATGCAGTGGGCGCATGGACAAAGGATGCTTCAAATATTGTGTGTCGTAGAGTGTTTAATGGAAAGTGGTCTGCCCATGAATAGAGGAGGATGCACATATTTTGTGCTTCCCAGTAAATGCTGGGAGCTAGTGCGCACATGGATAATGGGGCTGCACATATTTTGTATTGAACAGTAAATGATGGAAGGCAGTGTGCACATGGATGGCGGAGGCAAGGCTGCTGACATCCTTTACTGTAGACTGCTTGATGGAACACAGGGGGCACGCATGTAGGAGAATGCACAAAAATTCCTGCAGTTCCACAGCTGAAATGCTCTGTGCACATCAAATCTGGAGGCTGCTCACATTGTGTGCTACACATTAATTGGTAGGAAGCATGAAGCACATGTATGGAGGGGGCTGCATATATCATATGATGCACCGTGAGAGACGGAATGCTCTGTGTGCATGGCTAAAGGATGCACATTGTGTGCTACACAGTAAGTTCGGGACAGATTAGCGCATTTTGCATAATGCAGTGCAGCACCCATGCAAACATGCAAACTGTATTGACTGTCAATGCACGAGTCAGTGGCTAAAGTGGGTGTTTGAAATGTAAAAAAAAATAGGCTTCTCTTAATTTTGCATGTCTTTGCTTTTCAAAAGAAAATAGCCACCCAAAAATTAAAAGTGCAACATCAGTAGATTAATTTGTTTCTAAAAAAAAAAGGAAAAAGGGTTATATACATTTAAAAAGGCATTTGTATTCATGTATTATGTTTTCTAATTGGTATGCTTCTTTAAAATCACTATCTTCTTTGTTGCAAGATGTAATCCAATTGCTGAAGTGTGTTTAATATGCTAAGTGTGTTTAAGGCTGCAGTACCACCTCCGGTATACGGGGGCAGAGAGAGCAAAAAATAATATAAACACACTTTCTGAAACACAGGTCCCCACAAGGCAAATTTTTTTAAAATGTGTAACAATTGGTACAGATGTTTATGAACTCATTTAAAATCATTTAGAAGACTTTACCTTTTGGGGACTTGGGTTCAGGTCCCCACAGAGCAATCAAGTCCTCACCGCGTGAGTGTATTATCACACCCAAGTCCCCACAAGGATACTAACACACACTAACACACACTAACACACACACTAACACACACACACACACACACACAAACACACTAACATGCACACTAACACGCACACTAACACGCACACTAACACGCACACTAACACGCACGCACTAACACGCATGCACTAACACGCACGCACTAACACACACACACACACACACACACACACACCCACACACACTAACATGCACACACTAACACACACACACTAACACACACACACACTAACACACACACACACACACACACACACACACACGCACACACACACACACACACCTTATATTGCAGTATTATGCCGCTAATTGTACTTGGTTTTCTCTTGCACCCCTGCACACGTCACTTTTTTCTTATGTATCTTGACGTCTGCTCCGTTTGCTACCTCATGTATTTTGTTTGCTCACAAAAGGTCACTTTTGCCCATTTGTTTTGCAGTATTATCCTTGTACCTGTGTATTGTACCCTTTTGTAACTTGCTACACGTCACTTTTCTCTTGTAACACACTGTTTTGCTACCTCATGTATTTTGTTTGCTCACAAAAGGTCACTTTTGCCCATTTGTTTTGCAGTATTATCCTTGTACCTGTGTATTGTACCCTTTTGTAACTTGCTACACGTCACTTTTCTCTTGTAACACACTGTTTTGCTACCTCATGTATTTTGTTTGCTCACAATTGTCACTTTTACCTCATGTAACTTATCGTCTGCTTTTGTTTTTTTCAACATTTGTAATTTTTCTGTTCCTTTTGTGAAGCGCTCTGACGCCTTCGGGTAAAGTCTGCGCTACATAAAAGCGCATAAATAAATGTAACTTACACAAGACTGCTGTGCAAGGCCCGCCCCATCAGTGATGAGTTGGTGCAGGCCTTGCGCAGCAGCCCCGGCGAAGCACTCAGCCGCCATGCCGCCGCTGACCCGAGGGATCCACGTGGGCTGTTTGGGAATGCCCCAGGACCCTGCAGAGGACCAGCACGACCCCGGAGACAGCCTCACAACACCCCCGAGCAGCGCCATCTGCAAGCGGGTTCGGGGGCATTTTAGAAAAAAAAGCGGTAAAACTCGGGCCACGGAGGCCCCGGGACACACAGAGCCAGCCCCACAACACCACCGAGCAGCGCCTTGTGCAAGCGGGCTCGGGGGCATTTTTTAAAAAAAATGCAACACAGAGCGGCATTCGGGGCCCTGAGCCCCAGGACACCAGGACCCTCGCACCCCCTGAGCAGCGCCTGCCGCAAGCGGGCTCGTGGGGCATTTGTTTGTAAAATAAAATAAGCAGCTCAAGGGCCCCAGGAGCCACGGGGACCCCAGGAACACATCACCCGCCCCCTCCTCCCCCGAGCAGCGCCATGGAGAAGCGGGCTCGGGGCTTATTTTAAAAGGGCCTCATACCCCTAAACCCCAGGACCATGGAGCCCACTCCCAGAGCCCCCTCAGCGCCACGCATACTGAAGGACCCCATGCAGACTCTCTTTTAAGGATCCAGACCCATACTTCACACCCTCAAAACAACGGCTTGGTGAGTACAACAATGCATTATTTATTTTCATATGTATGCAATGTATATTATTTAAAGACCCTCTGGTAAGCTTGCAATACCAACACCTCAATGCCTTTAACATTTATTAGCATTAAATGTTCAGCATCCTGGTAAAATGTTTCTATGCTCTGTAAAATACACGTTTCCCCCTCTGCATGTACCCTCCTAAGGCCTACAACATTATGCCCCTTAAATACAAACCCTGTAAACTCTGCGCCAGCCCAACAACACCTCCTCTATTAACATTAAATACATACACACATAGCTTTAAACTCAAACCTTCAACACAGCCTTTATTCATTTTAAATACATTTACATTTCACGTCTTGTAAAAAACTTCATTGGCACCTTTATTCACATTAAACACAACACATCGCCTTAAACATTAACAGTTTACAAAGTACTCTTTAGCATTTTCAAAACTACAGTTTTGTATACTTTTAACACCACATAAACATGCGCCCATGCTTTATTTACCTTCTCTACATGTTGGCAGGCTGCGTCAATCTGGGAAAAGTTGCTCAGGTCCATTCTCGCCTTTAAGTTCCAAGGGTTGTCTCTGGTGCAGAAATCCTCAAAGTGCCGCAAAAGAAAAAAACAATCCAGGCCAGGCAATCCCCTAAGGTTTCTTGACTTTGATGCAGGAGCCCACAAGGTCCAGCCAAAAGCAATCCACGCCAGTCGCTCCCAGAGTTTTTGGAATGGGTGTTTGACAGTGTTCCTTAAGGGGCCTTTTTATACCTGTCCATGCATGCTAATTAGAAGCCCCCACACCCTTTATGACTTGAGGGGTTTAGAATGTCATGGGGGTCTTTGGAAGGTAACTTTTTTCTATCTTATCTTGGGAAGAGTAGGGTGCTTGGGGCCATAGCAAACATATCAAAATCTTCTGGACACTTTTATAATGGGCCTCATATGTTAAAATGGCTTATCTTGGGCATTAGAGACCCCCGGGAACCGACCTTTGTCCCCGCCCTAAACCCATCACATGTCATCTTTCCAGCCAGAGTCATCAAGTCGTGGCCTAAACTGTCACAATTCCTGCCAGCATGTCCAGTTTCGACCCAGGGGCTTTGGAGGTGTGTGAATTACGTCCGAGCACTTGGCATCCTGTTTCAGGTTCTCCTGGGAAGACTTGCCACGACATCTGTCTTTTTCAACATCCCAAAGCCCCGGGGCCGAAACTGGCTTGTGTTTTTTAAAACACACTATGGGTTTCTAACAAATTACATTTTAAAAGCCCGTTTCGGCCCCGGGGCTTTGGAGGGGTGTGAATTACGTCCGAGCACTTGGCATCCTGTTTCAGGTTCTCATGGGGAAGCCATGCCACGACATCTGTCTTTTTCAACATCTCAAAGCTCAGGGGTTGCTGAACATGGCTTGTGCTTTTTAAAACACACTATGGGTTTCCCAACAGCTACAATTTAAAAGCACCCCTTTTTTTTTCAAACACAAAAAAACATCTCCCAACACACAGGGTTGGGGACTCAGGCCTGTTCAGCAGCTGTTCAGCCTGCAGCTGTCTGCAACAACCAGTTTTAAACATGCACAGACATTTCCAGCCTGCACGCACTTTCATATGCACTTTTAAAACATGTACATAATTACCACATGTTTTGCAGCCTGTTACTTCTTGGGAATATCCCTACATGTCACCCCCCTTTTAAAACCAGGCCTGTTTAATGCCAACAGCCTGCGCCCAGGCCATGTCAAAATTTAAGGCCAGGGTTTCCAGCCAGAGCAGTCAAATTTCCGCCCAGGAGTTTAAGACTAGGCCTGTCATAATTAAGACTAGACCCATCATATTTAAGGCCAGGAATCCTGGCCGGAACTGTCAAATTTAAGACCAGAGTTGAAGTGAAGGTATCACTATATACTACTCATATATTTCCAATGAGTGCTCCTGGTGGCCAGATCTATTAAGCACTACGTTTATTAGGCATAACATGATAAAACAGTAACCCTTCTTATGATTGTTCCTGGTGGGTAGCTCTAATTGCCATAATAGAGTATCACAATGTGTTGTCCCATCACTCAAATCTACATGATTATTTGGCCTGCCCTCTCGGGCCACCCAAAACAATCATGAGCATTTTCCCAGTTCTCCATGCTGGCTGCAGTACAGCGTTGTGATTGTTTAGGGAAGCCTGGGTGCTTACCAATCACAATGCTGCCCTGCAGTTTTGTGATTGGTGAGTGGGGCCTGGCTGTGCTTCCTGTTTCTCGAATTCGATGAGGAGAGCAGGAGAAGAGACGCCAGACCCGGCAGCAAGGTACGTTTATTTTTTAGATTTTTTGCTACATTGCGCACCCCGTGCGACCCCCCCATGACCTTTTCCCCATGCCTCACCATCCATGAGCAATGTTGGCCGCCATTAGGTGCCTAGCAACTTGGAGTGAATGCTACTGCCTGGCACCCTGTAAACTTAAAGCAGGGCTCTGCGTGTATTATTCAGGACTGATGTTTTCATTTGAAGTGTTGTCTTTCTAAGAAGTTCACTGCTAAACTTCTCATAATATCTCGGGCTCTCTTGTAGCACACAGGTGACACGTAATGCTGTTGGTTACTGGAAGTAGGGTTGCGGAAGGTGCAACAAAACAAAGTCATTTAAATTTGATACAACTCCATCCACTTGCGGAACTCTGCAGAGTTTTCCAGTAACTTAGTGGAATTCCACAGAGTGAAACTCTGCGAGCTCCGCCCAGTCCACCCGGAGATCAAATCAGAGATTGACCTGCTGATATGGAGGCTTTTACCACAGCAGTGTATATAATCATAGCAGAGACATCAGAGTTACTGGGAGGTTAAGTTGCCAAAACCTTTTCTGGCAACAAGGACAAGATTCTTGTATGTCTGATGCTGTGGATGCTAAGTGATATTGCAAATAGTGCTATGGTGCTGTGATAGCCAGTGACCATAGCCATGTCTTATGTGCATGTGTTATATTCATTGAGCCATGCAAAATGGCTAGAGAGATATTGGATGACCAACTGTTTAATGATAATGATTACCAAAAAACAGTTGTACCCTTTCAGGATGATATATCATTAGGGACAGTATTAGAAGTAATGCTGCCTACACCAGGTAGAGTTTTGGATTCTTTTAGGGAAGCAGATACCTTGTGGACTAAGGATCACAACAATGTAGGCCTTATTCAGGTTGCTACACCATTCAGAATTACATTAAAGGAATGTGCTCTATTTCCTTCAGTGATGCAGTATCCTCTTTCTAAAGAAGCAGATGAGGGTATTGTCCCTACTATAGAAACAATTGTTGTAGCAAGGAGTGATTTAGCCTGAAGTGTTTCCTTGTAAGACACTGATTTACCCAGTTAAAAAGTCCAGGGGTAATACCTGGCATATGGCTCAAGTCCTACGCCCCATGAACCATGTAGTGGTACCAGAATTTGCAATTGTTCCTGACCCTTCCATCTCGTTGACAAATATTCATCAGGATGCTAAATATTTCTCTGTTATAGATCTGAAAACTACCATATTTAATATCTCTCTTCATTCAGACAGCCATTATTTGAAAATGTTCCCCTATCAAGGGACTCAGTATTTCTATTCTTGTTTTCCTTAAGGGTATTGTGATTCCTCTACCATTTTTAACAAAGTGGAGAAAAATGATTTTCCAATTTCCAGTGTGACAGTATGTTATTGCAGTATGTCGATGCCATACTAATTTATAGTCCTACACAGCAGCAGTGTAGGAAAGATACCATATCTATTCTAGTCACTCCTGCACAGAGAAGATATAAAGTAGAAAGAGACAAAATCCAGTATTGTTAGAAAGAAGTCTTTATTTAGGACAATTACTGTCAGCTTTTGGTCGATAATTAACCCCTGAAAAAGCGGCATTCATATGTCAGATAACTAAACCCGAAATGGTTAAAGGAATGCAGAAGTTTCTTGGTCTCCTTAATTATGTGAGACAATGGGTTTTCGATTACAGCACTTTAATAATGCCTTTGCTGGCTTCTATCAAACAAGCAAAAGACAGAAATGACAACATAACATGAACGCCAGAAATGTGGGAGACTTTTCAGAAATTGATGATGGAAATGACAAATGCTCCAGTTTTGGAAACTCCTGATAATACCAAGGAGTTTTATTTACTCTGCCATTGCAACTGTGAAGTGATGACAGCTGTCCTTACGAATAAATATCCTTTAGGACACAAACCCATTGCATACTTGAGCAGACATTTGGATTCAGTGATGAGGAGACATTATCCTTGTGAGCAACCACTCGCCACTGCAGCCTTTGCAGTGCAGAAGAGCCCCCCCCCCCATTGTCAAGGTTGTCCTTTTATGCTCTATGCAGAACATGCAGTGTACTTTGCTATCATTCAGAAAGCTAAGACTTCTCTATATATACAGTGAGTGTCAGAATATGAGGTGAGACTGGCACTACCATCTTTGAAGGTTGTGAAGTGTCATACAGTGAATCCTGCAACATTCTTTGCCAATACTTTATTAGACTCTGAGAATGATGCGCATGACTGTGCAACTTACATTCCAAATTAACCTAGTCAAGCAACAGAGTATCCTATACCAGGTAGCATTGTCTATTTTGTTGATGGTTCTTCTACTATTGACCAATATACAGGTGCAGCAGTAGTCTGAGCACAACAGCATGATTCTTCTGATACACTTCCCATAGTAGAGCAGTTGACACTACCAGCATAATACTGTTCACAAGAAGCAGAATTGATAGCATTAATAGCGGCTCTTAAGCAAGGAGCAAAGGAAGTTATCACAATTTATTTAAATTCAGCTTATGTGTCTACCACTGTACATTCCAGCAATATGGAGCAGGACAGGTTTCCTTAAGCAAGACAGAAGTCCTGTTATGCATAGGAAACTCCTATAGGGTCTAATGGAGGCACTTGCGTTACCACAACCAGTGGCAGTTGAGAAATGTTTAGCACATACCAATGGACAGGCTTTTGTGTCTCAGGGGAATGCACTAGTAGAGTGGGCAGCTGAAGATTCAACTGGGAGCACACCCCTGCCTGTGCCATCAGGTTTACAACATGTCCCTGTTCTGGTGGCTCAGACTGCCTCACTACCTGAATCTGAATCCAACCCTAACACAGATAATGTCATTCTTCCTTATTCTGAGACAGCGCATTTACATCTGCGAGAATTACAGGAAGCTGCTCGGCCGCAGAACAAACATTTATGGGAGAATAGAGTGTGCTCCCAGTCAGGGGATGACCTAATATACAGGCTTTACTTACGATATTTCTTGATCAGTTGCATTTACCAGCTCATATTTCAAGAGATCTCCTGTCTATGCAAATACAGCAAGACTTGGTTTATTCCCAATTTGCACAATATGCTCACCATGTCATTTCATAACTGCATTGTCTGCCAACAATTTTCTTCTAATTCTACGTTGAAAGTAATAACTTCTACCATTCCACAACCACAAGGTCCTTTTAAAGCCTTCCATATTAACTTTGTAGATATGATTGATAGGTGTAACAACTGTCTTCACACATCGTAGGAAAATGTTAGGGATAAAACATAAATTATCCTCTGTGTATCATCCCCAAAGTAATGGCTTTGTTAAGCGCCCAAGCAGCCTATTAAAAATTAAGATCAGCAAGCTATCCGCTACGTTGCACAAGATGTGGTTGTACTGTCTACCATTGGTACTTTTTTCCCTTAGGAACACGCCTAGATCTGATCATTACCTGACACCCCATCAGATAATAACAACGAGATTCATGAACATCCAAATCCCTGCCACTAGAAGTAATGTACAGGGAGAAATCTCTACGGAAATCCTAAATTATGAAATGCATGCTTACCCTTTTGCATTAATCAAGGCTGCAAAGTTTATTTCTAAACAGGTAACCAAAGGGATGGAGAAGCATGCCACCGCCGAAGTCAACCTCCCAGTTGTGCAAGTAGGAGATTCTGTCTTCATACGTAACTTTGTTCAGAAATGGAGAGAACTTTGATTCGAAGGACAATTTTCAGTAACAATGATAACACCCACTGCCCTCTAGATAGATGGCAGGAAACCCTGGTATCATCTTACCAATGTTCATCTGAATCCAGCATCATGCCAATCATCCTAGACAATTTAAATGGAAATAGAGGGGGAAAAATGATTAGCACCCCACCTCTGCTTTTGGACAATTTTTGAGAAAAACAGCACAAGATTATGTATTTGTGTTTTCCTCTTCTTTTTTGTCTTTTAATGCTATCTTTTTCTATTGTGGATCTTCCATAGAAACTTATCTTCTAGTTCTAATCTCACACACCTACGAAGCGAATTTTCCATTCATGTTAATGTGACCCATAGTGTTCATATCAGGTTATCAGATAATATGTGGTATCAACATACGTAAAACATAGGTTCAGAAAGTACCAACAGATCGCGATTTGTTTGCTCTCTAATTTCTCATGCCATAGGATCAGATAGGCTACATTGAACTAAAGGAGTATCCCCAAGCACAGTTCTGTGTGTATTGCATCTACACTTGTGTAGGATTACGGCCAAAATGCAATTAACACATGCCAAAGTAGCACATGTTCTTGTCAATTGCACAAAATATGACTCTTTAGCAGAAGTTTTATATATCCTCACAGATATACGGCATATTAAGGATGAGATATCATGCATGAAGAAAACAGGTCATCTTCCTACTGTAAAATGGGTTCAGATGGTCTTACATTTAGGAGTAACACATCCTCCTACTGAGTGTAATAGCTATGTAGTAAATCATGTACCCCCATATTGTATTCATAGGCCAGTATTTAGAGTCCCTGGTTCAGTTTTTCCCCTGCTGAGTGACACTCTGATATTGAATTTTCATGTAGGGTCATATCTTTATGGATTGTTAGCGATGTTATTTAGGATACAGTAAAGAAGTGTGAACATATTTTGAGTTAAAACATTGCACATTACACTTGAATAAATAGTACAGTGAGTCCCCAACAGTCATGAGACCAACTTCTGTTTCTTTATTTTTCAGAGGAAATTGCATTGTTAATGCAGGACGCAATAATAGTTGAGGAACCGCAATAGACAATGCCGACATACAGGGGGGACCTCCAGCCGATGGACAACTATTGGCAATGTGGAGAACTACTGTATGCCTAGTTACCACCAAACTGGGGCAGCCTCTGTTCAGTCATCACCTTGCACAACCCTGTCTTGATAATTCATGGAATAAACATATCAAGTTTTCATGAGCACCCCATGAGCCATCCAATAACTTTATTGTACTATCATTGAAGGAAAAAAATTGCAGAGTATTATGACACCAATACTTGAGACAATATTCTCCAAGAGTACTGATTATTTAAGGATGCATAGTTGTTCTTTGGAAGCATTCTGCTGTTTGTTCAGGCTAAACAAAATCTTGATGGTTGCAGATATTTTGATGGGAATTTCTCAAGTGCATCAATAGTACAAAAGATGAATTCAATGCAATAAAGGAAGAGCTGTGTGCTATGAGGATGATAACGCAAAACTGCTATGTACTTGACCCTATGACGGCCTTGGAAGGAGGGTTATATGCAAAATTGGATCTGCATGCTGTACTTTTTTCCCAGCAAATGATGCGGATAGTGGAACTTAGTCAGAGGCAATACAGACTTTACACAATTTACAGAAGAAAATGGTAGATGAAGGAGGAGCCGCAGATAATTGATTTACTGGGTAGCTGTCATTGCTGCCATCCTGGAGTGTGGGGGATTGTTGGGAGATTTTTTGGCAACTACTGTGGCTCTATTAACAAATTTATTGTATCATTCGATAAAGTTGACTATGTTGTGCCAAACAAATAATTATATTATGCTGTAAAAGTATAGGTATAAAGGCTGGAGGAATGTTTTCAGTTAGAACACCAACAAAAGTAGTAGGTTCTCAGGGCAACACACATTACATAGCGCCAAGTGTAGACCAAGGTTTAGATCCAGTGGTTGAAATATTTTTGTGGGAAATGTGAAATGTGAAAACACGATGCAACAGCAAAAATCAGTAGAGAGCATCACACAGGTATATGTGGTAAAAGAACAGTACAGGGCAAAAACCTTGTGCTGATGAGGAAGAGCTGAAGAGTTTACTTTAGAACAGAGTGCATGATCTGTAAGGTCATACTTAAAGGAAAACTTGTGTTTAGCAAGCTTAAAGGAATTTTGGCCTTAGCAAACCTTCATGTATTCTGTTGTCCTATTTAAACAAGAATGCAACTGAAGATGATTGAAAACCAGGAGCAGGAAAACAAATTAGTCAAGAGCATTTGGAATCTGATAAGAGGTCTTAGGAGCACACTAACCAATAAGCATGCATTCAATCTAAATGCACATGCATTCAAACGTTAAAGAATGCTTCGTTAATGAACCGTTGATAGAAAGAGCAATAAAGGATATGTAGCCAAATAGATGAAAGTCTAGGGTCACAGGTGACCGCATGATTTTTATAATTAATGGGTACCAATGTGTAACTATCTAGTAATCTATTTTCAGAACTTTTGTAACCCTCATTGTTCAACTCTGTATAAAAGAAGCTGCAAGTGAAGCAGTAAATTGATACTGTTTGTTTACTGATGTGGACTCGCCATTCTCCCTGTCCCAACAGTAAAGAGCTGCTTTTACATCGCCGAAGAGGAGTCTTTCCTTTTCTACATTTTAAAGTTATCCTACAACAACTTCAAAGTTGGCAACATTAGAGAACAAACAAAACGACAGGGAAAAGATAGAAGTGAGGGGGTGCGGCAGCATAGGGAGGGTGTTAGCAAGAATTAAAAGACTTCAAGGTTTCTGAATCTCATCTGGAGAATGAATGAAGCAAAATAAACCTTTTTCTGTTTAGTCAAGGCAAAAAATATGGAAATATCCTATTCTGAACTAAAATAAATCTTCAGGGGCAGGGAGATTAGGAAACAAAGATAAACAATAATGGCAGGAAGCAATGATATCCAAGAATGTCAATCAGTAAATCATTCAATATCACATTATAAAATTACTTTTTTCCATTAGATTGAAAGATAATTTCTCCAAGACAGTCCGATTCAAAATAATGTTAATTCTCAAGTTAACGTCAAGGTTTATTTTACTTTTCCAATTTTTAAGGATTTTAATTTTTTCTTTTCAACATGCCTCTATGATTCAAAGATGTCTTGGATTACAAGAAAAGACTGTGTCAAATAAGTCAATAAAAATAATCACAGCCTGAACTTACTAAATTTGTAAGTAGTCATATTAATTCTGCACATAACATCATCCCAAAACTGTCACTCCAGAAGCATCTGTTGTTAATGTCCATTTTGTACAGTATTTAAATAGCAGATCCAAGGTCACAATCTGGGCTGGAGCACACCCTTATTGGTAGAGCCAGGCGCACAGCAAGACAGTGCCCCGATTACAAAATAATATGATTTCCCCAGTGCATGTGTGCCCTCTAAAAGTGCATGACTTAGCTAATGAGTGCAGAAATTAAATACAGAGCAGTTGTAACGAGTGGAGCAGCTAAATACAGAGCAGTTCTTTAAAACCACCACTCTATCTTTCATTATGGGCCAGTCTGACCCACCTTTTGAGGGAGTAATTGACCTCCATCAGGAGACACAGTCCTTAGACGATCACAGGATTACAGATTCTCTTGGTGCCTCTTTGTTGCTTACCAAAGATGTTGGTCACAATTCATAGATTCCTCCTGGTCCCTGGGAAATTAAGGAATTTCTATATCCAGTCCAGAAGAAATTGACAGATTTCCAAAGAGTCCACCTTTATATATTCCCCTAATGGAGGGTTCATTTGTGTGTAGTCAGTCAGTCTTGCAGAAACTGGACATGTTGTCCGTGAGTTACCCTCAGCATGACTCAAGATAAAAGCTGCACAGAAACATATTGATTATTAATATATATATATATATATATATATATATATATATATATATATATATATATATATATATATATATATATATATATATATGTATGTATATATATATATATATGTATATATATATATATATATATATATATATATATATATATATATATATATATATATATATATATATATATATATATATATATATGTGTGTGTATATATATATATTCACTGAAAAAACCATAGGTTTCACACCGGTTATAGTTAGGAATTAGCATTTAAAAAACCTATTAAATTCACTGAAAAAACCATAGGTTTCACACCAGTTATAGTTAGCTGGAAATTTTACTGATATAAAACCATTGAAATTCCCACGTTATAGTTAGTCGGACTCACTATAACTTGCGCGTGCAATGCACTGCTGATGACATCACATATTACATCACTCATGACATGGTGAGTGACATCACTCATGACATCACTGATGACACCATCCAGTGAATATGTGTCTTTCTGAAAAATAAATATTAGTGAGTTATGTTTAAATATTTAAATACATATATTAGTGTTTCACTTTGTGTATAAGTGGCTACATGTGTTGATAAGTAGCTACATGCGTATGTATATGGGTTATTTGATATTTTTATTAGTATCAGTTTGAGTGTCTATATGGTTTGGTGGGGGTATTACTTAGCACATAGATGCATGAGTGACTGACTCTTTGTTTGTATGTGTTTTGAAGACAGCATATGTACAGGACTGTATGGGTGGATGAGTGTCTATATGTGTTTGTTAGTGAGTGAATGACTGTCTCACTAGTGTCTTTATCAGTAACTACATATGTTTTAATCTAGTATATATGAATATTGATGTATATAAGTGAGTATATGTGAGAGTAAGAGATTGTAAGAGTTCCTGTTTAAATAAGTATGTGTTTCTATAAGTGATTGTTTAAGAGAATAAATATGTGTAATTTTCAATAGAAGTAAGGTGGAAGTGTGTGTATAACTCTATATTCAAATAAATGGTTGTTCAATAGTTTATTTGCACATGTGAATATGTGTGTGAGTAACTTTTGGATGAATGTCGGTGTGTAACAGGATGTATAGGTGTATCTCTTCATATGATGAGTGAGTATATGTATGAGTGACTATATAGAACTGTTGGTGAATGAGTGGATTTGTATATAGATAGTGGAAGTACAAAATTGCTTGTTGTAACTGATATAGGTATGTCCATTTTTTTTAAAATTTCAGTTTCTATTTTTGAATATGTGTCTCAAGGGTTACTTTACACTGAGAGGAGGTCTGTCACTCTGTCACAAGGATGGTGTCATCAGTGATGTCATGAGTGATGTCACTCACCATGTCATGAGTGATGTAACATGTGATGTCATCAGCAGTGCATTGCACGCGCAAGTTATAGTGAGTCCGACTAACTATAACGTGGGAATTTCAATGGTTTTATATCAGTAAAATTTCCAGCTAACTATAACTGGTGTGAAACCTATGGTTTTTTCAGTGAATTTAATAGGTTTTTTAAATGCTAATTCCTAACTATAACCGGTGTGAAACCTATGGTTTTTTCAGTGAATTTAATAGGTTTTTTAAATGCTAATTCCTAACTATAACCGGTGTGAAACCTATGGTTTTTTCAGTGAATTTCATAGGTTTTTTAAATGCTAATTCCTAACTATAACTGGTGTGAAACCTATGGTGTTTTCAGTGAATTTCATAGGTTTTGTTAATGCTAATTCCTAACTATAAGTTTCACTTTATAAATAAGACTGTTAGCACTCTAGTTGTTCTTTTTAACACTCTGGTACATTCTGTCATTGGGCTACAGTTGGGCTACATCTAGTTGAAATTTGGGCTACATTTACAATTTTTGGTCTCTGGTGGCCATCTTTGGGCTACATTGGGCTACTTTGGGCTACATTTGGGCTACATTTTGGCTCTAACATATATTAAGCCCAATGTAGCACAATACATATTTTTATAAAGTTAATTTTTTACAAACCACTTCAGAATAGGGCTACCTGTCCCTACAATTATCCCATTTTTTTAAAAAAAATTTTTTGGGGGAGCGCTCCCAGAGCGCGCCCCGGAGTGCGCCCCGAAAAGCGTATTTCTGAAAAGCGCCCCCGGGCGCGCTCCTGGGAGCGTCCCGTGAGCACCAATATCGCAAACAAAAACATGATCGTGACGTATCGCGTAGCCGCGACCGCGTGATTCGCACGGCGTAAGCGCACCCGGAAGTACTCGAGCGAATACGATCGCACAACGTAAACTTCCGACGCGCTTACGCTGCGCGCCCCCGGGCGCGTAGCGTAAGCGCGTCGAGTCATGTGAGCAGAAAATAACACTTTTCATTGGTTCATAACAGTTTTAGTTTCATAATGATGAAGCCCCTGGTCTTGTGACCTGAAAATAACACTTCTCATTGGTTCAGGACAGTTTTTTTTCCAAATGATGAAAGACCCCACCTTTTTTCCTTATTCTGTCCTTTGACTGAGGAAGACCTGTTTGTTGCTCTCTCTACTTTTTTGCTCCAAATAATGGCTTCAGTAGTAGCATCAGCTGGTGCATCTGCCCCACCACCACCACCACAACCACCAAGAGGACCAGCTCCAAATTATATTGGTGGTCAAGAACAGGAGGAGGAGGAAGAGGAAGAGGAGGAGGGGAGAAGAAGATGGCTGCCAGAAGAAAATACACCTTACAAACCCAAACCACACATTGTATGGCAGTTTTTTTCAATCCCAGAGGGGCAAAAAAAGGTGAATGCGCCCAAGGTGACTTGCCTCATCTGCAATGATGAACTTTCACGGGGCAACCCAAACAAAAAATATTCTTTTGGTAACTATACCATGATTCGGCACATGACCAGAAAGCACCCAAACAACTACTCTCGTGCAGAGTTCAGGGAACTGGCCAGTAACCTCCCCCAGTCATCAAGGACCCCCTCCCAAAGAAACCAACCCACCTCATCAGAACCAGAAACATCCGAGGTGATGCCTTGCATTCAGCCGAGATTTGCTGATTTTAAAATCACTTGTTCTGCATGTGGCAAGCTTATCGCCTATGGCGAAAAAAGCGTTAAGCTCATCGTCCTTGCAGGTGATAATCACAAGTGCCCCAAAAAGAAGTAATTTTTTGGGTTTTTTGTTTTTTTGCTCCAGTTGAGCCAGTTCCAATTCCCTTTTTTTGTTTCTCCCCCTAAAAAAATACAAAAAAATATAAAACTATTTAGAAAAGCCAAAAAAAGTTCAAAAAGTTCAAAAAACACAAAAAAATATAAAACAACAAAAAGAAGAAAAAAAAAAGTTCTTTTCAGAACTACCTCCAATTTCTAAATAAAAACTTCATTTTTTAAAAACTCTGTCATCTTTTTCCCTCATTTTACGCTCTCCGGTGCGCTACCTGGTGCGCGCACCGGGCGCTTCCCCCGCGCAAAACGAAAAAAAAAAAAAAAAATTTGAAGGCCCCGCGGGGCCCTTTAATGGCCCCCATATCAAACCTAGGTGGTCAGGGGGGGTCTACCCTACCCCCTTATGGTCAATTCCCCCCTTTGTTTTTGCCACCTCTTATGACTAGATTTTACCGATAGACAAGATGGCGGCCGCTCCGGACTGTTTAGAATGTTTACAGACAACTGAGAGCCAATCAGCTTTCTGCGCGCAAGTCGCGTGTCGCGCCGGGAGCGCTCACCGGTGCGCGCACCGGAGAGCGCCTATAGATATATATATTTTTTTGAACGTTAATTTCTCAAAATCCACTGAAGCAGATATCCTGAGACATAGCAAAGGCACATCGGGCTACCAGTCCCTACAATTTTGCCAAGTTTGGTGGAAATCCATTCAGCCGTTCGGGCTAAAAGTGAAATCGACCGCCCTATGGAAATTAACATGGGGAAAACGCGTTTTGGGACCCCCCTTTTATCTCGCCCCCCGCTTGACGTATCCCCCCCAAACTTTCAGGGAAGGACCGGAATGCCGCGAGGCCATTTTCAGGAAATTTTCAGGCAGATTCGTCAACCGGCGCCAAAGTTATTCCAAATAGAATTTTGAGATTTAACATTGAAAAAAATCCTAACTATAACTACCTACTGGCGACCGCCAGTAGGTAATATATATATATATATATATATATATATATATATATATATATATATATATATATATATATATTAATAATCAATATGTTTCTGTGCAGCTTTTATCTTGAGTCATGCTGAGGGTATATATATATATATATATATATATATATATATCCATACTGTTTAGCGAAAGTCATGCCGGCGCCTTCTCAGTTTGTGGCGGGCCTCGACGGGGTATCGCCACACCCCTTTAAATCCAAGCAATTTACCGTCTTTACTTCGCAGACAGAGAGTCGAGGCCCAGATAGCTTTTCAAGTGTTTTTATTCCGCAACACTAACACTCTACGCGTTTCGCAGCTTCTGCCGCTTTCTCACGAGTGAATAGCAGTGTGATACAATAAAGTTTTATACAATAACAAAAAAGGGTTCATCATGTGACTTTTCAAGTGAAAGTGAAAACATACTTTTCATCTCATTTTACTTTCTTTTGCACATTTAGTTATGGGTTATCGAGGATAAACCAAACATTCAAGAAAACGTATTTAATTAAATATGCCAGTGAAACATATTAAAGTGATTCAGCAGTGCTTTTTCTAGAAATTCAGTTAGTTGTTCAACACGGACTACCATACCCATAAGTCAGTGTTTCTTGGGTTGGAAAAAGTGATTACTGCTCCTGAATTACTTCATTCAGATTCACACTTTCAGGCGTTGTACTTTGCAACAACGCAACACCCCTAGGGTTGGTTACAGGCGGATGAAACGTTCGGCATTACATTCACTCATGAATGCGATCTATCGTTTCATTCAGCGCACAATGCTTCTGCACTGATTCACATGCTCAGTGGGTTTGCTGTTTATGCATGAAGCCCCAGTGGGCATAATCCGCTTGAATACTGCTGCGTGCTGACGATCCTCACTAGTGAGTGACCCCTCAATCACAGAGTAATGTCCTCTTGCGGATTACCATACCTATAAGTCAGTGTTTCTTAGGTTGGAAAAAGTGATTATTGCTCCTGAATTACTTCATTCAGATTCACACTTTCAGACGTTGTACTTTGCAACAACGCAACACCCCTAGGGTTGGTTACAGACGGATGAAACGTTCGGCATTACATTTACTCATGAATGCGATCTATCATTTCATTCAGCGCACAATGCTTCTGCACTGATACTGTTGCTCTGTGGGTTTGCTATTTGTGCATGAAGCCCCAGTGGGCATAATCCGCTTGAATACTGCTGCGTGCTAACAATCCTCACTAGTGAGTGATCCCTCAATCACAGGGTAATGTCCTCCTGCATAAGGCCCCAGTGGGCATTTCTCATTCAAATACTGCTTGAATCATTTCACGTCGTGCGAGTGACTTTCATTCCATTCATGCCTTTAGTTCACCCATTGTGACCTGTAAAATGAGAAAGTATATTAGTTAAAAACATAATCTCAGTTATCATACGTGCATTAAAACAAACATATTTCAAAGAATACTCTGTAGGCTTTAGGATTCAACATTAGTTTGAACTTGACGCATATTACTGTCCTAAGTGAGATGCCAGTCCTTCATCAATATTATGCCCTTGAGGGGTCAATGTCTGGAATCCAATTATAAATCTGGATTCAAGTCTACGTAGCTCTTTCATCCTGTCTCCTCCTCTTTCTCTTTTAGGAACACAATCCAACACCACAAATGACAAAAGATTCGTGTTTTGGTTATGTTCACTGAAAAAGTGACGGGCAATGGGGTACTGTTGGTCATGGTGGTTAATGGCCCTTAAGTGTTCTAGTACTCTTTTCTTGGCTTTGTGGATCGTACTCCCTATATAAAACAATTCACACGGGCATTTGAGGGCATACACTGCATATTCAGTTTCGCATGATGTATGTTTCAAAATTCTGAAGGGCTCAGTGTTCTTACTTAACCTGACACTTTTACAGTTCTTACTATTTTTGCAGGCTTTGCACTTGCCACAAATAAAGAACCCTTGTACTGGATTCAATTTTTTGGGGACAAGTTTAGGCAGGTTCGCTGGGCTTACTAGGTCTCTGATCGATTTTCCTTTTCTGAAAGTGATTTGGGGATAATCTCTAACTGACTTTCCAATCTCAGGGTCTGTCTGTAGGATGCTCCAATGTCTTTCTAGGCATTTCCTAACCTCCTGAGACTTATTGCTATACGTGGTAACGAACCTGATTGTTTCTTCACTGGATATTCTGTTAAGCATGATTAATACATGCCTGACGGAAAATTACTTTCTGTTTGACAATCAGGTGTATAGGCAATTGATGGGGACTTCGATGGGCACTTGTTTTGCCCCGAGCTTTGCCTGCCTCTATTTAGGATGGTGGGAGGAACAAGTAGTGAGACCCCAGACCTTATACCAAAAACATGTCAAAAAATGGTCACGATTTATCGATGACGTGTTCTGTGTATGGGAAGGGACAGTTGAAGAAGCAGACAGCTTCGTGAAACATCTGAATGACAATCAATTGAACTTATCATTCACACATCAGGTGCATCCAACCCAGATGGAATTTCTAGATGTGGTATTGAAAGTTGACAATGGCAATATTGTGACTGCACTCCATCGAAAAGCCACGGCTGGCAACAGCATGTTACATGCATGGAGTTGCCACCCGAGAAAACTCATAGAAAGTATCCCTTATGGGGAGTTGCTGCGTGCTAAACGCAATTGCAGCACGACAGAGGGGTATAGAGAAGAGTGTAGAGTAATGACCAAAAGATTTAAGGAAAGAGGATACAGTGACCAGAACATCTCCACAGCATGTTCCAAGGCAGAACTAAGAACTAGAAATGATTTGTTAACAAAAGAATTGGCGGTAGGTAGCATATCCAGTGAAGAAACAATCAGGTTCGTTACCACGTATAGCAATAAGTCTCAGGAGGTTAGGAAATGCCTAGAAAGACATTGGAGCATCCTACAGACAGACCCTGAGATTGGAAAGTCAGTTAGAGATTATCCCCAAATCACTTTCAGAAAAGGAAAATCGATCAGAGACCTAGTAAGCCCAGCGAACCTGCCTAAACTTGTCCCCAAAAAATTGAATCCAGTACAAGGGTTCTTTATTTGTGGCAAGTGCAAAGCCTGCAAAAATAGTAAGAACTGTAAAAGTGTCAGGTTAAGTAAGAACACTGAGCCCTTCAGAATTTTGAAACATACATCATGCGAAACTGAATATGCAGTGTATGCCCTCAAATGCCCGTGTGAATTGTTTTATATAGGGAGTACGATCCACAAAGCCAAGAAAAGAGTACTAGAACACTTAAGGGCCATTAACCACCATGACCAACAGTACCCCATTGCCCGTCACTTTTTCAGTGAACATAACCAAAACACGAATCTTTTGTCATTTGTGGTGTTGGATTGTGTTCCTAAAAGAGAAAGAGGAGGAGACAGGATGAAAGAGCTACGTAGACTTGAATCCAGATTTATAATTGGATTCCAGACATTGACCCCTCAAGGGCATAATATTGATGAAGGACTGGCATCTCACTTAGGACAGTAATATGCGTCAAGTTCAAACTAATGTTGAATCCTAAAGCCTACAGAGTATTCTTTGAAATATGTTTGTTTTAATGCACGTATGATAACTGAGATTATGTTTTTAACTAATATACTTTCTCATTTTACAGGTCACAATGGGTGAACTAAAGGCATGAATGGAATGAAAGTCACTCGCACGACGTGAAATGATTCAAGCAGTATTTGAATGAGAAATGCCCACTGGGGCCTTATGCAGGAGGACATTACCCTGTGATTGAGGGATCACTCACTAGTGAGGATCGTTAGCACGCAGCAGTATTCAAGCGGATTATGCCCACTGGGGCTTCATGCACAAATAGCAAACCCACAGAGCAACAGTATCAGTGCAGAAGCATTGTGCGCTGAATGAAATGATAGATCGCATTCATGAGTAAATGTAATGCCGAACGTTTCATCCGTCTGTAACCAACCCTAGGGGTGTTGCGTTGTTGCAAAGTACAACGTCTGAAAGTGTGAATCTGAATGAAGTAATTCAGGAGCAATAATCACTTTTTCCAACCTAAGAAACACTGACTTATAGGTATGGTAATCCGCAAGAGGACATTACTCTGTGATTGAGGGGTCACTCACTAGTGAGGATCGTCAGCACGCAGCAGTATTCAAGCGGATTATGCCCACTGGGGCTTCATGCATAAACAGCAAACCCACTGAGCATGTGAATCAGTGCAGAAGCATTGTGCGCTGAATGAAACGATAGATCGCATTCATGAGTGAATGTAATGCCGAACGTTTCATCCGCCTGTAACCAACCCTAGGGGTGTTGCGTTGTTGCAAAGTACAACGCCTGAAAGTGTGAATCTGAATGAAGTAATTCAGGAGCAGTAATCACTTTTTCCAACCCAAGAAACACTGACTTATGGGTATGGTAGTCCGTGTTGAACAACTAACTGAATTTCTAGAAAAAGCACTGCTGAATCACTTTAATATGTTTCACTGGCATATTTAATTAAATACGTTTTCTTGAATGTTTGGTTTATCCTCGATAACCCATAACTAAATGTGCAAAAGAAAGTAAAATGAGATGAAAAGTATGTTTTCACTTTCACTTGAAAAGTCACATGATGAACCCTTTTTTGTTATTGTATAAAACTTTATTGTATCACACTGCTATTCACTCGTGAGAAAGCGGCAGAAGCTGCGAAACGCGTAGAGTGTTAGTGTTGCGGAATAAAAACACTTGAAAAGCTATCTGGGCCTCGACTCTCTGTCTGCGAAGTAAAGACGGTAAATTGCTTGGATATATATATATATATATATATATATATATATATATATATATATATATATATACCAATCTAAAGTACCTATTAAATACTCACCCTCAGAGGAGTTGTGTGTTTTTAGTGGAGGACAGACAGCAAACGTTGCGACCACGGACGCAACAACAACAAGGGAAAACGCAGCAGGAAAAACAGACATGCCAAAGAACGGAGAAAAATCAGGAACATCAAAGTTTGTAAAGCGAGGCAGGGAAAAGAAATGATGAATGAACTTGTGACAACCAGTGCGCTTGACAATACAGTGGTGAACCTCTCTGATGAAGTATTGACTGAAGCAGAATCTCAACTTTTAGCTTTAGGCCTTTCATTTTCTCAGCGGAATTCTTTTGATTACGTTCAAACACGCTTGGATGTTTTATAGGGCCAGATGTAGGTAGCCCAATACCGGTCGGAAACGGACAAAAATACCGATTTTCAGCCGTTACCGACCGGTATTGTGCTTTCAGGATGTAGGGGACTGAAAATCGTCCGAATCGGTAAATTCACCGAATCGGTAAAGTTACCGAATCGGTAAACATTCCGAATCGGTAAATTTACAGAATCGGTAAATATACCAATTCGGTAAATAAGAAGTGGTAAAATTGAATATTGAGATGTAGGTAAGCTCTTAAATACCGAATTTGCTTGACATTCGGTATTTAAGAGTCTGTATTTACCATGGATTGAAATCAGGTGGTAACCAGGTGCAGCCTATAAAAAAAGGCCCAAAATGCAATACTTTTTTCACGATGGCGGCATTCTATGTCATTGCGAGGTGGCTACGGCTACAGGAGGAAGGATATAGGGAATGGCTGAGACAGGAGCAGGTCTACAGACAGAGGATCACCTTGTTCATGCTCACAGAGCCAGAGATTCTCCAGAGGTACAGGTTGGACTCAGACACCATCTTGGACCTCATCAGGGACCTCCACCCACTGTTGGAGCACACAACCCCAAGGGCGCACGCCATTCCACCCCACGTGCAGTTGCTGTGCAGCCTAAACCTGCTTGCGTCAGGGAGTTTCCAGAGTGTTGTTGCTGCGGTAGGTGGGGTGACCCAGAGCAGCCTGTCACGCTTCTTCCACAAATTCCTTGACGCCATGGTACAGAGGATGGACCAGTATATTACTTTCTCTGAAACCCATGCTGAACTGCTCCAAACAAAAACTGACTTTTATCTGATGGCGCATTTCCCCAATATCATTGGCTGCATTGATGGCACCCACATTCCTATTTGTCCCCCTGCTGCCACCGAATACTTACATAGGAATCAAAAGTCCACCCACACCATCAATGTGCAGGTGATCTGCAATGCCAAGTGCGCTATCACTGACCTTGTGGCAAAATTTCCGGGGAGTAACCACGACTCCTACATATTTCAAAACAGTGGTGTCTATGCACGGCTGACAGCAGGGGAATTTGGTGAAGAATACCTGCTAGGTAAGACACAGTGTGCGACCCCATTAACACCTATTGCAGAAAGAAGTACATGTATGCATGTGAGTAATGTACTCCCATTTCCTTTCAGGGGACAGTGCATATGCCCTCCGCTCCTTCATCCTCACCCCCAACCTCAACCCCTCAACACCAAGCCAAAGAAGATATAACAGGGCCTACAAGAGTACAAGAAATGTTGTGGAGCGTACCTTTGGTATATGGAAGAGCAGGTTCAGGTGCCTGCATAAGAGTGGAGGTGCCCGGCAGTATACCCCAATCACCTGCTGTAAAATCATTGCTGCCTGTGCCATGTTGCACAACCTTGCTGTGAAGAAGGACACAGAGGTGGAGTTGTCAGACTTTGAGGATCATGACAACGAGGTTGCTGTGCCTAAACCACAACCTTCTGGAGTGTCTACACCAAGTGACGGCAGATACAGACATGAGGAGATTACATGCAACTATTTCTGAGTAAGTAATGAGACACAGACAGGTTGTGTATGGGACCAACGTATTTTAATGGTGCCACAACGTTTAAGCATGTAACTGCAACAAGAGAAAATATACACGTGGGGACTGTATGTCCCGGGTTACTTCACCCATGAGCGGTAATGTCACTTGCGCCCGCGCTTCCCTGAGCCACTAGGATGTTGTTCGCTTTGTTCAGCGTGCCCTGCAGCCTCAGCTTGGTGCCTGGTACTCCTCCGTGTCTCCACATTAGAGCTTGCTATGCTGCTCCGGCTACTTGTGTCTTCACCCTGTGCCACGTCCAGGGCAGGATTCAGTGCTGTGTGGGATATCAACATTGCCTCTAAAGCACTGGTCATTCTGGCCATGCCCCTGGTGACCTCAGTTGTATTCTGCGTTAATGCCTCCTGCATATTTATGCACTGGTCCTTCTGGCCATGCCCCTGGTGACCTCAGTTGTATTCTGCGTTAATGCCTCCTGCATATTTATGCCTCTCCTGAATAGCAGGGATGTGGCGGTGGCCAGGCGATTGATGGCCGAATTCTGGGCACGAGCATCCCTGCGCCATATGTGTGAAGCTGCGTAACTGATTGGCTCATCTGCTGTATCCCTGCTGCATTTTCCCTATTTGTTTTTGCAACGTCTTTATTCGCCTCCACTATGTCTCTCATGCCCTTTACTATGTCTCCTATGTACACATCCAGGGCTCTGACTTGTTGTTGGCAGGCTTGGATTGATTTGCCCTGCATCCTTTGAATGCGCACCATGCTCCCCTCCAGCACACGGAACACAGTGCCCTCACAACGTCCACCTGCACTGCTGGGTCTGCGTTGTTTTCTGCGAGAAGGGCCCATCCCATTTGTGGACTGCAGTGCTGCTGGACTCTCATCCACGGTGTCTTCAGCCTCCCCCTGACCCTCTGCTGCCTCCATTGATGGTAGTGGGGCCACGACACGCCTCCTGGCTGGTGGGGTTACAGGAGTGGACTGGAGCATATATGGTGAACTTTCTGGTGAGAATTGCAAGTGAGGGGATTGGGAAAGCTGCGGGGAATGCAGCAACTCTGAGGTCAGTACAGTGTCATCTTCCATGGACATGCCAGTTGTGTCTCCTTTGTCCTGCGAGACTTGCACTCTGCTTGAATCTGCTTCCTCACTCTCCTCCCTCTCTGGTGCAGTCCCTTCTGTGTCAGTGGGTCGACTGCTTGATTTGGCCCCTAGGTATAAATGAGCGTATATTAACTGAGTGCTACTGTGTCACGGTCACTACAATAAATGAATTACACATTTCACTTTCATTTATCTGCATTCATTTCACTAACTTGCTGATGTCTGCGCTGTTACACATGGTCTTACATTTGCTGACTACATTTCCCATATTGCATTGCTCCTGTATAGTGCTAGCAGTACTGGACTGGGGTTTGCATGTCCTCAAAGGGTAAAGGGAAGCAGGTTGGTATGGGGTGTCATGCTGCGCATGCGTCTTACCTTTTTTTGCAGCAGCTCTGGCTGAGCTGTCCACATCTCCCAGTCCGCAGACGCTGTCTGCCTCAATGGTTGAGGCCACCAACTTGAGGTTCCGTGACAATTGTAAGTGGTGTTTCTGACTCGCTCGATTATGATCGAGTTTGGTATCTATGAACCACAAATGACGAGTTTAGTGTGGGTACGCGTTTTCGCTGTGCTAACCTAAACCGTTCGCCTGTTTCGTGGGTTTCTTCATCTGAACCCACGGGTTCCATTTTAGATACGGCATCCATTTTGTCTCTTGCCCTCAAGTAGCCAGCGAACGGACACTGTCCGCTTCGTGACCCTGGGATTCCCAAACTCTTGCGGAAGACACGTGTTCCTTTGAGGGTGTCTTTATGACAAGGGGGATGACACTGCAAGGCAGATGGCCCCGCTTGAGGCTCGTCTTGCCGTGCCGGTCTATTGTCTCAGTTGTGCATTCATTAGGCACGTCTCCTTTGATCCCTGCAATCGTGTTTCTGATAGCACCCCCTTACACTCTTTTCAATCTGTTTGCTATCCTCGTCTTCCTCTGCACCTGTTTCTGACTCTTCCTTGATTCGTTTACTGCCGGAATGGAATGCACTAATGGTGAGAAGATGTACTTTTACAGTTGGGAACCGGCGATGCTACTGTAATTATGTTTCGAGCCTTGAATACATGAAAGCGACCCCCTATAAAATTTACTGTGGGAACTGTGTCGTAACCTTTTGTTTGCCATGTTGTTGTATGATGAAAAACTGTATAAAAGGAGCGATCCACAGATACAATTCGAAGCAGTCTCCTTGAACCTACATGCTATGTACTTCTTGTGACTTCTGTGTTCCCTGCAGTAAATAAACCTCGAATCTTTGACGCCGAAGGAAGTGTCCCGTGTCTCTGTCATTTGTACGCCGGAACAGGTAACCCACGAAGGTTTCAGGTGTTGTCCCTGGCACCGCTGGGGCTTAGAAAAACCCAGTCCTTCAGTTGGCGCCCAACGTGGGGCGGCATCAGCGGTACCAGTCCAAAGCCCGACGATCGTGAGGAACTTCGTGTGAAATCTCCGAGGGAAGGTGCACCCCGCTTCATCGATCCTGTGGTCCGAAGACTTTTCCCGCGAAGATCCCCGCCTCCTGACGGCTGCGACGGACTGATGCCCTGACTGACGACCTGTTTTGGCGCCTGGCGTAGACCTTGGTACAGCGAGACGATTGACGGGCCTTCCTGGTGACGCCATTGTTCTTTGAGTTAAGTATTTGTGGGTCGCTCCCCAGAATCCTTAGTTGTTGTGGGTGCTTAGTTGTTGCATGGTTCCATTGCATTTGTGGTTCTTCGTATTTTGTTCTTAGTTGTTCTGCAGTCGCCAAAAACCGAGGGTTTTTGCACTTTTGCGGGGACATTGTAATCCAATAACCCTTGAAGTTTGTGAAACTCGGCTAGTGTGCACGATGCCTGGCCGTAGTACTTTGTTTAGCTGCTTTAGAGGTTGTGGTGTGGATTCCCGATTGGAGGACTCATGTCCGATACCTCCAGTTGGAACTCCAATTTATGAATTATATAGTCGCCATGGTGTGGGTCCCATCACATTCAATGATTGCTGGGTCCGCTACACTAAAGATGATGGTGTCCTTAGTTGGCCACCTCATGGTAGTTTTGAGACCCCTATTTTGGATAATCTTGAAGCTAAATTGTTTCAAAAGAAAGCAAGGCTGGGCATGTTCGATTCCTTTCGGTTATGGCGTAAAGAAGCCAAGCAGAAAGAAATCAAACAGCTTAAACGTAATAAGAGAGAAGGTATTGTTACAACAATGCGAAATGCAGAGCAGTTTCAGCGGGACAAGGAAGAGAAGGAAAAGGAAATTTTTGATAGATTGCAACGTATGACAGTGGATAAGTGTTATTCCGCTTTACCGACGGGTACTGATAAGAAGGGAGAGGAAGCAGTAGAGGATCCCTTGTTATCATACCTATTAAAGTCGCCACCCCCATATGCACAAGATACCACAGCCCCTGTGGTTCCCCCTGTTCCTCAACCCCTTGTTCCGGCGGCTGTTAATCAGCCTGTCGCTGGTCCTGTTCTTGCGAATCCTTCTGTCCCGATTCCTCTACCTGCTACTGTCCCCACTGCTCCACCATCTATACCTTCTCAAGCTGTTCTTCCCGCTACTTCTACTCATGTGGCTACTCCTACTGCTCCTGCTCCTCCTGTCTTTGGTCCTCCTGTTGTTACCCCTTTACTTCTCTCCTCTTCCCCGTCTGTTCGACGACGTATTCCTAATATTGTTGCTAACTTTTACTCTCCTCTTGGACCGATTCTTGGGTCTGCTGATTCTGATGCTCCCCAACGACGAAGTCAGCTTCCTGGTGGTAGGGAACGTGATACGCTAGTTAACATGGTGAAAAATTGGATTAGGTATCCCCTTAAGAATCCCCCGTGCATAGTTGTTGAGACTTTTTCACAATTCAATGAGCCAACACAGAGATTCGTGTTTGAAGAAATGTGCAAATTCTTACGCGACGAGATATAAGTTGACGCGGTGAACGAGGTACTGGTCGCTGTAACTGAACTTCAGCTTCAGTTTTCGAGTGGTATGATTGTGGGTAGCAATGTTCCACGTGCTGTCGAGCATCTTCTATCTTTTCGTCCCACTGTGATGCCTCGTGCATTGTTTAAAGATGAATCCGAGGAATGGATGGCAACACCTGGTCAGTATCCCATGAGGGAAGTTCCACCAGTGTATATGCCAGGTAACCCTAATGCTGCTCCTCCGATTCTGCCACACTTCCAGAGAGTGTGGATACACCTCCCATGGAAGCGATCGGAAGTCTTGCAGGTTAAGCAATCGTTGCCTGACCCCCGCAAAAATCCTGCAGGGTACTATAAAGAGTTGTCCCAATTAGTGGATGCTACGATCATGAACCTTGCCGACATCGACATGTTGTTCGGCAATGTCGTACCTCAACCGGTTTGGGCGAAAATACGTCACGAAGATCACGCAGCCGAGTTAGGTGGTGATTGGGCTGCGCTTACAGCGGCTGACGGATTGCAGGTTGGTGGGGCTAAGCCTGAGCAGTTAATTACGGCTTTGCCTCAGAGAATTATTACCCTTATGAAGACACTTATGCCATCAATGAAAGTTAACTGGGATAAACTGTCTGCGTGTAAGCAAAAGAAGGACGAGAGTGTCTCCGATTTCTTTACGAGATTTGAGGAGGCATTCATCGATCATAGTGGTCAAGATATGAGCACCGAGGGAGGTCAGAGGCTGTTTGTAGATAAATTTGTATCAAATTTGTTGCCTGAACTTAGCAACAAATTGAAAAATTCAGAAAGTGCGTGGGCTGTTTCTACCTCTGCTCAGATATTGGCCACGGCTCAATATTATGAAAATAGAGAGAAAGAGGAGAATGATTGTGCGGATAAAAAAACGAAAGAGCTGAAAACGAAAGTTCTGTTAAAACAAGCGTATCCTCCGCGCTCAAATCAAAATGATTCTCAACAGCGGAATAGATCGCAATCGCAGCTCGCTAGATCGCAGTCGCGGAATGACTCTTCTTCGCAGAGATCTATGCTTGGGTACAATCAATGTGCCTATTGTAGAGGTGAGGGTCATTTGAAATTTGATTGTCCGGTGCTGCGTGATCGTAATAATGGTAATTCATCTAGAGGAGGTCGTAGTGGTCCTCAACAGGCTTCGCGAGGTAGAGGTCGCGGTGTTACTCAGAATCAAAATGAGCGTTCTGATAACTCCTCTGATTCCAATAATTGTTTTGATCAGCGTGGTTCATCATCAGGTAGATCCGCACAGTACCATGTGGACGATTTTTATATCGAACAGGGTATTGATGATGGTAACTACTAGGACAGCCACAGACAAAGAGAGGGAGTAGTATCAGTTCCGGTTGATCAGAGAGGGCCTTACGTCGCAGTTGCCACATCGGGCGTAGTTGAGCCTTTTCTGTTGGACACTGGTGCAGCGAAAAGTTCTATTATGCATTCGAAACTCCCTGGCGCACCTTTGTCTGGCTTACCAAATGTTTCCGTTGGATTCTCAGGCGCCCCTGTTAGCAATCCGGTTTCTCGCCCTTTGCCCCTTACAATTGGGCCTCGTGAGCTGAAAGCTCCTTTGATTTTGACTACTGGTTGTGGTGAAAATCTTTTGGGCCTGGATTTGCTGAAACGATTGTATGCGACTTTGTATTGTTCTCCTGCGGGAGTGAAGCTTACATTGGGTCAGAGAGTAATCTCTCCCATGTATTTGTCATCTGATAAGCTCCCACCGGAATTGAGTTCTCTTCCTGCCTCTTTGTGGGCAACCGGTCCCAATGACGTGGGCCTGCTTGACATCTCCCCTTATGTTGTCCAATTGAAAACAAATGTGCGATTACCACGTATTCCCCAGTATCGTATCTCCCTTGATGGTGAGCGAGCGTCGTTAGCGATCATCTATGATTTGATCGAGAAAGATGTTGTCGAGGAGACTCGGGGAAACGTGTGTAATAGCCCTGTGTTACCTATTCTGAAACGCACTGATCCATCTAAGCCTCCTGTTTATCGTTTTGTCATTGATTTACGGGAGGTGAACAAAATTGTGGTTCCTCAGTTCCCTGTGGTGCCTGACATTACGGCTTTACTGACTCTGATTCCAGCATCTGCTTCTTGGTTCTCAGTGATCGATCTGAAGAATGCTTTCTTTAGTATTCCGATTGCTGAGGAAAGCAGGGACCTATTCGGTTTCTCGTTAGGTGGTCGCAGCTTTAGGTTTAAACGCGCTCCTCAGGGCTACTGCGAGACTCCATCGATATACAGCCAAGCCCTGAAGAGTCAACTTGATTTGTTTGTGTTACCGGCTGGTGCGGCCTTGATCCAATATGTCGATGACTTATTGGTGGCTGCGGACACACGAGAAATTTGCAAAACTGCTACGGTGTCTCTGTAACAACATCTTTGTGACTTACATCACAAGGTGTCACCTTCTAAACTGCAATATTGTTGTCAAGAAGTAACCTATCTAGGTCACTTATTGTCAAAGGAGGGAAGAAGATTGACCCCAGAGAGAATTGCAGCGATTGCTCGAATGACTGTGCCAACAACTCAGGGAGATGTGCGTGCCTTTCTAGGTATCACGTCATACTGCAGGCAATGGATTCCAAATTTTTCATTGCTAGCGAAACCATTGGTAGCCCTCACGTGCAAGGATGTTCCAACTCCTTTGCCATGGACGGAAGAATGTCAGAAAAGTTTTTCTCAACTGCGTGATGCGTTGTGTTCGGCCCCTGTGTTAGGTACTCCTGACTACAGTAAGCCGTTTACACTATACGTTCACGAGAGGGAAGGTTGTGCGTTGAGTGTTTTGACGCAGCAATTTGGCGGTAAGCAGCGTCCATGTACATATTTTTCCTCGACCTTGGACCCAGTAGCTAGAGCTTTGCCGAGTTGCCTAAGAGCGACAGCGGCGGCTGCGGTGTCCATACGACAATCTGCAGGATTGGTCATGGATAATATGCTTACGGTGATGGTTCCGCATGCAGTTGACACTCTCTTGAATCGTACGAAAACCCAACACTTGATGAGCGCAAGGTTGTCCGGTTACGAGTTGACGCTTTTGGCAAGTCACATCCAAATAAAGCGCTGCAATGCCCTAAATCCGGCGACGTTGTTGCCAACCAATATGGAATCAGACGAGGTATCACCACATGATTGTTATTTGCGAACTGAAGAGGAAACGAAGTGTCGTGTGGACCTAAAAAACACTCCATTGGAAGATCCCGATGGTACTTTGTATGTGGATGGTTCGTGTTTTAAGTTGCCAAATGGTGATGTGACGACTGCGTATGCTGTGGTAACGTTGAGTACGGTTGTGGAAACTGCGAGATTGAATCAGAATTGTGCCCAGGCGGCAGAATTAATTGCCTTGACGAGAGCGTGTGTTTTGTCGAAAGGGAAGCGGGTGAATGTGTTTACCGACAGCCAGTATGCCTTTGGCGTCGCTCATAGTTTTGGACGATTGTGGCGAGAGAGAGGCTTTATGACATCGCATGGTACGAAGATCCAACACGGACAGCTCGTGAACGATCTTTTAGACGCACTCACATTGCCCAAGCAGATGGCGATTAATTAAATGCAGTGCGCACCGTAAGGTGACGGATGATGTTGGTCGTGGCAATGCGTTTGCTGATGAGATCGCTAAGGAGACTGCGAGAAACCTTGCAACCAGAATGTATGTGACGAGTTCGGTAAGGTGGCCTGCAGACACTGGTATGTGTGAGGATACTGTCGAAAGTGTGAAAGCGATTCAGAATGAGGCCACCGAAACTGAAAAGACCAAGTGGAAGGAGAGCACAGGAAAGTTGGATGCGAATGGATGTTGGATTGATTTGTCGGAGAATCAAAGATGGATGTTGCCGGATGCATATGTGCTAGCTGTTGTGACCATGGCACACGGTTTGTCACATATTAGCGCGAAAGGTATTTGCAAGTTGTTGTCCCCTGTATGGAAGAATGATTGGTCAAGAATTGCATGGTATGTATGATGTACAATCCTGGCAAGGGCACTCCTACACCCCCTGGCCATTTTGCTCCTCCTACATGTCCCTTTGAAGTTATCCAGCTAGACTTCATCCATATGGAGCGATGTAATAACCTGAAGTACGTTTTAGTTGTGGTTTGCGCATTCTCCCGATGGATCGAAGCCTACCCTCTCAAAGACAATACTGCTCTGTCCACAGCGAAAGTCCTACTGAAGGAATACTTTCCTCGGTATGGAATGCCACGGATTGTATGGTCTGATAACGGAAGTGAGTTTGTGGGAAGTGTGATGAAGAGTGTGTGTAAGGGCCTTGGAATTACACAAAAATTCCACAGCGCCAATCATCCCGAGTCAGCAGGTTTGGTTGAGGGGTACAATGGTACTCTAAAATTAAAACTCGCAAAAATTCAGGCTACGACTGGTCTCTCGTGGCCCGATGCTTTGCCTCTGGCTCTTTTGTCTACTAGGGCGACTGTGCACTCTCGAGTAGGGCTTAGCCCATATGAGATTGTGTTCGGCCGTCCTGCAAATATTTGGGGGGTTCCTAGACCCAGTTCATTCACAAATCTTGAATATCCAATGCTAATTGATTACCTTCATGATCTGACTGCTAAACTGAGGTTAATTCATCAACAGGTCTTTGAAGCACTGCCGGCGCAGACAGAGGGTCCAGGCCACCAGCTCTAACCTGGAGACTGGGTGGTAACCAGAAATTTTGGCCGGAAGCGAAACCTCGAGCCGAGGTTCGTTGGACCCTTCCAAGTGCTACTCGCCATGAGAACCGCTGTTCGTTTGGAGGGCCGCAAGCATTGGGTGCACGCCACCCACACCAAAAAGGTACCAATACCTTTATCAGCGGACTCGTGGGTGAGGACTGGCATCGCCGCATCAGAAACAAAAGCTTTGCTGAACTTTGTGCCGTTCAGTGACACTCAGCCTGTGGGAGATACTTCAGTGCAGCCAGACAACTTTGTTGAACTTTTGCCATTGGAGAATTCAAGATCTGAACTATCGTCTGACCGACAGGACTCTGCTCCACAATCCGACCAATTGTTTGAAGAGCAGACTCGTCCTGGAAGAAGCAGATATTTTCTTCGTTCCAATACCAGAGACAAATAAATTATTTTTGCTTTTTCCTTTTTTGAAATCCACGTTACCCCATTATCATTTTGAACATTTTTGAACAATTGTGGTTTCCATTAATTTCTGAGTTTTTCCACATGTGTGTTTTTCCACAGCTAGGAGATTTTGTATATATTGTTTGATTAAAAGAACCTTACATCCGGGTTGACTGTAGAGCCGTGCGGGTACTTCCTTCTGTTTAGTAGGTCCTGACACTAGGTCGGAGGCCGTTGATTCCTAGGAACTCCTGGGGATTGACAATTACTACACAAAACGAAGTGCGTCAAGAACGTTGCAGACGGTTTTAGAGGATGGCATTCTCAAAGTTGTCGGAAGTGGAGAAGACTCAAGCGCAAAGATTCGAACTGCACAGGGTTGTACGTACTAAATGCTTTATGTTTCAGGTGTTCCTACTGTTCCTAACTGTTTCCTTGTTACTGGTGGGTGGAGTATACTATGCGATACAATCATTATTGCCTGCTGCTTCACCTACCCCTTCCTCAGAACCAAAACTTACTTCCACTGTTTCTCCTCATTACTTTCACATCTTACCCCAACACGAACAGGTTAGACGTGCGGAATTCATGAACAATTCCTTCGTTCAGCTCCTTCATCAACATCAGTTGGTGATGAACACTACCAACTGTTGGGTATGTAGGTTAATGCCACATACCACGGAAGGGGAATTCCGTATTTGGTCCTTCCTTACAGTTCCCAGGGTTCAGCTTGAGCATTCCAAACAATGTTTCATAGCGCACTAGATTCCTACCCCCATCGAGAGCCACGCACTGCAGATCATGGTCCTGGCCCGTACCACAAGCCTTTGGCAAGAGCGATTGCCGATTTAGATAGGGATATCTTTGACGCATCGCTTATCCCAGAGGAAGAGGTGCGAGCATACAGGGATCTGAGTGAGGCTGAATATAGCATGTCAGTGGGTGATCGGCAGCTTAAAAGCTCGTCTCCGATCTGGATCGTACCCCATCTCGGTAATTTCTGTCTGAAAGGCCTTGGCCGAAGCCCGCGAGCTCAGCTCGGGAGGAGTGCCTGTACCGAAACGTATGTTTTTGCCGACGGCCTCTTCCCCTGTTCTTTTGACTGCCAAGGGTACTTACTTTGTTTGTTACGACCGTGCATATACATGGTTGCCTCGTGACTTCTCAGGCACATGTTATATTGCAAATCTGTTGCCGCCGACCTTTACTGTTGGGTCGGATTAACTCAAGACCAGAGTTGTGAGAGGCGTGATTAGCGAAGAGGACACTGCCGGTCAAGAAGCAGGAGACTTCTTTAAGGGTTTCTTGCCGTTTTGGGGACCTATGATCAATATTAGGAACCTGAGACAGTTGACTCGAGTGGTGGAATCGACCGCTAATATCACTGCAAGCGCCCTTGGTAACATTACAGCAGAGCTTCAGGCTGACAGGCTTATGACGTTACAAAATCGTATGGTTTTAGACGTTGTTCTTGCAGATAGAGGTGGAGTATGTAAGGTGATCCATTCGAGTTGCTACATTTTCATTCCTGACAACGCTCCAACTGTCTATCAAGCCATCTCGAAGTTGCATAAGATCTCCGAGTCCATACACGTGGACGTAGGTGATTGGACGCTACTAGGGAGGTTTTGGGACATGATGTCGACGTGGGGTTGGAAAATTCTGATGATCATTGGGTTGTTGTAGCATTTCTGTTCACGTGTTGTCTTTGTGTGCAGTGTGGTCCTGCCTTATGTGGCCTCTGTGCTACGACGTGTATAAGACGGCCACTTGTTACCAAGGAAGCACTAATGGATAGAATAATGTTGCAGCAACATCTGGATGGTCTGATGAATATCGAGATCGATTCCGATTCTGACTAGTGCTTGCCTACATGAGGGCAAAAGGAGCGTCTGAGGTTCTGTGACAATTGTAAGTGGTGTTTCTGACTCGCTCGATTATGATCGAGTTTGGTATCTATGAACCGCAGATGACGAGTTTAGTGGGTGTACGCGTTTTTGCTGTGCTAACCTAAACCGTTCGTCTGTTTTGTGGGTTTCTTCATCTGAACCCACGGGTTCCATTTTAGATACGGCATCCATTTTGTCTCTTGCCCTCAAGTAGCCAGCGAACGGACACTGTCCGCTTCATGACCCTGGGATTCCCAAACTCTTGCGGAAGACACGTGTTCCTTTGAGGGTGTCTTTATGACAAGGGGGATGACACTGCAAGGCAGATGGCCCCGCTTGAGGCTCATCTTGCCGTGCCGGTCTATTGTCTCAGTTGTGCATTCATTAGGCACGTCTCCTTTGATCCCTGCAATCGTGTTTCCGATAGCACCCCCTTACACTCTTTTCAATCTGTTTGCTATCCTCGTCTTCCTCTGCACCTGTTCTGACTCTTCCTTGATTCGTTTACTGCCAGAATGGAATGCACTAATGGTGAGAAGATGTACTTTTACAGTTGGGAACCGGCGATGCTACGGTAATTATGTTTCGAGCCTTGAATACATGAAAGCGACCCCCTATGAAATTTACTGTGGGAACTGTGTCGTAACCTTTTGTTTGCCATGTTGCTGTATGATGAAAAACTATATAAAAGGAGCGATCCACAGATACAATTCGAAGCAGTCTCCTTGAACCTACATGCTATGTACTTCTTGTGACTTCTGTGTTCCCTGCAGTAAATAAACCTCGAATCTTTGACGCCGAAGGAAGTGTCCCGTGTCTCTGTCATTTGTACGCCGGAACAGGTAACCCACGAAGGTTTCAGGTGTTGTCCCTGGCACCGCTGGGTCTTAGAAAAACCCAGTCCTTCAAACTCCTCCAGGTCAGTCAGGGGGGGGCTGTGTTCCTGCCTCCACCGGTTAGGCCTGCCTGCTTGTGGATTTCAGCCATTTTCCTCTTGGTGAGGCTCCTGAGGTCATAGAATCTTTTTTTAAGGTCCTCAGTGTTCCTGGTTGTGACTCCCACAGCAGTCACTTTCTCAACAATTGCCAGCCAGATTTTTCTTTTGGCAGACTCGGCAACAGTGAGGGATTGCCTGCCAAAAAGTTTGTGGTGCACCCTCACTACCTCCTCCACAAGTACCTGGCACCATGCTGCTGAACTTGATTTTCCTCTTTCTGTCAGACTTTCGGCGTTCACTGCTGCTTGCCATTTTGCAGTTTGTAAAGTTACAAAAAACTCTCCCTGCTGCTCTGTGACTCTGCTCAGCTCTGACTGCCTCTCCAGAACCTTCTAATTAGTTGCAGCTGCCTCCTGGTAGGGAGGGGGAGTGTGTTTGCACCTGATTGGCTGCCTTCATAGGTTTCACTTTAGTTTTTTTTCCCGATTCGGTATTTACCGAATCGGTATTTCCCGATTCGGTATTTACCGATCCAGTATTTCCCATTCAAAACTATGGCCAATTCGGTAAATACAGATTTGGTAAATACCAATTCTCCGATACCGAATTTTACCGAATCGGTCAAAATTACCGATTTTTTTCCTACATTCCATTTACCGATTCTGAAATACTGAATCGGTAAAATTCGGTATTTTAGAATCTGTAAAATGGTTTTACCTACATCTGGCCCATAATACATTATTTGAATCAATCAATAGACATCTGCATCATCAACTCTAAAATGAATTTAAAAAATGCATGTGCAGAGATTAAAATTAGGCATTGTTTACTAGAGCCCTACGCTTGAGCAATATTGCAGCGAGAAATTTTGCTACACCAAAAACAACCTTGCTAGATAAATTTGTTTTTAAAATACGATAGGCTTGCATGAAGTTTGTGATTCCCATACTGCTGCATAGTGGCACAAGCCAATACCTCCTTATTCTTATTCTTTGATAGGCAGGGCAAAAGAACATAATATGCAGGTCATTTTCCAAATCACAATCACAGCTAGGACAATTTTCCGGCGAGGATGGAGACCATTTAGTGGTAAAAGCTCTAATTGGTAAAGTACCATACCTCCACTGTAAATACAACTTCCAAGTTAAAACAGGTAAAATATCCTCCAGGACACGTTCAAAGTAATAACAATCTTTTTCCTTTAAAAAACAATCAGTTAAAGTGCCGGTTTGTACTTTGCGTATGGAGGTAGATAATTTATATTCATAATAAAGTTTTGATAGGCTTTTTCTTGAAACCCTGGTGCAAGCAATTTCAGGGTCATACCTCAATTGTGGGACCCCTAGCTTGATGAATTCATTTTTAATACAATCAAGCCATGGAATTTTCACCTGCATTTGCCAGGTTTAGAATTTCTAGGAGTTCCTCTTCCTGTCAGACTTTTGGCTTTCACTGCTGCTTGCCATTTTGCAGTTCGTAAAGTTACAAAAAACTCTCCCTGCTGCTCTGTGACTCTGCTCAGCTCTGACTGCCTCTCCAGAACATTCTAATTAGTTGCAGCTGCCTCCTGGTAGGGAGGGGAGTGTGTTTGCACCTGATTGGCTGCCTTCATAAGTTTCACTTTTGTTTTTTTTCCAGATTTGGTATTTACCGAATCGGTATTTCCCGATTCGGTATTTACCGATCCGGTATTTCCCATTCAATCCTATGGCCAATTTGGTAAATACTGATTCGGTAAATACCGATTCTCCGATACCGAATTTTACCGAATCGGTAAAAATTACCGATTTTTTTCCTACATTCCATTTACCGATTCTGAAATACTGAATCGGTAAAATTCGGTATTTTAGAATCTGTAAAATGGTTTTACCTACATCTCGCCCATAATACATAATTTGAATCAATCAATAGACATCTGCATCATCAACTCTAAAATGAATTTAAAAAATGCATGTGCAGATTTTAAAATTAGGCATTGTTTACTAGAGCCCTACGCTTGAGCCATATTGCAGTGAGAAATTTTGCTACACCAAAAACAACCTTGCCAGATAAATTTGTTTTTAAAATACGAGAGGCTTGCATGAAGTGTGTGATTCCCATATTGCTGCATAGTGGCACAAGCCAATACCTCCTTATGCTTATTCTTTGATAGGCAGGGCAAAAGAACATAATATGCAGGTCATTTTCCAAATCACAATCACAGCTAGGACAATTTTCCGACGAGGATGGAGACCATTTAGTGGTAAAAGCTCTAATTGGTAAAGTACCATACCTCCACTGTAAATACAACTTCCAAGTTAAAACAGGTAAAATATCCTCCAGGACACGTTCAAAGTAATAACAATCTTTTTCCTTTAAAAAACAATCAGTTAAAGTGCCGGTTTGTACCTTGCGTATTGAGGTAGATAATTTATATTCATAATAAAGTTTTGATAGGCTTTTTCTTGAAACCCTGGTGCAGGCGATATCGGAGTCATACCTCAATTGTGGTACCCCTAGCTTGATGAATTCATTTTTAATACAATCAAGCCATGGAATTTTCACCGCATTTGCCAGGTTTAGAATTTCTAGGAGTTCCTGCCTCTAGGTCTGGAGCTCTGGCGTGCTCCATAACCTCCGCCAGAATGTCAGAGGCTTGAGACCCAAGACCTCATCTATCGGCCTAAGGCCCATGTTGAGTCTGAGAGGTAGCAGGGGAGTACTAGGGGGCAAGGTTAATAGTTGTCTGAGGAATTTATTTTCTGTGATGACAATATCAGGCCTACAGACATGCCCCCATAATTCGCCCCATAGGTGACTGCACCTCTTACCTGTGATTTATAAATCTCAATGGGTGGACCAATGGGTTTGATTGTAGAGGTATTAGAAAGCTTAAGAATACCCCCTATTAGCTGTGCCTGTTTGAGTTGAGATTTGATTTGGTGAGGGGCCCACGTCATGCTTTCACTTATAGTTACCTGGTCGCTCCAATTGTGGGGTTTGGGCGTGTGGTTACTGGGGAATTAGAAATCATAAATTTAGTTTTCAAGGCATTGATTTCCAAACCCCGTTCCGCACAGAATGCCACAAACCCGTCCATTACCTGTTGTATTCCCATTGGGGATTTTGACAGCAGCAGGGTGTCATCAGGAAACATTAATGCTGGCACCCTGCTGCCTGTTAGCTAGGGTGCATCAGTATTTGGTATACTGTTTAGATGGGAAATTACCCTGTTGACGTAGAGGCATAACAGGGTGGGTGCTAGGACGCACCCCTGTCTTACCCCCCTGCCAACGGGGAGTTTTGAGGACAGCCAACCATTCCTCCCACACCTCACCTGAGCAAAATTTTCTTGGTGGAGCCCTATTAAAATATTCAAAAGTTGGGGTGGAATGCCCATCTCAGCTAGTACTGCCCAGAGCTTGCCTCTTGGGACCAAGTCAAAGGCAGCGCGTAGATCCACAAAAACCATATATAAACATCCCCCTTCAATCTTAACAGTCTTCCAAAATAACAAGGTCAGGCGAAAGATCTGGTCCATTGTGGATATATTTCTTCTGAACCCTGCCTGATACGGACTCAATATGGAGTTTTCCTCCATCCAGACCTGAAGGCGATCTAGAATTAGCCAAAGATCTTTTGCGGCACATAAATCAAACTAATGGGCCTGTAATTGGCTGGGAGCAGAGAAGAGCCCTTCTTATGAATAGGCACAATCTCTGCGCCCAACCAAGTCCTAGGTACTGGCATACCTCTAAGGACTGCATTGTAGATGGCTAACAAATATGGAGCCCATATTATGGGTTCGTGCTTGAAGAGGTCACCTGGTAGCTTATCCAGCCCCTGGGCTTTTCCCGCTGCCAGTTTAAGTATTGCCTCAGTGACCTCCCTCACTGTAAAATCCACTGCATCCATTTGGGAAGTAGGATCTAACAGAACCACCCCTATGCCCTCCTCCAGGTTACTATCTCCTGTTGCATATAGGGTCCGGAAGTGGTCCTCCCATACGCTTGCAGCTATATTTGCCTCGGCGGCAACTACTGGCTCCGCCGAGCCCGTGTTTACAATTAACCAGAATTTACGCGGGTCTCTGGCTGCAAGGGCATTGGTTAGACTTATCCAGTTGTCATGGTCCCATTCCTCTTGTTTCAACCCAGGAAGAACTTTCAATCATGGGGGTAACAAGCAATCTTCTATGTTACAGTACTTTTACACCACCTTCCACATTCATGCCGTTGATGGCCAAAGACGCTATAGATACCTTTAATGAAGTGGTAGTGGAGGAACTTAAAGCACTTCAGAATATGACTAACAGAAAGAAAAAAAGGCACAGATATGTGGAAAAACAATATACTAAACTAATGAAAAAAATTGTGGAATAACTCCAACTCCAACCTTATCATTAATAAAGCTGATAAAGGAGGGAACATTCTTATCTGGCCCGAGTGTTATACATGGAAGAAGCTATGCGACACCTAAATGATACCTTTTGCTACTGTAAAGGGACTGTTAATGGCATTAAGAATCTGGAAGAGACTATTATCAATGAGTTGAATCAGTGGAGGAGGGACTTTTATGCAAACAAGAACATGGCTTTCTTAAGATGGATTTTCCGGTAACGCCAACCCTCTATTTTATACCCAAGATTCATAAGCAGATTACTCCGGTCCCAGGTCGACCAATCATTTCGGCCCAACGAAGTCTTATGGAACCGATATCCAAGTACGTGAACTACTTCTTGCATGATGCGGTGGAGAATTTACCCACTTATATTTAGGACACAGGCCATTTTTGATCAAAACTGACTAATGTTAAGTGGGAAGATGATTATGTTCTAATAGCCATGAACATGTGTGCATTTTATACTAGTAGCCACCATAAAGATGGCCTTTCAGCAGTAAAGTACTACCTAGACCAACGTAGTATCAATTATCGTCAACAAAAGGTCATGTTACTTAGAATGATCCAACTCTGCCTAGAGAACAATTATTTTTTATTTGACAAGACGATATATCAACAGTTGAGGGTTTTGGCCATGGGGGCGTGTTTTTCCCCTAACTATGCATGTTTACATGTTGGGTGGTGGGAGGAACACGTCCTCATCGGCACCCACAAGAGGTTGCATGATCTACACATTGTGAAGTTTTGGCGTTTTAGTGATGACATTTGTATGATTTGGAAGGGTACAGTAGAATCAGCTGAGGAATTTGTTAAACTAATCAACAGTAATGAACTCAACTTACAATTTACAGCAGATATTAGTAAAATCAATATCCAGTTTTTAGATGTTGAGATATACATTGATGGTCATGAAATCCAAACTAAAATGCATCGTAAAGTAATGGCAGGTAATTAAATCCTGCATGCCAGTAGCGCACACCTAGGTCACCTTATAAAAAGTATTCCATAAAGTGAATTTTTAAGGATGAGCAGGTTTTGTAGTTAACCTAATGACTTGGAGATATGCCAAACTGAAGTGTTTGAGAGATTTCTGACTAGAGGGTACAGTTTGCAAGACTTAAAGGAGGCCAAGAGCAAGGCAAACTGTCACTCTAGAGAGGAATATCTCAAGACTACTGACTCTCAGAATACTAAGAGAAGAATTAATGCTAAATCTGATTGGTGCACTCCTTTGGAACCTATTAGACTGATTACCACCTATAATACGGAAGAGAGAAAGGTCAGAGGAATTATCAATAAACATTGGCCCATATTGAAGACAGATATTATACTAGCGCAAGTGCTTCCCCTACAGCCTTCTATCACTTTCAGAAGAGGACCCTCGATGAGGGATGCGTTAGTGAAATCTAGCCCAGAGGTATTAGTCAGTAAGAACTGGCTTTCCAATAGGACAGGATTCCACAAATGTATTTCATGCAGAGCATGTAAATTTGGTGTAAACACCACAGAATCATTCCATATTTCAGTCCACTCCCAGTAAAATTCGGGGGCTATACACATGTCACACTGACTATGTTGTATATGTACTAGAATGTACCTGCAAAATGAAATGTGTCCGTAGCACCAAGTTACAAGCCTATATTCGTATTTTACAGCACCTTAGGGCTATTGTAAATTCTGATGACAACTACCCGGTAGCTTACCAATTTAAGCTTGTACATGACAAAAACCTAAAAGACTTGAGCTACTTTGTTATTGACTCTGGCCAATTAGCCCACCAGGTATCTCCAGTATGCGCCAGGGAGCTGCGTTGCAGAGAGGTGTTCAGAGGCCACTCCCCCTTTTTACAACACTCTGAAACGCAGCTCCATGGCGCTTACTGGAGGTACCTGGTGGGCTAGTTGGCCCCTAGGGGACCTCTGGATTGAAGAGGATTTCATTCCCTAACTTAAAACGTGCCACAAGGCATGTTTACACACATATCAGCTCAAGCCCCGCCCCCTAACTTCACCACTGTGCAAACGCGCCCCGTAGCGCGTTCTAAGTTGGGGGATTAAGTCCCCTTCCATACTGGGGTCCCTGGGGGCCAACTAGCCCACCAGGAACCTCCAGTATGCGCAAGGGTGTTGTGTTGCAGAGAGGGAAAAAAATGGGCATGGCCTCATTACACCTCTCTGCAACACAGCCCCCTTGGCGCAGAGAGGTGCAATGAGGGGGTGTGGCCTCCTCCCCAATCCGTTTTTTTTAAATGTACTTTTAAGAAAGGGGGCTGTGTTGCCCCCCTTCTTTTTCTTTTTTTGTAGCCCTGGGGACCCCATCCTCCAGGGCCTGCCCCCAAATTTTACAATTTTTAAAAGAAATTTGGGAAGGGGGCCCCCCTCCCCAGGGCTTTTTCAGCCCAGGGACCCCATCCCCTGGGGCATGGCTTTTTTAAAAAAAAAAAATCTTTTGGAGGGGGGCTGCCTTGCCCCCCTCCTGTGGCCTCCTATGGTCCCGGGGACCCCATCACCCAGGGCTGTTTTAAATTATTTTATTCTTTTTAGTGGAGGGGGGCCGTGTGACTTCCCTCCCAGGCCACTACTAGCCCCGGTGACCCCATCCCCGGGGCTGGCCCTCCCCATTGGGGGCGGTGGGGGGGTCCCCAATCCCCCCACGGTCCCGGTGGGCTCCGCATCCTGCAGGAGCCCACATTGCTTTTCCACATGGGAAGCAGCTAACATGCTGCTCCCCATGTGGAAAAGCAATCTGCTTCCCTATTTGGAATGCTCTCTCTTCCAAATAGGAAAGCAGTTTGCAATGACAGGGCGGGAGCTGCGGGGTCAATATCATTTAATCATTGCCTCCGGGATTAGGCCCCCCCCGGGGCCTTAAAAAAACCAAACATTTTTCTTTTTTTACCGCCTACGCGCATCCTGTGATTATTTGGCCTTGGGGTTCCTTGTGGGACCCCCTGAGCGGGCCTAGGGGGTCAGGATGTTTCTACCCTGCCCCCTTCTCGCGTTTTGCGAGGTTTTATTTTAGGTTTCTTGTGCCTCAGTTCTACCGAGACACAAGATGGATGCCAACACTTCCTAGTTTGGAGTGTTGACAGACAGTTGACAGCCAATTAGCATGCAGCTTGTGGTCGTAAGGGTACGCGTATGATCCTCGGAGGATATGCGTACCCTACTTCGTCCATAGATATATCTATGATTTTACTTTTGATTTTCTCTGAAACTACTGCACGGATTTACACCATTTAACAAAAAATTTAATCTGTGAACCAAACTCTACCTTTTTGTCAACTTTGGTGTATTTCCCTTCAGCAGTTCGGGCTGTAGCTGTGTCTAAAGGTCCCTATGGAAAATTTCATGGGGAAAACACGTTTTGGGACCCCCCTTTTTTCTCGGCTCCCGCTTGAGGAATCACATCGAAACTTTCAGGATAGAAGCGGAGCGGAACGCCCCATCTTCCTTGAGAATTTGGCAAAGATTTGCCAACCCACGCTAAAGTTATTCCAAATAGAATGTTGCGGATTTCCTATGGAAACTAGGTCCTAACTATAACTACCGACTGGCGCCCGCCAGTAGGTAATACATATATATATATATATATATATATATATATATATATATATATATATATATATATATATATATATATATATATATATATCCCAAATGAAAAGAAATGTCGAGGCCTTAATCTGAGGAACATCAGTATTTCTTTCAATTAAAAAATGCAGCATTGGTTTCTAATCCTTGCTCGTTACGACGGTCCCAGCAGCCTTGCTCACAGGTGAGCCAAAATGTGCTGCATAGTGATGGGGGCCTTAAATTCAAATGAGCATGTGACCTGCAGTGTAAACTTCAGTTTCCACAATGCACTTGTATTGTAAGTACAATCTGTGAAATGCAATGTTCGTATCTATGTTGCTCAATTGTGTCCATAATACATCACATTAAAGCATAGTCCAAGCGCACGTTTTTGAGTAGAAAAATAGTCACGTTTAAAAGCAAGGCTTCATAAGTATCCCCAAACTTAGCTCAGAATGTTGCCAGTACCTTTTCATTCGAGAATACTGCATTCTCCAGAAAGTGCCAGAGGAGACGATTCCCCTCCTGCTCCCTTTCTCACCCCTGTGTTTCAGGGCGGCCTCGTGAAGTCCAGAAGCAATTGACAGGTTTCCATAGAGCCCACTTTTATATATTCCCCTAATGGATGTGTAGTCAGTCAGTCTTGCAGTAACTGGACAGGTTGTCCATGAGTTACCCTAAGCATGACCCAAGGTAAAAGCTGCGCAGAAACATATCGATTAGTATAAATAAATAAATATATATATATATATATATATATATATATATATATATATATATATATATTCTCCACCAAAGCGATCCTCAGACTCTATGCGCTCAACTGTGGGTGCTCAGCAATGGGGCCGGATCAGGGCCCATTAACAATTTTCTCTCCAAAGCAGAGCGTGTATATTGAGATTTGTAAATATTGTGATTATACGTTGCAATTTTCAATTGAAATGTAATTGACTACTAGCCCCATAATGCACCCTTATTGTCAAACTGGGATAAAAAGTGGACATAGAAAAAAGCTCACTTACCGTGAACAAAGCCTGTGATGGCTGAAACGCTTTGGTCCGAGCTGGAGAAATAAAGTAAAGCAGTTTAAATCTTACAAACGCTGAGTGCCGCATCCTTGGAGGAAAAAAAATATATATATAATATATATATATATATATATATATATATATATATATATATATATATATATATATATATATATATATATATATATATATATATATATATATATATATATATATATATATATATATATATATATATACTAGCAGCCCGCTCCAGCGTTGCCTGGGGCAGAAGGGGGCTGGGGGCTGCATTTTTACCCCGGGGCAGAAGGTGGCTGGGGCAGCATGTTCTCGAGGGTTGCACCCGCTGCCTCCCGCCTCCCACCCGGACTCGAATTAAGTTAAGTAGCAGCCCCCCCGCCCGCCCCGCCTCCCGCCTTAAGTTAAGTAGCAGCCCCCCTGCCCGCCCCGCCTCCCGCCCGGACTCCATAAACATTATTTTTAAATTAGGTAGCAGCCCGCGCGGTGCACCCGCCGACTCCCTCCCGCCTCCCGCCTCCCGCCCCAGCAACGTACCTCTCACTGCCACTGCTCCTCCGGTTCTCGCAGCTCCTACCGGCGTTGTTGTCCTCCGCTCTTCATGGTTCTGGTCAACGCCACTCCTCCCCTCACGCAGACGTCGCTCATGTCGTCTGCTCTTCCTGGTTTTGGTAAACGCCACTCCTCCCCTCACGCAGACGTCGCGGCCGGCGCTAGTTGCAAGGGACTACTTTTTTTTAATTTATTAATATTTTAAAAAACGTTTTATTTTTATTTTTATGTAGTCTATGTCCTTCTGCTTGCCCTGAGGTTTTCTAAGATGTCTTGGGTGTGTAGATTGGCGCTGTAGTTCCCGAGTTTACCTTGCCTAAAGGTGCAAGTTCTCTCTTTATAATAGTAGTATAGATATATATATAAAGTATTCTGATGCAAAACATATGTAGAACAATGGTAATGAATATCATGAATATGGTGGTAATAGCGAAAACATAAATGTTTTCAGAAGCTAAGAAAGTGATCATTATATGATTTCAATAAACATTTCTTCCTGTATGGCCTGTCATCAACTTCTAAAAGCTAGAAAATCTCCCATCCTTGAGAGAGGAGATACAGAACCTGCATACTTCAACACCAAGGCTCTGCTAGGGCAAAACTGAATATAATGGTGGAACCAGAAAAGGAGATCAAGCACAAGACCAAAATTGAAAGCAATATAACCATCTCCTACTGCATAGTCATCCTTTCTTCCTCCTTCTCTCTCCTTCTACTTTGCTAATAGCTCTTTTTTTGGGCTATCAGGGTTGTTCTATCAATCAGATGCCCAATATATTGTGTTAAAAGATATGGTCATTGGCAAGAAAAGATCAAAACATGCTGTGGACATGGGCAAAAAGTCCTGATGTGCACTAATTTTCTACCACATTCAGATGGAAGGTGTGGATGTCCCCTTCAATCACATAGTTCATGACCATATTCCACATATTCTCGTATTTTATGTACATATTTTTATATTGCCTGCACACTTGACCGTTTATACACCCAGTAGCTCCTCTGCTTATCTTTCACTGATAGTGTTTGAATAAGTGTTTTTAATATTCTGCACGTAAAGGTCTAAATGACTAAGGGGCTCATTACGATGTTGGGCGGAAACTTTTCACCTAACACCGTCTTGGATTCGGAACCGGCCCACTCGCGGTCGGCGGTTCCATCCGAACGATTAGGATGGATCGTACACTGTTTGATCGGAGTTCATTGTTTCCTATGGGAGCCAGTGTTCTGCAGTGCTTAATTTTTGCTGGTGCTTTCCGGTGCTAAGCATACAGGGATAAGGCTGTTCACTAAATTCAGACAGGTCTCCCGGGTGAAGAGCTGATATTGCACGCAATTGTATGTCAAATAGTATAAATTGCATGCCGCAGCAGCAGTCCGCTTTATGAGGCACACTCAGAAAATGCCGGGGCCCCCGCCTCGTCATAAATTAGATGTCAGTCTACAGCATGCACTGCGCATGCAGGCTTGTGGTGAATGCAGCTAATACTATGTATCCTGTTCTGATACCCACAGCGCCGGTGAGGCGGGATGTAACGCAAAGTCTGCCCAAGGCGCAGCGGGGTGGGGGGGATGTCACCTCCGGGCCTGTTGCCAGTGCAGGAAGTTTGGAAAGAAGGCAGCGCTTGGTTTCTATGGGGAGAGAAGGAGTAAAGATAGGAAGAACTGGGCCGGGGGCATATTCACAAAGAGCCGTCCAGACACAGCCCAAAAAAACACAAATAATGTCGGGCTAGAGGCGGCACCTGGCAGAGCAGAGGAACTCATGCTGACTGCCTCCATAAATCTGGGACAGGAGACCCGGAGGTGACGTGACCCCCTCCACAAGTTTTACCAGGGCAGGGACTGGTATATTCCAAAGGAGGGGGTGAAGTAGACGAGGAATAATAAGGTAAATCATCTTTGGTTTTAGTTTCCTGAAAGTTTCCTTTGTCATTTCATGCTTTTATTTCAAGCCATGTTTTCTCTCTCGGGCTCTGTGTTTTTCTTTCACTTTCTTGTGGAAGGTTTTCTTTTTGTTCGGCTTGGCTGGGTAACACATGCCCTCGGGCGAAGGCCTAGTGTAGTTAGAAAAGTGCCATTCTGAAAAAGAAAACCCTTTAAAAATATCACAGAGTAAATAAACTACCCTGTGTTCATCAAACATTTATACTCACAGTAAGTGAACGACTCTTGTCGTCACAACCCCTGTTGAACAAACAGTGTCACAAACAGCAAGGACGCCCCTGTAAACGAAAACAAGCTGCACTCAGTAAACCTGCACTACTTGTATTCACCAAACAAATACCACACTAGCAACAGCATACCCGAGTAATCAAACAAAGGACACATTGAGTGAGTGTTTGTGATGGGGGATCCCTATGAAGGTAATGGTGGTGAACATATTTTGGGGTGTGTGAGGGAACTATGTTAGGCGAGTACATGCTCCTGATCTATTCACCTAGAAAAAATTATAGTTCACTGATTGTTACCAGCGATTTGAGTTTATTCTGTCGATTTGCTCAGAATTGATGTTTCTGATTTGCATATTTATATTGTTACTGATGCCTAGCGATTTAGCATCACGTTTGTAGGGCTTTTACAACAGGATGACAACCTTTCCGTTATTTACATGGACTGTGATTTCTTACTACTGCCTCTTTCGTTAAATGGTCATATTACGGACAGTGCTTGTAATTTTAAAGCTACTGAGCTGAGGGCAGCTTGCGGACAGCCAACCAATGCTAGAAATGAGTGGGATCCAGCAGTCCCCAATTGAGCTATGCTGAATACATTTAGTAGCACACCCACGTTCTCTTCTTTTTTTGGCTGGGAGCAGCAACCTGGAAAGAGAGAGGCCGGGTTTATTAATTTCATTTCCAACTAGTCCTAACACAAACGTCTGACTTAAACGGCGAGCGATCAGCCATTCTGTTTTTATGACTTTTATCTTGGGTGGGAGCTATCTGGAATCTAACATAGATGCCTGGGCCAAAAAAAAAAAAGATGCTCATTTTGTTGTCAACTTCACCAGTGTTGAAGAGACAATGATCTGGAGGCAGGTTTTTGACTTTGGTCAACCTTTTTGCAGTGTTCTCCCCAGAAATAGAATCACAGGAAACATCAAAGCTGGACATATGTCTTTATTGCCAACCTGCATAAGTGCAAGTAGACTCTCTGAGAAGAGTGTAGCATCTCACAGTAACATTCTATGCGGTCATATATGTAAGGTGGAACATGGAATGGAGAAAGGGTTCCAACATAGACAGTTCAATGGAAGCAACGGAAGGATAAGAACAAGCACACTTTCACTCTAAATAAACACCACCTCTTCACTAAAAAAATATCACACTCACTCACCACACTCACAGAAACTTCGGAAGTGCACCTCCCCTTTCACCCCTTTCAAGTCAGAAGATCCTCTCATTCAGCTTATTAGTAAATGTTGAGGCCTTGATCACTGAGTAGAGTTCCAAGGGTCTCCATGTAAAGGTTAAAGATGAATGGAGACCCGACAGACATCTGAGTGACTCTGCACTCAGGCAGTGGGTGCTTCTGCGTTCTTGATGTCCACATGTTAACAAACTGGTGTTGGTTGGATTAAACCAGTGGAGGGTGCTGGCAGCCAATCCCCTTTATGCTTCAGAGTATGAGAGCGGAATGGTCAACACAGTTAAATTGACAGATAGTTCATGAAGTTTTGGAGGCAGCAGTTATAGTTACCTGTGGTCAAGAGGGCATCTTCTGGGATTTGTGAAGAGACTGGCTTCGGTGGTGCGGCGCAATCTGAAATCTGATTTGTAGTTGAGCAGGAGAGGCCAAATGTTAAAAGAATCTAGAAGCTAGGCAAAGGTTGCTTTTTTGATAATAACGCAGATGGATGGTGGACAGGGGGGGGCAGTTTATTGTGGCTGGAAGTCAACAACACACCCCGGCTGGATCCCTATATGTGACATTTCCATGGTCTATTGCCTGGATGATGGATGTTTGTGTGCCATTATCACGGTTTTTGGCCTAGCCCTGGCCTGGATGCTTATGTGTGACATTGCCACGGCTTATGGCATGCTTTCTGGCCTGGGTGCTTATGTGTGACATTTCCATGCTTTCTGGCCTGAGGGCTTAAGTGTGACATTTCCACAGTTTATGGCTTGGGTGCTTGCTTATGTGTGACATTTCCATGGTTTATGGCATGGGTGCTTATGTGTAACATTTCCATGTGTTCTGGTCTGAGGACATGTATACCATTGTCACGGTTTATGGCTTGGGTGCCAGTTGAGGGTGTGGGTGGGGTCAATAGAGGAAGTGGGTGGAGCTAGTGATGGAAGTGGGTGGAGTCAGAAAAATGGTTGTGGCCTCCGACAAACATTTGAGCACCTGGACTTCATACTTTACAAAGTAAGCACTGGTGTTCTGGCTGACAACTGGCCGTAACACGGGCTCCTATGGGGAAATGTGGTATGTGCCGAAAACGCAGCATCTAGTCGCGGACACCCCATTGAGCCTGCCACACAGTACAGGGTTTTCTTGGGGCGTCCCTTTGGCACCCCCTTAGGCCCCAAGCCGAGACCGCAGGATGAAGGGGGCCGTGTTAGAGTCCCAAAAGTCACTTTCCGACAGCCTTTTCATGTCGGACAGGCCGACTTGGAAAGGCTGTTGGAAATCAACATAGTCATTTGTTGGTTGCAAACGCTGTCCATAGAGGTGAACGATGCGTTCCCCGATGTTGTTTCAACTGACACAGTGTTCTGACATGGTTTTTGGCTCTATTTCTGAGTGATCATGACTTTAAGCTTGCTAACATCTATAATCTGTATTCTTACCTTGTGTTGGCCCTTTTAAGCCCTTTCTTTCAGACCTAGAAGCATAAACTGGAGGATAGCTGCTTTATATGATGATAGATCCCTTATTCTTGACTCTAATCCATCTATTGCCTAGGGGCTTTGACATAATTATGTGTCCTTTCATCATCCTGCCTATAGTAGAGGGTGAATCCTGTAGTCCTGACTTTATATTACATATTGGTATGGTTTGTGTAGGTACTCTGACAGAGTTAGGTGTTATTTCATCCTTCTCAGACCTACAAGGCCCAGAACTAGAGAGACTCCATTTTGCTGTCTGTCCCTGCAGACTGAGATGCTTGCAGGGTAAAGGTAATGTTTTAGTTTTTAGCTGTTGTTCGTCCTAAGCGAACCGGAGAGAACCGGCCAGAGCTGAATCTAATCAAGAAGTGTCCCTGGGCTCAGGTCTCTAGACGAAACAAGCAGCTGATCACTGTGGGAGCGTCTAGAGCAAGGAGCCTGGTGCATGGACCTGGTGGGAGGAGGCTACTGGCTGGAACTTTCCACTAGAGGAGAGGATTCCATATTAGCGAAGTGCAGGAGAGGAGGGGTGTCAGTTTGGTTCTTGAAGAGTGAGAAGTAGGATGGTTGCTGGAGCTGAAGAGTACAGTTCAGTTCAATTGGTTTTCTGGAATGGAGAGAGAAGGCAGATAATTGCTGAAGCTGGAGAGAGCAGTCATATGAACAAAGTTGGAACTATCAGCTGGGGCTGCCAGTTTATCAGAATGCATTAAAGCAGATGGAGGAGTTGAAGCTGCCAGCTGGAGCAGTTGAGCCAGAGGAGTGAAGCTGTGGTGCCGGAGGGAGAGAGAGAGCCCTGATTCCACCAGAGAGAGAGAGAAACATTCCTTCTAATAGGGTGAGGTATTCTGAACTAGTTTGCTTTACACTTACACCTTAATCTTGTCTTTTATTTCCTAGGCTAAAGCCCCCTTATTGTATGTGTAATCCTTTTTCTTTCAGCGGTGTGACAGTCCCTGTTAGTTACATGTGGATGTAGTATAGTAATAAAGCTTTACAGAGACCCCGCAGATCTGTGTATGTGTCTATTCCCATTTTATTGATATTGTAATAAAGATACCCCAGTTCTTAGTGAACCAGTGTGCATGTGTTGTTCTTATGATAGAGCTAACCTTTCTTCTAACCAGATGCTGTGTAGCAACTGATGGATCAAAAGGGAGTAGGAGCGCTTAAATCAGGGAATAACTTTTGCATACAGCATGTGCCTCGTATTCTTGTTCAATCAGGGTAACCTGTTCTTCTAGTCAGGCATTGTTTTCATGAACGGATGTAATTCCCGGTCAGGTAAGTAGTGACTGAGCAATGAGGGAGAGAGGGGCCCCTTGAGGTGGAAAATAGATTGTACATCCTCTAATTTGGTAAGTTGTGGTATAATTCCTAATATTGTAGTATCATATCCCTAGTAGCCAATGAAAGATTCCTTCCAAAGGTATTCATAGGAAAGTGATCGTCGTTGGTCAGCGGCCTTAATGAGAACACTAGGGAGGATACTAGTGCTTAGATCCGCCGGATTGTGGATCGGAATGTGAGGGAGAGAACACTAGGGAGGATACTAGTGCGTAGATCCTCCGGATTGTGGATCAGGCTGTGAGTGAGAGAACACCAGGGAGGACACTGGTGCGTAGATCCGCTGGATTGCGGATCGGGCTGTGAGTAAGAGAACACCAGGGAGGACACTGGTGCATAGGCACGCAGGATTGCGACTTGCCGAGCGAGCACTGACTGTGGTCAGTGTGTAATGGTAACTAATCAGAACTGCCCCAGGGTAGATTAGTCTGGGCCCATGTGGTCGCGAGACTATGAGGTATGAGTGTGGTGTAGGGCATGGACGTCCTTAGTAATCAGTGAGTATTCCTAGTAATCCCTATAGATTTAGTGGTGTTTCTGATGATATGAGCTTGTATATTGGGAGTTCCCCATCCTCAGGTAGGTACCCAGGTGCCTGGACAGATGGGTCCTGAGGAGGGAGGTGGTTACGTTCCGGCTGGGTTCGAGGTGCTCTGAGGAGCTGATCCTATCTGGTCCGAGAATCCGGCCGTTACACACAGATACTCCGAGAGCCAGTCAGAACCAATTTGGAAGGACCGCGCGGTTTACTTTCCAACTGTGATCATCGTAATTGGTCGGGCGGATTGTAAACTGACCGAGTCGGTCAGGAGGGTTCCGACGCAGTCTAGGGAATTCTATCTTTTGGGCAGGGGCGTTCCGTCTGACATTGTAATCGGCCCATAAATATTTAATTGAAAAAACAATTAAAGATCAAGACCTACACAGTCAACAGTCAATAGTTGTCATATGTCTTTTGTGAATGCCAGTGTCTTTGCATGCCTTTTGGAACTTGCTCGCACTGAGAGAAGTAAGAAAGGTGCTCTTGTGATCATAACTAATGGTAGAAATGGTCTTTTGTGAAAATGTACAACAATTACTCTTGTTTGCAAGGCCTAATACATTAGGCTTACCATAATACGGTAGTCGTGAACACTTATGAAAAGCAGAAATGAGTACTACTAAAATATATGCAACAGAAGTTAAAACATTGGTGAGCTATCTTAGTTGCTAATAATAAAACAGAAGCATAACATTGTATTACTTAAGTGCCATAATGTGAAGCAAAGGAAATAAATCAAAGGTTGGAGACCATATGTCAAGACAGGACAACACATTTGAAAATATTGAAGGGCATGCAAATTCTTCCCAAAGGTGACCTCTTACTGTTCACCTTCCAAGAGCCTCTTTGCATATACAACAATATTAGTGATATGACACGGGCACACAGACGATGGCGCTCCCCCTTCCTATTGCCACACCTACATAGAAATGAGGTATCTACATTGCACAGTTGCAATATGTGTGCAATAGGTTTTCCAGAAAGGGCTGCACAATCATCTGTAGCACCGTCTGACATAGGAATGTGCCACAGAGATACAAAAAGCATTTGCAAATATTTGCTACACAATTAGGGCTCCGAGGTAGCCAAACCCTATAAACGTACAAAGCAGCATTCATTCTTTTTTAATAACTTCACTTTTGTTATTGTTGTCGGACTATAGTATATTTTAAGAAGGAATTTTAATAAACCAGATTTAGGTTTGGGTAAGGATCTGAATTCTTCACAAGGGCCAAAACATGAGATGACAAGTGGTTGTGTCAATTCTGGTGACGACTTCTGCTTCGCAACACATTTATCTTTTTGTCTAAGGTCCTGTCAAATTTCATACTGAGATCTTAATAAATATGAAGGATTTAAAATATTTCATTTGTAAGGCAAAACTATTTCCATCAGCTGAGTTTTAACAAATGGAATAGCCGTCAGCGTCCTGTCAATGTTTTACTTTTAAACCGTTTTCAATTACTCTTCACTCAGCTGAGCAGGTAATGTTTATTACTCTTTGAATGCTTTTATTTTCACAGTATCCAACATTGTCATATTTGTGCATTCCTTTTTTTTAGAGAACGTTGATGTTAAATTAATGATTGCATAGAGGTATTGCTGAGTCCCAGGCTCTAAGCCAATGCATGAGCCTTCTAATCTTGCTTCTAATTTTTCAACAGTTAATTAAAACCCTTTTTTAGTAGCAAACACACTGCCCAGTCGCAGAAGTGATAAAGGCAGTGGGTAACTTAAGATAAATGTAAGCTTTACTTACCTTTGTGCACACAATGAGAAATGTATTTGCTGGATCTACTGTTCGTACTTGTAACTTACAGAATCTGTAGGCATTTTGATATTCCCTTCATTCAGATATTATTTTTTATTGAGAACTATGTCTTTGTAAAGGGTTTGATAGAAATCAAATACTTCTATAACGTTTGTTTTAGTTGGCTAGAGCCAGCCTTCAACCAAGTTGCCCAGTATCAAAGTTTAGGTCAAAATCAACAGGGGTATACCCAAATGACCCTTTTATACCTGGGCATGGGACGTAATTATAAACAAGACAAATGGTATAAAGGAAAAAATGTACATACAAAAGAACATATACAAAGAATAAATATAATCTTCCCTGGCCGGGTGACACAGTCTCACGAGGTAATTACAAGATAATCTACAAATAATCAATATTATACATTTTTGAAACACACAAACCTCACACTTGACAAAGTGCTAAAGAACAGGTCAAAATCAACAGGGGTATACCAAAATGACCCTTTTATACCTGGGCATTGGACATAATTATGAACAAGACAAATGGTATAAAGGAATAAATACAAAACATGTACTGAGTTGAGTACATTTAATTGACCCTCTCCACAATTATTATTCTTGAAGAATATATCAGACCAAAGTTATATCCTACATGAATAATAGCACCTAATCAATGAAATAAACACAAAATATGATATATATCACACCATTCTGTACATAAACAAAAACAACATAAAATATAACAAAATTACGCTAACAAAATTATTCTCACTAGTGTCGTCCATACAATTCTGGACAGACCACTAATAGGAAGTCCAGGTGACACACTTAAAGGTTAGTCAACTAATCCAATCTTTCTAGTGTGACACCCTACAATTTAAAGCATCACTACAATTCTATTGACTCTTCCTTATTAGTGTCAATTCAGGTTACTAGTCCCTGATGTTTCTCCGCCCAATAGTTCGTACCAGAAAGGAAAGGGCAGGCCATATCAGAAACACGCTGGGAGATCTCAATCACCAACCAGGGCCAAAGCCATATGTTGGAGATATGACGCGGGGGAGTGTTCATGGGGCTCCTCATGCAAATTCCAGCACGCATGCTCTGGATGTGGAGGCAGGCACCCAGGGGCTTCCAGAAAAACGTACCTGTGTGGTCCAGACATGTATCAAAGTTTAAGCAGGATTACATGTGTAAAACATAAATTCCTTTGCTCGATTCATCTCCAATTCAGGAAATTTCTTAAGACTAACCTATTCTAACTGTGTTACTTTCTGCCTGTTATACTGGTACTCATGCTGAGACACAATTCGCGGGGTGATTCGCGAGCATAATAATTTAAATAACATAACAATCTCAATACTCCTAAATTATGTGTTTGTCATTTTAAAAGCTCAATATTTGTTGCTATTTCAGAAAACTAATTTTTAAGGATAATGTTAAATTGCATTTTTTTAATGTTTACACCTAAAAATTCATTAGTATTATTGTTACATTTCCAATCCCAACTTTTGACTCTTTTTTTTTTGCCTTTGGGCAAGGCCTGATTGACCGTATCAGGCATTAGTCGTTTCTCTGGAAGGGTGGAAAGGTGTAGGAGTGTAGCAGTTTTAAAAGCACTGCAAAGTTCTTGTACACCAAGCAGTTTTCGGGCAACAATAAAAATGTCAAGATACTGTACTTTCTGGAGAGTGATGGGAGGTTTGTCTAGTGGCAATTTTGACTCATCTAAGGTAGCGCAGAGGGTTAATATTCCTGCTGCAAAGAACGTGTACATTGCACATCAAAGAACACTATTTTCTGTGCTTAGTTCAGTGGGTTACTGCTTTTGTCACAGAAATTCTTTTGTTACTGTGCTTTTCCCAAGTGGCAAACGTTTTCTAGCACAGTGAGCTATGAACTGGCATGAAAGAGCTCCATGCAAACTGCATGGTACTGCAAATGCTTATTGGAAAATGTGGTATACGAAATAATTCGACATTTTACTGGGGATTGTGTTAGCAATTAGTGCAAACAGTATAATGTCTGAGATAGTGTTTCAAAATCCAAGTGTAGTCTATTGTCTCTTATTTATGAAATAAAATATCCTCTGCCGCACATTCTATGTATATTATAAGTCAAAGAGTAGTTCCTTTTTAAGATCATGGAACTCCAAGGTGACTTTCGCTATTATTTTAATGTATAGCATAGGGTATTTAGTTTCTCATAATAGATGGTTACAAAATTTCCCTTCCGCCAACGTTTAAATCCTTGCTCTTTTGGTTCTTCATATGAATATGTTTGCAAATATGTAAATTAAATATGAACACTGCAAGGTAAAATTGATTAGACCTATAAGCAACGACTGCCTAACTGCAAAAACATATTACACAAAGTTTGCAATAAGTAAATAATTGCTATAATTCATAATGTGCAGCAACATGCAAAGAGATTCCTACTTTCATGTCATGAACTAATTAAAAAATAAGCAGTTAGCCATAAAGAGCTAATTCATGATTTTGCTTGTTATTTAAAAAATGTAGCTAAACATACCTGGAAGCTATTTCTTGTTCTTAGAGCGGTTGTAATATCACTGCCTGACTTTCCTTTGACACTTTATTCTGGCTCTAACATTAATCATGGAACATCACATCTGAATTCTAATACGTTATTGCAGTTGAAGAGGTATGCCCCCTTCTTATGACAAGGGACTAGTGATGTCACAGCCAGACTGTGATATATGCGTAAAGTACCCCCAACTGTACATTAAAAGGAAATTACATGTCACCCAGGAGTTCCAAGACCAAATAGAGGAACGAGGCAGAAGGCTGAATTCCTTTAGAAGGTTAATGAGCTCTGAGGTGGCTTGCAATATGCTTATCATGTACGGAAGGGGTACTTTATTCTTTATAATTCATGATCACACCATTACGTTTCCCACAAACCACTTAAATCCTTGATGCCTAGTTCTTTCATATGAAAGAGAGATCATGTTTGCAAACATGAAGAATAATAAGACAATCTCCAGGGGCCATTTTAAATACATAAAAAGCTGCTATTTGTTGCAAAAAGATATTAGGAGCAGTTTAATAGTAGTTTAAAAAAAGTGCAGTAGAAGCATGAAGAGAGATTTCAACATTTCCGTAACTATCCAAGGAGTGCAAAAAATAAGCATGTGTCATACATATCTCTTTTCTTCTTTTCAATCAATGTACAGGTAGAAAAACAGACCAAAAGAAAGAAAAACAATGTTTCCTTTGTCATTCTTTAAACAGCTGCTTTAATTATGCTACGTGACCTGACATTCCTTTACCCTCAGCAGCTGGCTCTGTCAGCAGGCATTGAGACATCAGAACTCAACTGTAATAATTTTGCTTTTGGTGCCTTTGTCGTTTAACCACAGCTTGGCCCAAGGTACTTTGTAATAATAGTGAAATATGTATTTGGTCTACTCCATGTTATTGAAAAGCAAAATTAAATGTGAATACTATAAAGCTGAACAGAGAGGATGTTTGGTGAATTAAACAGGTGTTCACGTGTGAGTGTCATTCCACAGTCCATATTACACAGCACTGCAATATTTTGGAGGCAGTAAACATACTGCAGAATGGGGCAGATGTGTCCAATCTTACCATCTCTTCTAATTACGTTTGGAATTTTGCTAAATAGCCAAAGTCAGAGAGAAATGTGATGTTCTGCCAACCTGTCATGGTTCATTTCTCTATTCAGATACATTCATATGTTTTATTCAGTGGGAATCATTGCTTTTCTCCCAATGGTGTAAGGAAAAGGGAAAGCAGACTCTTGCAGTACTTAATTTGTAAACTATGAAGTCCATGTGCTCAAATGTTTGTCAGAGGCCACACCCATGTTCCTGGCTCCACCCACTTCCATCACTTGCTCCACCCACTTCCTCTATTGGCCCCACCCAAACCCTCAACTGGCACCCAAGCCATAAACCGTGACAATGGCATACATGTCCTCAGGCCAGAACACTTGGAAATGTTACACATAAGCACCCGTGCCATAAACCATGGAAATGTCACATATAAGCAAGCACCCAAGCCATAAAATGTGGAAATGTCACACTTAAGCCCTCAGGCCAGAAAGCATGGAAATGTCACACATAAGCACCCAGGCCAGAAAGCATGCCATAATCCGTGGCAATGTCACACATAAGCATCCAGGCCAGGTCTAGGCCAAAAACCGTGGAAATGGCACACAGACATCCATGATCCAGGCCATAAACCATGGAAATGTCACATATAGGCATCCAGCCGGGGTGTGTTGTTGACTTCCAGCCACAATAAACTGCCCCCCGCTCCCCACCACCCACTTGCAGAATTATCAAAAAAGCAGCCTTTGCCTAGCTTCTAGATTCTTTTAACATTCGGCCTCTCCTGCTCAACTACAAATCAGGTTTCAGATTGTGCTGCACCACTGAAGCCAGTCTCTTCACAAATCCCAGAAGATGCCCTCTTGACCACAGGTAAATATAACTGCTGCCTCCAAAATTTCAGGAACTATCTGTCACCTTTAACTGTGTTGACCATCCCGCTCTCATACCCTGAAGCATGAAGGGGAATGGCTGCCAGCGCCCTCAACTGGTTTTGTCCAACTGACACCAGTTTGTTCACATGTGCACATCAAGAACCCAGAAGCACCCACTGCCTGAGTGTAGAGTCACTCAGAGGTCTGTTGGGTCTCCATTCATCTTCAACCTTTACATGGAGACTCTTGGAACTCTACTCAGTGATCAAAGCATCAATATTTACTAATGAACTGATTGACAGGATGTATTGCCTTGAAAGGGGTGAAAGGGGAGGGGCACTTCCGAAGTTTTTGTGAGTGTGGTGAGTGAGTGTGATATTTGTTTGGGGAAGAGGTGGTGTTTATTTAGAGTGAAAGTGTGCTGGTTCTTATCCTTTCTTTGCTTCCATTGAACTGTGTATGTTCTTAGATGTTGGAACCCTTTCTCCATTCCATGTTCCACCCAATATATATGCCTGCATAGAATGTTACTGTGAGATGCTACACTCTTCTCAGAGAGTCTACTTGTACTTCTGCAGGTTGGCAATAAAGACGAATGCCCAGCTTTGGTGTTTCCTGTGATTCTATTACTGAGGAGAACACTGCAAAAAGGATGACCAAAGTCAAAAACCTTCCTCCAGATCATTGTCTCTTCAGCACTGGTGAAGTTGACAACAAAATGAGCACCTTAGCTTTTTTTGGCCCAGGCATCTATGTTAGATTCCAGATAGCCACCCAAGATAAAACTCCAAAAAACAGAATGACTGATCGCTCGCCGTTTTAGTCAGACGTTTGTGTTAGGACTAGTTGGAAATTAAATTAATAAACCCGGTCTCACACTTTCCAGGTTGCTGCTCCCAGCCAAAAAAAGAAGAGAATGTGGGTGCGCTGCTAAATGTAAAAAAAAAAAAGAACAACTAATGTCGAGGACAGCAATGATCCTGCATCCTGCGTTTCATCAAGTCTATAGACTGTTCCCCATAACACAAAAGTTTATCGCAATAAATGCATAGAATTTTAACTTTAGCAAAGTCAGAATCAATATGTGGGTGTGGACTGCTTGCTGACAACCTTGCTGTCACAGTTGATGTGCTTGGTGTAGCAGCAGGTGGGTTCTCGTGCAACCTCCGTCTTGCTGCTCGAGCAAAGTTCTTGGGGTGCAAATTCTTCTCGTGTCGCACCATATTTGCTGTGCCAAAGGAATATTTTTTACATGGATCACCCCTTGAAAGAGTTGTTTCGCAAATTTTACAGGTTACTTTTGGAGCATTAACCTTTTTTTGACCTTCTGGAAAAGTGAAAAACTTCCAAATTAGAGCTTCTTTCCTCTTCTTTGGAGGTTCTTCAGGAATGAAATCTCCCTCTTCGAAGAAAGTCAAAGTCAAACAATTATAATGGGACGGAACTTTCGACAGTCGCAATAGGAAAAGTTATGAACCAATTAAATCTCTACTTTTTAAGTCACATGGCTTTGCGTACGCTTATGATGCGCAACTCTTTCAATTCGAGTATGCATGATGTTCTAAGGCGATTTCTGTATTTCTTTTTAAAAGTAATATATGATTATTACAAGTATTTAAAAAAATTGATAGTTATCCCAAATGTCTGCCCTTAGTATGTACATTAAAAACATGTATGTTTTAAACCAAGTAGAAATATTGCCCCCTTTTGCATACAGAACGCCGTACATGATGTCACAGCGAAGCTTTAATGCAATGCGTAACGTCAAAGCATATTCGTACCATATGCGCGGGTACACCCTGAGTATGATAAGCAGTACAAACTATGGTGCGATCACCCTCTCAGTGACAAAATAGAGCTCAGGCCGCGCTAAGGAGAATGATTAGAAGTGCTGACTCATTGCAGATCCGATACTGGGCCTGCCTCTGTGTACATTATAACACGGCCCCCATCTCTCTCTGTAGTTAATTGTTAGTGCACACACTCATACTTGCACATGCGCAGGGCACGCCCGCCCGCACTACACACATGCCACCAACTAGCATGCTTGCTATCATTTAGCCTGGAAACCAATACATTAGCCAATGGGATGTCCCTCAGGCCATCATTCTTGCAGACCGCGAAAACGCTACAAATAACGGCCCAGGGCTTGGTTTGGTCAGCCCCCACAGTTCCAATATAATGCGGGCACTGACGTGAGCACGCTCTCTTTTGCCTGCTTCTGCTGCGATGACACACAGACTGTCAAAAACACCCTAGATTCAGCAAAACCACAGCCTTTCAAGACACAACAAAAGACGACAAAAACAAAGGTAAGAGAAGACGTCAGAACATCAGCCTCCACTGTAAATTGTATATGCATGATACTATTTTTTTATCCTTCATATGGTTTTCCTACCCCTCAATGGTTTTAAATTGTACTTACATAATTGAAATATTTCTTTATAAGTCACGAGGTCCTATACACCTCTAATCTTAAAAATTGTGCGTGCATACATTTCTGTGTCGTATTTCTGTACTACGCCACTTGCTTAGGCCTCTATTATTATTATTAACTTGTGCATCCATGATAGTATTTTTTTTTCTGCATCACAAGGCCGTCCCAGGCCTCTATTAACTTATTGATCTTCCTGTGTTTGCTGGAGCTGCAACAGTCTTAACTACGGAATATTAGGAACCCACATTAAAATTCACGTTTGCCAGTAGTTATGCAACTCAGTTTACGATGACTAATCAAAATGTCCTTTTGTTTCCTTCAGCAAACATCGTTCAGAACAACCACGGCCTATCAAGCAACAGCAATGGAATTCTCTGCAACTTATGGAATATACTTTGACGTATAGAAGCAGAGTTCAGGTGGAGTGGTGAACTCCGGTGGCCGCACTCTTTATACAAGGTAAGCATAGCAGCCTACATATATAATGCCTTCATAGCAATGCATTAGAAATAAGTCAGCATACCGGGCGTCAGTAACGCAGAAGGCACTTCCATATAGACACCACTTGAACGCGGCACTATAACAACTGAAATATAACAACTGAAATATACCAGGTACACTGCACTCGTAAAACTGTAGTGTTAGCTTTATTTGTGAAATGAGAGAGGGCCATATTATCAAGCCTGGGCGACAAAATTATCGCCAATTTATCGGCAGGAAAGTGGCGATAATGGGTTTGATAATATGCTCTATGGAATTCCAATCGAAGCTCATGTTAGATGTGAAGGGCATCAGACATGAGCTTCGATTGGAATTCCATTGAGCATATTATCAAACCCATTATCGCCACTTTAGCGACACTTTCCGGCCAATAAAGTGGCGATAATTTTGTCACCCAGGCTTGATATTATGGCCCAGAGTGCGTACTGTACAGCAGCTTCTTTTTAAATTCTATAATTACCTCCGAGCAGTGACAACAGATAGGTTACAACAGTCTGACAAACAGATCTACAACCTTATTACACCACTTTTGAGTCACTTTTAACATGAGTAAAGTGATGCAAGGAAAAAATCTCAACTCCAGACTCTGCGACACAGTTTCAATGTTGTTTTCTCGCTCTTGCTCTGTCTCACTCTCTGTGACATCATTTCTCTTTCTCTCTTAAACTTAGACACTGCTGTCTTCGACGTGTAGACGTGTAGAAGAATTGTTCAGAATAAGTTGTGACACCAACTGCCTGAAATGTTTACCCGCAAGGTTTATACAACGGTACACACAGAGGCCTAGATCTACAAAGCCTTCACTGGAATGCATTAGAAATAAGTCACCATAACGGGCGTCAGTAACGCACTAGGCACTTCCATATAGACTCCACTTGAACGCAGCACTATAACAGAACTGGAATGTACGAGTCACACTGCACAAGTAAAACTGTAGAGTTACCAAAACATGTAGGGGCATAGTATCAAGAACAGCGATAAAATTATCACTGTTTCAGCGGCAAGAAACTGCAGATAAAGCGGCGATATTGGGCTTGATAACATGCCCTTGTAAATTCTCATAGAAGCCCAGGTTAACACCAAAACCTGCACTTCTATGGGAATTCACAACAGCATATTATCAAGCCCATTATCGCTGCTTTAGCTGCAGTTTCCTGCTGCTGAAATAGCGATAATTTTATCGCCGTTCTTGATAATATGCCCCATAATGCTTCAGCTCATTTACTCACATCTACATAATTCTAAACTCTAATTTTCTTTTTTCTTTTGCAGATTACCAATCGGACACCTTTTGGAATCCATTTCACAATTTGTTTATAACATTGTTTGAGTTATTTTTCCAGTTCTAATATAGTTATAATTAAGTTTCGTTTATTGTTTAACAAAAGTTAATTAATTTAAAAAGCTACATGCTTCTTTTATTTTGTGGGGGAGGGGTATGACGGCGCCCAATAAAAATAATGTTGAAATACTATAGTAAGATATTCAAGACTAGGAGTTCTAACTAACAGATATAATAAAAAACATGGGTGAGAAACTACGAAAATGGCGATGGACGGAGTACGTAATCAACGTTTGGCGCCTCGGCGCTACCTTTCAAATACATATATAAAAAAATATGACTATTAATACTGTACAAAAGTACAGCAGCGGATGACACACACGAACCGGGAAAAGAAAGCGACAGATTTACTGGCTGATACAAAGAAAGGTTTGCTTGTTGAACTTGAAGAAAAAGAAAACGTGGACTTCGAAACGACGCTGAGCATGCGAAGGGAGTACAACTGCTACACCAAAAAAAAAAGGAAAGCTTTACATACTATCATAAAAATGAAAGAGCATTTTATCAACAAAAGGCGATACGTTATCGCCGCTTTTATCGACAGGAAACTGCAGATAAAGCGGCGATAATAGGCTTGATAATAGGCCCTTGTAACTTCCCATAGCAGCCCAGGTTCTGGTACTAACCTGGGCTCCTATGGTTATTCACAAGGGCATATTATCAAGCCCATTATCGCCGCTTTATCAGCAGTTTCCTGCCGATAAAAATGACGATAATGTATCGCCCTTTGTGGATAATATGACTCATTGCTCTTTTTTTGACTATTAAACTTAGGTGCATATTATCAAAGACCGGTGTTACAATTATCGCCGTTTTATTGGCAAGAAACTGCCGATAAAACAGTGATAATTACCATCATAATACGGCCTTGTTATTTTCCATAGAAGCCCATGTTAACATCAGAACATAGGCTTCTATGGCAATTATTAAGGACGCAATATCAAGCCCACCCTCCCAACATTAATAAAAAACCATAGGCCCTTCTAACTTCCCATAGCAGCCCAAGTTCTGATGTTAACCTAGGCTTCTATGGTTATTCACAAGGGCAAATTGTCAAGCCCATTATCGCCACTTTATCTGCAGTTTCCTGCCGATAAAAACGACGATAATGTATCGCCTTTTGTTGATAATATGGCCCATTGCTCTTTTTTTTTACCAGTAAACTTAGGTGCATATTATCAAGGACCGGTGTTAAAATGATCGCCGTTTTATTGGCAGGAAACTGCCAATAAAACGGCGATAATGAGCTTCATAATACAGCCTTGTTATGTCCCATTGAAGCCCATGTTAACACCAGAACATAGGCTTCTATGGGAATTTACAAGGACGTATTATCAAGCCCACCCTCCCAACATTAATAAAAAACTCCACACAATGCAGGTACCCGGAGCTAGAGGTCATTTTACATATCACTGCCCCAGAAAAGTGGCGTTCCCCGCGATGTGTATGGGGAGAGAGAGAGAGAGAGAGCTCAAAAAGACCGGTGTTACAATTATCGCCGTTTTATTGGCAAGAAACTGCAGATAAAACGGCGATAATGACCATGATAATACGGCCTTGTTATTTTCAATAGAAGCCCATGTTAACACCAGAACATAGGATTCTATGGCAATTAACAAGGATGTAATATCAAGCCCACCCTCCCAACATTAATAAAAAAAACATAGGCTCTTGTAAATTCCCATAGCAGCCCAAGTTCTGATGTTAACCTAGGCTGCTATGGTGATTCACAAGGACATATTATGAAGCCCATTATAACCGCTTTATCAGCAGTTTCTTGCCAATAAAAGCGACGATAATGTATCGCCTTTTGTTCATAATATGGCCCATTGCTCTTTTGTTTGACCAGTAAACTTAGGTGCAAATTATCAAGGACCGGTGTTAAATTATCGCAGTTTTATTGGCAGGAAACTGCTAATAAAACGGCGATAATGAGCTTCATAATACGGCCTTGTTATTTCCCATAGAAGCCCATGTTAACACCAGAACATAGGCTTCTATGGGAATACAAGGACGTATTATCAAGCACACCCTCCCACCAACATTAATAAAAAATTCCAGACAATGCAGGTACCCGGAGCTGGAAGGTCATTTTACATATCACTGCCCCAGAAATGTGGCATTCCCCGTGACGTGTACCGGGAGAGAGAGAGAGAGAGCTCAAAACATATTTTTATGAAAAAAGACCAGAGGGGTGCCTCTCACGGAGACTGCGGGGAGTAGAACCATACCCCCCGCATACTTCAAAATAAAACCTGAGGAGTGCTGTTCCCCAGTGCTTGGGGCACCTTACATGCCCCCATTATACAGAAAAATTGACCCCGTAATTTGCCCTCCCGGGACCTAATGAATAAAACAGACTTCTACTTTTTGTCTCCTTTTCCACCGCGTACAAGTACTGCACGAGTACCCCGCCATTTTCTATTTTAAAAATTGAGCCTAAAGATCCATGTACCACCCCCTGACCAAGACCATAGCCTCAGAATCTTTCCACTTGCCTGTTTCCTTATTTCTCAACTTTGTTTTACTGTTTTCTTGTGACTCTCCTCTCCGGACAAGCAACATGGCGGCCAACACTTCCTGGTCTGGAGTATTGACAGCCAATCAGCATGCAGCTCCTGCTCATAATTGTACGTATTTCCATACACGTATGCTGCGATTTTTCTTTAAAAAATAAAATAAAAAAATACAGCCTAAACATCCATGTACGACCTCCTGAGCAAGCCTAGAGGGTCAGAATGTCTCTAGCCTACCCCCTTCCCTTATTTCTCAACTTTTTTTTTACTGTTTTCTTGTGACTCTTGTGATGGCCGCCTACACTGCCTGGTTTCGAGTGTTGACAGACAGTTCACAGCCAATCAGCATGCAGCTCGCGCTCGTAATTGAACAGATTTCAGTACGCGTGCTGAACTCCGTCTCTAGATATCGATATGTTTTTACTTGCAATTTTCTCAGAAACTACTGAACGGATTTACACCATTTAGCAAAAAGCACAATCGGCGAACAGAACTCTACCTCTCTGCCAAATTCCGTGTAATTCCGTTCAGCCGTCCTGGCTAAAGGTCCCTATCGAAAATTGCATGGGGAAAACATGGTTTGGGACCCCCTTTTTTCTCGGCCCTCGCTTGACGAATCACCCCCAAACTTTCAGGGAACCGAGCAGGCCATTGTCTTGGAGAAATTCGCGAAGATTCGTCTACTGGCAACAAAAAGAATTTTGTGAATTTCCTATGGAAACTAGGCCCTAACTATACCTACATTATATATCCCAACAAAAGACTCAACAACTCAGTGAAGTAAGAATATGAACACTACGACCATGCAGATGGCCACGCCCCCGTGGGGCGGGGTGTCAAGACATTTAGGAGGTGTTGACGAAACTGTTGTAGCACTTACCTGAAAGCCCACAAGCCCTTGATGAAATGCTGCTGTCACGAAACGCGTCGGGCTGGACTTTGTTTAAAGTTGGAAGGCACCTGGCTGTTTCCTTTGCTGTCCTTCAAATAAAGATTTTTGCTGGAATTTAAGTACTCGTGTGGGCTCCCCATTTTGCAGGCAACACGAATGTTGGATTGTTAGGCGGCATTGCCTTAGCCGCGGGGAGAGTCCTGCTTCACTCGCTGTGAAGACCCGCTGCAGTGTCACACGACGAGGCAGCTAAAGGAACGAGTACACAGCTATTTGAAGGAGTAAGAAGGCGTTTGAAGCGACGCAAGTGTTCTCTGCAACTCCACTTGGAGCTTATTCCTTCAATTATCAGGAAGCCTCGACAACTCACTGAAGTAAGAATATCAACACTACGACAACCAGGAGGCCATGAAACTGTTGTAGCACTTACCTGAAAGCCCACAAGCCCTTGATTACGTGCTGCTGTCACGAAACACGTCGGGCTGGACTTTGATTAAAGATGCGAGGCACCTGGCTGTTTAATTTGCTGTCCTTCAAATAAAGATTTTTGCTGGAATTTAAGTACTCGTGTGGGCTCCCCATTTTGCAGGCAACACAAATGTTGGATTGTTAGGTGGCATTGCCTGAGCCACGGGGAGAGCCCTGCTTCACTCGCTGTGAAGACCCGCTGCAGTGTCACAAGACGAGGCAGCTAAAGGAACGAGTACACAGCTATTTGAAGGAGTAAGAAGGGGTTTGAAGCGATGCAAGTGTTCTCTGCAACTCCACTTGGAGCTTATTCCTTCAATTATCAGGAAGACTCGACAACTCACTGAAGTAAGAATATCAACACTACGACTACCAGGAGGCCATGCGGATGGCCACGCCCCTGTGGGGCGGGGGGTCAAGACATTTAGGAGGTATTGACGAAACTGTTGTAGCACTTACCTGAAAGCCCACAAGCCTTTGATGAAGTGCTGCTGTCACGATACGCGCCGGCTGGACTTTGTTTGAAGATGCGAGGCACCTGGCTGTTTCCTTTGCTATCCTTCAAATAAAGATTTTTGCTGAAATTTAAGTACTCGTGTGGGCTCCCCATTTTGCAGGCAACACGAATGTTGGATTGTTAGGCGGCATTGCCTGAGCCACGGGGAGAGTCCTGCTTCACTCTCTGTGAAGACCCGCTGCAGTGTCACACGATGCGGCAGCTAAAGGAATGAGTACACAGCTATTTGAAAGAGTAAGAAGGCGATTGAAGCGACGCAAGTGTTCTCTGCAACTCCACTTGGAGCTTATTCCTTCAATTATCAGGAAGACTCGACAACTCCCTGAAGTAAGAACATCAACACTACGACTACCAGGAGGCCATGCGGATGGCCACGCCCCCGTGGGGCGGGGTGTCAAGACATTTAAGAGGTGTTGACGAAACTGTTGTAGCACTTACCTGAAAGCCCACAAGCCCTTGATGAAGTGCTGCTGTCACGAAACGCATCGGGCTGGACTTTGTTTAAAGATGTGAGGCACCTGGCTGTTTCCCTTGCTGTCCTTCAAATAAAGATTTTTGATGGAATTTAAGTACTCGTGTGGACTCCCCATTTTGCAGGCAACACGAATGTTGGATTGTTAGGCGCCATTGCCTGAGCCGCGGGGAGAGATCAATGCAACTAAAGTGGAGTGCAAGATTTGCCAAACTGTTCTTTTTCGTGGTGACCGTACAAAAAATATAGTTTTCGGAACACCACGATGATTCGGCATGTTCAAAGGAGGCACCCCCAGAACTATGCCCTGGAGAGTGTCAGAGACCTGGCACGTAATGCCCCAAGCGATGGTGCTTCAACTTCCACCGGAGGACAAACATCATCGGGGAAAGGAAGATCAGTGGAGTGATACCCAATATTCAGTATCAACATAAGGTGTAAGCAGTGTAATGAACTGCTTTGTGTTGGAGAGCAGAGTATCCTCCTGATTGTTCGCAAAAGGGAAGAATACCGCTGCCCTACCCAGCCCTAATTTTTCCCCTTTTTGTGCTCCTGTTGAGTAGTTTGACATTCCCAATTTTTGTTTTTGTTCTGATAAAAATACCCCAAAAATTTAAAAATGTTCGGAAAAAGAAAAAAAAAACTAAACTAAAAAAGAAGAAAAAAACAGTTATTTTTAGAACTACCTCCAATACTCCAAAAAGAGCTTAATTCTTTATATATTGTAAAGGAGTGAGTGAAGTGGTGCGCTCAGGGTGCGCGTACTGGTGAGCGTACATGGGAACGCACCCAGTGCTTACCCTGCGAAAATTAAAAAAAAAAAAAACATTTTTGTCCTTCAGGGTTCTTCTAGGCCCCCCTCAGAAAACCTAAGGGGTCAGGGAGTGTGCCCCCTTTTAAACATTTCCCACTTTTTATTTTCACCTCTTGTGTCTCGATTCTACCGAGACACAAGATGGCGAAATCTCTGGACTGTTTAGAATGTTGACAGACATCCGACAGCCAATCAGTGAGCGCTGGAAGCGTGCCTATAGATATATATATGTTTTTGAAGTTAATTTTCAAAAAAACTGTAGTATCTTGGTATTCTCTATGTTATCCCTCTCTACCCCTATTGGAATGTTCATGTGATGCATCTATCAGAATGTTGGTGATCTGCCTGACAGATTACAGTTGGCTGGGCTGAGCACCATGTTGGATGCTCCTGGTGGGGTCTCTCTATACATCTTGGAATAAAGCATCACTAAATAAACCACCGGAGCTAATTTCACCAAATATAGCAAAGGCACATCTGCGTACCAGTCCCTACAATTTTGCAAAGTTTGGCGTAATTCCGTTCAGCGGTTCGGGCTGTAGCCGTGTCAGAACGTCCTATGGAAAATTGCATGGGGAAAACATTTTGGGACCCCCCTTTTTTCTCAGCCCCCCCTTTATGAATCCCCCCGAAACTTTCAGGGAAGGAGCGGAGCGGAGCTGGCCAAAATTTTGGAAAATTACACGCAAATTCCTCAACCGGCGCCAAAGTTATTCCCAATAGAATGTTACGAATTTGCTATGGTAGCTAGGTCCTAACTATAACTACCTACTGGCGACCGCCAGTAGGTAATATATATATATATATATTAACAACCAAAGTCTCCTTTGCCTCGCAGCTCTCCCTCAGCGTGCGCAGGAACACCAAGCACGGACCAATTTTCACGGTGATTACATTTTTATTGTTCGCTAGTCAATCTCCTAACGTTTTAGCACCTCAGTGCCTTGCTCACATGACAGCGAAGATACGTGAGGGTGATCTATTTAAAGTGACAGTGCATTTTTTTGATTGGATGATTGTACATAGGTATAAAAAGCGGAGTTGTACCCGGAACAATATATGTATAATACAATTTTGCAAAACATCGTCATTTTATACAGTCATTAAAATAGCAAGATTTTATACCAACAGATTGTAAAACATTCATGTTGAATACAGCAAACTCCATGTATAATACAGACTTTTTTTCACCTAGTTAAATACAGTAGTGAAAATAATTCGTTTTAAAAGCTTCAGAATTCAAGTAAAATACCAAAGCAGGTCAAAGCCATGAAATTGTTAACCTTCCGTCCCACTTTTAACCACATGAAGGGTATAGATATTAATATATCTAGTACAAAATATCCTACGTTTTTATTAAGTTTCTTAACCACATTGCTGCGGCTGTAATTTTTCCGCTGTGCGGCAATTTACAAAAATCCGCGTTACATGACGAGCTCAGCTCGTCATCAGCACACGACCACCGTGGCTGATGACGAGCTGAGCTCGTCATCTGCAGCGAAGGGGTTAAAACATAGTTGCGTAGTTATAATTGTGTCACATGCCCAGGCCGGACTACCAGCTTACCTCATTTCGGAAATGAGTTAGTAGTGCAAATTAATTTGTAAGGTACAAAGTGCAATTGAATTACATGTTTAGACTACCTTTGACTCGTCAGACACATATCAATATTCAGCTAACTGGGCCCAGTTAGACTCATAAATAAATAAATAAAGAAAATACATCCTATTTCTTTAACTATAAGGATACATAAGAATTCAAATTTTAGTTCATCAGTATTGCCTTAACTGTGAAGATTTCAGTTTGCAGGTTAATCAGTACAATCAAATTTACTAGGAAAAAGAAAAAAGAATAAGTGAAAAGAAAAGAAAGTACAAAAGATAAGAAGGGAAAAACAGTACAGGTAATACAATAATAGGGGAGAGGAAATCTCTATTCTACTCCTTAGAATGGTATATCTGTTCGTTACTTTTAGTTTTCATGTTTCATTTTGTTATTCCATGGGTCAATTAGTGAGATTTAGATGTAACATGGGTATGCCTCCCAATCCTAGATTATCCTTATGCCTTCTTACTTCCTCAGAGTGTATAGTAGACACTGTAGAATAAGATAGCATAAAGTTATGTTATCCCATCATCAATTAGTATCCAGATACAAAAATGTAAAATACAAAAACTAGAAAAATTAATCAACATAATCGCATAACCTGGCTGGTACTGTCTATTAATCTTGTAAGGGAATATGTAGTAAATCCCTAAACTGTAATATACTGTTTAACAATATTGGAATCTGGTATGGATGTGAATGTCCTCATATATTCCCTTGGTAATGCAATCATAGACCTAATAATCATTTGATAAAATTGGGATTAAGACATCATCATTTGAAACCCCGGTTATAAATGTTGCTGTTACCACCTACTTCACTTGTTTGGATTTGACATATTGTTAAGATGTAGGGGACCTTGAGTTGTTAATGCAAGCATGTATAAAGGTCCTCTGTAACATTCAAACCTCCCGGGTGTTTACTGTTGAGTTGTAATATGTATCTGGTTTCTAACTTTCTAAGTTTTGCCTCTCGATTACCTCCTCTTCTACTAGCTAACACAGAGTCCACCACAAAGTACCTAAGATCTTTGTTGTTACTGTTGTGGTGGGTCTTGAAGTGGCGTGCAACCGGACATGTATTGTTCTGTGATGTAATGGCACGTAAATGTTGCAACACCCGCTTGTGGACAGGGAGCTTTGTGCTGCCCACATACTGCAGTGGACATGAGCATTCTAATATGTATACGGCAAATTCCGTTTTACATGTTAAGGTTTTTGTTATTTTGTGCTCCTTATCTCCAAATCCATCTTGGTAACTCATTCGGTTGACCCCATGTGTGCAAGCCTTGCACGATTTACATTTATGGAAGCCTCCTTTATTTTGGAACCATACTGTCTTTGTCAGTACTTCTGGACCTGTCTCTACCAGTCTGTCTCTCATATTGGGCGCTTTGCTGTATGTAACACTAACCCTTTTGGGAAGACTGTGTCCTATTACAGGATCCTTCAGTGCTATGGCCCAGTTCCTGTTTATAATTTTCCTCACCTACTTGTGATGGGAACTGAAGCCTGTGAGCTAGATATGGGATCAATGGTTTCTTTTTCTGTTACAGTGTTGATGGGATTATTTCCTTTTGCTAGTAGGGCTTGGCAACTGAAACCTCGATTTTTGGATGGCCTCATCTATCGTTTTCTGGGCATATCCTCTCTCTCGGAATCTGGCAGCGCTAGCAGCTTGAGCTTCCAAAAGATCATGCTCATTGCTGCATAACCTGCCATATGGGATGCTCATTATGAGGTGGTGTGGGTGTGTGCTCCCTGCAAACAGTGTGGTGTTACCAGCCGTTTGTTTTCGGTATAGCTTTGTTTCTAGTTTGTTATCTTTAACATAAACCAAAGTATCTAGGAAAGGGACCTGTTGTTGGCTCAACTCTGCTGTGAAGTGAATATTTAGATCATTGTCATTGAGGCGATCTCTGAATCTCAATGCCTCCTCCTTGTCACCCCTCCATATTACGAACAAGTCGTCAATGAATCTATGCCAACTGATGACATGATTCTTCGTTTCATGTTGAAAACATGTGTGGAGGACCAGTTCCTCCCAAGCTCCCATGTGAAGACAAGCGAAGCTTGGGGAGAAACTGGCCCCCATAGCCACACCCTGCAGCTGTCTGTATGTCAAACTGTTAAACATAAGGATATTATGCTCAAGACAAAATTTCAACATTAAAATCCACATATCACTGTGTTGTCGGAACTCACATTCCCTCCTCCCCAAGTAATACTGCACTGCTTCCACCCCATCTGTATGGCGAATACTTGTATAGAGGGAAGTGACATCTTGGGCTATTAGCCAATCGCCCTCTCGTACCTGTATATCATTGATTTTATACAGGAAATCCCCTGTATCCTTGACATATGAGTCCAGTCCTTTTACATGACTCTGGAGGAAATAGTCTATATATATAGATGTTCTTTCCAGTAGACTCCCCCTGGCCGAGATGATGGGTCTACCAGGGGGGTTGTTCCTGTCCTTGTGGACCTTTGGTATGAAGTAAAGGGAAGGTATCACAGGATGATCTGTTTTCAAATATTTGTACTCCATTTCTGTCAACAGTTTCTTTGCCTTCCATTTTTTAAGACAGAGATGGTATTCACCCTGCATGTTTTTCACTTCATCCCCTTTGAGTATTTCATAATGGTCCCGATTGTTAAGTCGATTAAAAGCCTCTTTGTCATAGTTAGATTTGGTTTGAAGCGCAATATTACCTCCTTTATCACTGGGGCGAACAATTACCTTGCTGTCCTTTTTAAACTTCTCCACCATGATTCAAAGTCAAATGTTAATTGATCATGTTTATATTTCGTTTTACTGAACCTCCCATGCAATTCCTTCAAGTCGCTTACCAGATTCTCATGAAACACGTGAATCGCGTCACGAGGCATAATAGGGCAAAATGTGGACGGTGGTTTGAACGGGGTAAGTGGCTTTGTTAAGTTAGTTGTCTCTGATACTAAGTTGGATTGCGATACATTGCCAGGTCCAATATCATTATTAATGTCACAGCCGAGGGTATCATTTCCCTCATTCATCCATAAAGTATCCATCTCCTGGGTCAAAGAGGGATTTTATTCTGACTCCTGGGTTTTGATGTCTATTTCTCTTTTGCGCATATCGTGGAATTTTCTCAATTTCAGTTTGCGTGTTGCCTTGTAAAAGTCTACACGGGTAGCTGCATGATTCAGATTTGTTTTTGGTGCAAGCGATAATCCCAATTTTAAAATATCTTCCTCCTTGGTAGTTAATGTCATGGGTTTCAAGTTTACAATCGTTTGTTCCGTGAGGCTGTCTATTTCTTGTACCACTGACCCCTGCCTTTTTTCTTTTGTTGACCCGTGTTTCCTTGACTTTGCCCTTGCCCTCTTCCTCCTTCTGCGGATATAGTTTTTCCTTTTTCGTTGTAGTTCTTTCTCATCCCTGTTCGTAGGGATCAGAGGTGCTCCTCGCATAAAAAACGTATTTCTTCTCCAAGAGATGGCTTCTTGCTAGTGTTTGCGGTATTCGTATTTCTCATTTCAGAATCATTGTCACTTCCTGGTCCCGAGCTGAAGTCAGAGGCTGTGGAGTCACAGGTGTTGGATTGCGCTCTTTTATAATTTCTTTTACCCCGTGCATTTGGTTGTGTTCTTCCAGTAGATTTTCATACTCCGTTGTATTTTCTCGAGAACGTGAAAATTTGTCCCAAATTATAGTCCTGCCTGTCCCTTGCGAATTTGTAAGTTTTCCGTTCAATAATCTTTTCCTCTTCTTTCTTTAAGCGGGCAGACATTTCCGCAAGAAGTTTGGTCTTTTCATCTGAGGTACCCAGTGCGTCTAACTCCTCATGTATTGCTGCAATTTCCTCCAGGAGTTTAGCCCGATCGATTTCAGTGTATTTAATGAGGATCAGTACTAGACGTCTAGAAGCCTCCAAGTTGCTGTCTGCCCACTCCCGCATTAAATCCGGGTTTGGATTTTCGTAGGTGGGTGATGCCCCCTAGGTATTCTATTCACCTCTATATATTTTTGAAGGGACCTGGCCTCCCACCATTTACTTTGTTCCTGGCGGGACTTTTTTTCAGGACTTTGATTTTACCTTGCAATGTATCGGTGTTTGTATTACCTTGTGTGTCCGCTTTATCGCGTGTAGCATTAGAAGCAGCTGGGAGCTCCTCTGAAAACATGCTGTTAACACGAGCCTCCCGTTCCTTCACGCTGTCAATCGACATTATTGTAATGCAAATTACTTTAGTGGTTATAGTAGCCAGGTGCCTAATATACACCGATCGCACTGCATGCCACTTTACCGTGTTAGCTCTTCGCCTTCAACTCCGGGACAGTTATCCTACCGGTGCCGTGTTATTCGCCTCGGATCACCAGTCTCTCAGTCTCGCTGCATGCGTGGTGCTTTCCGAAGACTCCTAATGCTTCCGGCTCAGCCGTGCCGGTTCGAAGGGGTCACACGCTTTCTTCCTCCCAGAAGCCAAAGTCACCCAGGTAAAACCCGGGTGAGAATCCACTTGAAACAGCGTTGACCAAATCATTTTCGTTTGTTGGAGAGGGCCTCGTGTGTAGTCGCGTAGATTTCCACGACCAATTATATTAACAACCAAAGTCTCCTTTGCCTCGCAGCTCTCCCTCAGTGTGCGCAGGAACACCAAGCACGGACCAATTTTCACGGTGATTACATTTTTATTGTTCGCTAGTCGATCTCATAACGTTTCGGCATATATATATTCACTCAAAAATAGTTATAGTTAGAAATTAGCATTTAAAAAACCTTAGAAATTTACTGAAAAAATCATAGGTTTTAGGGGTGTTATGGTTAACTGGACATTTCACTCGTACAAAACCATTGAAATGCCTCCGTTATAGTTAGTTGTACTAAGTATAACTCGTGCACCCGCAATCCACTGCTGATGATGTCACATATTACATAATTCATGATATGGTCAGTGACTTCAGTGATGACATCTCAAATGACATCGCTGATGATATCACCGATGACATCATCCAGTGAATGTGGTTTGGTTCGATATTTAAATAAGTATTATATATATATATATATAGCAATCTGCCTTGAAGCCTGAGTGGATGTATAAGTGTCTGAATGGAGAATTTAGTAGCAATGTGATTGACTGTTTAAGTGAATAATTTAAAGTGTCTCACTAAATATATGGGATAGTGATTAAACTGTGTGAATACCTGTATCACTCTATCTCTTGTTGTGTAAACTACTACATAAGTTGGTTACTAGCTATGTGAAAGTCTATATTAGTTCCTAATTAGTTAAGTGAGTATTTGTATGGGATAGTGAATGTGTGTGTGGTTGAGTGGGAGGTGTGTAACTGTCCGAATATGTGTAAATAGTTGATTTACTAGGTATATGAGGTTAAGACTGTATGTGGAAGCAGTTGTTTGGGGGAGTGAATCTATTTATGGGTGTGGTGATGAGTAAATATATTTCTCAATGATACATGTCCAGCAAACTAGAAATATAAAAGGCAGTGTATGTGACAGTTGTATATAAATAAGTATGCATAAGACTCAGAGATTGTATAAGTGACTGTATCGAAAACTGTATACTTGTAATAGTGATTTTATAACACACTAAGTATGAGTTACTATTAATAAGAATAAATAAAGCGGTGTTTGTGTAAGTGTGTCGCGTAGTAAATGTAAGTATGATTAATTGTTTGCATACGTGAGTAGAATGCCTGCATAAGTGAATAGGATATGTGCTGGTGTGTAATGTCGATGTAGGTGTATAAGTATATTTAATAGTGTTCTATTGATCATTGACAGCATGTATGAGTGAATCTATAGGTAAGTGTTTAGATGTGTGTGTAGATGTAAGAATCAGTGAGTGGGTTTTTAGAAACTGGTATTGGTGTGTCAATAGTTTCAAATATGGTACTCCATATTTTATAATGAGTGTTGAAAGGTTATACTAGTGTATGATAAGATGTATCAGATTGTCATGTGGATGATGTCATCAGTGATGTCATCAGTGATGTCATTTGAGATGTCATCAGTGATGTCACTGACCATATCATGAATTATGTAATATGTGACATCATCAGCAGTGGATTGCGGGTGCACGAGTTATACTTAGTACAACTAACTATAACGGAGGCATTTCAATGGTTTTGTACGAGTGAAATGTACAGCTAGCTATAACACCCCTAAAACCTATGTTTTTTTCAGTGAATTTATAAGGTTTTTTTAATGCTAATTCCTAACTAGAACATGTCTGAAACCTATGGTTTTTTAAGTGAATTTCAAAGGTTTTTTAAATGCTAATTCCTAACTCTAACTTGTCTGAAACCTATGGTTATTTCAGTGAATTTCAAAGGTTTTGTAAATTACAATTTTTAAATGTATTAATTGTTATATTTATTTTTTTTAAACTGATTTACTACATTTTTTTAAACTATTTATTTTTAGATTTTTTATCTTTAAATTATATTATAATTACATTATGCATTACATTACAACATATACTTTCTCAGAATGAATTACTGAAGTTTAAATACTTTGCAAATAGGCAATAGACTTTTAAGTACAGTAGTTACAGTTGTTGGAATGGGCAACAAAAATTAAAACACAATGCAACATTGAGCTCAATGTGAATTTATAGTCAATTGCAATTAGTTACTTTATGGATTACTTTTCTAACCGCAGGACTGGATCCTAGATTAAGTCCTTGGACATCTCCCGTAAACAGTTGAGTATAAGCGTTTTGGTTACAGTAGTGATTTTTAAGGAATATTATTGTATTTTAAAAGTTGACAGATATTTTTTCACATAGAATCACCAATGTTATCCTATGGGAGGAAATTCACTTAGCAGGTACGTAGTGTTATCGTTACTTTTTCTTACTCGGTGGTGGATCCTGGATCCAGCACTGATGCATCTCCTGTCAACAGTTGAAAGCATTTTTTTAGTTTGTGATAATGACAACCAGACAATGGATTCCTATGGAGGGAAATACAAGTTACTGGTAAGTACGGTTAGAATTACTTTTCAGAGTTAGTGCGGGGCTAAAAGATGCAGCACTGGGTTCTCTCCTGATAACAGGTGGGTAAATCATAATTCGTTGTTTGGATGATTTTAGGTGAATATTTTAAAGTTCCAAAACTCCACACTTAGAAGAATTTCCAAGTAAAACCAGTCAATGTTACCTTAGGGAAGGAAATTCACTTAGCAGGTAAGTAGTGTTATCGTCACTTTTTCTTACTCAGTGGTGGATCCTGGATCCAGCACTGGTGCATCTCTTGTAAACAGTTGAAAGAATGCGTTTAAGTCATACAGGTGATTTAAAGGAATATTTTTAGTTTGTGAAAATAGACACTTAGAAACTTTTCTGGTGAAAACCAGACAATGGATTCCTATGGAAGGAAATACAAGTTACTGTTAATTACGGTTAGAATTACTTTTCAGGGTCAGTGCTGGGCTAAAAGATGCAGCACTGGGTTCTTATCTGATAACAGGTGAGTAAATTGGAATTTGTTTTTTGGATGATTTTAGGCGAATATTTGAAAGTTCCAAAACTCCACACTTAGAAGAATTTCCAAGTGAAACCGTCAATGTTAGCCAATAGAAGGAAATTAAAGTTACTGGTAAGTATGGTTAGAATTATTTTTCAGGATCAGTACTGGGCTCAAATATGCAGCACTGAGGTCTCTCCTGATAACAGGTGAGCAAGTCAGAATTCGTAGTACATCCACTAAGCGCCACAGAGCTGCGGTGCAGAGAGATGTCAAAAGGGGCATGGCAACGCAGCGCAGTGGCGCTTCTTGGAAGCACCTGGTGGGCTACTTGGCCCAATGGTCCCTCAGGTTTGAAGTTGAATTTTTCCCCCAACTTAAAACGTCCCGTCCCTTCATCACTGTGTAAATGCTCCCTGTCACCGTTCTAAGTTGAGAGATTAAGTTCCCGTGAATCCTAAGAGTCCCTAGGGCGAAACCAGCCCACCAGCTACCTTCAGTAGGCTCCACAGAGCTGCGCTGCAGAGAGGTGTAAAAATGGGCGTGGCCTCTGAACACCTGTCTGCAACACAGCTCCCTGGCGCTTACTGGCGGATGCTGGTGGGCTAGATGCACCCCAGGGACCCTCAGTATTCAAGGGGAGTTAATTCCCCAACCTAAAATGTGCCACGGGGTGCGTTTGCACAGTGGTGAGGGAAAGGGGCGTCGCCTGAGGTGACATGGCTGCAAACACGCCCTGTGGTGTGTTTTAAGTTAGAGAATTCATTCCTCCTCAATCCTGTGGGTCCCTAGGGACCAACTAGCCTACCAGATACCTTCAGTATGTGCCGGGGGGCTGCGTTGCTGATAGGTGTTCAGAGGCCATGCCCCTTTTTACAACACTCTGCAAAGCAGCTCCTTGGTGCTTACTGAAGGTACCTGGTGGGCTAGTTGGCCCCAGGGACCATCAGGTTGACAAGGAATTAATTCCCCAACTTAAACCGCGCCACAGGGTGTGTTTGCACACATGTGAACTCAGGCCCCGCCTCCTCCCTTCACCATTGTGCAAATGCGCCGCGTGGTGCATTTGAAGTTGAGGGATTAACTCCCCTTGAATACTGAGGGTCCCTGGGGTGCAACGAGCGCACCAGCTACCTCCAGTAAGCGACACAGAGCTGCGTTGCGGAGAGGTGTAAAAAGGGGCACGGCCCCAGAATACCTCTCTGCAACGCAGTCCCCTGGTGCATACTGGAGGTTCCTGGTGGGCTAGTTGGCCCCCAGGGACCCCCAGTATTCAAGGGGAATTATTTACCCCTTTGCAAACGCGCCAGAGTGATGCTGGTAGGGGACGTGACCTCCAGCGCGATGTCGGACTTTTTTTTTGTTTTGTTTTAAGAAGGGGGGATGTGTGGCCCCCCTTTTTTCCCTAATATTTTGGCCCTGGTGACCCCATCCCCCAGGGCCTGACACCTTTTTTTTAAAATAATTTCATTTTTGAAGGGGTTCGCGTGGCCCCCCTCCCAAGGCCATATTTGGCCCCGGGGACCCCATCCTCCAGGGCCTGGTCTTTTTTTAAATGTATTTTCATTTTAAGAGGGAGCTGATTTGCCCCTCCACTTAGGCCATTTATGGCCCCGGGACCCCATCCCCCGGGGCAGGCCTTTTAAAAAAATATATATTACTTTAATTTTTTTGATATTTGAGGAGAGGGGCCCCCTCCCGGGCACCTCTAGCCCCAGGGACCCCATCCCCCGGGGCTGGCTCTCTCCGTTGGGGACCGTGGGGGGCCCCAATCCCCCCACGGTCCCGCGGTCCCTGCCTCCTGTGGAAGCCGGCATTGCTTTACCACATGGTGAACTGCAAAGATGCAGCTCCCCATATGGAAAAGCAATCATCTTTGGTATTTGGACGAGACAGCAGGTTTCCCTGCTCTCTCTTCCAAATACCAAAGCAGTTTGCTATGGCAGGGTGGGAGGCGCGAGGCTCCCGCCCTGCCATAGCAAACTACAATGTCCCAAGACCGGGTGTGCACCCTGGGACACTGCAGGAGCCGGCCCTGGGGGGTGGCGGGCCCCAGGGCCATCAAGGGCTCCAGGAGGGGGCCGCGCAGCCCCACTCCCACCATTTCTAAAGCCCCAGGTGGTGGTGGTCCCCGGGGCTTGGGTGGCCTTTGAGCCCCCACACCCATTACTTATTTTAAAAGCCCCGGGGAGTGGCGGTCCCCGGGGCTGAGGGGCTATGAGCCCCCCCACATTTTCTCTTGAAGCCCGGGGGGTTACATTCCCCAGGGCTGGGGGACCCCTTTGGGCCCCCCACCCAATTGTTTCATTGTCCCCGGGATTTGGCACCCCTGGGGGCTAATTACCACTGAAGTGCGGGAGCCTGCGCTTGCTTTTTGTTTTTTTTACGGATGAGATTTGCGCTGGGGGCGCGATACTCGCAGATATTTTTTTACCCTGAGCAGGCTTTGGGGGTCAGGGTGTTTCTACCCTGCCCCCTTTTCGCGTTTTTATTAGGCTTCTTGTGCCTCGGTTCTACCGAACTTGTAGAAACAACAGGAGCAAAGTACCCGTCAACCGTCTTGGGATTGGGGTTCGGTCGAGTAAAGAAATATAATATCCCAACTGGTATTATTTAGAGGCAGTAAGCAAGGATATGCATACAACATTATCCGAAAGGAGGCAAGGAGACTCTGTATGATTATGGCATGTGCTCAAAGCATCATTTAAACAAAAGTTCAAGGGAAAAGGTAAAACAAAAGAGGTAATTTGCAGTTATTGCAGCACTGCAGTATACAATAAACAGAAATGAAGAACAACCCAAATTGTACGTAGTGCTCTAGGTGTATAAGTGAAAACCAAGATAGCGACGCAGGTGACAATGTGAAACAGCGTGGGTGGCGCAAGGTGACTGGTGCATAAATATATAGTGAAATATTCGGTACACGGCGGTTCCAGGTAGATTTTAAAGTTCATTTTTGGTATGTTCAGTATCGTGAGCCGCTTCGTGTTTTGCGCCTGTATTCGCTCTGGATGGACGACGGCGTTTCGATCCCATTAAATCAGGATCTTCATCAGGACTGGGGCGAGGGCAGTGCTGAGGGCGGGACTGCAGGGACGATACCCAGATCGGTAGCGTCTGGTGGAGGACAGGCGTTGCGCTCGATCAAGGATCGGAGCTAGAGGAGCCCGCTGATGAGGGGGGGTGGTATCCAGAGTCGTGTCCTCGTCAGAGATTCTTTTTGGTAAGATTAAGGTGCCGACGCGTTTTGGGGCATAGACACCTCTTCTTCTTGGGCAGCTTGAGCAAATGTTCACAGAGAGCGCTCTGCATAATAATGTATTTCCCCGCCCATCGTGGGCGTATGCTAAGTGCATGTTTTCCAGATACATGCTAGGAACAGTAGTCTGTTTCTTAGAGCATTATTAATCCCTTTGTAGGTTCTGTGGCATTTTTCGATACAGCTCGAGTATTCCCTATAGAAGGGGTCCAGAGGAAGTGCTGATTAATTTCGCCGAGTATACTGCACTGTAAATTGGGCAAGGAATCGTTCCAGCCTCTCAGCCTCTCTTGAAGTAGCGAGATGGTGCTGTCCTGCGCGCAAATAGGGGCAGGGAAATAAGGTAGCATACAGAGTGCTCTCTGTGAACATTTGCTCAAGCTGCCCAAGAAGAAGAGGTCTCTATGCCTCGAAACGCGTCTGCACCTGATACCTAATCTTGTAAATCTGGAAATGCATCAAAATCCATTGATGTTGCATGGGAACGCCCATGCAACACCATAGAAACGCCTTCCTGATGCAGGTTTGTTAAGATTTATGAAGCAAGGTGGCCTTGCATGCCTTCATAAATTTCATTTTTCATTTGCGTTGCTTTACCAACGGCCTTGTAACCAGTGGAAGTTTTTGAGCCAGGGCGTTGGGGCTCTGCCCCCTTTACTTTCACCCCATAAGGTCGGGCATTGCTAAAGTTAAAAAACAGACTCTTCAATCTGTTTTTAAAAAAATGTGCATACTGCACACACATCCTTCTTGGGGCCGGAGCTTTTGTTTTTGTTGTGATTAACGCGTGACACAGTGCCAGTGAGCCATGCTGATTATTGCTGTTTTCAAAATCTGCTCTCTGAGGGCGGGATTAGAGCCTTGTGATTTGCCAGGGTGGCAAGCTCACAGCCCTGAGGCCTGTGAGGTCATCAGCTAGGCAGAAATATAGGCTAAAGGACCAGTCTCCACCCCCTGACGACGTTAGAGTAAAATATCCCGGGTGTTTTAGACTGAAGCCCCGATTCACAGGGGCTTCATGTCAGTCAGGGAGACGAAAAGATGGTCAGCCCACCCTTCGTCAACGCGTCACAGGGGGTAGTTCCACCCTGTGACGACTGTGACGAGTTGGGAAAGGGTGGGGTAAAGGCTGCAGGCAGGCAGGAAGCTGGAAAATCGAATCTGCGCTGTTTGCATCTAACATTTTGAAGACACACTGCACAGACTAGAGTTGTCTGCTTCCCACGCTGCTGTTATCAGCAGGACCTTGTAGACACCATTACTTGAGTTCCACTGGACCTGCACTGCCAGTGAGGAGCTGAGGAGCAATGACAGCACTGATGCTTCCCTATTGCAACTCACCACCATGTGAGTGCACCACGGCACGAAGCTACTCCGTAAGCAAAAAATAATAGCTTATCATGTATCCAAATAGTGGCACGTTGAATTGCCTGTAATTCTGTTAGGCAAGTAATATGTTTCAAAAGTCATAGGGACTCTGATAAACCGGAGTACATACTGAGCGTTTAATCATATCTAAGGAAAATTAGCTCATGGCCTGCGAATGCAAACCCCACTGCCCGCTGGCCTCTCAGTTAAAGACAAGACAGTGAAGGGTGGTGGGGCAGGCTGGCAGAGGTAAGTAAGTAAGTAAGTAAGTAAGTAAGTAAGTAATTTATTTGCACAGTTAATTAAAACCAATGCAATGCAATACAAAACATAAAAATTGAAGCACACTGTAAAATCACATATGTTTAAAACCATCATTGTATGAACATTTATGTTCTTTTCTTAGTCATTTTAAAATCATATCAGCCATTCAGTTATCTCTCAGTATTAGATATTAAGTATGATTTGTGTTACAAGACAAGTTGGAACCAAGTCAATTCAATATTCTGGACCTGGCATTTTGTCCCACACAGCCTTCAAAAATGTTACCAGGCTGCAGCTCAATTGAGGGTCCTGAGATGAAAAGCATGTTAGTACTGCGCTCCTTCGTGTACGTATCCCAAACCGAATAAAGTGTTGTTTTAAAAGGGATTTCCTCTCATCCAGCAGTTTCTCGCAAGAGCATAGGAAGTGAATTATGTCTTCTTCTCTATGACCGCATAGCCGGCATGACAACCCTGCTTTCTTTTTTAACCAGTGCGGGAAATGCTGGATGCAGGGCAGCAGCCCAAATCTGTATTTTAAGAAGCTCATTTTTGTCTTTTTTGCATAGCCCAAGCCCAAATAGTTCTGAGGAGCTTTTGCCGAGTAAGAATTCAAAATCATCCAAGCATGCGTTCTTTTTGCAAAAACTGTTTTGTCTTGTACCCACGACTGGTGTTTGATAGATTTCTTAACCAGTTTGTTGAAGGTTTTATGGTCTAAGGAGGATGCCCAGAGCTGTTCCAGCCCGGTGTTTACAAGACTTTTTGCAAGATATTTGGCTGCAGGTGAGGTCGAAGTCTGCTCTATTTCCCTCCATAGATGATCGTTCAAGGTTCCCTGTGCAGATTTCCTCACTTTGTCCCATACACAGATGTAGGCCCCCTGGCGTCCCAGGAGCTGTTGTTGAATGCCAAACTCCAGCCTAATCTGTGATGGGGAGGTCCACTTAGGAAGACTAAAGATGATTCTATATGCGGCTGTGATTGTATTGTCAAGTATTATTGCATCTCTGCCTCGTAAAACCTCACTTCCATAAGTGATTGTTGGCAGAAGTTTTGCTCGGATAGCTTGTACCAGTGGTGTTAATGATGGACCAGATAGCTTGTTGTTCAAGGTTTTTAAAGCAATTGCCAGAGCTATCCCTTTGCCTTTGATGCAAGACCTTTGTGCAGTGAATCGGCCGCCGTTGTCAATTTTCACGCCTAGATATTTATATATTGACGTATCTTTAATGCGAGATTTGTTCCAGAGCCACGTGAAGGTTTTTCTTTTTCTTTTACTGATGGTCATAGATTGAGTTTTCTCAAGGTTAACTATTAGATCATTTGCCTCAGAATAGCTCTGAGTGATGTTCAGGAGTCTTTGAAGCCCTACTTTAGTATGGCTTATGAGAACAATGTCGTCCGCATATAAGAGGCATGGTATACTAAGCCCTCCTAGTTTGGGGGCGTGTGAGTTGCAGTCAATCAGATTTGGCGCCAGGTCACCCAAGAACAGGTTGAACAATGTTGGGGCCAGGACGCAACCCTGCTTGAGGCCATTGTTTGTCGGTATGCGCCTGGACAGCAATGAGCCGTCCCCCACCTTTATTCGTATCCAGGTCTCCGTGTGCACGTTTATTAACAGGTCCAGCAGCGGTTTTGAGATCCCCCAATTCTTTAGTTTAGATCACAGGAGATTCCGATTGACGTTATCGAAAGCCGCTTTGTAATCTATGTAGCAGAGATGTAGTGGCAGTTTTTTCGTCTCTGCTTTATCTATTAGTAGGCCCATGGTTAGGATATTAGTCATCGTGCCCACTGTTTTGACAAAACCTGTCTGGTAAACTGGTATCAGCGATTTCTTTGCAGCCCATTCCTGTAGTTCCTCCAGCAGTAATCCTGCGAAGTACTTCGCCTCATTGTCTATTAGGGCCACTAGTCGGTAATTTTGAGGAAGAGCCCTGTCCCCTGCTTTGTATATTGGGGTTATAATAGAGCCCTTCCAGGAATCTGGCAGGATGTTCGAGCACCTGATTTCCAGAAAAAGGGGTTCGAGAGCTGCTGCCCAGTAGCCCGCATCTTGCTTGAAGAGGATTGGGGGGATTCCGTTAGGTCCCGGAGCTCCTTCCCTTCTACCTTTTTTAATTTGACATTCGATGCTGTTTTGGAGCTTTGAGATGTTGTTAAGTTCGTATATGGCTTTGGTTTCGGCACGCAATTGGGTTTGTTGTGCAATGTTGGCATTGTCGACTATTCTGTTATCTAATGTAAATAGGACCTTGTTTTTAGGAGGCTCTTGGAAAGGGGCGACCATTCGGTCCCCCCGAACGTATGGTGGAGTACCACGATCCCCCCGGGAAGCCATCTTGGGCGGGAGGCGAGTCTCGGCTGGTATGCCCGAAGCGGCGTAGCCGGGGCTCGCCTTTTTCCCGCCCTGGAGTGGGTTGTCCTAGACACTGACGCAGCTGGCCACGCCCTCGGAGGCAGGCGTGGGCGGGTTTACGCCCGCCCTGAAGACGGATAAAAGGAGCAACAAGCCAAGAAAGCATCCTCTTGTTCCTGTGCTCTGAAGCTGCACCTCCCCGCTGTACGTGAGCTCGAGTAGGAACGAAGAGCCAATTTTGAGCGTTGTAATCTTTCTTTTTGTTTTACAGATATCTTTGTTGAGAATGCCAGGCAAGAAGGTCGGAAAGCGGGTCGGTACCGATCAGATGCTCCGCATGCTCATAAAGGAGGTAGCCGATTTGAAGAAGCAGATGGCGGCTAAGAACGGGGAGGGAGGACCGAAGCGAGTCATCGGACCAGCTTTGCCAGGAGTAGTCCCTGGTGGGAGAGGCAAGAGGTCCAAAAGGGGGGCACTTGGGGGGGAAACCCCGGTCCCCGATACCCCACTCGAGGAGCCAACCCCGGTTCCGAAGGAGGGGCACCCGACCCCCGTGACCGGGGAAGATATGCCTCCCGAGTTAGCGGCACAATTAGCAGCGTGGTTGGGAAAAGATAGTGAGGGCACCACGGCTGAAGACGCCCGGGCAGTAATGAGACAACTGCGGGAATCTAGAGAGGCTGCGAAGGCACCATCTTCTGTTACCCCGCCAGTTCCGGCGGCGGAAAATGCATCAGGCCCAAGTTCGGCGGCAAATGCAGCATCTGGTGCAGGTAAGCGGCCATTGCCGATTGCGGGGGAGGGGTCTGTACCTTCACGAAGGGAGAAGGTGGCTCAGCACGTTCCACTGGAAATTAAGGAAAAGATTTGGGCGAATAAGTATGTGAACATTTTTTCTTTGCTTACTGACCATTACGAGATGGAGCATGTTAAGAGCCAAAAGGAGCTCATGCATCCGGGTGTTTGGCGCGCAAAAATGGCCGCCTTTAAGGTTGATGAGAACATAGGTACTTGGGGCAGAGCGTGGGGCATTTTTACCTCCATCATGGGTGAGCGCAGGCCCGAGTTGCTGACCGAGTTGCATATCTATCAGTCACGTATCATGGAGTATGCCGTATCGTACGGGGGCAATCAGTGGTTCTGTTATGACAATATTTTTAGAAAAGCTAAGGAGCACGACCCAGTTCTAACTTGGGATTGTTACGACTCCGTTTCATGGCAAAAAATGGAGAGTTCAGGAATGTTAAAAGTGCCATTGTCAGGGAGTAACGGGGGGGAATCTTCCCGCCAATCCTCTGGGACACCCTTTCGGACGGGTGCAGGTAACGAGTACCACTCGAAGCCGAGTGGCAACGCAGGTAAAAAGGGGATTTGTTGGAATTTTAACAGGGGAAAATGTACGAGGCCCCAGGGGTCATGCAAGTTCAGACATGAATGTGGGGGGTGTGGGCAGCCATCCCATCCTGAGTCCATGTGCAGAGCCAAAACGGGTGATAACGGTGGTAGGGGAAGCGCCAAACAGGTCTGAAATAGTCCGAGGGGCGCCTTTACCTACTCCGATTGATACCATGGCAATGATTCCTTGGCTCAACGAATACCCGGATCATGCTTCCGCTGGGGTGTTGCGAGACGGGTTTTCATATGGTTTTCGCATTCCAGTGGGGGATTTTCAGGGTGTAGCAAATTGTAAAAATCAACTGTCGGTCTTGCAGCATACGGCGGTGGTACAGGTAAAGATTGGGAAGGAGGTGACTCGAGGTCGTGTCGCCGGTCCATTTGATTTGCCACCGGTTGCTAAATTTGTTTGTTCCCCTCTAGGGGTGGTCCCCAAGAAGGACCCGGGTGAGTTTCGGCTGATACATAACTTGTCAGCCCCACGTGGTCTTTCCGTTAACGAAGCGATAGACCCGGATGTATGTTCGGTGCGGTACGCATCTTTCGATGAGGCCGTTGCCATGTTGAACCACCTGGGGCCCGGGGCGCTGATGGCAAAATCAGACATCGAGTCAGCGTTCCGGTTGCTCCCGGTGCACCCAGACGATCAGCGTCTCCTTGGTTTTATGTTTCAGGGTTGCTATTACATGGATAGATGTATGCCAATGGGGTGCTCGATATCCTGTGCCTATTTTGAAAAGTTCAGTTGTTTTCTGCAATGGGTATTCACAAGGAAGACGGGTTTTCAGCATGTTATGCATTATCTCGATGACTTTCTGTTTTTGGGGGCAGCCGGGGATCCTGAGTGTGGACAGGCTTTGCATGAATTTTGTGTCTTAATGAAACAATTCGGTGTGCCATTGGCGCCAGGTAAGACTGTGGGTCCCTCAACTTTGCTCGAATTTCTGGGGATCGAGCTCGACTCGGAAGAAGGCTGTTTTAGATTACCCAGGGAAAAAGTGTTAAAATTCAGGACATCCCTTGAAACATGTATACGTGCGACAAAAGTGAACCTGCATCAATTGCAACTGGTGGTGGGTCAGTTGAATTTTGCCCTGAGAGTAATGCCAATGGCGCGCCCCTTTTCCCGCTCGATTTCACAAGCCATGGTCGGCCTGAAGGAAGGACATCACCGCACGAGGCTCTCGGCAGAGGTTCGCCAGGACATGCGGATTTGGTTGGCATTTCTGGCGGATTTCAATGGTCGAATTGTCTGGAACAAACCGGCAGTGTCCTCCGAGGAGCTGGGGCTTTGGACAGATTCCGCGGGGAGTGTAGGTTTTGGCGCCATATTTGGTACACAATGGTCGGCTCAAAAATGGCCGTCATGGTGGCACGAGTGCGGCCTGACGAGTAACATTGCTTTCCTTGAACTCTTCCCTATTTTGGTGGCCCTGAAAACATGGCCGGAGGGTTTTCCTGATCACTCTGTGGTTTTCTGGTCTGATAACATGACTGTGGTTGAGTGTATCAATAGTCAGGCAGCACGTTGCAAATGGATTCTGAGACTGCTCAAAGAAATTGTGTTATTGTGTATGCAGTTGAATGTGCTCTTTAGGGCAAGACATGTCCCGGGGGTACTGAACCAAGCAGCTGATGCGCTTTCTCGTTTCCGTATGCAGGCCTTCTGGGGTTTTCTGCCCGCAGCGGACCTGGTGGCAGCACCCTTTCCCGAAGCTCTCTGGTCTCTCGGTGCCCCGAACTACAAAACCTCGTGGGAGAGAGTTTAGCACCCAGGACAAGGAAGGCATATGAAGGGGCGTTCCGTTCCTATTTGTCCTTTTTGGGTGCTGCTGGGGGGGAGCTTTGGGGACAGGAAGAGCTTGTCGTAAGATTTCTGCTGTCGTTACATCAGGCAGGAAAATCAGTAGCTACGGCCCAGAGACATCGGGCCGCCATTTCCTTTATGGCAAGGGCTCATGGGATCCAGGACCCGACAGCGTCTTTTGTGGTGCAGAAAGCGCTACGTGGGTGGCAACGCCTTGAGGGTCGCAGAGTAGATGAGAGGCACCCGATAGGTCTGGATAGGTTGACCCTGTTGTTGTCCGTACTCCCGGCAACGTGTTCATCCCAGTACGAAGCAGTATTATTCCGAGCTGCATTTGCGCTAGCATTCCATGGGGCTATGCGGGTAAGCGAACTGGTGGCGAGGAACAAGCAGGATACGATGGGGGGACTGTGCCGGGAGCACATTCAGGTCAGGGGGGAGACGATGACAGTCTCGTTTGTTAGGTCCAAAACCGATCAGGGTGCAAATGGGGACTGCATAATCATTCAGAGGATCCCCGGGTCTTCCATGTGCCCTGTGGTGTGCGTAGAGGAATATTTAGCGCAGAGGGTGGCATCATGGGGGGGGACCTTGTTGAGACACGCTGACGCCACCCCACTGACGAGGTTTCAGTTCCAGCGGGTGCTTGCGATGTCTATTTCGGCCGCGGGCTTGAACCCCGGCGAGTTCGGGACCCATTCCTTTCGGATAGGGGCTGCTACTGAGGCTACAGCCAGGGGTCTGAGTGTAGATGAAGTAAAACGTGTGGGGCGTTGGTCCTCGAACTGTTATAAAAGGTATGTGCGGTTGCACATGTTGTGAAGCTGTAATGATGTACTCACGCTTCTTGTTTTTGTTTGGTTTTCAGTTGCGCAAGCTTACGAGGCGGGGCGGACTGTGCAGTCGACCCGACACCTGGGGACCAGCGGTCAGATATCACCGGCTGCAAAAAAGGAGGTGTGGGTCGTGGGCCACTCATACCTGAGGCGTGCCGCGGACGTATTCAAAGCAGGTGACATGATTCACGTGGCTGGGGAATACGGGTACAGGGTGTCCTTCTACGGAAAGGGCGGGCTCTGTGTTGATCAGTTTCAATCCTTTTTCGAGGGTTTGTTAGGGCGGACAAGGTCACCGCCGTCTATAATCATAGTCCATCTTGGGGGCAATGATTTGGTGGCCACTGGTAGACGACTCCTTCTTGAGGCAATGCTTTCCACAGTAAGTTGGTTGGCAAGAAGAGTTCCAGGGTGCACAATTGCATGGTCCCATATGATCCCACGGAAAGTGTGGCGGGGGGCTATTTCGGCTTCTGCTCTGAATCATTCAGTAAAGAAAATAAATAACAAATTGAGTAGATTGTTTCGGTCAGGTACACTGCATTCTGTTTCGCATGGTTGTATCAAAGGGGACAGTATGTATTTGGGGGATGGGGTTCATTTGTCCCGGGTGGGGAATGAGTTACTCATAGGAGACTTCATAGCTTGGCTAAAGAGTTTAAAACATGACCTTTAGGCAGGAGTTGTTGTGGGGGGTCCGGATAGCCGGTCAGCTATCCGGCCTGTGGCGGTAAGGTCATGATCGGTGAGCAGTAATTGGAAGATCCCTATGGGGGTGCGTCACCCATTACGGATGGGAGCGCTCGGGGGAGGTGGCCATTGGCCCCTCAACGGGGAGGCGGTCCCTTCTAAGGATAGGCCGCCGGAAGGAAAGGAAAGGTGGTCAAGGCCCCTTCCTGGATAGGAGGGGCTACGGGCCCTCCTGGGGAATTTCCCAGGGCCAGGACATCTGCGACGGCAGATGGGTAAGTTGTGTGGGGTTCGGGAGGGGGTTTACGCTACCTTTTAGACACCTCACACGAGTCCTCGGACGACCGTTAAATGGCGTCGAGTTCATTGGGGCCCCCGTCAAGTCCAAGGGAAATTGGTAGATGCCCTTGAGGTACGCCTCTGTGCGGTCGATCTCCTCACAAGTGAGGGGGGGTATTTCTGGTTTAGGGATCTGACACCGGTTACGACCTTGCCGTTGGCCCTTAACGTTAGGATGTACAATTTCAAGTCAAATGTTTTGTAGGATGTTAGTTCGGCTAGGAGAACCTTTGTATTAGAGATCTGTTAAGGTTAGCCAAACATCGTAATGTGGAAATGAAATTGTACATAATATGAAACTGTTATTTTAATGTTTTGGATTTTGTTTCATATTTTAATAAATACGGCCGGGAGGGTCACTCCCTCCCGCCTTCCAAAAGTTCAGAACCGTTTCCGGTTTCCCATCCTTGGGGATTGTGTTGAGAGGGGGTGGCGGGTATCTCAGCCATATGGAAAGGGGCGACCATTCGGTCCCCCCGAACATATGGTGGAGTACCACGATCCCCCCGGGAAGCCATCTTGGGCGGGAGGCGAGTCTCGGCTGGTATGCCCGAAGCGGCGTAGCCGGGGCGCGCCTTTTTCCCGCCCTGGAGTGGGTTGTCCTAGACACTGACGCAGCTGGCCACGCCCTCGGAGGCAGGCGTGGGCGGGTTTACGCCCGCCCTGAAGACGGATAAAAGGAGCAACAAGCCAAGAAAGCATCCTCTTGTTCCTGTGCTCTGAAGCTGCACCTCCCCGCTGTACGTGAGCTCGAGACGGAACGAAGAGCCAATTTTGACCCACCCACCAGCCCCTGAGGACAGCGAGTTGTTTTGAATAAAGTTTTGATGTGGTAACTCTATTTCTTACAGGTTGTGATGATTGTCGTGATATTTTGAGTATGCAATAAAGAATGGTCATTTTTCAGTATGTTTTTCAAATAAAGTAATTCTGCATTAGTGTTGATCTGTAATCATGCTTGTAATAGTTATGATTGTTTTGCAATTTAGTAATTTAGGTAAATGTCGTATTTATTTTGGTCGGGCGGTAAGGTCATGATCGGTGAGCAGTAATTGGAAGATCCCTATGGGGGTGCGTCACCCATTACGGATGGGAGCGCTCGGGGGAGGTGGCCATTGGCCCCTCAACGGGGAGGCGGTCCCTTCTAAGGATAGGCCGCCGGAAGGAAAGGAAAGGTGGTCAAGGCCCCTTCCTGGATAGGAGGGGCTACGGGCCCTCCTGGGGAATTTCCCGGGGCCAGGACATCTGCGACGGCAGATGGGTAAGTTGTGTGGGGTTCGGGAGGGGGTTTACGCTACCTTTTAGACACCTCACACGAGTCCTCGGACGACCGTTAAATGGCGTCGAGTTCATTGGGGCCCCCGTCAAGTCCAAGGGAAATTGGTAGATGCCCTTGAGGTACGCCTCTGTGCGGTCGATCTCCTCACAAGTGAGGGGGGGTATTTCTGGTTTAGGGATCTGACACCGGTTACGACCTTGCCGTTGGCCCTTAACGTTAGGATGTACAATTTCAAGTCAAATGTTTTGTAGGATGTTAGTTCGGCTAGGAGAACCTTTGTATTAGAGATCTGTTAAGGTTAGCCAAACATCGTAATGTGGAAATGAAATTGTACATAATATGAAACTGTTATTTTAATGTTTTTGATTTTGTTTCATATTTTAATAAATACGGCCGGGAGGGTCACTCCCTCCCGCCTTCCAAAAGTTCAGAACCGTTTCCGGTTTCCCATCCTTGGGGATTGTGTTGAGAGGGGGTGGCGGGTATCTCAGCCATATGATTAAAGTGCGTGTCAAGATAGGATGCCCATATTTCCTCTGTGATGTTTGATGCGACCCCCAGGTATGCTGGACGTATCAGCGAGTTAATGGTTTTCCAAAATCTCGCCCCATCATTCTGTTTAATGTCTGAGTGTAATTTTGCCCACAAGTCCTCCTCTGTTGATTTGGTTGCTTCCCATTTCAACTTTTTTAGATTGGATTTCAGTGTCCGAAGGTGGTTTTGCTTTGCTATTTCTTTTGGGTCTAGTTGTATTTCCCTCATTAAGCGGTATATCATGTTTTTTGCTTCCTTGATTTTTTCTCTGTACTCTCGTGACAGGGTGTCAATTTTGCCGATCTTTGCAGCTGCTTTGGGCTGTGTTGCGTAGTTCGACATCGTGATTGTAAATTGTTCCCATTTTGTAACCTCGTTTAATCCAGTCCGCTCCAAAAAGTGTTGTTGTGCACTTCCTATTAACATCTCGCCCATTACTGCTGAGTACTTGATTTTTTTAAATTGACAGTATGGATGGACTCTTTTGGAGCGTTGGATCGCTCAAGTGTAGGTTTCACTATATTCAAAGCCATTTCCTGAGGGCAATGGTCACTATCAATTTTTTTCCCTATCTGGAACGAGGTTATATAGTAAAAAAGGGGTAGTGAAACAAAGGTATAATCTAAAATGCTGTTTGATCTTGTAGAATGATAAGTTGGAGCTGGCGGACTGTCTCCCGCGAATCTACCATTTAGGGCTCTGATGTTAAAATGTTCCAATTCTTCAAGTGTCTTCGCTCCTAATTGTGTTTGCTTGGTTATTTGAAATTTTTCTTGTAGTGGTAGTACCCAAGATATGTATTGAACTAGGATTTCCTCTTCTTGTGGCATACCCATCAGGTTAAGATTGAAATCCCCTGTAAGCACAATGTTAGTTGTTGACCTTTCAGTAAGACATTCCTCCAAAAAAATTGTATAATTCCTTGACTGCTTTTTTTTTCCTTTAGGATGGATATAGGCGTTGATGAACAAGCAGTCACAATTGACTTTCTCCTCATCTTGGGGTGCCAGGACTAGCTTAATTGCAAGATTGGCTTCTGAAGAGGAGCCTATTTCTTCTATCCTGACAAAACTAGTAACTGCTACGTAAATCACTAATCCACCTTTGCGGTGCCCGTACTTGGCTGACCTTTTGGCTTCTGTAAAAAATCGTAAGTATCCTTGGAGATGTGGAGGTTCGGCTAGCCATGTCTCCTGCAGGGCCACTATGTCGAAAGATCTTATGTAAGCTAAAAACTCTAAGTCCAGCATTTTAGTTGATAGCCCATTGATGTTCCAGGAGCATATGCGCAGTTGGTTTGGCGTGTGCTCCCGGGAGTTTTGGTCGGGTTGTCAGTTGCTGTTTTTTATAGTTCTCACAATCCGTCTTAGATCTTTCAACTCAGTTAGAACTGCCCTGTCTACTCCTAACCAGCAGGTGCTTTCAGTGTTCTCATTACTACCTGTTCTACATGGCCCTGCCGCGCCTCTAAGGACCGAGATTCTATTACTGGAAGCATTGTCCCTGGGCTCCCGCTTTGCTTCTGGGAACAGAATATCTGGGTATCTTGGTTTTGTATTTGGTTTTATCGTGATTCCCCAGTTCTTAAATACCTCTGCTTCGGATAGAATTCTCTGCGTTGTTTTTCCCGAGGCCCAAGTCGCCTTTGTCGCTTCCCTTCCTGTGCCTTCTAAGTCTTCAAATTCAATGGATAACAGGTCTGTGCTTGATACGTTTGCCAGTGGGGGGATGTGAGATAATAGTCGTAATATATTTGTTCTGTTTAGGATATCATGTCGTCCTTTGGAGATGTATTCTGGGATAAGCCATATGGCCTCTGGGGTATTCCCTTGTTCATTTATGCACCCCACTCTATTATAGCTGACTGTGGGTGTTTCCAGATCTACATAATCTGTCGATCTTGTTTTTACCATGTAAGTGTCAGTATTAGTTGTTCCGCTTAAGGCTCGGTCAGTTGCGCTTTGGTGGGGCACAAGAATTTCGGGATGTGTGTGACTCCCCCTTCCGCCCAGTAAGTGCACGTTGCTTGTCCAATTTACTGGTGCCGATTCTATTGTTATGTGGTCACCCCGTGTATGTAATGTCGCAGTTGCTTGATTGATATCGTATATTTGGCTTTCCGTCGGTCCTATGCATGTTCCTTGACTTTCTACTCTTTTGTCAGTTCTAACCGTGGTGAGACCTTGTTCTGTATTTTGCAGGAGCTTGTAGCTGATCTTTGTGTTGTTTATCAGCTCATTTGACGAGCCGATGTCAGCAGACTTTGGGGGGTTCCTTGTTGGTTGCTCAGGTGCTGGTTTGCCATTTTGAAGGTGTTTGTTTTGTTCGTCTAATCCGAAGTTAGCTGGATTCTCCAGAATTTCAGATGTTTGGCCTGTTGCAATGGATTTTTGGCTTGACGTTTTCTCTTCCCCAGATTGTGATTTGTTTTGCTCCATTGTAATAGATCGACCAAAGAGTTGCCTAAATCCTTCACGTTTTGAGCAGAGCTTATGTTTTCTGCCTTTACGTTTTTTTGCTCGTCTCTGTTTCGCGTTCGATTTTGTGTCATTGACGTCTTCATCTATGGTGTCCGTTGGTGAAGGGCACTTTGGGCCCGAATCTTTATCCACTGGGCAGTTACTTGGTTCGTTTTTTCTAGGTTGTGCCTGAGAGCCTGTGCTAGTCTGTTCGATCTTTCTAACGACTTCTATATCTTCACCAGATTTTTCTTTAGCGACTACTTCTGTTTGTGTGTGGATAGCAATTTTGATGTCTTTTTTTGATGGGTGATCCCGTATCTCGTTGCGTGGCGTATTGTTTTCCTGGGGAGATCTTTTGAGTTGTGAGCACAGGTCTGTTAGTAATGTTGGGTGGGTGGATAGCTTGTCAATGATTGGGCCGCATTTGCACCCATCGCTGGTGCTCCTCTTTGTATCTTGTAGATGACCCAATTTGCTCTGGAGAAGCGTATTTAATGCACCCATTTTCCCATCTATGGCAACCACAAACACAGCTAAAGTGTCTAACAGCGTTAGTTGGGCATCCATTTTCTCCGATTGGTAGTGTAATGCGTTCACCAAGAGTTGTACTGTGTTTAGGAGACTGGGCCAGGCGCTTTCCTGCCCGTGATGTTTTGGGATTTTTTCTTGATGTCCCGGTTGTCCCTTAAAATTTACTGCTCCTTCTGGGAAGCTTGATTCCTCTTGTTTTTCCTGTGCACCTTCAATTCTCATGGCCCGTGTATGTGTATTCTTTCCGCTGCTGTTCTGGTCTTGGGGGTATGCAGCTACAAGTTCTTCCCACTCTTCCTTCCCCAAGTAAGAGGATATTTCTATTACCTCTGACCCTGAGTTTGTTTGTCTTTCTTCTTTGCTGGAAGTCCTGTCCGTCATTTTATCACCAAGCTCTTGTTGTTTGTGAGAAGTTTCCAGGACTATCATGGACAAGTCCTTCTCTTCACCGCGTTCAGTTCCGCTTCCAGCTTCATTCTTGTTTATAGTTTCCTCCAAGAGGCTTATAACCTCTGACCTTATGTTGTTCCTCATGTTTCCATCCTTAGCGTTGTCGCTGATGTTGAGTATGCTATTGTCAGGTGTTCTTAGTGGCCTGTCCGTTGCGTTATTAGGCCAATGTACTTGAACTAAGTTGGAATCTATAGTTAGTTTTTTTCCGGTACTGGGTCCCACAGACCCGATCTTTCGCTGGGGTGTTGATGTTGTTTGAGGTAAGGAAATAGACATTATGCTGTTTTTTCCTTTGCTCTTGTCCGTGTCCTTATCCTGTTGTAGCTGTGTGCCCCCAAACTGGAAAAGCGGGGGTCTCTGTGATGGCTCCAGGGGCGATTGTAATTCTAATTCCTCGTTGATCTTTGAGAATAAGGTGTCCCCTGCGTTTTTTAGGAAACAGAATTTTGTATAGATTTTGGGTTGGTATGAAGATTGGTTTGTTTTTTTGCTCCTTTTTGCATTAGCCGTAGGGTCGCTTCTTAAGTTGTTAGAAGTTGATTTGTCTGACGTTATGTCTATTAACGAGCTTTGTTTGGCTGGCAGAGACCCTTTAGGTTCCTCGGGTGTCTTGTCCGTTTGCTTGCGTTTTTTTCCTTTGCTTGTTGGGCCTCCTCGTATCCTTCCTGATCTCATTTTAATGGGCACTGCCCCTTGATTGCGAGTTGAGCTGTTTTTTTTTTTTTTTCCTGGTTGCCCCAACTTAACCCCTGTCAACACAACAGGCGCAGGCCAGCCCACGTGGCGCGCCCCGCCAGTAAACTTAGACTAGAGTAGTTGGTGTTGGTGTTGGTAGTCACTGAACCAGAGACTGGTTGATGGAGATGGTTCAATTACAAAACAGGCACTAGAGGCTCACCTCTGGTGTAGTAATCGATGCCCTGACAACCGAGTGGTGCGGGCGGCAAGTCCACTCCTCCTCTCCTCCTCTCCTCCTCGTTATCAACTGCAGCTTCTGTTGCGGTATTGTGCTTTGAAGCCAAGGTTGAGGCGGGGGCCGGAGCTCTCACGCGCTCCGCTGCCTGCAGCTCCCCCCGTCTCTGTCTCCGATTTACCTCTGATTTACCTCCGAATTGCCTGCTTTACCTGCTTCACCTACTTTACTGCTTTACATGCTCAGTGGTATCAGGTATCAGGTAATGAGTCGGGGTCTCAGCAGGGTCTCAGCAGTGTCTCAACGGTGACCCAGCAATGCCCCAACAGTAAAGGACAGTAAGGACCTGCGGCGTGTCAGCAAGCTGGCCTATGCTGACCAACAGCTCCCCACAACAGAGCAGCAGAGCAAAAACACGAGCAGCTGTCTTGACAGAAGTTCAGCCCCCTGATCCAACCTCCTGATCACAGCCTGGCCTCGGCTTTCTCCAACGCCGGCAGCCCCCCCCCCTCACCTGCTCCAGCAGCTGACAGCCGCAGTCAATGTTTCCTGTGCTCTACTCTGCTCTATGGCTGCCACAGCTCCGCGATGACTCCTCCCGGCGGCGTCCTGCACAGCACAGGTAGTCCCGACTAGTCCCAGCTGCCACAGTTAGTCCGCACTTCCACAACTGCTCACTCAATCTGCTCTCTCCCAACAAGGGACCAGGTGGGGAAGACGTGCGAGGACGTTGGGCAGGCTCCTGTGCAGGCTTCCGTGGGGTTATCGCCGGGGCAGGGCCGGGGGCCGAGGGTACAAGGCGGCTGGAAACGCTGTTCCAGGGCTAGTTGTTTGTTGTTTGGTTGCCTGCTCCCGCTCCGCTCCACGACCTGCACGCTGCCTGATCCTGGTGTTTCTGGCGTTTCCTCGGTGCTTTGCAGCTCTCTAGCTCCCTCCAGTGGGCAGAGGTGAAGTTTTCACCGTAGTAAATATCGGCCGTAAATCCACTCATAAGTGCCTGTTTGCAGAGCCTGCCACAACATCTCCTGGTAAATGACTGTGAACAATTCTCTGGTAGTGATGAAAGTGATAACTTGACATAGGGTAGCACCACATTTCTACTATTTGCATAAGGGCATTTTCCGATATGAGACAGTCCGAGGGTGCAGAGTAGTAATATCGACGTAGAAATATCGTCTGACATTAATATCTCCGCAGAAATATCGAGTGGAACAAATATCGACAACAAAAATATAGTTTGACCAGAATATCGACTGACAGGTAAGTAATATCGATAACAATAATATAGTTGTAATAAATATCGTTTACAAAAATATAGTTTACAAAAATATCAATTTATTAATAATGTTATGTATTTTAGTGTTTTAAATGAGAATTGTTTGTTATTTTATTATAGGTTTTGGAATTGTATTGGTTATTAATGTTTTTTATGTTTAATTTTGTGTTATTACTTCCGTAGCGGGTTGTGGGTTTATAGGGGAATAGGGTGGGAAGTAATTTAATTATATAAAATTAATTGAATAATTAATGTGTTAATTAATTTATAATAGTGTAATAATTAGTTGTTAATTAATTTCAATTAGTCAATTAATAATTAATTATGTTAAATGTTAATTGTTTAACTAATTTTAGGTGTGTGTTGGGGAGTTCATACGTGTAAATGGTGTGAAGGGTGGTAATTAATTAATTTATTATTGATTAATGAATCAATATTTTTTTAATTATTACCATTAATTAATTAGTAATTATTAATTGTAAATGTTTTATTAAATGTAGGTGTATGATGTGGTGTTTTTAAGTGTACATGGTGTGAAAGCTGGTAATTAATTAATTCATTAATAAAAAAATACATTAACTTTCATTAATTAATTAGTAAATATTAAATGTAATTGTGTAATTAATTTTAGGTGTGTGTGGTGGATGTTAAAGTTTTAAATAATGTGTAATTAATTAATTTTTATTATCTTTGTTACTAATAGTATATTTAAATGTATATATTAATTATGTTTATATTGGAAATTAAATTTAAAAAAATGTTGATAGTTTTTTTATTGTGTTGTGTTCCAGTGCTTTCTTTATTATTGTACTCACTGGAGTGGGAATAGTCATTTTTACCCCTACGCTATCCAACGCTTTCCCTACTGTTGCACTCTCTGGAGTGGGAATAGTAATTTTCACCCCTACGCTATCCAACGCTTTCCCTACTGTTGCACTTTCTGGAGTGGGAATAGTAATTTTTACCCCTACGCTATCCTGCGCTTTTCCTACTGTTGCACTGTCTGGAGTGGGAATAGTAATTTTTACCCCTACACTATCCAGCGCTTTCCCTACTGTTGCACCCTTTGGAGTGGGAATAGTAATTTTTACCCCTACGCTATCCAACGCTTTCCCTACTGTTGCACCCTCTGGAGTGGGAATAGTAATTTTTACCCCTACGCTATCCAACGCTTTCTCTACTGTTGCACCCTCTGGAGTGGGAATAGTAATTTTTACCCCTACGCTATACAGCGCTTTCCCTACTGTTGCACTGTCTGGAGTGGGAATAATAATTTTTACCCCTACGCTATCCAACGCTTTCCCTACTGTTGCACTCTCTGGAGTAGGAATAGTAATTTTTACTCCTACGCTATCCAATGCTTTCCCTACTGTTGCACTCACTGGAGTGGGAATAGTAATTTTTACCCCTACGCTATCCAACGCTTTCCCTACTGTTGCACCCTTTGGCGTGGGAGTAGTAATTTTTACCCCTACGCTATCCAGCGCTTTCCCTACTGTTGCACCCTCTGGAGTGGGAATAGTAATTTTTTTCAGTTTAATAAAGTTTTCATTATGTTTAAGAAAGAGTACAGCATAATATAACAGTATACAAAAAATCAGAACCAATGTGAAAAGACAAGGAGAATGAGATGAAGAGGAGAAGAGGTTCAGATGCTGTGAGAAAAGGAAGAGAGGGGAAGAAAAAAGTAGGAGGAGAAAAGAAAAGAAAAAGAAAGGGAGAGAGAGAGAGAGAAAAGAAGGAAAGGTTAGGAAGGGGAGGGGGATGATAAGAAGTTAGAAAAAGGAAGCCAGGTAAGATCGGATTTGATTTTTAAGGTGACAGAGGAAGAAGCAATTGCAATTCTATGCTCATCACATATGAAATTCCACCATGTATGAACAGACAGTTTAGTATTATCCTTCCAACAAGACAAAATTACTTTAAAAGCAGTTGCAATGAAAAGATCAAATAGTTTAGCATTATATGAATGTAAGTCTAAAATATCAGATTGGGAGCCTAAAAAAACGTGTAGCGATGAGAATGGGACAGAAAAATGAAAAATACGCATGCAAAAATCCCAAACTGAGTTCCAAAAAGCAAGAACAGAGGGGCAATCAAACAGTAGGTGTTTGAGCATGCCGGGGTGAGAGGAACAGGACCAACAGAGGGGGGAGGACGAGGAGGAGAATTTTGTTATGCTAACTGGGGTAATAAGGGCTCTATGGTATATAAAAAAAAGTGACTGAGTAAGTCAAGCTGAAATCGATGTCTTAAACAGTTTGCACCATAAATGATCCCAAACATCAACAGATAATAAGATAGAAAGATCAGTTTCCCAAGCAGATTCAGTAATAGTTTTAGGTCTAAGCACAAAATTATCTAACAAAAGTTTATAAACTAGAGCAGCTTTGGGGATTTGTTGAGTAAACAAAGGGTATAGAGGAGTGGAAGGAGTAAGGGAAGGAAGGGAATCAAAAGTAGGAAGGGTAGATAAATGAGATAAAATGGCGGAAGTGATAATGTCATATTCTTTGCGAAAATGAACAGGTAGATCAAACATGGTTTGCATTACAGGAAATGAAATAATGGATGAATCAGAGAAAAATTGGTATACAAATACAATATCCTTTTCTTTCCAATACTTGAAATAAAAAGATTTACCCTTATACTTAAGATATTTGTTGTACCACACACTTGATGAGAGAAAACATTGCAAGGGGGATAAATCATTCGAGAATACAGTGTGCAACAGAGTATGTGAGTATTTCAGTACAGGGTGATTAGTCAGAAATGAACAATTTGACATAAAAAGAGATTGTTGGAAAGTAAAATCTTTTAACAAGGACCGTTCAATATCAATCCATTTGGGCAGAGGGGTATCATTGAAATTATAAGCCAATGAGAAAGACTGCTTTAATAAAAAGGCAGAGTGGTATGATTTAAAGTCAGGAAAGCGAACTCCACCTTCAGATTTAGGGCATATAAGCTTATGTAAAGCAATACGGGGTCTTTTATTATTCCACAAAAATTTAGAGCAGATGGAGTTCAGACGATTAAAATATAAATTAGGGATCTTCATGGGAAGCATGGAAACAGTGTACAAAATATGTGGGGAAATCATCATTTTAATGGTATCTAATCGACCCCACCAGGAGAGGAAAGGGGGGGACCAGGATTAAAGGAGGGATTGAATTTTTTTAGTAAGACAGGCAAAGGTCAATTTAAGGGTTTCACTTAACGAAGAGGAAAACCAAATGCCCAAGTATTTGATCTTGGCAGGACACCAGGCAAAATCAGTTGATGCAAACATATATTGGTAACAAGTTGAATTTAAGGGTAAAATCTCCGTTTTGGGGAGGTCAAGCTTATATCCAGAAACAGAGGAGTATAAGCGGACTTCTTCCAAAAATGGAGGGAGGGAAGAGACAGGATTAGCCATGTAAACTAGGATGTCATCCGCGTAGGCCGAAATTTTCGTCTCAATCGACGACAATTGGAACCCATTAATTAGGGGGTTTGAGCGGATTCTAATCAGGAAGGGTTCAAGGCAAAGAATAAATAATAAAGGGGAAAGAGGGCATCCTTGTCTCGTTCCTCTTGATAGGGGGAACATTTTTGAGAATTGATTATTGACAAAAACGCTGGCACGTGGAGCTGAGTACAGGAGTTTAACTAAAGAGATAAAAGAGGGGCCAAAACCAAACCATTGTAATGATTTAAGCATAAAATTCCAATTATTGCGGTCAAAAGCTTTCTCAGCATCCAAGGAGAGGGCAGCTAGGGGGGCCTTAAAGTGTTTGCTGTGTGAAATAACATTGGCAAAAACACGGGCATTCTCAGCAGCAAGTCTACCTTTCACAAAACCGACTTGATCCGTGCTGATTAAAAGAGGGATAAGGGATTCGAGCCGGGCTGCTAGAATTTTGGCAAAGATCTTACAATCGTAATTAATCAGGGAAATGGGGCGAAAGTTTTTACATAGAGAATGGTCTTTGTCAGGTTTGGGGATTATGATTATCAGGGCGTCCAAAAAGAAGCCAGAAGCCTTAGCGTTCGTAATAAAGGAGTTAAAAAGTTGTAAAAGGTGGGGGATAAAAATAGAATGCAAGGCGGAGTAAAATTCAATAGGAAGACCATCTGGGCCAGGAGCTTTCGATTTTTTTAGAGAAGTAATTGCCTTGAGGATTTCCTGAGGTGTAATATCAGTTTCTAATTGGTGGAACTCGGTAGGGAGAGATGGGGGGGGGAGATCTTTGAAAAAACGGGAGAGGTCATCATCATCAGGGTGAGTATCATCAGTATAGAGGAGTTTATAGTAGTTATGAAAGACGTGGCAAAAGTGGCATAAACAGGGGCATGGTCCGAAAGAAAAATAGAACCAATTTCGGATTTCTGAATCGCAGGGAGAAGGGGCTTGCTGACTAGAATATAGTCGATTCTGGACCGGGTGTGGTGAACATTCGAGTAGAAGGTATATTCAAGCGAATCCGGATTGCATGTTTTCCAAACATCGAAAAGGGGACGTGAGGCAATGGCTGACTGAAAAGGATTTGTGCGTCTTATCAGGCTGGAATTTGCAAGAAGATAACCTGTCTGAAAAGGGATATAACCATTGGTTAAGGTCACCAGCTATGACAATGTTAGGGCAGTCAATGGAGGAGATGAGGATTTTGATGTCAGACCAAAATTTGGGGTCATGGCGGACAGGACCATATATATTCAGGAGTACCATTGTTTTGTTTTGTATGATAACCTTAGACATAACCCAGCGACCCACATCATCAGCTTGAGAAGAGAGAATTTGAACATTTAAACCTTTACGAAACAATATAGCAACACCACCTTTTTTATCAACAGCAGGAGAAAATACAACTTGCCCCACCCAGGCCCTCTTAAGTTTCAACAATTCAACATCTGTACAATGAGTCTCTTGAAGAAAAACAATCTGAGAATTCAACTTGGATAAATGGGACAGTACCTTTTGACGTTTAACAGGGTTGCCGAGACCACGAACATTCCAAGTTACAAAATTACACATGACGGAAGGCAGGAGAAGGGGGTAATATCTGGGTCCAATACACTGCAGGGAAACAACTACGAGGAAAAACAATGAACACAAATACATTACAAATGAGAATCGAGTACAAAATACAAACAAAGGCAAGGAAAATCAGGTAAATAGAGGGAAACAGTGAACGGGTGAACATACCGAGCATAAAGAGAAGAAAAGGGGAGCAAGGAAAAATACGATGAGCAACAATAAACAAGGATGAGGGGTAAACAAGAAAGAGAAGGAAAAACAGAGGAATAGGGGGAGAACACGCATGGCCTGTGAAATGAAAGACAAGAGACAAGAGACGAAAGATAGAGAAGAAGAGAAGAAACAAACAGATCAGGGCAAAGAAGCCAGATCTGAGAGAAAAGAGAGTACCAAGACATTAGGAGCATGGAGACGTCGGCAAAGGCGCCAACCCCAAGAGTGAGGGAAGCGCGGGAAAAGTAGAAATAGGAGATAAAAATAAAAGAAAAGTCGTAGGAAAGAATTACATAGGAGAGACCAGGACAAGGCCACAACAGTCGTCAAGACATAAGTTAAGTAAATGCAAGGAATAAAGAAGAATCATTTTCAGTCATTGGTGTCCATAGTGGAAGCAGAGACACTTTGGAGATACTCTCGAAGCTTCAGAGGATCATCAAAGGTACGGGAACGACCGTTGTGAGTTATTTTGCAGAGACATGGATGCAGAATTCCATATTGAATGTTCAAGTCCCTCATATGAGGGCGAAGATTCAGGAACTCCTTGCGACGTGCATTCGTAGCGTTTGATAAGTCTTGGGCAATATAGATGGTATGGCCCGACCAAAAGAGGCGATGTTTTAGTCTTGCAGCTTTAAGAACAGTCATCAATTCAGTGAACTCAAGAAATAGCAGGATAATGCCCCTAGGCTTGGTCGGGTTGGATGTGAGACGACCCAGACGGTGAGCACGCTGGATGTTTAGAGGATTAGATTCTGGTTAGAGTTCCAAAAGATCATAAAGGAATTTGCGGATGAAGGACACCATGTCAGCCCCCTCAAGGGACTCCGGAATGCCATAAATACGTAGGTTATTCCTCCTGTACGATTTTCAAGGTCCTCTGTTTTTAGTTTCAACTGCTGAATTTCCTTTTCAAGAATGGGAATTTTAGTAGACACATCCTGGATGTCACTGATGCCTTGCTCTAGGTCCAAAACCTTGCCCTCCATGACAGCCCATCTATCTTCTATCTGCTTGAGCTTCTCGTTGGTTGCAGACATAAATGGTTGTAAACCACGAACCTCTTCTAGGATGGAATCCAACACAGGGTTCGAGGAGGAACGAATTGGAGACGGAGGGTCATTCTTGGGGCGTTTTGGTTTGGTACCAGTGACGGAGGATTTTGTGTGGCCCACGTCCAGAGACATTGTGCCAACAGAGGGACACACTAGGAGGGACGCAGGGATGGAAGCCACACCACAAGAACCAAAAGACTGTGACCCTATATGCAGAACTCGGAGAAGCAGTAGAAGGAAGAGGTTACATATGAGGTAAAGAGGAGTAATGGAGAAGCAATACCTCAAACTCACAGGGCAGGCGTCGAAATGAGTGGAAATCAGATCAATACGCAGGCAGAGAACCATCCAGTAATAGGGCAGTAGAGAAACAGCAAAGCGTCCATAATATATGAGACCCAGGGGACAATTGATAATCCACAGAGGGCTGTAGGCAGGTGGAAGAAAGATGTTGAGCATTGCGCAGGAAGAGCACCACAAAATGGCCGCTGTTATAAAGTAAAGACACAGTCACAAGCACGGAAGGGATTTGTGGCGCAAAAAGTCATGAAGGTAGAGCAGAGTAATATGCTGCGTTTACTCTACAACATACCTTGTAAATATGAGCCCATACGGTGAAGCAGGAGGAATACTGGTTGCTGAGGAGGCAGAGACGTGATAAAAACGGAACGCGAGCTCGGCGGCACAAAATGGCGGCCGCTCGCGTCCCGTGACTGTTGAGGAGGAGAAGACGGCAAAAAGTTACAAAAGCGGCAGTTTAAATAACCGCTGCATCTCGCAACACACAGAGACCATATTCCGCCGTGCGGGGATGCGTGTAGCTGGTCTCCGGAGCCGGGAATAGTATCCGGAAAACTTCAAAGGGTCCCGCGTCGCCTCGTAGCTCAAGGAGGCAGCGCCATCACTCGCCGGTGCGTAAGCCACGCCCCCGGGAATAGTAATTTTTACCCCTACGCTATCCAACGCTTTCCCTACTGTTGCACTCTTTGGAGTGGGAATAGTAATTTTTGCCCCTACGCTATCCAACGCTTTCCCTACTGTTGCACTCTTTGGAGTGGGAATAGTAATTTTTACCCCTTCGCTATCAAATTTTTTCACTACTAATGTTTGTATTTTGTTATTAAATGTATGTATTATTATTTTTTAATACTTTAATGTGTTAATTAAATATACAATATTATTTTTTATTCAAAATGTTTTATATATGTGTTTATTTTATTTTTATATAATTATTAAAGTTTATAAATTAAATAAAGATAATAAGAAAATGTCATTGAGAAAATATATGTATATGTACACATTTATTGTGTTCATATTCATTAAATTAAGTTTATTTGTTATAATTAGTTAATATATAAATGTAATTTAATTTATTTTGTTAATAATATTAATATTATTTAATTATTTCATTTAAGTTATATTATTTTTTAAAGTCGATATTTTTTACATCTATATTTTTTACATCTATATTTTTGAGTCGATATTGTTGTACTTACCTGTTTGAGTATAGGGATTCGATATTTTTGTAGTCGAAATTTTTTTTACATCTATATTTTTGTTAACTATATTTTTGTTATCGATATTTAAACATGGAACCCTTAAACTACGTTTATGTCATAGTTTATCAGCCACCGTGCAAATCTGAGTTTTTCTTTCATGCAGCTAATGTCTATGATGTTGCATGTGACATGTGACCTTGCGAGATGATCACCTCATGCACCTCTAAAAAATAAACCGAAGCTGGAACATTCGCGTTTGCACCAATGTTGCCAAATGCTGTAGCTTCAGGGCACTTAATTTTGCATTCAGCAAGTTTTCAGTTTTCTTTCAATGCATTTAGGAACTGCACTGAAACGTTGTTAATGCATGTGCTACTGCCTGGCAATGCACTCGATGTGGATGTCGCCAAAGCCCACATTTTCTTGAGCTTTCAACAGCAAATGGAAGATACAATGCTGCGCTGATGACGTTTGAAAATGATGATTAATGCAGCCCTGATCTCTTCAAATTAATTTCAGGTCATGCGACCTAAATGTTTAGGCTGGGGCCTTACTGTGATTTTGTACTTTAAACATTTCATAATGCTATAGTCAAGTACCGAGTGCAGACAAAAGCTTTTACTGTTGAATATTATGTTGTGTCTGGATATCACCCCTATGTAGTAAGTGCAGTATTTATTGAAATATCTTAATATATTTCTTTACGGCGTCCCACAATTGTTTAGCAGCCACCACCCAGATTGATATAAATATTCCTCTAAACTTCCGAGGTTACTCAATAGAGGACTGAAGTGTTAAGATGGGAATTGGTCCTAATGTGCCACCTGTAGAAATGGTTTGTAAAGTTACCATTCAATAGCACTTAAACACAGCAGATGGAGGCTGCCATGTCTCACCACAGTTGTCTTCTGGTTGCATCTATCCAAGGTTGATGTTAACTCATAACACATTTCAACTTTTTATTTTAATATATGTACAACAGTCAATTACAAAACTATTTTCACATCTTAGAGAGCTATAATTCTGACGGTCCTTTGTACAGTTGTGGTAAAAATCCATGTCTTATGAAGATCCCTCTTGTTTGATGATGATGATGTAAAATGATGTATAATGGATGTGAATTGCAGAATCTGCAGATGTCTGACAGTGGTACGTGTGAAAATTTGGCAAAATAAATGATTTGATGTAATTGTCACTGACCATGTCATGAGTGATGTAATATGTGACGTCATCAGCAGTGCATTGCAGGCGCGCAAGTTATAGTGAGTCCAACTAACTAATACGTGGGAATTTCGATGGTTTTATGTCAGTAAAATTTACAGCTAACTATAACTGGTGTGAAACCTCTGTTTGTTTCAGTGAATTTAATAGGTTTTTTAAATTCTAATTCCTAGCTATAACTGGTGTGAAACCTATGGTTTTTTCAGTGAATTTCAAAGGTTTTTTTAATAGCAAATGTCTATAGCTATGAAATGTAATATTTTTTAAAATGAATCCTATATGGTATATTTATGTAATACTATTTTTTTATGTATATTTTTCATATTTTTGTTTTTTTGTTTTTTTGTCTTGGAGCGCTCCCGGTAAGCGGACCGGTAAGCTCAGTATTCTGGCGCGCCCCGGTGCGCGTACCGGGGCGCATCCCGTTAGCGCACCCCCCCAAAAAAAGAAAAAAGAAATAATGAAGGAGTGAGCATAAAGAAAGGGGACGGAAAGAGTGGTGTAAAGAGAAAGAGAGCTAGAGGGAGGAACACAGAGAGACTGTGTAATAGATAGTAAGACAAAAAAAGGTGTTAGAGGAAGTAACTGAGAAAAGGAAAGACATGGGGAGTGACAGAGAGAAAGGATAGAGAGAGAAAAGGAAGGAGTGACAGAAAGGGACTGAGTGAACCAGAAAAGAAAGGAAAGTGAGGGAGTGTGGGTGAGCAGGAAGACTGAAAGAAGTTGAATGTGGTTGAAAAGTAAGGAAAAGGGAAATAAACATAGAGGATAAGAATAAGTGAGGGAAGCAGAGTAAGAAAACAGGGGTAAAATAGCGTGAGAGAAAAGTAGTGAGGTTAAAGCAAAGGATCATGACAAGCTACATGTTTTTAGTCACACTTACCATATAATTAATATAAACTTAATTATATTTTTTTCTACACTTTGTATCTGTGAAAGAGAGAACAAAAAATAAGTTATAATTAGTAGAATATATATGTTAAAATAAAAGAGACAGGTCAAGAGGTTACAAATCATAAAAGTGTATAAAGAAATAAAGCAAGAGTGAAGGATACAGAAAAGGAAATAAAGTAATGTAGAAGGACAAAAAGAGTGAAAAAGAAATAGAAGAAAAGCAAATTACTAACAGTAAGGACGATAAATTCAGTGACAAAGAGAAAGAGAAGATGAGAGAAATGAATTGAAGGTAAGTAAGGTACAAAAAGAATGTGACAGAGTACGAAAAAAGAGATGAATAAGTAAAGAGAAATTAGTAAAAGAGCAAAGGAGGAAAAGACGGAAAAGGCAAATAAAGCAGAGAGACTGAAAGCTGAAAAGTGGTGCAAGGGACAGAGGGGATGCAGACAGTTGAATTGGGAATGAGGGGTTGTGAAAAAAGTGGAGTAAAAGAACGGGGATGAAACAGAGTGAGAGAAAGGCCGTGTGAGTGAGTAAAGAGAGCTGAAAAAGGGTGGAAAAAGGAAAGTGAGTGTGAGACAATGGGAATACAATATAAATTTCACAAAACAAACTATAGAATAGCTTGCCCAACATGTTACATAGTTTATTTTTGCTGTTCTCAGAATATATTGAATTTCACTAAAAACAGTGAGTTCAAACTATTGATCATATGACAGCGGGAAAAAAAACACAATCTAAAAGATTGTGTTTAAAAAACCCATATAAACTTACAAATCACATATTTACACTAATCTTTGATTCACTTACTTTTCCTTGAGGCCAAATAGTAGATCGTGAAGGTCCTTTTCATTGGAAAATACTCTGCTGTTCTCTAAAACCTCCATTTCATCGACTTTCTATAAAAAAAAACTCTAAGAACATCTGAAATATGTCTCAATTTTTTCTTTTTCTCGTTGTGTTAAGTTATGACTCTTTCCAAATTCCAACACTATTCCTTACGGCCAAATAGTGTCAGATTTATTAGTCTATTTTCAAACTCAGAAATTACCGTTTATCCAATGTTTTGAAAGAAAAGCTCATACTACATTTTCACAATGTATAACTATTCATATTACCATCTCTGGATCACTCATGTTCAACATTTCCTATAATACTGATATCACTTACTATGAGATCCACTTACAGTACCTATATGAGAACTGGATTTTTTATATTATGTGTGAGAAGTTGGCCTGGTATATAATGCTCACTAATTCTTAGTGATCACTTTGTACCATGCCAAGCAACCCTTATGATGATGGTTGTAATTCAACCTTGTAGACCAGTTATCCTAGTGGTAACGTGGACAAAGCAGTCTTAGGCTAAACTCTGAAAGGCATGTGAAGCCAGCTGTATTACCATACACAACCCCCTTGAATACCAAATGAAAGGGACACCACACAGATATATATTGAAAATATATATTGATTTATTAACTATAAAATCCCTTGGACTCTTTATGAGCACAGAAGCACAAGCGTTAAATCACAAGACAGTTTAAAACACACAAAAGTTGCACAATATGGATGAGCTTAGGGAGTGGTTCCCGACAGCTGCAGACAGGCTCAGCTCGTGCTAGATCACCATCTCACATATTTCCAAGCACTCTGCCTCCAGGAATGATGAGGCCTTCCATAGGAGTGGCTGATAGGAACATATGTGTCCAGTTTAGGGTTAGGCACAGACAAACTGTACCTAAGTAAGAGGTGGTTACACCAACTTACCCCAGCTGAGTGATCAGCCAGTTGTGTCAAATATGGAGGCCAGGCCAGGGGTGGCACACTACATGCTGCAGCCCCTGGTAGGCCTTGGAAACACCTATGCCCTGGGTACTTAGGGTACACTGTTACAGGGGCCAATAAGGTGAACCAGTTCCAATTCGTAATGCACTTAAAGTGCATTGGCAGTAATTTAGAGAGAGAACAGCAGGCTGTGGGTCTGATTAGCAGGCCCACAGCCACATTAAGTCATAAACCAGTGAAGCAAAAAGCAAAAATTTGGGGTGACCATAGGATAGCAGACCCTACTCTCCTACACAAACCCCCCCAAACGCAGGGACATTAGACTAACCTTGACCAGTTGTGTCTTCATGTTCTAAGTGGAAGTACCTGGAGAGACCATCTGCGTTGCCATGGTCAGTCCCTGGGCGGTGCTCCACTGTAAAGTTCATCCCCTGTAGGGAAATGGACCACCTGAGTAGTTTGGGGTTTTCACCCTTCATCTGATTAAGCCATAAGAGGGGCTTATGGTCGGTCTGAATCTTGAAGTGAGTGCCAAATAAGTATGGTCTCAACTTCTTCAGGGCCCACACCACAGCAAAGGCCTCCCTCTCTATAGCTGACCGACGTTTCTCTCTGGGGGTCAGCCTTCTGCTAATAAAAGCAATGGGCTGGTCCTGGCCATCTACATTAAGCTGTGAAAGCACTGCTCCCACTCCCAACTCAGAAGCATCTGTTTGGACAATGAACTCTCTTGAGTAGTCAGGACTCTTCAGGATAGGTGCAGAGCACATGGCCTTCTTCAGGTCATCAAATGCCTTTTGACAGATTTCTGTCCACTGAACCTTTTTGGGCATCTTCTTAGATGTCAGATCATTAAGAGGAGTCACAATGGACCCATAGTTCTTAACAAACTTCCTGTAGTACCCAGTCAGGCCCAAGAAAGCTCTGACCTGAGTCTGGGTAGTTGGAGGGGACCAGTCCTTGATGGTCTGGATCTTACTCTCCAGTGGTTGTACTTGGCCTCCACCTACAAGATGGCCCAGGTATACAACCTTGCTCTGCCCTATCTGGCACTTTGTTGCCTTGATAGTGAGGCCTGCCTTTTGCATAGCCTCAAGAACTTCCTTCAGGTGGACCAGGTGATCCTCCCAGGTGGAGCTAAAGACAGCAATATCATCCAGATAAGCTGCACAAAAGTCATCCAAGCCAGTAAGGACTTGATTCACCAACCTTTGGAAGGTGGGAGGTGCATTTTTCAAACCAAAGGGCATCACCACAAATTGATAATGCCCACTAGGGGTAGAAAATGCTGTCTTGGCTTTAGACTCCTCAGCTAACCTGATTTGCCAGTAGCCAGCTGTCAAGTCAAATGTGCTCAAATATTTGGCAGAAGCCAACTTGTCAATGAGCTCATCTGCCCTTGGAATAGGGTGTGCATCTGTCCTGGTGACAGCATTGAGTCCTCTGTAATCCACACAGAACCTCATCTCTCTCTTGCCATCTTTGGTGTGAGGTTTGGGGACCAGAACCACTGGGCTAGCCCAGGGGCTCTCTGAAGGCTCAATAACACCTAATTCCAGCATCTTTTGCACCTCAGTCTTTATACAGTCCCTGACGTGGTCAGGTTGCCTGTAAATCTTGCTCTTTACAGGAAGACTGTCACCAGTGTCCACCACATGTGTACACCAGTTAGTCTGACTGGGTGTCAATGAGAACATATGCCTGTATGCCTGTATAACTTGTCTGCAGTCATGTTGCTGATGTTCAGTGAGGCTGCCACCTAAGGCCACACCATCAACTGAGCCATCCTCAGGGTTCCGAGTGAGCAGGTCTGGGAGAGGGTCACTCTCTTCCTCCTGTCCCTCATCTGTAGCCATGAGCAAGCCCATGTCTTCCCTGTTGACATATGCCTTCAATCTGTTAACATGGAGCACCCTGTGGGGGCTCCTGGTAGTTCCTAGGTCCACCAAGTAGGTAACCTCTCCCTTCTTCTCCAGAATTGTATGGGGTCCAGACCATTTGTCTTGGAGTGCTGCTGGGGCCACTGGCTCCAACACCCATACCTTCTGTCCAGGCTGAAATTCAACAAGGACAGCCTTTTGGTCATGCCAAGCTTTCTGTAATTCTTGGCTAGCCTCAAGGTTTTTGGATGCCTTTTCCATGTACTCTGCCATCCTGGAGCGGAGACCAAGTACATAGTCCACTATGTCTTGTTTAGGCTTTTTGAGAGGTAACTCCCATCCTTCCTTCACCAGACACAGGGGTCCTCTTACAGGGTGCCCAAACAACAATTCAAAGGGGCTGAAGCCAACCCCCTTTTGAGGGACCTCTCTGTAAGCAAACAAAAGGCAGGGCAGTAGGATGTCCCATCTTCGCCTGAGCTTTTCAGGTAATCCTTTAATCATGCCCTTTAGGGTCTTGTTAAATCTCTCAACAAGCCCATTGCATTGTGGGTGATAGGGAGTGGTGAACTTGTAGTTGACACCACACTCCTTCCACATAGCTGTCAAATATCCTGACATGAAGTTGGCATCTCTATCAGATATTACCTCCTTAGGAAACCCCACTCTGGAGAAAACTCCAAGTAAGGCCCTGGCCACAACAGGAGCTGTTGTGGTCCTAAGTGGAATTGCCTCTGGGTACCTGGTGGCATGATCCACTACCACCAGTATGAATCTGTGCCCAGATGCTGTAGGGGGATCCATTTGACCTACAATATCAATCCCCACTCTTTCAAAGGGAACCCCCACCACAGGTAGTGGTATCAGGGGGGCCTTTGTTGTTCCACCTGCTTTACCACTGGCTTGGCAGGTTTCACAGGAGCGACAAAACTCCTTGGTGTCTTCAGACATGTAGGGCCAGTGAAAGTGAGGGACAAGCCTGTCCCAGGTCCTATTCTGGCCTAAGTGTCCTGCTAGGGGAATATCATGGGCTAAGGTGAGAAGGAAACCCCTAAATTGCAGAGGTATAACCAACCTCCTGGTTGCACCAGGCTTGGGGTCTCTACCCTCTGTGTAAAGGAGTCCTTCATCCCAATAAACTTTATGGGCACCTTGAGCATTCCCAGCAGCCTCAGCAGCAGCCTGCTGTCTGAGGGGTTCAAGAGAAGGACAGGTTAACTGAGCCTGCCCCAAGTCTGCCCTAGAAGGTCCCCCTGTCCCCAGAAACTCAACCTGATCAGGTTCAAGTTCTTCAGAGACAGTTCCTTCAGGGGTCTCAGGACCAGCTTCCTGTGAAGCCTGATCCTCACTTGCAGGCAGTTGGGAAGGCACAGCCTTAACCCTCCTGTTCTTCTTCTTGGAAGGTGCTTGGTCCATTGTTCCAGGATCCAAGACCTGAGGTTCAGAGAGGCACTTTTTGGCCTGTGACCTGGTCACAGCAAGGACATGTGATGATATCCCTAACATCTCTGCATGAGTCCTGTACTCAACTTCTGACCATAGAGAGTTCTCCAGGTCATTGCCCAACAAACATTCAACTGGGAGATCAGCACTAACCACAACTCTTTTTAGGCCAGTTACCCCTCCCCAGGAAAAGTTAACAAGTGCCACACTATGTGTAGTAGTGACATTGCTGGCATTGGTCACCAGGTAATTATCACCTGGCATGTATTGTCCAGGGTCCACAAAGTTAGGTGTCACCATAGTGACACTAGCACATGTGTCCCTGTAAGCTTGAGCCACTTTGTTGTTAATTAAAGGCGTCTGTCTGTATTTGCCCAGGTTACTGGGACTTATGTCAGGGGTCAAATCTATGTCCCCTTCACAAATCAGAACAGCCTGTGTAAGGGTTCTGACTTGGTCAGAATCTCCTTCAGTTCCCAAGGTGATACCCACTACCCCCTTGGTTTGTGGACCAGCACTGCTAGCTGTACTAGTGGGTGCAGTTGCCTTAGGGGCTGCAGTGCTGGGGGCTCCACCCTTTTTACACTCACTTGTCCAGTGAGAGGTGTTTTTACAAGTTTTACACCAGGGTTTCTTCTGACCTTCTTTCTTCTTCTTCTTGGAAGTTTGGGACCCACCCTCTGTATCATTTTGGGGCCCTGTTAAAGACTTCTGGTCTTTAGCTTTCTGCTCCCCACCCTTCTGGTCTGTTTTCTTCTGGTCACCACCCTGGTTCTGGTTCTGGTTCTTTTGCTTAACTCTGGTTCTTACCCATTTATCTGCCCTCTTTCCCAATTCTTGGGGAGAGGTCAAATCTGAGTCAACCAAATGTTGATGCAACTGCTGGTTCTGACAATTATTTAAAATGTGTTCTCTCATCAGCAAATTATACAATCCTTCATAGTCTGTAACCTTGCTTCCCAGCAACCATCCCTCCAGAGCCTTAGTGGCACACTCAACAAATTCAGACCAGTCCTGAGTCTGTGTCTTCTGGGTATCTCTGAACATTAACCTGTACTGTTCAGTGGTTAAGCCTAACCCATCAATCAGAGCACTCTTCAGGACCAGGTAGTTTCTAGAATCCCCATCACTAACTGTGAGGAGTCTGTCTCGGCCTCTACCTTCAAAGGAGAGCCACAAGATTGCTGCCCACTGCTCCTGAGGGATCTGCTGTACTCTGCAGGCTCTCTCCATTGCAGTTATCCATTTATGGATGTCATCCCCAGCTTTGTAGGGGGGCACAATCTTACTCAGGTTTCTGTTATCAAAAGACCTGTCTTTATCCTTGTGGATATTGCTGCCACCAGTGGGTTCAATTACCCCACTCTCTCTAGGCTGTCTTGCTCTAGCAAGTCTCTCTTGGACCAGGGCAACCTCTAATTCTCGCTTCTGGATCCTAAGCTCAGCCTCTCTCATTTTGGCCTCATGTTCCCTTCTCTGAGGGCTAGTCATCTCCCTTCTGGAGTGACCATGAGAGCCTCTAGAAGCATGGGAGTTGTCAGAGTCACCTGAGTGAGTCCTTCTCCTCCTAGGCTTCTGGTTAAGTCCACCTGTGGGTCTGAATGGGTTGTTACCAGATTCATTCCCAAGTAGGCTTAAGTTAGCCTGGTTCAGTCTACTGACCAGCACCTGACTATTTCTGTCATCATCTGACTCACTGCTTCCCCCCTCCTCCTCTTCTTCCTCTTCTTCTTCCTCCTCATCTACCTGAGGAGCTCCAGTGATGGGGGCTTCCTCATCTACCAGGATGATAGGACCAGGGGTATCTACAGTGTCATCCTCTGAAGGATGGCCTCCTTCAGCATCCCCTGTGGGGTTTGCCTTAGAGGTCTTTAGAGTCTCAGACTGATCCAAGATCTCTCTAAGGTGGTCTGTGGTAGGGGAAGGCCCTGTCCTCAGACCCCTTAAGACACAAAGCTGTCTTAATTCCTTAAAGGAAAAAATAGCAAATTTGGATGGTGCCCTTGGAGGGTCACTCTCAACAGGGATGTTCCCAGTGGAACCCTCTGCTCCAGACATTGCTCTAGTGTGGGTGGATGTGTTGCAATCTACCTACACTGGTGTTTACCTACTAAACCTATCTAGTAGTTGTAGCTAGGGTGTGCTACTCCCTTTGCTCTACAACAACTAAGTTCAGTAGACCTTAAGTATACTAGTCTTGTTTTATATGTACCTAAAAGGTACCTGTGTGATCTTTCAAATTATAATCTCAAAGATTGTAATGGTAAAACAACAGCAAGCTCAGATCCCACCGCTGCCACCAATGTGAGAAGTTGGCCTGGTATATAATGCTCACTAATTCTTAGTGATCACTTTGTACCATGCCAAGCAACCCTTATGATGATGGTTGTAATTCAACCTTGTAGACCAGTTATCCTAGTGGTAACGTGGATAAAGCAGTCTTAGGCTAAACTCTGAAAGGCATGTGAAACCAGCTGTATTAACATACACAACCCCCTTGAATACCAAATGAAAGGGACACCACACAGATATATATTGAAAATATATATTGATTTATTAACTATAAAATCCCCTGGACTCTTTATGAGCACAGAAGCACAAGGGTTAAATCACAAGACAGATTAAAATACACAAAAGTTGCACAATATGGATGAGCCCTAGGGGCCACCTAAACCATATACTAAGAAAGTGGTATAAGAGATACCAATCGGAATGGGAATAGGCCTAGGGCCTTGGGAATCGCTGGAGCTATTCGAGACTAGCTGTGACTAAGTCAGGAAAGGCCCACGGGACTCGGGTGCAGTGTTCAAAGTGCACGCACTTTCCAATGTAAAGTCTATGGTGCGTAAAAAGTACAAAGTTAAAGAGTTAGGAACCTTCCGAGTGACCTAGAACGCTGAAACTTAAGACACAGGCCCTTGAGATGTGTACCAGTGTAGGAACACTGGCGGAGCTGAGTTACCTCACCCACAGGAAGCGGGTGCACAGGGTCGAAGTAGTGTCGGGTTTCGTCACGCTGGTCTATGGTGCTTGGAGTTGAAGATGCTGCAGGCGGCTCGATGTGAAGAATTCCGGTGGATCCAAGGGTGGATCTGAAGTTGTGAAGACCTGAAAGCAGAGGGGACAATGTTCAAAGTCACTAGCCAGTGACTACCGTGGAACCAGATTGGAACCAGGCGATGTCGGGTGCAAACAGGCGTTGTCGGGTAGCTTCTCTCTGCAGCCACGTGGACACCCGGGGTCGAGGATGTCCAAGAGTCAGTCACCAGCTGTCGCACGCAGGCTTCTCGCTGTTGGCGGTATTGGCGACCTGATCGGGGCAAACAGGCCTTGGCTAATGCAAGCCACGCAGGAATCAAAAGATGCTTAACACTCGGACCAGCTAGGTCAGAGCGAGTGCTCCTTTTCACAGGAGCTTGGGTATGTCTGGAGCAACCAGGCCTGCTGTGTAGTTTGTCGGTTTCGTCGCCAAGATGGCTGCTGACCACGTGGCTAGTGGCCGGGATGGCGCGTCGAGTGGCACAATGCAAAAGGGCCCCACGCAGATTGTGGAGATGCTGGAGGGCTGATCTTCAGTGCAAGGGCTGCTCGGTGGTGGGGGTTCTCAGTCCCCAAAGCACAACGTCGAGGATACCTCAGAAGCTGCGCAGTCAGCTTTTCAAGTGTCTTCCAAGAGGTCCGGTCCCAGGTCACTCGGTGCCTCCACGGGTCCCTTCTTTGCAGGGACTGTGGATCAGGCTCTGAGAGGTCTGGGAGTCTGGTTCTTGTTGGGCTCTGGGCTCGGGCTCTGGGGGGAGGCGGCGGCAAAGCAGACGTCGAGTTGCTGGTTGGTGCCTGTGTTCACAGGGTGGCCACTCCTAGGCCACAAGGGAGATTCTCTTCAGTCTTCTGAGCAGCAGAATGTCGAAGTCCAGTCGTCTTCTTAGTTTCAAGTTGATTCAGGAGGATCTGCTGTGCAATGGCACTGCTCCCACTCTTATTCCCAATCTGAGGGGTGGATCACCTACTAGGTCCCTCCTCTGGGAGGAACCAGGAAGGGGGGCGGTTACACCCCCTTTCCTTTGTCCAGTTCCGCGCCAAGCCTGGGTCTGGAAAGTCCCAGGACCGGTTTGGACTGGCCTATGCACGGGGACACCTGTTTGCCCCGGGCATGTCTGATTCTATTCAGCCCTGTCCTACCCAATACACAAAACCCTGTCTGGGGTGGTGCTCGCACCTCCCAAGGCAGGAAACCCTTTGTCCAGGCCACCATCTGCCGAGTTTCGGTCAGCAGCAGGAGGCCAGACTCGTGTCTGTGGTGGCAGCATCCATTTTGTGATGCTGAGGCTCTGGTTAACTTTAACCGGGGTTAAGGCTACACACATGTCGTGTCCCTCTAGAAGAGTGGAATGCTATCCCCGTCGACAGAACTGTCGAGGGGATAGTATTCCAATTCGTATGACACCTTACTCGACATGTTTTGATAAAGCCAAACCAAAGGTAGCATTTAACCGCGAGGATTATAATGCACTTAAGAGTATATGGTATGGCAATATCCCGGAACAGCTTAGGGAGTGGTTCCCGACAGCTGCAGACAGGCTCAGCTCGTGCCAGAGCACCATCTCACATATTTCCAAGCACTCTGCCTCCAGGATTGATGAGGCCTTCCATAGGAGTGGCTGATAGGAACATATGTGTCCAGTTTAGGGTTAGGCACAGACATACTGTACCTAAGTAAGAGGTGGTTACACCAACTTACCCCAGCTGAGTGATCAGCCAGTTGTGTCAAATATGGAGGCCAGGCCAGGGGTGGCACAATACATGCTGCAGCCCCTGGTAGGCCTTGGAAACACCTATGCCCTGGGTACCTAGGGTACACTGTTACAGGGGCCAATAAGGTGAACCAGTTCCAATTCGTAATGCACCTAAAGTGCATTGGCAGTAATTTAGAGAGAGAACAGCAGGCTGTGGGTCTGATTAGCAGGCCCACAGCCACATTAAGTCATAAACCAGTGAAGCAAAAAGCAAAAATTTGGGGTGACCATAGAATAGCAGACCCTACTCTCCTACATTATGTTCATCACTTTTATTCACAATATAATTTTAAATAGCAGACTAACTTTTATTAAGTGCTCCTGTCTTTATAGACCAATTACCTTTAGTTAAATTTCGGTTCTAAAAACACTAGGTAAGAATTTTTTAAGTCAAAAGGCAAACGTTGTTTGAAAGTCAAATGAGTATCGCAGCGCATGAGGTTTTCAGCTGTGTGTTTGGATTTTGCTGTTGGAGCTCTCAGGGAGGCTAACAACTGCCAGGCCTTTTGCTGGTGAAACGCGGGACTTCTGCCCGCCCCCTGGTCATCGCGGGCTTGGAGAGTGACGCCGGACTTTCTTGGGCGCACTCCAAGTCCCAGGATTCCCTCTACCACCACACCTGGACCGGGACTGAGAAACGCCCACAGCCCCTGACGCTATATCAAACCTCGCCGCACCCGCTACGCGGGCGCAGCAGCGCATGAGGTTTTCAGCTGTGTGTTTGGATTTTGCTGTTGGAGCTCACAGGGAGGCTAACAACTGCCAGGCCTTTTACTGGTGAAACGCGGGACTACTGCCCGCCCCCTGGTCATCGCTGGCTTGGAGAGTGACGCCGGACTTTCTTGGGCGCACTCCAAGTCCCAGGATTCCCTCTACCACCACACCTGGACCGGGACTGAGAAACGCCCATAACGGTTCCTACTATTTAAGCCATCTATAATACCCGCGGCGCGGGAGCGCCTGGGGCTAAGCCCGGGCAAAGGGTGGGTTCTCTGTGGCCCTCGGTGACTGAGGTAGGCTGGGCTGGGCCACGTTATTAACACTATCATCTTAATATTTGTGTTGAGATTCGATGTGAAGCGGCGCTTCGTGTGTTATAAAATCGATGACCCGCTCCTTTGACTTTGACTGGAACGTAACACCAGACTTCCCTCCATTGTTTCATTTATTTTATGGACTTATCACGTTCTTAATTATACTCTTTGTGGAGCTTCAGTATTGAACTGCTTAATGTGTAATATCCAACCCCTTAAGAAATAAATCAGTCAATAATCCCCTACTGAAGGGTCAATGTCAGCTCTTTAAACTGTGGGAAAAACCCATGGATAGGGTTTTACCAGTTGATGAAATTGAAGGCTCTGATACAGTTTCGCATGCGGGACCGGCAAAAGTGGTAGACAATACGGACCCCTATTTGATGGCGAGAGATTCCTCCCAAGTAGGGACCGCTGTGAGGTCCTGTCTTGTGCATTCCGAATTTGATGGAGATATTAAGCACCATGTTCAAACTGCTGAGGGAGAGCAAGTTAATGACTTACCAGCTCTACAAGTCTCTGTTCCTAATGCTCGGTCAGGAGGTGATTCCTCATTGTCAACCATTGACCTAGAGCTTTGTGGTCGCTACTTGGATGGTGGTAGTCTGAAATCTTCAGAAGCTATCAAGTCTCCGGTGGCTGCTACCCCTTCTGGGTTAGTGTTGTTTAGTAGTACTCCATCTATAAATGTGCAGGACATGTCCGCATTGCTAAACGTCTCCAGGAGCCCTGTGCTTAATCTATCCGGCATTTGTCCTTCTGTTGCTTTAGGCGAAAAACCTATATCTGAATCTTTGATTGCCCTGGAACATTTATTGGCATCTATATTATTATTGTTGGGCAAATTTGTGGGAAGCTCTGATTGCATCCTGGATTCTGTTACACAAATATTGAATACGTTGTTGCTAAAAGTTCCTGAAAAGATTCCTGACCCTCCATTTGAGGCGGGTCCTCGGAAGGCAACGGGGTGTGGCAATGTTCCTGCAGGAAATTTTGGTATAAAGATTCCAGTGGTAGTCCAAGAAAAAGATGCCACTGAAATCCCGATCACTGCTGCAGCTAATTGTGTAAAGATGTCAGAACTTGAAATAGAGGAAGAAAACCTGACTGTTTCAGACTCAAAAACTGTAAAAGAGTTATTTCCAATATTTGTCCCTGACAAAAACGGGCAACATGATGATGAGGAAGAAAAAGAGAAAGAGGAAAAAAATGGTAAACATAGCAATAATAAAGGAAAAAAAAGGAAACCTGTGCGCAAATACAGGAAGAAAAGACAGAGACGAATAATCTTTCAAGATCCAATTGCTTTAACTGGTAACGATGATAATGTTAGTGACTCTAATTCTGTGTCCGCGAGTCCGGATGTTGATACCCGTCCCTCCGATTGTGGAGTAAAGGTCATATACAACATTCCTCCTACGTCTGTGGAGGACCTGCCCCCGAATGGTGGAGATGGGTTGATCGCCCCCCCAGTGGCAGAGGTGATAAGACCTATCCCGTCTGAAGCTGGGGCTCTCAACCCCCTGGCTTCTTTTTATTCGCTTCCAGAAGAGGTTGTTGTACGTTCCCACCTTCCCTCCCTGACAAAAGTATCAATGACTTATGTGGACACTTTGGCTTTAGACTTTTTGCCACTATTTGATGCTGACCTGCCCTTAAACAGGTCATGGTTACTCAATTGTTTTAAAGACTTGGAAAGTCTTCACCTTATACAATCGAGTGACATTGAGTTTGTTACCCTGTTAGGTGGAGACAGTGTGTCACGCATAAGGGTCAAATTCCATTCTAAAATTATTGTAAATCTTATATTACAACAAGCTGAGAACTTCCAATGTAGAGGAATTGACGTTTTGCCTATCTTTTCTCTGGAAAAGCTAATCCATTCCATGGGTTGGCTCAAAGGGGTGATGGACAAGATGGGGCCCCCCCTCCCTTTAATGATTTAAAGATTTGGGTTTCAAAGGGCAAACATTCGGTTTCCCAGGTATTGCCTCCCCCACTAATTCAGAATTCTTTTCCCCCAGAGGATAATCAACGGTGGAATTGGCTGCCTAGTGCCTTATCTAATAAGATCACAGATAATCCCAAATTATTTCAAAATCTTTAACAATAATTTGAAAATTATTTCCTGGAATGCAGCCGGAATTTATATTAGTCCAGAGAAACTAGAGTTCTTATTCTCTTTGGAGGCTAATGTGATCTGCATCCAGGAAACATGGTGTGTTAATAACATTTGTGCAGGGAAGGACTACTATGTGCTGGAGGCGCCGGCTTCCCCTTCCAAGAAAGGGCACGCTAAAGGGGGAATTGCTTGTTTTTTGTCTAACAAATTGTAGTGGAGATTTTCTCATTATATTGACTCAAGTAATCTCTTCCAAGCCATAACAATAGCTAATCTCCCTAGCTCTGCAAATAAGTTTTCTGCTATAATCATTAATGCTTATATTCCTCCCGAATAGTGTTTTAATACCTTACTGAAGCAAGTGTTTCGTTATATTAGACAGATTAAAGAGGTATATCCCCCACCCGAAGTAATACTTGTTGGAGATTTGAACTGTAAAATCTCTAATTCTAGTTTAAATTTATTTAGAAATAAAGTTAAAGAAGAGGCTTATCTTATCCCACAATCTCTCTTCCCAGATAAAATAAAAACAAAGAAAAGAGGGAAGATTCTCTTGGAAGAACTGTCAGTAGTCGAGGGGCTTATTATAAATGGGAGATTCCCCTCTGATACTCCCGCGAAATTTACCCATAGGTCCCCCTTTAGCGACACAATACTTGATTATGTGATCTCCGATTATGGTATTTTTCCGCTTGTCCAGGATCTAATGGTATCCCCAACAGCTTTGAGTGACCACAGTATGATCAGTATAAGTATTTCTTTAAAACCTCCTCCCACTGAGACCTGGTCCTTTAATAACAAAGGTGTTAATTTCCATAGATTTTTGGGTAGATGTTTCTGGAGTCCAACTGCCATCAAAGGTGTGCAGGATATTCTTTGCAAAATTATATTAGAATTAAGTGATTGGCGGGACTCCGAAATTATAAACTTTGAAAAATTTATGAGGAAGATTACCGTGGTTGCAAAAAAGTCTAGTTTTTCTAGGAAAAAGTTAGTATACCCTAGTGTATTGCTCTCCTTGAATAAAGAAATAAATAAATTAGTGCGGGAGCAATTTCTACATAGATCTGGTGAACTAGCAAATAAAATTTTGATGCTAAAAATGAGAACTAGATTGAAAATGAAACTTAAAAAAGAGAAGGAAGACTCTGTATGGATAAGCTTAAGGGAAGCCGTTGTGTATGGTAAGGCTAGAGAATTTTGGTCTATAGTTGGTAAGGGATGTGGTGTCAGAACTAGTCCTCTTCCCATCCCCATCTCTGAAGAGGTATGGTCCTCTTTCATTTTGAAGCTATATGCTGGGAATAGCACATTGGTTGAGGATAGTGGGCTTGTTCAAACAGCTGATGGCCCTATTGACTTCCCATCAGAGAAAACTATAGAAATGGCCATAAAGAACATGCGCTCCTCTGGAGCAATGGGACCTGATGAGTTACCTATGACGGTCTTGAAGCAGGAGCCCTCTTTATGGAGTAAGATACTCTATCCATTGTTTAGATCGTGTTTTGTCACTAAAATGGTGCCTGCTTCTTGGAGGGGAAGTATACTGGTCCCAATTTTTAAGAAGGGAGCTAGGGACAACCCCATGAATTACCGTCTGATAGCTCTCCTTGACTCAATCGGAAAAGTTTTTGCTAAATGTATTTTAACATTACTTAACGAATGGGTCGAAGATAATAATATCTTACCACTAGAACAAATTGGCTTCCGCAGGGGGCACGGTACATTAGATAATCTCACCGCCCTACATGTGATCTCGGACAAATACACACACGTGCGAGGGGGGGTGGTGTTTGCTGCGTTTATTGATTTCTCCACAGCGTTCGACAAAGTAGATCGTCGTACGCTGTGGAGAAAATTAGCAGCATTAGGTTTACCATCTTACTTATTGGATCTTGTACGTGCTCTTCACATGGATACCTGGTGTCGTGTGCTCCAAGGTGGAGAAAGGGGTCTCTCGCAATCAATTCCATCTTTGAACGGCCTTAAACAAGGTTGTCTCCTGGCCCCATTATTGTTTTCCCTGTATACTGCAGATCTCCCTGCTTCCTTGTCTGCTTGCGCGGGCATTGCTCCGGTGGTGGGTGGGTTTCCTATCTCTTGTCTGATGTACGCAGACGATATCCTCGTCCTAGATTTAACACCTAAGGGTTTGGCTAATCGTCTGCAGGCTTTACATTCATTTGCTGAGTCCCATTTTATGAAGATTAATACATCCAAAAGTAAAATTATGTGCATTGCAGGGAAAAAGAAGTGCAAATTTTGGATGGTCTAAAGGTGGCCAGAAATTAGAGGTAGTCAAATCCTATACTTTTTTGGATAAAAATAATTGCGGCCAATTTGAGGGAGAAGCCTCATATCGAACATAGTTCACGTAAAGCCCTCGCACATGGCAAAGGTTTGAATTCCCTCTATCTCGCCACTGGTAAAAGACATTTTTCCTGTCTACTTGAGGTGTTTAGGGCAAAGATTCCTGCTACGCTCTTATATGGAATAGAACTTGTAGAGCTGAAGCATTGGGGTTTCTGCCACACAGTTGAAGGAAAACTATTAAGATCCTTTTCTACCCTCGACACCGCTTGCTCCCTGGCCGCATGTAGGCTCGATTTCGGCCTTAGGAGCAGCTGGGTTCAGGGGCTATGTGCTTTGGTAAGATGGGTGGCATGTTTGGCCAGAGCAGAACCGGGATCGCTGAGAGCTCTTCTTAAAGGAGAATTGTTGGGCAACTTTAAAGAGTTCTCTCGAATAGTAAGGAATTTTAGAAGAGCTGTGTCACTTCTAGAGTTGGATGAAAGTGGTTTATTCATACATTCCCCGGCTCAGCTAAAAACCTTGCTGAAACAGGCATCGTGGGAACTCTGCTTTAAATCGGATAAGAATATATTACAAGAAAAGGGGGGTTGTGATCTCCTTCTCAACTCTTATTCTATGAAGCTTTCCCAACCTTATGCCACATGGAATATTCCACATGGAGTCCGAAGACTATGGTTCCTCCTAAGATATGATTTATTGCCTCTAAATTTACTCCTATCTAAATGGTATGGATCCTCTCCGATGTGTAATCTTTGTAATCTTTGTAATATGAGTGTTCAGGATCGAACTCATGTTCTGTTGATATGCCCTGCACTGCGCTCATTGCGGTTGAAATGGTTAAAGCCAATATTTCTCCAACTCAGTATTACTAATGTAAATATCTTCCTGCAGGCTTTGTATTTCCCCCCAAATGAAATCTTTTGCTTCTATATTTTTAATTTTTTTAAAGGTTTTTTAGCTATTTATTAATGAGATATGGAGGTGTTTGGTGTTGATTATTCTTGTCTGTTGTCAATTGATGCAAACTATCTTGTGATTTTTTTATTTGTATTTTTTCTCTTGTCTGTAATTGCACTGTGTATTTTATGTGGCCCTCTTTGAGAGCCAAAACATAATAAATTGAATTGAAATCAAATGTGTATCATTACGGAAAAACAAACTTTTTTCGGCATATTAAATAAGCTGTATAATGCTCTGATGTTGTTGAAGGACCGTCATGATAAATAATAGCTACAGTTACAACGGTTCTTCCTGAAATTGATAACTGAGAAGCCACGAAATTTTTAATATAAGTTGTCAATTTAGTTCCATCAGATCTACATCGTTGAAATATTAAAATGACATACTGTCCATAAGTTTGTATAAATAATGTGGACAGCATTGGACACTTACATTGGGACCAAACCATATTATGATCAGCTGCTTTAAGTAGATTATTAAAAGACACTGATTTGCAGTCTGGTAAAGTCAAATATATCAATCTTTCAGTGCTATTCTAGTACTACTTGATAAACTACAATTGTCGCAGTCATGCTGCCATTGATAAGAAAGTCTAAAAAGATTTTCTACATCTACACCTTCATCTTCCAATACACCAAACATATACATTAAAAATTCCTGACAATCCTGCTGAATATTTTGTGAATTTTTTTTTTGACCTGAACATATATCTAAAAGATTTCGAATTTCGGAAACACTTTCTATTTTTGCTCTATCACTGCTACATTTCTGAAACACAGAATTCAATAAACCGCAGAATCTTTGATCCCGATTTTCAACAATCTGTTCTTGTAAAGTTTTAAGAAAACAAAAAAAATTAACCACTACATTAGCATAGCAGTTGAGACCAGAACTGTTTTCAAATTGAAATCCAACAACATCTTGAACAGAATCCTTTTTCTTTCTGCTTACAATTACAGTTTCATCTACTTTTTGTCTTTTTGCTACTACCTCACTGCAATTTTTCTCATTTCTTCTTTTTCGGCCTACCACACGTTTTTCAAACAGAGGATATTGAGGCAAATGTGGAACATACTCTCTTCTTAACCTATTGTATTCTTTAACACAATCTAGATCTGCACAAATCTTTGTCTCATCACACTCAATCAAGTACAATCCTGAGAAAGTTCTGACTCGTGATAATGCCACATATGCCATACCCTCTTTAAACACAGAACTTCCAATGTTCACCAAAGCACTATCTACACTTAAACTTTGAGATTTATGAATTGTCACCTCATATGCCAAACAAACAGGAAACTGTTTTCGGCAAACATATACGTCTTTTACAAGCAAAAATCTAGCAGAACGACTAATTTGTTGTACTTGCTCAATGCCATCAAATTTTATTTTTTAAAATTCAATTCCATCTCTATTTCTATAATTCACAAAATCAACAACATGACCCATTGCTCCATTTACCAGACCTCTTTCAACATTTAAATTCCTTCTCAAAATGATACGACAATTTAAACACACATTCAGAGTCTTTTCAAAACCAGCTGTTTTAGATATACTTTTCTCTAATGAATCCAATTTTGTTTCTCAAATTTTCTGACAAAACAATTGTTGCACCCATATGCTCTATTTTATCTATTGCTTCCAGTTTCACAATCTCTTCATTTTCTAACTTTAACATTTTGTTGTTGAAGATGGAACATTCTTGGAGAGTTAGCATCAAACATATCCCAGATTTCTTCTCAGTAATTTTCTTAAAAATATTCTCTGGAAGAATGTTTTCATTTGGATACAAATTTGAAATTAATGGAGCATGTAAAGCTTCTTTCCCAAGCTCACTTACTTTTCCGATTCTTACATCTTGTAGAATATTTTTATAATCCTCATCCTTTGCCTGTCGCATATTTTGAAGCAGTTCTGCATATTTAAAATGTAACCATATATTAACGTTTCCAATGCTTCCAAGGGACTTCCTGGTATCTTCATGCGTGAGCATTTTAAACACTGGTTGTCCTTTTACTGGAGTCAACTGCAGTAGATCTCCAAAAACAATAATGTGTTTTCCTCCAAATAACACATCATACTCTGTTCTAAGAATTTCTTGCATTCTCAAATGCACAAAAGCAAGCATTAGATTTGAGACCATGCTTACTTCATCAATGATAAGAAGTTTCATTTTCTTCAGGACTCTGGAAACTTCAGAACACGCATCTCCAGATAGCTTGTTGTAATGCAATTTATTATCATGCTCAACTGGCAGCATCAGTAAACGATGTAGAGTAATCCCTTTAATGTTATGTGCTGCCAGTCCAGTTGGAGCGGTTACAACACAAGGCAGCGGTGATTCAGTCCTTTTCTGCAAATAAGTTGCAATGGCTTTAATCAGAAAACTTTTTCCTGTTCCCGCTTCTCCACTTACGTACAGTCAGACAGGCTTAAATGATGTACATGAGCACTCTTTTTTCTCATGTCTGAATCCATGTTCAATCTGTTCTGTGACTTCGTCATATATCTTTTTCTGCTCAACGTTTAGTTGCTTTACCAAATCTTTTAAGTTAACAACATCCTCTTGAGCTTGTTCCATAGCTCTTTCCACCTCATCCATGGCAGTTGCAGCTTCATTTTGGATAATTGGTCCTCCTAGTGGATCCTGACTCAATGAAGTAGAACTCTGACTGTCTTGAGAACTATCTCTAGCAATCTCTTCAGCAATTGTGGCTTCTTGCTCTATTTCTTCGTTCAACATTTGCAGATAATTTGAAAAAACAGGACATTCAATGGTATCCTTGGTTGCATTAAAAGAGTCTTCATAACAGAGAAAATCTCCAAGTAGTTCCTCTTCTTTACGCCATGGCTTAAAGAGTTGCAAAAGAGCAAAATAGTAAAATTCTCTTTTGTCTGGAAATTCGCAACTCAATTTTCGATGATTAATCAAATGGCCTTTTCTCTGCTTCACTAGACATCCTTCATACCCAATGACAGCATATTTTCCATTATTGATATCTTCTGTGATGTTCCTCTTATAACTGTAGTTTTGCAGTACTTCTATTTGGATAGTATGTATCCAACATGTTTGTCTTCAAAATATCTGTACTGTTTGGTTCTTTCTCTGCCAAATATTCAGTTTCTTGTACAGATTTCAAAACTCGGTTTCGTGTTGCAGCAAGACCTAGACTCACCGAAATGATTGTTCTTGATTTGGCATAGAGACTTGCTGATGATAACAGATCAGAACATTCATATGCTCCAATTTCTCGATGCGACAACATCTTCAGACTAAAACTGTATAATTTTTTACTTATACTCTTTTCATGTGAAATGTCTTCCCACATTTCCTTCAGTTCAGTCTTTTCTTTTTTTGTGATGTAAGATGTCACATATCGAGCCACAGCAATAGAGTTGTCAGCAACAAACTGAATATCCATGTTAGCATTCCACATGGATAAAATCACTGGGTTGTAGTCGTTGATGTACTTGGACTCTTCGTTTCTTTTTAAATTGTATGTATTTTTTGGTGATTTCCTTGTCACAGTATGTCGCAGAGAAGACATCAAATTATTTACTCTTCCTTTAGAAATCACTGGTCGTGGAAACGCGAAACGACATTTCGTGTAGAATTTCTCCTTGTTTTTTAATTTTCGACGACAGTACTTTCCACAATGATGGGATTGAAAACGTAAAACTTGTTGCCTTAAACTGTTTTCTTCAGTAGTTTTCGGAACAGCACATGTTGAATATTCTTCAATGAAACTATTCACGGTGTCATCCGAATCAATTCCAAATTTGGGTGCATCTTTAATCCATAACAACATATGTATGTGAGGAGCACCTCTCGCTTGATACTCCTTCCTCCAAAAGAAATACAAAACCTCTCCAAGGGGAGGATTTTTTTTGTTGGTAATAAAAGACATCATAGCTTCAAATCTATGATTAAAATATCTGCAAACATTCACTGGATCCAAGGAACACAGTTCTCCAGGTGTTTTCAATTCTATATTTTGTATGTTTCCATTTGTCTCTCGTAGAAATTGAAGTAAGTCGTCCCATGCATACTCAGCACAGCTAAGAGTGAGGAACCATGTAGGAGTTCCTAAGTTTCTTAGCATACATTTCAATTCCCCATGACGACGGAACCAATACTCGTTTGTTCCACGCTGACATGCCATGAGATTGATTAGCTGAGATTCCAAAATACTGTCTTGCAGATTGACTTTCTTCATAAAGTCCCTCGCCGAAACATTTTGCAGATGAGCTCCACTTTTCAGTATATGATTAACTGCATAAGAAAGCCCAGACAAATCACTTTCATACAGTAGATGAAACAAATACGGAATGCATTGACGAAACCTTGGATCTTCAGCATATAATCTTAAAGTCCGGTATTCAGCTGCATGAATTTGAACTGGTCGATCGTCATATCGTCCACCTCGACCTGTTGGAAATAACTGTGGAAAACAACGAGCTTCCAAACTTTCTTCCCATACACTAATAGGACTTCCTTTTGCTGCTTTCATTTGAAACAAGTCAATTGCATTTCCCATTCCTTCTTTGGAATGCAAAGGATGAACAGTATAATGTTCATATATTTCTTCACTTCTAGACACATCAACTTTTTCAATTTGGCCAACTGAACAATCACTGTCTTCTTCTATAGCTGTTACCTCGTCTCCAACACTTACATCTTTGTAGTACTCATTGTTTTTCACCAAATACAACGTTGCCTTTTTGACTTTCCTAACATCCACTAAATCTTGCCAGATTTTCTTATTCTTTGTCGGAACCCCATTAACTAGAATAACCAGAGGATCCTCTTCTACTCTTTCTACACCAATTGTATCAATATTTTTCTTGACATCCAGAGGCAAATAAACAACTCTTCCCTTTAATCCTCTTTGTAAATCTGTAGGAGGCAATTTCCCTATCTTAGGCTCCATGCAAACAATAGCCTGAAAAGGATGGACACATTGAATCAAAATAGATTCATAAGTATTTAAATCCATCAATTCAGAAGGAATATCTATCAACTGAAGATTATTATGAACAGCTCTAGCAGGCATTCTATTTTCATTTAATTTTTTCAAACAATAATTACAAATACACTGATCAAAACTCAAATCAAAAGAATTCTCCACCAACAAATAACTTACAAAATCCTTCCATTCACTATTATTTTCCAATTCACATTTTGCGTATAAATCGACTAACCTAGTCTGAATCTTATAATGAGTCCGTCGACAACACACACAAGTTAAATTAGGCCTTTCACTTGATTTCACCTTAAACTTGGTAATTTCCTCGTCAAACTTTTCTATACTTGAAATCTGTACATTGTCTTTCACATTACCATCCATTACTATATCCATTTCTACACTGTCCTATTTGTTCCCAAAATAACAAAACTCAATTTCTTCACAAATAGTCTTCACATCTACTTCAGATCCATGCAAAAGAGCATTGTTTAACTGTTTAAGCTTAAGTGCTGGACTTTTTGCATAATACAACCTTCTCACTAATTTCCTCACCTTATTATGATGCACTGCTAACATCCTAAAATGATGAAAAACACTCTGACATACTTTTCTAGAAAGACAAGCCAGTGAATGCCCATGCAAACCTGTGTTTTCTCTCACTCTGCAAGGATCTAACTCTTGCAAGATCTTCATTTTCTGTTTTACACTTTTCTTACTATATGTATGTAAGAAATTTTGAAGCAAATCGATTGAATCCTGTCGCACACTACAAATACTACTACACTTCCATGTGTACACTGGACCCTTAGTACGTCTCCCTAAAACGTCATCAGCTAACACCTCTTCTGCATCTCTAGACACAAATTTCTCTTTTACCATCGGACAACCATCTTTCACCTCATGTGCTCGACCACTGGTGTCAACTGCATGCACCAAATCATTTTCCTGAAAGTAACTCTCCTCATTAAAAAATGGCTCAGAACTTGAACTATGCATCCATTCTCCAGAAAAAACTTCACAATAATTAGTCCGATTAATTATCCTTTTCCATCTACTGTTCGATTTGAAAACATCAATTGCCTTGTTAAGTATCCTAATTCTATTGATTACTAAAATAAATAATTTTTTCTTAACTTCAAAAGCCTGATCAACAATCTTCTCTACACTTTTCTTTTTCTTGTAAAAAGCAGCTCTCTGTTTACCTTTCTTTTCAGTTTTTAGCAAATTTAAAACTACCCTATTGCCAAACATTTGTCTACAAATGTCCCTAAATAGATTTTGCCTTCTATTGCTATCCATACTCTTCTCTCTTGCTCCAGTAGTGACATTTTTTAAGGGCCTCTCCCTCCTTTTCAAATTTGCTCTCTCCTTCTGGATCTTCACATTCCCGTTAACATTTTTTTTCCTCTACATATGTTCCGAAAAAAAGACTTAGTTGTCTTACCAGGAGCAATTTTTGTGTTTTTTGAAGTACTTGTTGTAGGGGATTCCTTTAATTCCGTTGCTGATTTTGTTCTTTTCCGTATGGTATTTTTTCTTCTCCTTTTCCTTGACGGCATTTTTGCTTACTTTTGACATGTTGATTTCAATCTGTGGTAAAGAAAAAAATAACACATTATAGACCACTATTATCAAACAACAAAGCAATGACAATAAGCAAACGATATTAACACTAATTTGCAACATATCTAAGTTTATACCACAGCAACTATATAACTAGGAGTAAGACAAAGAAAAACAGCTAGAGGGAGTAACACAAAGACACAGAGAGACTCAGACAAAGAAACAGGTAGAGGGAGAAAAACATAGAGAAGGACTAAGACAGAGAGAGTGTATAATATGTTGAAAGACAGAAAAGGATGTAATAGGGATAGGAAGTAAGTCAATAAAAGGGAGTAAGTCAGAAAAAGGATGTAACAGGGTGTAAAACAGAGAGAGGGTATAACAGGAAGTAAGACAGAGAGAGGGTGTTAGAAGGGAAAAGGTTGTAAAAGAGACTAAAACAGAGAGAGCCTGTAAAGGAAGAGACAGGGAGTAAGTTTGAGAGAGGGTGTAAGAGGAAGTAAATCAGGGACATGATTTTACAAGAAGTCGGTCAGACAGAGGGTGTAACAGGAAGAGAGAAAAAAGTCAGATAGAGGGAGAGAGAGGGTATAAAACAGACAAAAGGTGTAATAGGGAGTAACTCAACGACAGAATATTACAAAGAAAAAGGTTGATTAGATAGTATCTGCATGATTCAAAACATATATTAGCACATTTCACAATCATGTCATCTATGTTTCCTCAGATTAGTCATGATTTTTGATAATGCTTGGTTAAAACATTTTGCTGCATAGAGAAATTGCATTATGTGAAATAGTGAAGTTTCAGTAGTAAAATTGAATGCTTGTACATAGGACCTGTGCTGTGTTTCTAAAATGTAAATTAAAAAACGATTTTGGGGTAATTGAATGGCTTTTATATCTTTGATAAGGAATTAATAGTGTTTACCTCATTAAATAAATATATTTCAACCTTTTACAATGATATCACCTGTGTTACCTCAGATTAGGATGCAGATTGAGCTTCTTTCTTGTTGGTTTGTGTCATGTTTTTGATAATGCTTGGTAAATAGATTTTGCTGAATAGAGGTATTGCATTATATAAAATTGAGAAGTTTTACTAGTGACATGGAATGCTTGTACATAGGACCTGTGCTGTGTTTGAAAAATGTTATTTAAAAAACGATTTTGGGGTAAATGCATGGCTTTTATATTCCTTCACAAAAATATAAAAGGCATTCATTTACCCCAAAATCGTTTTTAAAATAACATTTTAGAAACACAGCACAGGTCCTATGTACAAGCATTCCATGTCACAAGAGAAACTTCTCAATTTTACATAATGCAATCCCCTATGCTGCAAAACCTATTTACCAAGCATTATCCAAAAACATGACACAAACCAACCAGAAAGAAACTCAATCTGCATCCGAATCTGAGGTAATGCAGGTGACATCATTGTAAAAGGTTCAAATATATTTATTTAATGAGGCAAACACTAATAATTCCTTCTCAGAAATATAAAAGGCATTCATTTACACCAAAATCGTTTTTTAAATAACATTTTAGAAACACAGCACAGGTCCTATGTACAAGCATTCCATGCCACTACTGAAAATTTACTATTTCACAAAATACAATTCCTCTATGCATTAAAATGTTTTATCCAAGCATTATCAAAAAACATGACACAAAACAACATTAAAAAAAACAATCTGCTTCCAAATCTTCTCCATAGAGCATACAAGTCTCTATCTAAATTAAATGAATGATTTCTTACCTTTACAAATGCTTTGGGAGATAGAGAACAATGTCAGACACACACACCAATTTTTCTTTAGCAGAGCAAAAGGTATGCAATCCACACACTGCAACCATGACTGGCACAGAAAACCTCTAATTCTACACAGATATGCCTCATTTCAACCAATCAAAACTCTTCCCTCACTGTTTTCAAACCAACACCCTTCCCCCCTCAGCCCTTTCTATCTGTTACCATAGCAACTGCCTCCTTACTTAACTCACAGGTTCAAAAGTTTATTCTACAATGTTGCAAATGAACTAAGCAAGGATGTTTGACCTCTCAATATACCAGCTTATCCGATGAAACGTTTCTTTAATTGACTTTTTCTTAACCATTCAAATTGCTTCTTTCACAAAACACAACCATGCACCCTAACTTTTAGTTTTCAACTATCTGCATCCACCAATCATTGCTTGTGGTTCAAGAGCAGTGAAACTCCACAATTATTTTCTTGTAAACTCCTACTGTTCCAACTGCCATTTCATTCCCACACTTCATCTGACTGCACAAGAACCTTCTCTCATCATGTATTCTGTGTGGATTATTGGACATAGCTACATCCACTGGGCTCAAAGGTATGCAGCTAGCAGAAATTTTCACAACCTTGATTTAACAAATGTGGAAATCAAGTGGATTGGCCAGAGAGGATTGAAATGTCACCAATTGATACCATTGGTGAAAACCTTTTTGCATCTGCCAAACCCTGACCTCTTAATAGTGCACTGTGGAGGAAATGACTTGGGCACTTTGACTGGGGTAAGTCTGGAAATGCTTTTAAAGGACACCTTTGATCAATTGATGACACTTTTTCCACAAACTGCCTTGGTATATTCCAATATATGTCAAAGACAGAAATGGAACTGGTCCAACCAATTTTGTCCACAATTTGAGAAAGCACGGAAACATGTGAATAAATCTGTTTCTGCTTACATGAGAGACTATGGAATGGGTTCAATATACAACAATAACTTGCGTTTCAACATGCAAGATATCTACAGAGGAGATGGTGTGCACTTCTCAGATGAGGGAAATAGAATATTCCTCCTGAATTTAAGACTGTGCATTGGAACCTACTTGTAGGTACCTAAATCAGCCACAGAACCCAAAAGCTCTTTTCAGAGCTACCCTACCCCTGATCACTCAAAATTATTATCTTTCTCTAACTTTTTTCACTATTTTTCACCAGAGTACGCTCCCTGGTGCGCGAACCGGGCGCTTCCCCCGCGAAATGTAATTATTTTATTTTTTTGGGCATATATGCCCCTCCTAAACTCCCCTCAGAAAAGCTAGAGGGTCAGGGGGTGACTACTGTGCCCCTTTTTACCCATTCCCAACGTTGTTTGTCCTCCATCTTGCGTCTCAATTCGACCGAAACACAAAATGGCGGACTCCCGTAGCGCTCCCGGTACGCGTACTGGGGCGCGCATCGGTGAGCGCTCCCAAATAAAATGTGGGAAACGAAATTACATAAAAACCACTGGACAGACTTTCACCAAATATAGAATAGACCCTACTACATACCAGTCCCTACCATTATCCCACATTTGATGGTATTCCATTGAGCCATTTGGGCTGTAGCCCTGTCTAAATATCCTGAGGTAAATTACATGACAAAAACACATATGAAACTGTTGGAATTTACAACCAATTAAAATGTTACTTACATTTTGTACTTTTATGTGCTGACATTTGATTGGTTAAGTACATGAATATATATGAAAAATGAGAGGGAAACAAAGCCATTTTGACTAATACTACCTGAGGTACATTTTGAAAGAATTTTGACAGAAAACTTCAACTACTTTGAAAAAGGTAAATTGTTAATTTGGAAGGGGAACTATGTTGTGCACTTTAAGTTAATTTGGGAAAACGTTTTCTGATAGTTATATACTGTTCCTCTGTAAGAGTTAGAGATAAAGATATACTTCTCTGTTATAATTATGGATTGAGTTAGGCTTCTCTGGTATAATTATGAATTTACTTAGGCTTCATCACATGCACTTTTTAATAGTTCTACTTCCTGCCTGAAACCATACACTGCCCAAAAATTACTTCACTGTTAAAAACTCAGAAGTACCTGTCTGAACTTTAACCCAACAGTACCCTAACTCTACTGATATAGTTATTTTTTATGCAATTTTCAGAAAGAAAATGGAAGGAGAAAAACAATCAACTGTTATTTCTTTCGAAATAAAGGTGGAAAATCCAAAAGAACAAAAAGATGAATTTGATTTCATGGATGACTCTTTGGACCAACAGTTAATAGAATGTTTGGAACAAATAGAATCATGTACTAATAAATTCCGGACAATATTATGTTAGAAGTTTTATTAAATTTTGAAAAAGAATCAGAAGAATACATTTATATTTAATATTTTAAAATTGTTTGAGACAATATTAATTTTTATATGTAATTCATGAAGTAGTACCAACTTGATTATATTATAAAATGAGACTTATAGTATACTGTGCAACTTTTTTGTGTTACATAGTAAGTTTACTCATAGTTACTACCTTTCTCCGACTATATTATCTCCAATGTGTATTTTACATCTCTTTTTCATCATAAGGGAGCAGGATAGACTACCCATGATCCACTAGAACTTCTCAGGGAGTGCTTAAAGGATCTGTTTCTGCTTTCCTGACAGACTATGTTATGGATTCCATATACCACAATAACTTATATAACAACATGCAAGATATCTACAGAGTAGACGGTGTACATTAAATTGAAGTCTCTGCATTGGTACCTACATGTAAGTACTTAAATAAAAAAAAACAACAAAAAGAATTTTTTTTTAAAACAGCTACTTTTTTAAAAAACTGTCATTCTTTTTCCCCATGGTACGCTCCCCGGTGTGATTACCGGGTGCTCCCCCCGTGAAAATCAAATTATGGCCCCCACATCAAACCTAGGGGGTCAGGGGGGTCTACCCTGCCCCCTTTTGGTCATTTCCCCCTTTGTTTTTCCCACCTCTTGTGTCTCAATCCTACCGAGACACAAGATGGCGGCCGCTCCGGACTCTTTTGAATGTTTACAGACACCCGAGAGCCAATCAGTTTTCCATGCGCACCTCGCGTGGCGTGCACAGAGCGCTCCCCGGTGCGCGTACCGGGGCACTGCCATAGATATATATATTTTTTTAACATAAATTACTCAAAATCCTCTGGAGCAGATTTCTTGAGACATAGCAAAGGCACATCGGGCTACCAGTCCCTACAATTTTGCCAAGTTTAGTGGAAATCCATTCAGCCGTTCGTGCTAAAAGTGAGGTCGACCGCCCTATGGAATTAACATGGGGAAAACACGTTTTGGGACCCCCCTTTTATCTCAGCCCCCGCTTGACGAATCCCCCCCAAACTTTCAAGGAAGGACCGGAGCTATGCGAGGCAAATTTGAGGACATTTTCAGGCAGATTTGTCAACCGGCGCCAAAGTTATTCACAATAGAATTTTGAGATTTTGCATTGAAAAAAATCCTAACTATAACTACCTACTGGCAACCGCCAGTAGGTAATATATATATATATATATATATATATATATATATATATATATATATATATATATATATGGCCGCCATATAGTGGTATAACAAACACTGGTGTGAGGACTAGTAGTCCTACGTTTATGTTTACATGTTATTTTACTTTAAAAACTGTGATGTGAGTAAACACCGTTACCCGTGACCAAGGTGCAGCTGCACCGAAACGCGTCGGGTGTTGATTGACATTCTGTGTGAAAAATAAACTGCACGCAAAAAGGATCTGGGCTCGAGTCAACTTCTTTGATGGTAAAGTTGTTTTTGTGTAAAATTACGAGGGTCGCCTCCTCACTCGAGCCCGCCGCCGTGTGAGGCTGGGAGATTGGCGGACGTCTGTTGATCTATATATATATATATATATATATTATATATATAAATATTGCAAATGAACAACACTCCTCAAATAAGAAGCACTTTGATCCCATCAGCCTGTATGCGAGCTAAAACTCCATTTATTTAAATCAAGGCCCAATGATGCATAACGTGTTTCGACCCTACTGGGTCTTAGTCATCTGCAGATCCAGGGTAGTTAGTCATTCTTCTTTTTTAGGCACATGGTAAACAGATATTGAGGAAAGATTTTCTTTTAAGTGAGGTTTAATTAATACCAGTCATGTTTTTAAATTACTTATTTTAGAAGCAACTGCAGACTGCAGTATATCAAGCATGTATAGTTTTCAAGTTTTCAATGGTTCAGAGATATTGTCACTTTTTCAATGTCACTTCACTTCAGTAAATATCCATCCACAGACTACATTGTCCATAGTGCATTTTGTTTGTGCTGGTCAATGTCTTACTTATTTTGCCTTTAAGAATTCAATTTCACAAAGGGCTTGGTAAACAAATGTAACACCACTCATTAAAGACGACACCTCTGCCTTCACGTTTGTTTGTTTAAAAACTGAAAGGATGTTAAAGTGCCCTAGTGCATATTGAAAGTTGTTCCCAGTCTGTGCTTAGTAGGAAAACCAATGAAAACCCTGGCTGCTCCAATTAATTCTCAGAGTTCGAAGTATCGAGGCAGGCCTCCTGTTCTCCACAGTGGCCTTGCCTTGAACAATTCACTTCTCCTTTCCTTATCTTAGCTGGCAGGCCTCCTCGTAATCCATAAATCCAAATATAACATGATGCTAGAGGAATGCCCAGCCTCTCGGGTCAGAGCTCACAGGTGGGCGTCACCACCATATATTGCAAATGAACAACACTCCTCCATCAAGAAGTACATTGAGCCCATCAGCCAGTATGTATGCTAAAACTAAATTTATTTCAATCAAGGCACAATGCTGCATAACACGTTTTGACCCTTCTGGGTCTTAGTCATATGCAAATACAGGGTAGTTAGTCATTCTTCTTTTAAGGCACATGGTAAACAGATATTGGAGAAAGACTTCCTTTTAAAATGGTCAGTTACGGCTACCGCCCCTCTCCCTGTATAACCACATCAACCCAGAACACATCGACACAGAACATGATTTGTCTTTGGAAGGCGGGGGATCGCAAGACCCCCCGACCGTATTTATTAAAATACAAAATAATAAAATTGTTAAACAAAATTTACAATTTTTATGCAAAAATATTCAGGAACATTTAGATACATTCATATCGACAAGTGTAATCGGCTAACCTTAACAAGATTCGAATACAGCTTGTTTCGTAACCGAATCTAACATCCTCATCTGAAAGTTTTTGCATACTAACATTTATGGCCATATGGCAAGGTCGCTAACCGGTGTCAGGTCTTACAAGCTGCGCCCTTACCGCAGGTGCGCATGCGCAGCCGGGCCCGTTAATTACCCGGTCCACCCGTGCAGCCGAGCCCGTTAATTTCTCGGTCCACCCATGCAGCCGAGCCCATTAATTACTCGGTCCACCCATGCAGCCGTGCCCGTTAATTACTCTGTCCACCCCGAGAACTCCATTTAACCACTGAAGGAGGGCCCTTACTCACGTCACCAGCTGCTCCTGAAGTTCTAGGAGGGGCCAGTGACTCCTCCTCCCCCTGGGCGGACACCTCCAAAGGATGATGCCACCCCCTCGAGCCTTAAAATAGCTGCTCACCACCACAGGCCAGCATTGTTACCCGACGATCTGGCCTCCCCCCTTCCTACTCCTAAGAAAGGTCCTGTTCACCTCACAAATCCCTCTAGCCATGCTAATATGATGTCGACCATAGGACATTCCCAGCCTCAGTCAAGTGCACCCCGTCCTGCAGGTAGAAATGCTCCCCCCAAATACACCCGTGAGGAATCATCTGCAACCGGGGGGCTCGAAATAATTTGTCCAACTGTGTGTTGATCATCTTTACCGAGTGATTCAACGCCTTGACCGAGTCCCCCCCTCGCCACTGCCAACGAGGAATAAGTTGCGACCAAACTACTGTGCAACCCGCGCATGTTCTGGACACCCACCCCGCAGTGGAGATGATTTCTTCTATCAGGATGCGCCTCCCTAGCTTGGTCAAATCGTTCTCCCCGAGGTGAAGTATCACCACTGACAGGGGAGCGGGTTGCTGCGATAACAGTTCCAGAAAGTAGTCTTTGAACTGTCTAATGCGTAAGCCTCCCCTCCCAAAGAAGGAAATGGAGAACCCCTTTTCCTCAGCCCGTCTCCACTTTTCACCTGACAGAAATACATTTTGTGCGCGCCGAACATAAGAGTGGCCCACAATCCAAGTCACCAGTGTCCGTTGATCTTCTTGTTGCTTGTGTTGCGAAGCTGATGATTCTTGCCGACATTCGGCGAGTTCCTCCCCCACGTGACAGGTTCGAGAAACTGCAAAACCAAAAAATTACCAAGCGTGAGTCATCAAGCCATGTCACAACATGTCAATACGTACATAACGTTTGTAACACTCAGACGACCATCTCCAAATCCTTTTAACATTTTCGACTGGGAGTCCCCTTACAACTGCCTCAGTTGCTGCCCCAATTCTGAAAGAATGGGTACCAAATTCCGTGGGATCCACGCCTGCTTTTGCGACCGCCAGCTCCAGGACTCTCCTAAACTGATTCCTGGTCAATGGTGTACCATCCGTGTGACACAATAGTGCCCCCCTCAGCGTACCCTCCCGCTGCCTTCTAAAAGCCTCTACATGCGAGACTGGGCAACAAGGGTTGGTCCGAGCCCGGTGAAGCACTATGGTATCCCCCCGTCCCTCCTGGTCGGTTTTCGATCTTTCAATTGTCACCCACATTGTATCTTCCTGGATCACCACACAGGCCACTTGAAGGCCGCCCCGTTTGTCACCCTTTGACGCTGCTACCAGCTCGCCTATCCTTAGAGCTCCATAAAACGCTAGTGTGAACGCTGCTTTGAAAAGCAGCACCTTCCATGTTGAGCTACAGATGCCCTGGAGTGCCAACAATAGGGCTGTGAGCCTTCCAAGCCCAATCTGCTTTCTCGAATCTGTCGAGTGTCCCTGTATGCGACACCAGCCCCTCAACGCCTTGCGCACTACAAACGTGTTCGTAGGGTCCCTCATGCCCATGGCTTGTGCGAAAAAGGAAACTGCCACCATGTGCCTGTTTCCAGCTGCCACCAAGCGCCCGTCCCTGTGCATCAACTCTAGGTATGCAGCAAAACTGTCCTCCTGTGCCCAGCTAGCCTCTCAATTGTGCCCTAAGAAAGTACAGTAAGACAAGAACGCCCCTTCGTATGCTGTCTTGGTCCTGGGGGCTAAGCTAGATGCCACGAGTTACGGTAGTCTGGGGCACCAATCCGCCAGAGAGCAACCGGAAAAGGTGCTGGCGAGGGGTCTGCTGCCGGAAGCTGCTCCCTGAATACCTGCATTTTAAAGCGAGAAAGGGCGTTAGCTGCATTATTGCGAAAGCCTGGCACATGTTTGGCTCTGAAAATCACATTCCATTTCAAACATTGTAGCACAATCTCCTTTACCAAGCGCGGTATGAATGGACACTGTGCCGCTTGTTGGTTAATGCATTCTACTACGCTCATGTTATCCGACCAGAACACCACCGACTGATTGCTAAGGTGCTCCGGCCAGACCATCAGTGCTACCCATATCAGGAATAGTTCCAGGAATTCGATGTTGGTGGTCAACCCCCACGACCCCCACTCCTCAGGCCATCTCTGGGTGACCCACTTGGTCCCCAGGATGGCGCCAAAGCCCACGCTACCAGCAGCGTCCGTCCATAACCCGAACTCTGCTGATGTCGTGGGGGGCCGGGCGCCACTATCCTGCCATTGAAGTCCTCCAGGAATGCCGTCCATATCCGCATATCCTGGCGAACCTCGGATGACAACCTAGTGTGGTGAAGTTTCTCTCTCAAACCCTTCATGGCTTGGGCAATCGACCGAGAGAAGGGGCGTGCCATTGGGATGACTCGCAATGCAAAGTTCAATTGACCCACCGTCTCCAGTAGCTGCTGCAAGGTAACCTTGTCCTTGAGTAGGCACTGGCGCAGGGCCACCTTGAACTTAAACACTTTGTCCTTGGGTAACCTGAAGCACCCTTCCAATGAATCAATTTCGATACCCAGAAATTTCAAACAGGTGGACGGGCCGACCGTCTTCCCAGGCACTAGCGGAACCCCGAAAGCCCGCATGAGCACGCAAAATTCCTGCAATGCCCAGGCACACTCCCGAGTCCCCACCGCTCCCAGGAAAAGGAAGACGTCCAAATAATGCATGACCTGTTTGTGGCCCGTGGACTGTCTCATGACCCACTCTAAAAAAGAGCTAAAAGTCTCAAAGTAAGCACATGAAATCGAACAACCCATAGGCATGCATTTGTCCATGTAAAATTTGCCATCAAAGGCGAAACCAAGGAGGTGGTGGTCCAAAGGATGCACCGGCAACAGACGAAAGGCAGATTCAATGTCCGATTTAGCCATGAGAGTGCCCCACCCCAACCCCCGCAATAGCTCCACTGCTTGGTCAAACAGAGCGTACTTCACACTACAAATACCCTCATCTATAGCATCATTCAAGGACGCCCCTCTTGGTGCTGATAAGTTGTGAATCAGTCTAAACTCGCCCTTCTCCTTCTTGGGGACTACACCCAATGGTGAACACACAAAGTCGGGCACCGGCACCTCCAGGAATGGCCCAGCTATCCTGCCCATGGACAGCTCCTTTTCAATCTTAGCAATAACTACTGCAGGGTTATGCTGTGCTGATAACTGATTCCTACAATGAGCGCTGCCTGTGTATCCCCCTGCCGGGATCCAGAAACCTTGGGAGAAACCTTCCTGTAGTAGGGCAGCCGCAGCGTGGTCTGGTTATCTGTTGAACCATGGGATCATTTTTGAAAAAAATTATGGACAGAGTTTCTGAATGATGCAGAATACTCCTACCCAGTCAAGAGATCAGGGCTTGATCCATCACCGTTTTTTAGCTCACTGCACCATCCCAGCTTCAGAACCTGGCCATATGCAAATTAGTCTGTTCCTGTCCCAGTGCATGATGGGAACAGGGCAAACCAAACTACCAAGCCAATTCTTTAACTGGGAAGGAGACAAGCTACCGGGGACCGGTTTCTGGCATTTCAGCCTCGTCGGCCCGGCTTGCTTGAATCCTTTTCCAAAATTGATTTTATCCACACTATGTGTGGGAGGGTATACTCAGACGTGAGTCCCTAGCTCATTGCACCATCAGGATTCAAGCAAGCCGGGCCGACGAGGCTGAAATGCCAGAAACCGGTCCCCGGTAGCTTGTCTCCTTCCCAGTATAAGAATTGGCTTGGTAGTTTGGTTTGCTCTGTTCCCATCATGCACTGGGACAGGAACAGACTAATTTGCATATAGCCAGGTTCTGAAGCTGGGATGGTGCAGTGAGCTAAAAAACGGTGATGGATCAAGCCCTGATCTCTTGACTGGGTAGGAGTATTCTGCATCATTCAGAAACTCTGTCCATCACCTTTTCCAAAATTGATTTTATCCACACTATGTGTGGGAGGGTATACTCAGACGTGAGTCCCTAGCTCATTGCACCATCAGGATTCAAGCAAGCCGGGCCGACGAGGCTGAAATGCCAGAAACTGGTCCCCGGTAGCTTGTCTCCTTCCCAGTATAAGAATTGGCTTGGTAGTTTGGTTTGCTCTGTTCCCATCATGCACTGGGACAGGAACAGACTAATTTGCATATAGCCAGGTTCTGAAGCTGGGATGGTGCAGTGAGCTAAAAAACGGTGATGGATCAAGCCCTGATCTCTTGACTGGGTAGGAGTATTCTGCATCATTCAGAAACTCTGTCCATCACCTTTTCCAAAATTGATTTTATCCACACTATGTGTGGGAGGGTATACTCAGACGTGAGTCCCTAGCTCATTGCACCATCAGGATTCAAGCAAGCCGGGCCGACGAGGCTGAAATGCCAGAAACCGGTCCCCGGTAGCTTGTCTCCTTCCCAGTATAAGAATTGGCTTGGTAGTTTGGTTTGCTCTGTTCCCATCATGCACTGGGACAGGAACAGACTAATTTGCATATAGCCAGGTTCTGAAGCTGGGATGGTGCAGTGAGCTAAAAAACGGTGATGGATCAAGCCCTGATCTCTTGACTGGGTAGGAGTATTCTGCATCATTCAGAAACTCTGTCCATCACCTTTTCCAAAATTGATTTTATCCACACTATGTGTGGGAGGGTATACTCAGACGTGAGTCCCTAGCTCATTGCACCATCAGGATTCAAGCAAGCCGGGCCGACGAGGCTGAAATGCCAGAAACCGGTCCCCGGTAGCTTGTCTCCTTCCCAGTATAAGAATTGGCTTGGTAGTTTGGTTTGCTCTGTTCCCATCATGCACTGGGACAGGAACAGACTAATTTGCATATAGCCAGGTTCTGAAGCTGGGATGGTGCAGTGAGCTAAAAAACGGTGATGGATCAAGCCCTGATCTCTTGACTGGGTAGGAGTATTCTGCATCATTCAGAAACTCTGTCCATCACCTTTTCCAAAATTGATTTTATCCACACTATGTGTGGGAGGGTATACTCAGACGTGAGTCCCTAGCTCATTGCACCATCAGGATTCAAGCAAGCCGGGCCGACGAGGCTGAAATGCCAGAAACCGGTCCCCGGTAGCTTGTCTCCTTCCCAGTATAAGAATTGGCTTGGTAGTTTGGTTTGCTCTGTTCCCATCATGCACTGGGACAGGAACAGACTAATTTGCATATAGCCAGGTTCTGAAGCTGGGATGGTGCAGTGAGCTAAAAAACGGTGATGGATCAAGCCCTGATCTCTTGACTGGGTAGGAGTATTCTGCATCATTCAGAAACTCTGTCCATCACCTTTTCCAAAATTGATTTTATCCACACTATGTGTGGGAGGGTATACTCAGACGTGAGTCCCTAGCTCATTGCACCATCAGGATTCAAGCAAGCCGGGCCGACGAGGCTGAAATGCCAGAAACCGGTCCCCGGTAGCTTGTCTCCTTCCCAGTATAAGAATTGGCTTGGTAGTTTGGTTTGCTCTGTTCCCATCATGCACTGGGACAGGAACAGACTAATTTGCATATAGCCAGGTTCTGAAGCTGGGATGGTGCAGTGAGCTAAAAAACGGTGATGGATCAAGCCCTGATCTCTTGACTGGGTAGGAGTATTCTGCATCATTCAGAAACTCTGTCCATCACCTTTTCCAAAATTGATTTTATCCACACTATGTGTGGGAGGGTATACTCAGACGTGAGTCCCTAGCTCATTGCACCATCAGGATTCAAGCAAGCCGGGCCGACGAGGCTGAAATGCCAGAAACCGGTCCCCGGTAGCTTGTCTCCTTCCCAGTATAAGAATTGGCTTGGTAGTTTGGTTTGCTCTGTTCCCATCATGCACTGGGACAGGAACAGACTAATTTGCATATAGCCAGGTTCTGAAGCTGGGATGGTGCAGTGAGCTAAAAAACGGTGATGGATCAAGCCCTGATCTCTTGACTGGGTAGGAGTATTCTGCATCATTCAGAAACTCTGTCCATCACCTTTTCCAAAATTGATTTTATCCACACTATGTGTGGGAGGGTATACTCAGACGTGAGTCCCTAGCTCATTGCACCATCAGGATTCAAGCAAGCCGGGCCGACGAGGCTGAAATGCCAGAAGCCGGTCCCCGGTAGCTTGTCTCCTTCCCAGTATAAGAATTGGCTTGGTAGTTTGGTTTGCTCTGTTCCCATCATGCACTGGGACAGGAACAGACTAATTTGCATATAGCCAGGTTCTGAAGCTGGGATGGTGCAGTGAGCTAAAAAACGGTGATGGATCAAGCCCTGATCTCTTGACTGGGTAGGAGTATTCTGCATCATTCAGAAACTCTGTCCATCACCTTTTCCAAAATTGATTTTATCCACACTATGTGTGGGAGGGTATACTCAGACGTGAGTCCCTAGCTCATTGCACCATCAGGATTCAAGCAAGCCGGGCCGACGAGGCTGAAATGCCAGAAACCGGTCCCCGGTAGCTTGTCTCCTTCCCAGTATAAGAATTGGCTTGGTAGTTTGGTTTGCTCTGTTCCCATCATGCACTGGGACAGGAACAGACTAATTTGCATATAGCCAGGTTCTGAAGCTGGGATGGTGCAGTGAGCTAAAAAACGGTGATGGATCAAGCCCTGATCTCTTGACTGGGTAGGAGTATTCTGCATCATTCAGAAACTCTGTCCATCACCTTTTCCAAAATTGATTTTATCCACACTATGTGTGGGAGGGTATACTCAGACGTGAGTCCCTAGCTCATTGCACCATCAGGATTCAAGCAAGCCGGGCCGACGAGGCTGAAATGCCAGAAACCGGTCCCCGGTAGCTTGTCTCCTTCCCAGTATAAGAATTGGCTTGGTAGTTTGGTTTGCTCTGTTCCCATCATGCACTGGGACAGGAACAGACTAATTTGCATATAGCCAGGTTCTGAAGCTGGGATGGTGCAGTGAGCTAAAAAACGGTGATGGATCAAGCCCTGATCTCTTGACTGGGTAGGAGTATTCTGCATCATTCAGAAACTCTGTCCATCACCTTTTCCAAAATTGATTTTATCCACACTATGTGTGGGAGGGTATACTCAGACGTGAGTCCCTAGCTCATTGCACCATCAGGATTCAAGCAAGCCGGGCCGACGAGGCTGAAATGCCAGAAACCGGTCCCCGGTAGCTTGTCTCCTTCCCAGTATAAGAATTGGCTTGGTAGTTTGGTTTGCTCTGTTCCCATCATGCACTGGGACAGGAACAGACTAATTTGCATATAGCCAGGTTCTGAAGCTGGGATGGTGCAGTGAGCTAAAAAACGGTGATGGATCAAGCCCTGATCTCTTGACTGGGTAGGAGTATTCTGCATCATTCAGAAACTCTGTCCATCACCTTTTCCAAAATTGATTTTATCCACACTATGTGTGGGAGGGTATACTCAGACGTGAGTCCCTAGCTCATTGCACCATCAGGATTCAAGCAAGCCGGGCCGACGAGGCTGAAATGCCAGAAACCGGTCCCCGGTAGCTTGTCTCCTTCCCAGTATAAGAATTGGCTTGGTAGTTTGGTTTGCTCTGTTCCCATCATGCACTGGGACAGGAACAGACTAATTTGCATATAGCCAGGTTCTGAAGCTGGGATGGTGCAGTGAGCTAAAAAACGGTGATGGATCAAGCCCTGATCTCTTGACTGGGTAGGAGTATTCTGCATCATTCAGAAACTCTGTCCATCACCTTTTCCAAAATTGATTTTATCCACACTATGTGTGGGAGGGTATACTCAGACGTGAGTCCCTAGCTCATTGCACCATCAGGATTCAAGCAAGCCGGGCCGACGAGGCTGAAATGCCAGAAACCGGTCCCCGGTAGCTTGTCCCCTTCCCAGTATAAGAATTGGCTTGGTAGTTTGGTTTGCTCTGTTCCCATCATGCACTGGGACAGGAACAGACTAATTTGCATATAGCCAGGTTCTGAAGCTGGGATGGTGCAGTGAGCTAAAAAACGGTGATGGATCAAGCCCTGATCTCTTGACTGGGTAGGAGTATTCTGCATCATTCAGAAACTCTGTCCATCACCTTTTCCAAAATTGAACCATGGGATCATTGCCAGGACATTAATGGGGGAGGGGTCAAACGTGCTTTCTACGCTATTCTGGTTTCTTCCCCCCTCTCTGACTTTGATTACCACTTCTCGATCTGCATGTTGTCTCGGGATGGGAGGTGTGACCGCAGATTGCGCAGGCATGTCTGAATCTACATGTGCCAGCCGGCCTCGTACATGAGCGCTTATTAAAGTCCCAACACACACCCTTCCTTTCCCCGCCACCCCCCTATTCTTCCCCGGGAACTCATTCCCCTGTGCTGAACGAAAGGGCTGCTGGGGTTTAGCGGGGAACACACTGGCTACACTAGTGGGCTGGTCAGGGGCCGTGTTCCCTGAGAACTGCGTGTGCCACGACAGCGAGTCAACCTTGCCCCATGTCAATGACAAGTCAAATTCCTTAGATTTCCTGAAATTTACATCATATTCCTTCCATGCTTCCCCAGGGTACTGCTCGCTCCACCCTACAATCCTGCTCTGGTAGCAGGCCATTGTCGCCAGTACATTAGGAGGGCGTTCAACAGTGATAGCCGTAAGGATGGAGAAGGTCCTGATCCAATTAACCAGAGTTTCCTCCTCCTTAAACTTAGCACACTGTACTCTCCATTCACTAGGGTGCATCCATTCCTTAAGTATTTTGGCATTCTCCATTTCCCTATTGTCCAACAACAGAGAGAAAATATAAATATACTTTCCCGCTCAAATCATTTCTTTTACCGCCCGAGAAACATGTTGCGCTAAATCTTCACTCCTAGACGGGATCGTACCGACCCGCAAGAGAGGCAAAGCCACCTCCTTACCATTACCGGACTCTGGGGCCGGTCCAGCGTTGCTTCCATTCGGTTGAGCGGCTTCCATATCTGCAGAAGAAGGAGAAACGGAGCCCGCAGCCCCACTTGCAACTGTTGCCGCCCTAATCTTTTCCACCATCTTGGCCGCCTCAGCGGTATGGTCTAGCGTTGAGGGCATCATGCCCCCCTTCTGCAGACAAGGGAGTATAGCTGCTATCTGTGCAGTTAGTTCGGGCGGGATCGGAGCTTCCGAATCCGGCACTGCTGCCGGCACCACCGGCGGAGGGGGCCCTATGGGTGCCGGTACGGGAGGCAACAGAAGCGGCCAAACAGGGGCAGGCGGGCCGGCCCGACAGGAGGGCCCCTGACGGTAAGGCAGGAGCGGTGCCACGGGAGCCGGGACTACCGGCTCGGGGGTAGTGGGAACCGCCACAGGTGCAGGAGCGGGTGTGCAGCACCTCGATCTCTTGGTCTTGTTCCTCACTCCACACATCCACTATACACCGTACAATCCACGCACCGTCTGTCTGCTTCTTAATGTTGCGCTACCACACACTCCAGAAGCAATCCTTGACCTGAAAGATAATAACAGAAAATTTGGAGGCCCCGAGCGCGAGGCACGACCAGTGTGGGGGGGCGTCAGGCGACAAGAAGGGCCAACTGAGTGCTCCCCCCTCCTGGAGTCAAGCTATCCTGGCTGAAGTCAGCTGATAGCCAGAAACCGGTACTAGGATGCTTGATTCCGGTCCAGGGAAGACATGGCTTGGCAGTTCGGGCTGGACTGTTACCATGAAGCACAGGGTAAAGGCTGATTTGCATAGGGCCATGTCTGAACTGGGGTGGTGTGGTGAGCAAAAAAACGATGAATTTGGGCCCAGATCTCTGTACTGGGGTGAATGTATGACATTGTTCTGTATTCTGTCCATCAATTGTTTGTTTTGCATTTTTCTATTGATTATTGACAGCATGTTCGAGTGAATCTATAGGTAATTGATTAGATGTGTGTGGAGATCTATAAATAACTGAGTAGGTTTTTAGATACTTGTATTGGTGTGTCAATGGATTCAAATATGATACTCTGTATTTTTCAGTGAGTGATGAAAGGTTATACTAGTGTATGATGAGATGTATCTGATTGTCACATGGATGATGTCATCAGTGATGTCATCAGTGATGTAATTTAAGATGTCATCAGTGATGTCACTGATCATGTCATCAATGATGTAATATGTGACATCATCACCAGTGGATTGCGGGCGCAAGTGTTACAGTTAGTACTACTAACTATAATGGAGAGATTTCTATGGTTTTGTATGAGTGAAATGTCCAGCTAACTATAACACCCCTGAAGCCTATGGTTTTTTCAATGAATTTCTAAAGTTTTTTAAATGATAATTCCTAACTATAACCTGCCTGAAACTTATGTTTTTTTCAGTGAATTTCAAAGGTTTTTTAAATGACAATTCCTAATTATAATGTAGACCACTTCCCCATATTTTCAACAAGAAACCAAATCTGCAATGCTACCTAAAAACACAGGCAATAGTTCCACTTACCACTAACAAATTAACATCAACATTTAACTAATGTAAGGACATCGACTATGTACTGCGTAAATTACATCCAACTCACACCCAAATTTAAAGAGCAATATGTGATAGAGGTTATAATTATACACTTCTGACACGAAACAAAATCACAATATCCAGCGCCACCACCACTACAACCACCCCTCCTAACCCCTCCCCCTCTACTACTTCACAGGCAGCGCAAAACAGGACAACGAACCTTCCCAAAATAATATATCCCCTCAACAGCACACTAGCTCAATGTTCAGAGATGTGGTAATCAACTATGTATAAGGGAAAGAACTTGCACACCAACAACAATGTACACAACGCCAAGACTACCGGTAAAATGCTACACACAACTCACTATACAAACCAAAAACTTTTCCTTGTGTAGATATACCATTGATATGTGTAGTGTACTGCATAGTGGGCACAACCATATTATCTCAGACACTGGGGAATATTGCAGTCATGTAGCTGTGTCCCCCCCCCCTTTTAAAGCAGAAGCGGAGTGGGCTGGTCCAACGTACACAACGTCAGCATGAGACTATAAATAATTAGGCTACAAGCTAGTTGTATGAGAGGCAACATATACAAAACAAAACAATATGTATAACATTCAACTAGACGATAGCATCTGGTGTAGTTATTCATCTTTTATTTTCAGCTGTTCAGGGCATGCAGATGTTGAAACCAGCCAACGCGTTTCACCCAAACATGGGCTTCTTCGGGGCACTGAGTTCAGAAAAATTATTTATGCCACAAAAGTAATCCTTCAGCTGTAGTCAAAATTATAATGATAATGGTGATTTCTAATTTAAGAATCTCAAATCTCTGGTTTAAGAAGAAGGGGATTCATGGTGTGTAGACCCGAATCCCGTGTGAACAGCAAAGTATCAAAGGAGCTGTGTCCGGTGGCCATCTTATAAGTAGCTCGACTATGCCAAAACTGTGACTAGCCTTGGTAGTGCAGTCAACTAGGACCCTGCTGCTTGATAGTACATAAACAAATAATTAGGCTACGCCTTGGGCATGGTTCACTACTGCAAAGAGAAGACACTCCACCACAGCGAAGGTCCTCACCCTGCCACGTGGCTGCCGCCATGACCATGTGCGTCCTCGATACAGGCCCATTGCGAACTCAGCGCCACACCACCGCAGACTTATGTTTTTATTGACTACTGCCTTCCATCTACAGTGCAGACAGCAGGGTTCACAACTTAAATTCAGCTTTGAAGCTAGCCTTGATTTATGTATGGCAGAGAAAATTGTACTCTATGTCCTCAGACTCTGTTAAATTAAGTGACAAAAATACTTCTTTGATATCTGTGGTCACTACCGCCTTTGATCTACAGTGTGGTCAGTAGAGTTTGCAATTTGATACCAGTTGCGGATAAGCACTATAGACAACATTGAATTCAGTCTCGATTTATTTAAGGCAGGGATAATTGTACTATGTCAAAAGATTTTGTTAAAGTATGTGACAAAAAAGCATTCCTCGATGTTTGTGTCAACTACTGCCTTCGATCTACACTATGGACAGCAGGGTTCACAACTTGAATTTAACTTTGCATCTACACTACAAACAGTAAGGAATTCACCCTTGATTTATAAAATGCAGAGACAATTGTACTGTATGTGTTCAGCTTTTGTTAAATAAGAGACAAAAATCATTCGTCCATATCTGTGCTCAGTACTGCCTTCGATCTACAGTGCGGACAGCAGGGTTCATAACTTAAATTCAGCTTTGGCTCTATACTACGGACAGCATGAAATTTAGCCTTCATTTATTTAACGTAGAGATAATTGTACTTTATGTCCTCACATTTTGTTAAAGGATATGACAAAAATAATTTCTTGATGTTTGTGATGACTACTACCTTCAATCTAGATTGTGAGGGCTCACAATTCAGGTGGAATGTCCATTGCACATGACGCATTCCAGTAGGCAAGAGACATTGTACCAGTGCGACCTGCCCGAACCAGGAATCATCGCAGGGTGCGCACACGCTGAGTTCTTAAGGTACCACTAACTCACTGCACCACAAGTCATCTCCCTGTGGCCTTATTAGGACAGAATTCAGAAGGCAAAAATTGCTCCCAGTGCAGCAGGCCTACACCGTGCATCATCGCTGGCTGGGTCAGGCGAGTCTTCCCATGGATCCCTATTGAGTGTAGGAAAATACTGGTCCAATCCTTGTTAATGAGCAGACTGGATTACGGGAACTCTCTGTTCGTGGGAATGGCCGACTACCTCTTCTCTAAACTACAAATTGTACAGAACGCTGCGGCAAAGGCGATCTGCAATAAAAAAAAGTATGATCCAGCCAAAAATTGCCTGCGTGAGCTTCACTGGCTACCAATGAGGCAGAGAGCCAAGTTTAAGCTGATGTGCATAACGCACTGAGCTTTGCACAAAACGGGCCCTCACATCCTAAAAAACAAAATCAGATTTTACGTTCCCTCCAGGAACCTGAGATCCCGTACGGCAGCTAGAGCAAGAAATACTCTTGTGAAAACATCCAGGATGGGTGGACGGGCGTTTTCCCACCTGGCGGCAAATAGCTGGAATGAACTGCCTATGGAACTTAGATTAATTGACTGCCATTTGTCCTTTAGAAGGCAATTAAAAACATGTATTTTTCCCAAATCTGATTAAATAATAATGATGTCCCTTTATTTGCCACTACCCAATTCTGTCATAACAGCGCCGTGATAGCCTATTTAGGATGATTGTTTGCGCTCTATAAGTACCATTGACATTGACATTGACACTGAGAGCCACACCTACCACTAACTCTATTCCGCTCAAGTCAATGCCACATGGCTGTGGGCCCTTCCTGACGACTGCCTCCAGTCTACACTGCGAACAGTAGGGCTCACAATTTAAGATTAGTACCAATGCAAATTGTGTAAGAGACTATAATCGGTTAAGGAAACCAAATGCTCCCAGTCTGCAACATCGCCACCAGACATACGGCCCCATTTTGAGAAAGTTAGAATGCACTGCGTGAAGTGCAATCATTTCACTTGTTATGGGGAGCAATCAGTAGACCTAGTTTGCAGAACACTTGATAACCATCAATGCTAGGGATGGTGAGCACACGCTAAACACCAGACGTACCACTAACTCAGTACACCATAAATAATTGCCCGATGCTTTATTAAGGGAAAATTCAGTAGTCAAAAAACATTACCCCCAGTGCGGCCTGTCCGGACCACGCATCATCACAGGTTATGTACACGCTCAGTCCCAAAGTTACTACTAACTCAGTGCATCATAATTCATTGCCAGATGGCCGTATTCAGGCAGAATTCAACTGATTCTTCATTCATTATTTGCAGAAAGCAGTATCAAACTAAATAAAACGTCTATCAAACCCTTTACAATATCCCTTTAGTAGCCTTCCTTCAAAAACTTCTTTTATATCAGTTCTAGGTTTAGTTGAAAAACAAAATTCAAGCTGTAAGTTCAAAGGTATACTCAATGGCAGTCTACACTGCGGACAGCACAGGTCACAACTTGAAATATAATGTCAGTGAAACATACACATTTCGACAATGTATTCCATACATGTTTCATCTTTTATTTCAATTGTGATAAGAGATTATGCAGTCCAGTAGGAAACACGCTGACTACCAGACGTACCACTAACTCAGTGCACCATAAATAATCGCCACATGTCCTTATTAAGGTAAAATTCTGTAGCCAAAAGACATTCTTAGCAGTGCGGTCTGCTTGAACCACACATCATCGCAGGTTCCACACAAACTGACCCTACCTTAGTGCACCACAATTCAGGAACCCTTTACGATAGAATCTTCTGTGTATTATTTTGCATGTAGTGCTCCTACCTTTGTACAGCAGACGTCATAAACCATTTGCGATTGAATATCTATGTATGATATCATGATTACTATTCTACTTGTTACCAACAGCAACGTAATAAAATGGAGTCGAGCACACATGCCCGTACAGACTTCAACTATACATTTATGTCTGTGTATTTATTATGTTTTTAAAATGCTGCTCCTAGCACCAAGTTCAACAGTATATCTGAATGACCATATATGTATACATATTATCTGCCTTTCATGTGCAAAAACTGCAACCTAAACCTTTCACAGCCCTGTATTACTACAGCTACATTACTCCACTTAATGTACAACAAACATTCATAATCGCAGAAATGCGCCATGTTCACCATCTTTTATGTATGCAACTATGAATGAATATAGAGTCAGTGGTACCCCTTACCTTCCATGTTGGCCATGTTGTGGAACTTTACAGATATAATGACACATTTGCGTTTGCTCAAAATCAACCCAAAACTAAATCAGCAATTTACATGAGCACCGTATTTACAGTACATTTTCAGGCACGCGTAGATTACATCATTACTCCACAATAACAGGATATTGATGCAACTCCGAGCCTCAAACACTGATTTTCAGCACCAAGGTCAACAGTATACCTGAATGACCACATACGTATATATATTATCTGCTTTCATGTGCCAAAAACTGCAACTTAAACCTTTCACAGCCCTGTATTACTACAGCTACAACACTGAATCTACAACAAACATTCATAATCGCAGAAATGCGTCATGTCCACCATCTTTTATGTATGCAACTATGAATGAATATAGAGTCAATGATACCCTGTACCTTCCATGTTGGCCATGTTGTGGAACTTTACAGATATAATGACACATTTGCGTTTAAGACCCGTGTAATGTCAGCACTACAAGATGGACACCCGAATCACTTGAGTTTTCATATAGCTTACGACGGAACCACGCCCATAGCTCCGGAATCATGGTTCAGAGCCTCACGCAGCACTGGCATACGTCAGGCCAGCCCTCTCCGCTTACGCTTTCAGGAAAAACCAAAAACGCAACTTTGCCCAGATTTCCATTGTACTGATTTCTTAGTTCCAGGTCTAGTTGTCAGAACGGCACACACACACTCCCTCATGCCTGGTATACACCCGCACCACACCCATCCAGCACATGCGGCACTACGGTAAACATCCTTTACAACGCAACTTTTACAACGCACTACCATTACGATGCAACTTTTACAACGCAAGTCATTACAACAAATTTCACTGGAGGGCGCTCTAGGATAGGGAATAGTTTAATTAATATCCAACACCTTCCCTACTATCCACGGGGACTGGAGTTGGAATAGTAAATTAAACTATTCACTATCCAGCGCCCCCCAACGCAAGTCGTTGTAACGACTTGCGTTGTAAAAGTTGCGTCGTAATGGCATGCGTTGTAAAAGCATGCGTTGTAATGACATACATCCGTCACTACACACGTGACCCTCCCAATAAAAAAGACGGGGCCCACGTGCTCTATGCCATTTTAGAGTTCCTCCCATCGCTAGCGCTGTAATGGCCCGTCCTGGTGGTTCGGACACCTCATGGAGGCCCAAACCACAGAGTAGGGGGGCCCACCACTATGAGCATGGCCTCTTTGGTCACTGAGGTAGTGGTACCGCAAGGACTGAGTGGGTGAGGAACCTGCGATGAAGATAGGTGCAGGAGTATGTCCTTTCCCATAACGATATCAAGACTCAGCACCATATGTCAGATTTCTTGGTGGCAGAGCGGGACTGCATGATGTAGAAGGTGTCCTGTCCACGAAAAGGTGATCAATGAGGCCTGGGTGTGCATCGGAGGGAGACGATGGGGTGCAGCAGACTGGATACAAAAAGGCGACGCAGCGATTTAGGTGTATGCAGTCCTATATACCATATATATACCGTATCTTATTGCATTTGTATTTTTTTTCCAATAGCAGGAACGTTTTTATAATCGGTCAAATGTCTGACGCTCATGATAATCGAAACCACGTGTATCACTTCGCACCACTTGCCTTCACAACCAGATACAAACATTACTAATATAGTAATTTTTAAAAAATCAAAGCCTATTAAACAAATTGGAACTGTACAAATAGTTGTTTTTAAATGCAGCAGGGAAGGTGTGTGAAAGGGCGATGTAATTCTACTCCACATTAAGATAGTAACAATTACCAATCATACCATCTTTCTTTTACCATCTTTTAGATGTAAAGCTTCAGGGTGCATTATATCCCGGGTCGTGGTGAAAAACACACCGGTGACAGAAAGGTGAGCTGCGAATATTCTTTTCAGTCACTCTCTCACTTCCTCTCTCCTTTGATAAAGAATGTTAACTTCCTTTTTATTTTACAGGTCATGTTTCACAAATTGGCGTCCCCACCAAACAAACCAAAGCTCAACATTCGTGCATTCTGCGATGATGCGTGGCCATCGTAACAACGTCTGAGAAGGCTGCTTCGACACGTGGTGCACCCTCTTTGAATCACGCCAATGGCACAAGGTGAGCAGAGAAGCTTTTTTCCCGAAACAACGACAAGTCATCTGTGGACGGAGAGAGTGGGTAGGGTGCAGCAGCTTCACTGCGTAGGACTGTACAATTACCTCCGCGCAGTGAGAATAGATAGGTGATAACAGTCTGAGGGACAGATTTACAAGCCCATTGCGCCACTTTTGTGTCACTATTAACATGAGAAAAGTGGCACAAGGAGCTTGTAAATCTGCCCCAGAGTGCGCAAGAAAAAGCACTCACCTCCTGACTCTGGGAGTCAATGGAGTGCAACAGTCTGGGTACGCAGTATTGAGAACTCACCGCTCTGCAGTGGGAGTGCATAGGATATAGTACTTTGGAAGAAAACCAGCTCACAGACACCTCCTTACAGTGGAAGGTAATAAAAATACAGTATCCTGTCTTTACATAGACATAAAGTAAAAATATACTAGTGCAGTTGTATATACTCTGCAATTACTAACTTTATACTATCTTTCAGATCACTAAACTAGAGGGTGCACTATGAACCAACAGGTGCTTGGACACACAAGGGAGGCAAAAAGGTGAGCTACGAAGATTTTCTCAAATATTAACTACTCCATCTATAACTTTCTCTCTCTCACAGTTTTAATGCCGTTTTTTTCCCTTCCTTTCTCTCACTCTCTCTAAAATTGTTTCTCTTTCTCTTTTAAAGTTATGACGCTGCTGTCCACTCTGCCAATCAAGGCTGAATGTAATACAGTCTGCAGTTCAAGTTGTGAACTCTGTTCGCCACAGTGTTTACAGAAGGTAAGCAGAGCGGCCTAGATACACAATGCCTCCAATTAAATGTGTTAGAAATAAAGGGGCTTATTTACAAGCCCCTTGCACCACTTTTGCGTCACTGTTAAAATGGGAAAAAGCAAAAGTGGCGCAAGGGGCTTGTAAATAAGCACCAAAGAATATTGTCCAGCATAATGACTTGATCTCTCACCTAATCCTATCTCATCTCTGAATCATTTTAAAGACCTGTTGGTCCATACTGTAAATCTGACGCAGTAGGCACTTCCGTACAGACACCTCTTGAACTCCGGTCTATAAGAGAGGTGTAATGTATCTGGCACACTGCAGACGTGTAAATTAACAAATATTGCCAGCTATAACCTTAACTTGTAATCTTTGACCTCCTTCAGTCACATCGATCTAATTTTAAACACTTATTTTCATTTTTGTTTTGCAGATTACCTACCCTACTTCTATTGGAATCAATATCACATTTTGTTTATTATATTGTTTTGTTAAAGTTATGTTTCTAGTTATTTGTTATATTGTTATCGTAATGTTACGTTTCTAGTTATTTATTGTTGTTTTAATAAAAGTTAATAAAATAAAAGTATATACATCTTCTTTTTCTGACAACATTTCACTAATATTTAGTGTAATAATCATATAATTAGAAAACATTAAACAATTGAAATGATAATTATAACTAGAAATATAATACTGAGGCTAACTCTTTACCAGCTCTTTACCAGAGTCTATAGCTACGACTAACGGTTCCCATGGAAAACTTTTAAAACTCCAGCATAGTAACTGTTTCAATTAGCAACATTGTGTGGTGAACTTCTAACTTTTGTGCTCACTTAAGTGTTCCATGAACTGTTAGTATGGTAACAGGCAGTAAGCAGTTTGGGGGTAGGGTTGAAAGGTACTGACTGTACAGAAACCGTTATATTTACCCCGGATCCTCTACATGACAGAAAGGAAAGCAAAGTAAGACAGAACACTGTGTAGCAGATTTACAAGCCCCTTGTGCCACTTTCGCGTTACTTTTCCCATCTTAAAAGTGATGCAACAGTAACGCAATGAACTTGTAAATCTGCCCCTATGCACATTACGAGCAAAAGAAGTACACAACTCTTTCAATTCTTTATCAATCACAATTAAACAGTGTTGCTTCACGATTCACAATGCACTTCAATAAATACTTTGTGCCTATTTAAATGGGAGACAGGATTGTCGACATTACAAAACTTAGGGGCATATTTACAGAGACGGCGTTAAAATTGTCGCCGCTTTAACAGCAGTAAACTACAACACGTGAATTTGCCCGCGGGATTTGGCCCCCCCCAGGGGCCAATAAAAAAAGATGCCCTGTTATATATTTAATTATTTTATGGCAGGATCTGCGCACCCTGCGCGCACCTGCCGGCTTAAAAACAACATTTTTTTTTAGCCTTGCGGGTTCCCCAAACAGGTCTAGAAGATCAGGATATTTCTACCCCGCCCCTTTATACGTTTTGCACACTTGTTCCACTGACTTCTTCATCCTCGCTTCTACCGAGGCACAAAATGGCTGCCAACAGTTCCTGGTTTCGAATGTTGACAATCCCTTGACAGCCAATTAGTAAGTATGAGCGTAAAATCCGTTCCGCTCGCAGAATTTGCGGATTTTCGGCAATTTCGCGATCCGCGAATTCTCGTGAATTTGTCGTAAATTCGCAAATTCTCACGCAGCGGATTTTTTTGCTTGGTCGCGCTTGACAAATACAATATTGCGGCACGTGGCGTTCACTTACCGTCATTCAGCGTTTGAAAAGTTGTTTTTCTCCATGTTTGCGTGTTCTGTGTGTTCTGCGCCATTTTGGATCTTACTGCTTGATCCCGCGGGAGTTTGTCGACTGCGATTACGTCATCACGCCCGCCACCTTGCACAGCGAGATATTGTCAACGCGAGTACGTCATAAAGGCTCGTGATCACGCATCGCGGGAGTAAACAATTGCGAACACGTAGATGCGGCGGGCAGCAACAATCTCGCACTCGCGAAATTGCAAAATTTGCAATTCTGCACAAGAAATCCACCAGCAGGCAACAGCCAGCAGGTATCAGAATAACTCCTCAGGTTGACATTTGCCTGCATTTTTTTTTTTGCAAGGAGTCCATTTTGGGGGGGGGTGGGGTGGGGTGGGAGGAAGGAAGTATCCAGCAGGCTCCTCCCAGTGCTTTGTTCATGTCCTGGTCACTTTGATTTGGATCTTGACCTGGAAGGATTACTTTTTGTGGATGCTGCTGGATATTTGGATTTGAGGCCTTTTTGACTTTCTTTGGATCACTTTTGGATTAGAAATTTCACAAGTAAGTTGATGTTGTTTGTTTGGGGCATTACAGTTGCTGCAACTACAATTTTGGAACTTTTTCAGAACATTATATAAAATATATTGGGGGTAGCCACAGTATCCAGTAAGAACGGTTAGTTATGGGTGCATGATACAACTGTTTTGTTGAATTTCAACATTATTTAGGGCATGGATGGCATTGGATTGGGGTTATTTTTGTGTGTTTTTCGATTTTTTGGCTGTTGTTGGGGCCTTTTGCCCAGGGGTACTCAGTGGTGCATGGACTGAGTCTTTCTGTGGGGTCTCTTTAATGTAAACATCATGGAGGGCATAGATGGCATTTGATTGTGGTGATTTTTGTGTGTTTTTCGATTTTGTGGCTGTTGTTGGGGCCTTTTGCTCAGGGGTACTCAGTGGTGCATGGACTGAGTCTTTCTGTGGGGTCTCTTTAATGTAAACATCATGGAGGGCATGGATGGCATTGGATTGCGGTGATTTTTGTGTGTTTTTCAATTTTTTGGCTGTTGTTGGGGCCTTTTGCCCTGGGGTACTCAGTGGTGCATGGACTGAGTCTTTCTGTGGGGTCCCTTTAATGTAAACATCATGGAGGGCATGGATGGAATTGGATTGTGGTGATTGTTGTGTGTTTTTTTTACTTTTTGGGTGGTGTTGGGGCCTGTCCATGTGGGTGGGGTCCATTTTGAGGCCTGGTCCAGGCACGGCCTGGCCATGTGGGTGGGGGTCTAGGGGCCATTTTGAAGCCAGGCAGTGTGCTTTGTTGTGCCATAGGCCTGCACCCAGTCTGCCATGCTTTCATCCATTATGCCCAGGTGTAATCAGTGGTGCATGGACTGAGTCTTTCTGTGGGGTGTGTTGAATTTCAACATGATTGAGGGCATGGATGGCATTGGATTGTGGTGATTTTTGTGTGTTTTTCGATTTTTTGGCTGTTGTTGGGGCCTTCTGCTCAGGGGTACTCAGTGGTGCATGGCCTGTGGGGTCTCTTTAATGTAAACATCTTGGAGGGCATGGATGGCATTGGATTGTGGTGATTTCTGTGTGTTTTTCGATTTTTCGGCTCTTGTTGGGGCCTTTTGCCCAGGGGTACTCAGTTGTGCATGGACTGAGTCTTTCTGTGGGGTCTCCTTAATGTAAACATCATGGAGGGCATGGATGGCATTGGATCGTGGTGCTTTTTGTGTGTTTTTCGAATTTTTGGGGTGTTGTTGGGGCCTGTCCATGTGGGTGGGGGCCATTTTGAGGACTGGTACAGGCAGGGCCTGGCCATGTGGTGGGGGTCTAGGGGCCATTTTGAAGCCAGGCAGTGTGCTTTGTTGTGCCATAGGCCTGCACCCAGTCTGCCATGCTTTTATCCATTATGCCCAGGGGTACTCAGTGGTGCATGGCCCCAGTATTTCTGTGGGGTGTCTTGAAATTGAACATGATTGAGGGCATGGATGGCATTGGATTGTGGTGATTTGTGTGTGTTTTTCGATTTTTGGGGGTGGTGTTGGGGCCTTTTGCCCAGGGGTACTCAGTGGTGCATGGGCTGAGTCTTTCTGTGGGGTCTCTTTAATGTAAACATCATGGAGGGCATGGATGGCATTGGATTGTATTGATTTCTGTGTGTTTTTCGATGCTGGGGCTGTTGTTGGGGCCTTTTGCCCAGGGGTACTCAGTGGTGCATGGACTGAGTCTTTCTGTGGGGTCTCTTTAATGTAAACATCATGGAGAGCATGGATGGCATTGGATTGTGGTGATTTCTGTGTGTTTTTCGATTTTTTGGGGTGTTGATGGGGCCTGTCCATGTGGGTGGGGGCCATTTTGAGGACTGGTACAGGCAGGGCCTGGCCATGTGGTGGGGGTCTAGGGGCCATTTTGAAGCCAGGCAGTGTGCTTTGTTATGCCATAGGCCTGCACCCAGTGTGCCATGCTTTCATCCATTATGCCCAGGGGTACTCAGTGGTGCATGGGCCTAGTCTTTCTGTGGAGTGTCTTGAATTTGAAAATGATTGAGGGCATGGATGGTATTGGATTGTGGTGATTTTTGTGTGTTTTTTCAATTTTTGGGGATGGTGTTAGGGCCTTTTGCCCAGGGGTACTCAGTGGTGCATGGACTGAGTCTTTCTGTGGGGTCTCTTTAATGTAAACATCATGGAGGGCATGGATGGCATTGGATTGTGGTGATTTTTGTGTGTTTTTCGATTTTTGGGCTGTTGTTGGGGCCTTTTGCCCAGGGGTACTCAGTGGTGCATGAACTGAGTCTTTCTGTGCAGTGTCTTTAATGTAAACATCATGGAGGGCATGGATGGCATTGGATTGTGGTGATTTATGTGTGTTTTTGGATTTTTTGGGGTGTTAATGGGGCCTGTCCATGTGAATGGGGGCCATTTTGAGGACTGGTACAGGCAGGGCCTGGCCATGTGGTGGGGGTCTAGGGGCCATTTTGAAGCCAGGCAGTGTGCTTTGTGCCATAGACCTGCATCCAATGTGCCTTGCTTTCATCCATTATGCCCAGGGTTACTCAGTGGTGCATGGGCCTAGTCTTTCTGTGGGGTGTCTTGAATTTGAACCTGATTGTGGGCATGGATGTCATTGGATTGTGGTGATTTTTGTGTGTTTTTCAATTTTTTGAGGTGTTGATGGGGCATGGCCATGTGGGTGGGGACCATTTTGAGGACTGGTCCAGGCAGGGCCTGGCCATGTGGTCCATTTTGAAGCCAGGCAGTGTGCTTTGTTGTGCCATAGACCTGCACCCAGTCTGCCATGCTTTCATTAATTATGCCCAGGGGTACTTTGTCAGTGGTGCATTTTATTGGTCTTTCCATTTTGGGGGGTGGGTATAATAAAATGCTTACTTGAAAACTATTAATTGAAGCGCTACATATGCAACATTTATTTAACTGATGTTCCTCTGGCTTCATTTGCTTTTAGGTGCACAAAGACGAATCATCAGCCTCATCGTTCCTCATCAGTGCCAGGAACAAGTCCTGCTGCAGTGTGTGCAGCACAACGTCACGTGTGGCCACAGACAACTCTGCAACTTGTGCAACTGCAGCCTGCTGTTCTGACATCTGAAGAAGATGGCCCCAAAAAAAGTTGCCCGTAGCTCCTCTAGCAAGAAAGTTGCCAGTAAGGAGCAGAAGAAGCAAGTGGCGCCACTTACCAAGAAGACTGGTGTGCCGACCGCCGCATTTTTGGGGAAAAACAAAATACGTCTGCAGCAGCAGCGCGGTCTGCTGGGGACCAAGCTGGGAGCAGCACCCCAGCTCCATTGGGCTCAGTGCCACCACCACCACGCCAACGTAAGTCCAAGCCCTTGAGTGCTGCGGAGGTAGCCAGTATAGTTGTTCAATCACCATTGAGCAGTGATGTTGGCTCATCGCAAGAAAGTAGCAGCATCCCTCAATCAACACAGGTTGTTGTAACTCATCTGACGAGTGTTTAACAACCACAGCTGCAACAACAACCACATGTGCAAGTACAAGCCCAAGTACATGTGGAAGGAGAGGTGGTGCAAGGAGATGCGCAAGCAGAGGTGCATGGAGAGGCATAAGTGCCCACAATAGTTGTTCCTCCCGAAGTAGGGACACATCAGGAAATCGACATTCAAGCCGAGGTATCTGAGGAAGCCACTCCTCCTGATCATTCATTGTCTTCCAGATCCCTAGCAAGGAAAAGATCAAGAAAAGATCACAAAAACAAGCCCATCAGCAGAACTGTCTTCACTTATTTGCTTATTGATTTGAAGGTGCTGCAGTCTGCATTCCTCAGGTTCACAAGTTCACAAGAACATGCTCCTCTATCCTCCTCCTCCAGACTCCTATTTCCCTCAAAGCAGATGGCTGGATTACGCCCAATGAAGTAAGACTCTGCACTTGTGGGGATGTTCTACTTCTTTGCGGGTGAGTTGACGGTTCTGGGGCATTGCTGTGAAGGTCTAATACCGGATAAAAGTGGTTTGGAGAAAATCGGAGCAGAAAAAGATTTTGCGCTTTTGATCACTTGCCTGTCTTTGGGGTGCAGTTTGGCGGGATTTTAGGTTGTTGGGGGTGGGTTTTGGGGTCTGGGAGCACAGCTGGCACAGTCTAATGTTGATTGCATTTGTTTTTCAGGAAATACATGGTGGAAAAGGGGAGTTAGGGCCTAGCTGCACAGCGTATTTGGACTGAATTGAAGGTAGTAGGCCCATTTTTGCTTTTTGCCTGTTTGGGGGTGTTCTGCTTTTTTGCAGGTGGCTGCAGGGGTCTGGTGCCATTTCTGGGAATGTCTAATACCAGATAAAAGTGGTTTGGACAAAATCAGAGGTGAATTTTTTTTGCGTTTTTGCTGACTTGCTTGTCTTTGAGGTGCTGTTTGGGGGGGTTCCGGGTGTTTGTGGGTGGGTTTTGGGGTCTGGGAGCACTGCTGGCATAGTCTAATGTTGAGTGCATTTGTTTTTCAGGTAATCCATGGTGGAAAAGGGGAGTTAGGGCCTAGCTGCACAGCGCATTTGGACTAAATTCCAGGTAGTAGGCCCATTTTTGCTTTTTGCCTGTTTGGGGGTGTTCTGCTTTTTTGAGGGTGGCTGCAGGGGTCTGGGGCCATTGCTGGGAATGTCTAATACCGGATAAAAGTGGTTTGGACAAAATCGGAGGTGAATTTGTTTTGCGTTTTTGCTGACTTGCTTGTCTCTGAGGTGCTGTTTGGGGGGTTATGGGTGTTTGGGGGTGGGTTTTGGGGTCTGGGAGCACTGCTGGGTATGTATGTAAATGTAAATGTATAGGCATTTATATAGCGCACTACTTACCCGGAGGGTCCCAAGGCGCTTCGACCGCTGCGAAACCCTTCCTGGCTTCCCTGAGAGATGGTCCCTTAATGGGTATCTCCAGGGTGAGACCAGGCATCCCCGGCGGTCTGGTGGGGCCGTTAGTGAAGATGAGGCAAGCTAATGCCCAGAGTTGCCGAGTGTGATCGCTGATCAGAGTAAGCACCGAGGCGAGAGAATTACCAAGTCCGCTGACCCTGGTCCAGAAACCTGCCGCACTGGGAATCGAACCCTGGTCCCGGGCCGTCCTCTGCTCTCGGGTCTGCCGCCTCTAACCAGTGAGCCACACTACTTCACATTTTTTTGCTTTTTTGCTGACTTGCTTGTATTTGAGGTGCTGTTTGGGGGGTTCTGGGTGTTTGGGGGTGCGTTTTGGGGTCTGGGAGCACTGCTGGGTATGGATACTTTTGATTGCAAGAGGTTTGAAGCGAATCCATGGTGGCAAAAGGGAGTTAGGGCCTAGTTGCAGAGCGCGCGTGGAGTGATTTTGGAAATTTGCCTGAAAATGTCTAAGTCCCCATTTTTGTAGTATTGCTATTTGGCTGTTTGGGGGTTTTCTACTTCTTTCCGCCTGGGTTGACGGGTCTGGGGCCATTGCTGGGAATGTCTAATACCAGATAAAAGTGGTTTGGACAAAATCGGAGGTGAATTTTTTTTGCGTTTTTGCTGACTTGCTTGTCTTTGAGGTGCTGTTTGGGGGGTTCCGGGTGTTTGTGGGTGGGTTTTTGGGGTTTGGGAGCACTGCTGGCACAGTCTAATTTGATTGCATTTGTTTTTTTGGGAAATCCATGGTGGAAAAGGGGAGTTAGGGCCTAGCTGCACAGCGTCTTTGGACTGAATTGAAGGTAGTAGGCCCATTTTTGCTTTTTGCCTGTTTGGGGGTGTTCTGCTTTTTTGCGGGTGTCTTCTGGGGTCTGGGGCCATTGCTGGGAATGTCTAATACCGGATAAAAGTGGTTTGGACAAAATCGGAGGTGAACATTTTTTTGCTTTTTTGCTGACTTGCTTGTATTTGAAGTGCTGTTTGGGGAGGTTCTGGGTGTTTGGGGGTGGATTTTGGGGTCTGGGAGCACTGCTGGGTATGGATACTTTTGATTGCAAGAGGTTTGAAGCAAATCCATGATGGCAAAGGGGAATTTAGGGCCTAGCTGCAGAGCGGGCGTGGAGTGATTTTGAAATTTGCCTGAAAATTTCTGTCCCCATTTTTGTAGTTTTGCTTTTTGGCTGTTGGGGGTCTTCTACTTCTTTTCACCTGGGTTGACGGGTCTGGGGCCATTGCTGGGAATGTCTAATACCGGAAAAAAGTTGTTTGGACAAAATCGGAGGTGACATTTTTTTGCGTTTTTGCTAACTTGCTTGTCTTTGAGGTGCTGTTTGGGGGGGTTCCGGGTGTTTGTGGGTGGGTTTTGGGGTCTGGGAGCACTGCTGGCACAGTCTAATGTTGAGTGCATTTGTTTTTCAGGAAATCCATGGTGGAAAAGGGGAGTTAGGGCCTAGCTGCACAGCACATTTGGACTGAATTCCAGGTAGTAAGCCCATTTTTGCTTTTTGCCTGTTTGGGGGTGTTCTGCTTTTTTGCGGGTGGCTGCAGGGGTCTGGGGCCATTGCTGGGAATGTCTAATACCGGATAAAAGTGGTTTGGACAAAATCGGAGGTGAACATTTTTTTGCTTTTTTGCTGACTTGCTTGTATTTGAGGTGCTGTTTGGGGGGTTCTGGGTGTTTGGGGGTGCGTTTTGGGGTCTGGGAGCACTGCTGGGTATGGGGACTTTTGATTGCAAGAGGTTTGAAGCAAATCCATGATGGCAAAGGTGAGTTAGGGCCTAGCTGCAGAGCGCGCGTGGAATGATTTTGAAATGTGCCTGAAAATTTCTGTCCCCATTTTTGTAGTTTTGCTTTTTGGCTGTTTGGGGGTCTTCTACTTCTTTCCGCCTAGGATGACGGGTCTGGGGCCATTGCTGGGAATGTCTAATACTGGATAAATTTGTTTGGACAAAATCGGAGGTGACTTTTTTTGCGTTTTTGCTAACTTGCTTGTCTTTGAGGTGCTGTTTGGGGGGGTTCCAGGTGTTTGTGGGTGGGTTTTGGAGTGTGGGAGCACTGCTGGCACAGTCTAATGTTGATTGCATTTGTTTTTCAGGAAATCCATAGTGGAAAAGGGGAGTTAGGGCCTAGCTGCACAGCGTATTTGGACTGAATTGAAGGTAGTAGGCCCGTTTTTGCTTTTTGTTTGTTTGGGGGTTTTCTGCTTTTTTGCGGGTGGCTGCAGGGGTCTGGAGCCATTGCTGGGAATGTCTAATACCGGCTACAAGTGGTTTGGACAAAATCAGAGGTGAAATTTCTTTGCGTTTTTGCTGACTTGCTTGTCTTTGAGGTGCTGTTTGGGGGTTCCGGGTGTTTGTGGGTGGGTTTTGGGGTCTGGGAGCACTGCTGGGTATGGATACTTTTGATTGCAAGAGGTTTGAAGCAAATCCATGGTGGCAAAGGGGAGTTAGGGCCTAGCTGCAAAGCGCGCGTGGAGTGATTTTGGAAATTTGCCTGAAAATGTCTAAGTCCCCATTTTTGTAGTTTTGCTTTTTGGCTGTTTGGGGGTCATCTACTTTTTTCCGCCTGGGTTGACGGGTCTGGGGCCATTGCTGGGAATGTCTAATACCGGATAAAAGTGGTTTGGACAAAATCGGAGGTGAAAATGTTTTTGCGTTTTTGCTGACTTGCTTGTCTTTGAGGTGCTGTTTGGGGGGGTTCCGGGTGTTTGTGGGTGGTGTTTGGAGTTTTGGAGCACTGCTGGGTATGGATACTTTTGATTGCAAGAGGGTTGAAGTAAATCCATGGTGGCAAAGGGGAGTTAGGGCCTAGCTGCAGAGCGCGTTTGGACAGAATTGAAAGAAGGCCAAAAATATTCTACGTATGAGATTTTCCATTTTTGATTTTTGCCTGTTTGGGGGCGTTCTGCTTTTTTGTGGGTGGGTTGGCAGGTCTTGGGGCATTGCTGGGAAGGTCTAATATCGTATAAAAGTGGTTTGGAGAAAATCCATGCCGAAAAGCGTTTTGGCACTTTTTTTTAACTCATTAGGGTTAGCACTAGCAGCATGATTGCATGTGTTTCGGGGTGTTCTAGATTTTTTGCAACTGAGTTCTGGGGTCTTAGAGCACTCATGAGAATGTGTAATTTTGGTTGCAAGTGGTTTGAATAAAATCCATGGTGGGAAAGGGGGGATTTGGCCTAGTTAAAGAAAGTGTTTGCCACTATTCTTAATGTAGGGCTCGTTAGGGTTAGCAGTATTGTATTGCATGTGTTTGGGCGGGGGTTCTAGATTTTTATGACTGGGTGGTGTCTTAGAACACTTGTTGGAATGTGTAATTTTTATTGCAAGTGGTTTGAAGATAATCCATGGTGGTAAAGGGGGTTTTTGGGCATACTTTCTGAGTGCGTTTTGGCCTGATTTGAAATTAGGCCTCTGCGAGGTAGCAGCAGTATTCTGCACATTTTTGGGAGGGTAATGTGGGGTGTTATAGATTTTGGAGATTGTCATCCCTGAAAGTGACAGTATAATTTTTGCACTACACAGCGTGCCTTATATATTTTTTTCTCCAAGGTGTCTTTAACACTTACTGTTGTGTTTTTCCATCATCAATTACAGGCAGGCTTTTACCCTGTGCCATCGATGTACTACTCAGGCTTACAATTAGCGATCTGCAAATCTGCATCAGGCAGGCAGTGGACAGTGTGTCTGGTCACCAAGATTGATCGACAGAACGTCTAATGGAATGAAGAGTACCGCAAATAAGAGGAATGGCTGGATGCATCAACTTCACAAATTCAACGGGACAACTACAAAAAACAGTAACAGTATCCAAAATTCTCCTTATCTTTTAAATGATATTCTTGTGAACTGGAACTTACTTCTACGAGTGTGACTCTGTACGTTAGTTTGATCTCTGCTTCAAATTTATCCCTCCAGCTATTTGATACGTCTTTGCTATGTTTAACACTAATTTAATGTTCTAAGTGTTTATTCTCCCTGAGGGCAGAGAGGCAAGTGAAATTGCGTAATGACTGCAGCCCTGTACTGTCAACTTGTTTCTTCGTACTTACTAGTAAGTTGCAGTAAGTGGTAGTACTACTTTTCAGTAACCTAACCATCCATTTAGTACTTCTGGCATGCAGTAGTGCACTTCCTTTATGTCCCTTTAAAGATTTATCAATATTTTCTAATCCAAAGATGTGTTTCTCTTCATTTGTTCTTTGAGTGTCCATGCTGTGTTTTTTCCTCTCTACCAAACTTTCCCAAAAACCCCCATTCCCATCCAATTTTCAAACCCTAACCCTCTTCCCCCTGGCTGTGTGGTATTTCATTGAGGTGTGACTGACAACAACAATAAATTCCACACACTTGCTGGGGAGGATAAGGTCAAAGCAACCAGAAGTTCATGTGCGCCATCGTGGATTGATGAGAACATCCTCCTCCTACACGACGTGAACAATCAAATACTTAATGCTTACCTTACGTTGGCACTGCTTAGGCTACAATTTAGGGCACTGTTCTGTACGGTACTTTCTATTGTACTGTTTCTAATGCTACGCTCAGGCCACTCAATGTTTAATTTCCTCTTTTTTTCATATGGTGATACTGCCAGTGTGTACCACTACTGCTACCAGCACAACAATGATATTGCATCCGTCGAGGATTCAAGTTAACAACCAACCTTTATCACCATTTGCAATGCAGCCAGCCCTGGGGCTACTCCGATTGTCAAACACAAATCACAGGTAAGATAAGCATATTGGAGAGGTAGTAGAATAATGGGATAGGAGGACTAAGTTGGGAGGAGACTAGGAGAGCAGAGACAGTACTACTAGTAAAGTGCATAAAGTACAGTAGTAGGGCTACTAAATTTACTAACTCGGTTACTTGCATTTTGGTAGATTTCAGGACTAGATGTTTCATTCATGCTGGTAAGTTTCAAGAAAACAAACGTCCAGTAACCACCGCCAACCCCCACACAAAATAATATATGAACGCGTATACTGTGTTTTTGAACGAAAAGTAATTATTAGAAAATATATATTTGTGTTGTTTTCAGCACAACAATAATAAAATTAATTACCTGAACTCAAACCCCCTCCCGAACCCAACCAATGTCAAAAAGTCCAAAAGTCCCCTTTCCCAAACACCCAATACCCACCCCCCCAACAGTCTTTAAAAAAGGGGCAAGGGACAGTCACTTCCTCCGGTGGCGTAGTTTGGCAAGCTGTTGCTGCATGTCCCGCTGCTCTTTGCGGAGGTCCCAGAGATCACGCTGATGTTTTTGGGCCAACCGCTCCAGGTAGTCCACTCTTCTGTGTAGCCGGCGCACACGAACCGTCCAGGATCTGGGGGAGGCCGCTGATGTTGTTGCTGCTGTGCGGCGGCGGTGGGAGTTTGTCGGGCCACGGCTCCGTTTCGCTGGAGGCTTCTGGCTGGTGGACCCGGGGGCAGTGGAGGAGGATGTAGATGTTGATGTCTCCTCATGCTCCTGAGTAGCAAACACAGTATAACATTTTGGCATGTATCTTTCCGCCGTCTTTGTAAGCATGCGACACTGTGAGTTTCAGGAATTCCACTAGCAGCACTATAGGTGGACTCACTACTACATACATAGTCAGAGAGTACTATAAAAAGGACTTTTTTACTTTTTTTCTCTTGTTTTGCTAAATAAATTACTGGTACGTGAACTTGTGGTAGCCGCCATAATGGCATCTCACTCAGCTTTCACCCAAGAAATACAGACACAGGCCAAGATGATGCAGACTCGCAGTACTTTAAGCAGTACATGCAGGTGGGGATAGGAATGTCTTACTTTTCTATAGGGGTGGCACTGCCACTGGCCATACTTCATCGGCTCAGCGTCTGCTCTACTACATCATACACCTCTGCTATCGACGAGGAGGATAAGAAGATAACATCCAGGCTTTCAAAGTACGTCTATGATTCTTCTTAATGTCTCAAATGTACCAGCATTTATTTTTGTCAACAACCAACTAACACCCTTTTCATAATATTTTTGAAACCGCCGTCTTCTTTCTTATGTTGAATTGCATTCAACAAAACCATTCTTTACAGTCATAAATATTAAGACTCCCTCGTCCTTCGTTTCACCCTTCTTTAACTTTTCGTTCTTCACATCCCTAAACTACATCTGATATGACTTGGCTTCACAATACAAATTTGCCAGCTGAGTTGAAGTGAAATAGAGGGGGCCATTGGTTACCAGAGAAGTACCGCCGCTAATGCTATTAAAATTCAAGGTTGACTGTCTTCTCCGTGATAGCCCAAAAAGTCGTTCTAAATTAGTAAATGTTCTTGACAGTACAGTGTACTTATACTAGTGTATTGTATACTACTGTACAGTACATCATACACTCCTTTGCGAGCCTACTCAAAAAAATTTCAATAAGTAAGCAGTATAATAACTTACCACCGTCCGCCGCCGCTGAGTCTTCCCTCGCAGCTCCTCCTGTTGGCGCCGCCGCATCCAGAGTGGACCCCTCTGCACTGCTGGCCCCGGCACTGGTGGTCATCTGTGCCGCATCAGATGTTGTGACGTCTAGGAAAAACATGTCATATTCTCAGATGCCATACACAACCCCCTATTTTGTCTCGTAATGGAAGAAAATGTTATATAACATATTTTTTATTACTGGGATTGAAAAAAAGTAACATTTTGGGGAGAGTGTTAACCTTTTATATGCTCATTCCATTAAATGCTACACTTCTTCTTATGACAACTGATGAATGCTTGCTTAACGTGCACCATTTTTCTCATTACAGAAAGAAGATTCCATTGCCCTTCTGCCAGACGATTCACCAACTACTAAGTCATCACCAGCAGTACTTTAAGTACTTTAAAGAAGGTGGGGGCTCCCGCACAGTTATTCTAATAATTTCATGTGTCTGTTAACTATTATTAAGTTTGAGTCATACTAATTTCATTCATGAGAATGTTGTTTAAACTTTAACGTCATCTTCATCCATCAGAATACTATGCTATTAAAAATAAAGAAATAATGTTTTCATTTCTTAATTCAAAATAAAACTTTAAAACTGACAAACACGGTGTGGTTTTTCTTTACGAGTGAGTGAGTGAGCGGAAAGGTTTGAACTACTGCACTTGGAAGTCATGTTTCAGTGACTCAGATAAGCCGGGACTCGGAGGTAGTCTTCTTCTGTTCTTCTGGGTCGTAAATTCATTGGTCAGACATTCTAGATAGTCGGTCAGGGGATTGGGGGTTCAACTTATGTTCGGACTGAGGTATGTCGAAAGTCGAACTGCACCTATCATCAACAATGTCCTATTTATCTTGTCCATACTTCTTTGTGTGCAGAATAGTCCCTGAAACACTAGCGGTATGGGATGTGCTCCTCTCAAATCAAAACGGCAACTGCTACCTTTTACTTGGTGCAAACAATGACATTTTGTTGTTGGAAATTGTTGAAACAATTACATTAAGAAGACTGGAATAGACAGCAAGGGCAACCCGGAGGACTGCACTCAGTTCCTAGAGCTATTGCTGTATCAGAGTTTTGTTTCACACCGTTTGCCGAATGGGCAAGCTTAGCTACCTACATAGACCGACTCATAATTGTAAATAGTAGTAGCACAGAGAGTGATGGTAGAGCCAGGATAAGAATGTAGAAAGTAGTCTACATTAGAAGAAGATCAAAGACTATTTTGTAAAACATAGAATTATTAGGAACCAGTTTATAATGAATAGGAGCTGTAAAAGTTAGGGAAGTATAAGTATTAATATAACAATAAAACAACTTACTGGGGCCAACAGAAGAGCTTGCAAGGGACTGCTCCTGCCACCGGAGTCTCTGTCGCCGCCGACGCCTTGCCACTGGGATTTGCTGGTGATCATGAAATAAAGAAACACAACATGGATGATTGTTTTTTGGGAAATATTTGATTTCTTTGTACGCAATCTAAAATTATGTCGGGGAAACAAATTAACATCAATTGCATCTGATCTGGTCAACTAGGAGGATAGTAGTACAGTATTGCAGGATTCGCAGACCGTCTAATAGGAAAGGTATGTAATTCACTAACTACATCAACAACAAAAAGGTTCTACTACGACTGCCATCACTCAGCAGCACGAGACGTCGCTTGACAGACACAGTCCGTCATCATGATTGCAGACCACTAACAAATGTCCTATAACAAGTAATAAATAATATACTCAACGTATCAATTCACCACTATCTCTTCAAAGTGGCAGCAGCAGGAGTACAAAGAAGGACTAGACTTGAGTCTACTGTCTCTAGCATTACGTAGTAATGCTCTCAAATGACTAAAAAGTTGCAAACAAGTAAGCATAGTAGCAATGCCAATAACCAGGCGAGCACCTGCAATGACAGAAGCTATTTAAACATTAATTTCCTGCAATGTAATCTATCAGCAGCATTCGTACTCTTCAGGAAAAAAATTGATTAGCAATATAACAGAGCAGAAAGAAAAAAAGTAGTTATTAAATAGCTACTTACCAAGGCAAGGGATCTCCACACCGAGCAGGTCGATCATGTCATGCTCCTGGTCCAAGATGTCACTCCACCGGTGCGTCACTTGGTGGTAGGTGCGCCGGACCCCAGACTCCTTATACATGGGCCAGCACACCTTCTCCCACAGCTGGCGACGCACCCGGAGGATGTAACTGGAAGCAATCTGCCAACCTCCTGCCACGGTCTTAGGGAGGTGGACTTGCACAAAAACCATCAAGGCGGCCACCTCCACCGCAGAGAAGATCTCCCTGGGCTGCACTTCCTCCCCCCTCCAACGTCCGCAAGGGAGCCGGGTACGTGGTGCTGGGCCCTTCCCCTTGCCCTTGTCGCCTCCCTTAGCCATGGTCCTGGGCACAAGAAGAAGGAAAGAAGAATAGGTGCGAAAACAAGATGGCCACGCCCATAGAGGACCACGTGGGTAAGTTTGCGCGATATTTCCCCCGTGAGCAGGCAAAAACGCCCACGAATACGTCATCGCGAGCCGCATACGACGTGAGCATGCATCGAGCGCCCGGAAACGGAAACACGTCATGCAAACAAGATGGCCACGCCCGTACACGACCGCATGGGCAACCTCGGGGTCGGTGCGCTGCAAGCGGTCCGCGAATAAGCAAAAAACCGCCCGAACACGCAAAAAAATAAATCAGCAAATTCAAACAAATTTGCGGATTGCGTCCTGCGAATCTCGCGAAATGGCAGAAAAACAAAAAGTTTGGAAAACTGAAAGCACTTAGCATGTGCCAGTGACCAGGATGGAACCAGGACGGAACCAGGCAGTGTCAGGTTGCGATCAGGTGCTGTCGAGTAGTTTGTCTCTGCTGCCACGTGGACTCGGAAGGATCGAAGATGACCAGCTAGTGGACACGAGTTGTCCCACAAAGGCTCTTGCTGTCGGCGGTGTCGGTTCTCGAATTGGAGTCACCAAACCTTGGCAAATGTAACCCAAGCAGGACTCAAAGATGTCTTCTGGATCGGACTGGGAAGGTCAGATTGATGGCCCCTTTTCAGGGGAGCTAGGGCCAGTCTGGAGCAACCAGACCAGCAGTGTAGTTTCGATAGATCGTTGTCACAGAGGCCACTAGCCAACGGGCAAGCGACCGGACAATGCAGCAAGCAGGAAAAGTGCAAAAGGGCCCCACGCAGCACTCGGTGAGTGTGGAGGGGTGATCTTTGGAGCACAGGCTGCTTGGGGCTGGGGCTTCTCAAACCCCAAAGCACAGTATCTAGGGTGCCTCGGGAGCTGCACAGGAAGCACTTCATTGATTCTTCAAGATGGCTGGTCCCACGTCTCTCGTCGCCTCCACGGGTCTCAGCTTTGCCAGGACTGTGTATCGGGCTGTTGGATGTCTGGGAGTCTGGGTCTTGTTGATCTCTGTCGTTCGAGCTCCGGCGGGAGCAACGGCAAAGAAAGTCTTGATGCGCTGATGGTGTCTGCTCACACAGGGTGGCCACTCCTTGACCACAAAGGAGATTCTTCAATCTTCCACGTCGAGTGGGATGTCGAAGGGTCCAGAGTTTTATTTCAAAGTTTCAGTCAGGATGATCTGGTTTGCATTGGCACAGCTCCTACCTTTATTCCAAATCTAGGGGCTGGATCTCCTGCTAGGTCCCTCCTATGGGTGGAACCCAGGAAGGGGGTGGTTACACCCCTTTCCCTTTGTCCAGTGTCACGCCACAGCTGGGGCTGGAGAGCCCCAGCACCGGTTTGAACTGGACTTTGCATGGGACACCTTGTGTGCACCAGGCAGTGTCTAGTTTCATTCAGCCCTCCCTGCCCCAATCCTCAGCCTTGAACCAGAGGGTGGCAGTGATGAACCAGAGGGTGGCACTGGTGAAGCAGGGGTGGGAGTGATGATCCAGAGGTTGGCAGGGATGAACCAGAGGATGGCAGTGATCAACCAGAGGGTGGCAGTGATGAACCAGAGGGTGTTGTGATAAACCAGAGGGGCACAGTGATAATCCAGAGGGTGGCAGTGGCAAACAAGAGGATGGCAGTGATGAACCAGAGGGTGGCAGGGATGAACCAGAGGATGGCAGTGATCAACCAGAGGGTGGCAGTAATGAACCAGAGGGTGCTGTGATAAACCAGAGGGGGACAGTGATGATCCAGAGGGTGGCAGTGATGAACCAGAGGGTGGCAGGGATGAACCAGAGGATGGCAGTGATCAACCAGAGGGTGGCAGTGATGAACCAGAGGGTGCTGTGATAAACCAGAGGGGGACAGTGATGATCCAGAGGGTGGCAGTGGCAAACCAGAGGGTGGCAGTGATGAACCAGAGGGTGGCAGGGATGAACCAGAGGATGGCAGTGATCAACCAGAGGGTGGCAGTGATCAACAAACCAGAGGGGGACAGTGATGATCCAGAGGGTGGCATTGGTGAACCAGAGGGTGGCAGTGATGAACCGGAGGGTGGCCGCGATGAACCACAGGGTCGCAAACAGGCTGGACACATAGAAACAACATGGTCGCGACCATTGCGACCACACAAGTAAGTTTGCATTCCCGAACTTGTACAAAACCCTCGCGAACTGGCAAAAACAGCAAATTCACAAATTCGCACGAATTCACGAATTTTGCGAATTGCGAGTTCGCTTTCACACCAATTCGCAGATCGTGAATTCGCAAATTTTGCCCATGACTACCAATTAGCATTCAGAGCATGATCGGAAGGGTGCGCTTATGGTGTGCTCATGGTGCGCTCATGGTGCGCTCATGGTGCGCTCAGGGTGCGCGTATCCACCGCGGCCATAGCTATATAAATGATTTTAACTGTCATTTTCTCCGGAACTACTGAACAGATTGACACCATTTAAGCAAAAGGCACAAGTCTGAACTGAGATCTACCTCTTTGCCAAATTTGGTGTAAATCCGTTCAGCAATTGGCTGTAGCTACGACAAAATGTCCTATGGAAAATTGCATGGAGAAAACACGTTTTGGGACCCCCCTTTTTTCTCGGCCCCCGCTACATGAATCATCCCAAAACTGTCAGAATAGGAGCGGACCAGAACTGAAAATTAGTTTGAAAATGTTCGCGAAGATTCATCAACCGGTGCCAAAGTTATTCCAAATAGAATGTTGTGGATTTCCTGTGGAAAATAGGTCCTAACTAGGGCTGGGCGAAGCACTACGCGAACTGCGGAGTAGCCTGTTCGCACTGTGCAAGAGGCCGTTTTCAATGATTGCACAGTGCTAAGAAGCACATCACTGATGACATTATCCACTGTGCAATCATTGAAAACAGCATCTGGCAAAGTGTGAGCTGTAGTTTTCTGCCGCTCGAGTAGATTTTTACCTAAGCGGAGGCTTTCTCAACGCGGACTGGTAGTTTCTCATCACGAGCGGTCGCGAGCATACGCAACCACTCGCAATGAGAAACATGACCTCCCCGCGTTGACAATCTCGCCGGGAGGTTTATTTTCCTCGCTCGCAATCAGCCACTTGATGTTGCTGATCGCGAACGAGTAAAAAATCTCACGGGCATGTAATGTTGCTTGCTCGCGGTCGCCAACTTGATGTTGAGTACTGCGAGCAAGCAATAAATGACAGCTGCACTACGCTACACATGTTTGCACTGCGCTACGTGCAGTTTGCGTACTGCAAAGTAGCGCAAACTTTGCAAACTATGCAAGCGTAACGTAGTGCTTTGCCCAGGCCTAGTCCTGACTATAACTACGTATCGGTAACCGCCAGTAGGTGATATATTAGAGCTGAATACTAAATCCCCTTTTGGAATGAATGCAACGGAGGATCTGTATACATGTTTATGAATTATTTGCAAGCAAGGTGTGGGTGATGTTTTTAGCTCATATGAACTTTGACCGTGCATTATTTGTTCTCCATTTAGAAATCTAATAAAACCGTGCACTTAAGTATTTTAATTGGATGATTTAATTTTGTTATTCACTTGGGTGTCACTTAAAATGGTTTAATTTGTATTTGTTTATTTATCTAAACCCTCCCCTTGCCTTGGGCTTAGGAGGCTCTTTTGCTAAATAGTTCGGCCACTGTCCTTTTCTGTTAAGCTAATTTTGACCAGCTGTGCTTGCCCACTTGGGCACTATTGAGAAACCTTGAAAGGGTGGACTTTACACGAAATTCGGTGATAGCAGCGTTTAAGCCCTTATACCTAAGAACATTATAACAATGGTATATAGTGAGTAAATGGGGATTTGTTGATAGGCGCCATTAATGATGGACGTCTCATACATTAAGACCGCTCTGATATCTAGATATACAGATTTGAGGTCTTATATGTAATCATTTCGCCTAGTCTTACCGCCTTTTCATGGTGGAATTAATGTGTGTTTATTTATTAATTTTATAAATATGTCTATCCGAATATTTATGGTTTTAAACACAGAGTGATGTATATTTATGAATTTATATCCATTTAACGTGGTTATTTATTGTAAATATCAAATTATTGGCAAATATTTGTTTATGCTGCTATACCATGTTGAAAAGAAAAAATCGAACGTATTTTTTGTTATGCAATTTTTGCTGAGATTTATTGTGTATAGCCTGTCTTTCATTACTATGCTTGACTTGACACAGCTGTAGACAATTGTAATAACGTTAGCACTTTAAAAGGGTGTTTCACTAAACGTAACGCGTCATGTGATCAAGGTCCAGGTGGGACCGAAACGCGTCATGGCGGCTTTGATGCAGGGTGTTTGGAAATAAACCGGCACAAAGAACTTTTGGGTCCGCGTGTTCATCTACTTGCTGGAAAAGCTGTTTTTGGTGAAGTACGAAAATATATATATATATATAATTCGCCACACGTCGCAGAATCACACTGCCAGATTGCCAAAATGACGAGGAGTCGACACAAAGATTGCTGGTGCAAAGCGTGGTTTATTCAGTAAATGCCAGCGCTGCCGCCATGACGCGTTTCGCCTCCAAGGAGGCTTGATCACATGAAAAACTGCACGCCATGGCGCGGACAATTTAAAGTGACAGTGCAAAAAGGTTTACAATGAACATAGTAAAAATACTGTGCAAAGAACGCCGTGAACTCAATACCATTAGACAATGCTAAAAATGGCATTAAAAACTGTTTATGAATATAAATGGTTTTAAAATTATCAAGTCATTTTAAAACTCTAAACAAATGATACATCTATTATTTACATTCTAAAAAAATAGATTTGACATTCCTAAATGAACATGACGACCAAATTCGTCCATGTAAGGAAATCAATAGATTGTATAATAGTATCATCTGTAATACCTGTCAGGGTAAGTTGATGTTGAATGTATCCCTTTTATACTTAAACAGTTTGCACGAAATAGATGGAGTAAAACAGCGTTAGATGATATGGATTATTAATCAAATCAAGTATTTTATGAACCATGTAATATAATTCGACTGATTCAAGATAAGAATGAAGCCCAAGTGGGCATGCCACAAGAAATTGCCTGCTAGAGCATATAACGTGCAAAACAGTGATTGTGCAAAATATCATTATAAAGTGCAATAGTATATAAAAAACAACAACAGATTCCTAATATTGCATAATAGGATTTAAAAGTTACAGAATATCCAAAAGAGACACCACATTTCTTAATATTTTTCAGTTAAAAAGAAAGAAGTTTGATTAAAACCAGGGCAGTTTGGACATTATCCGGACAGGTCTTATAGGCATATTGTCTGATCCTAAAGGCAGGTATAAAGATCTTCTCTGTCATTTAATCCATTTGGATTTTTTGTATTAAGCTCCAGTATATACCTGGTCTCAAGGAGATGGAGTTTGGCCTCATGGTCACCTCCTCTCCTTGATGCCTCTACTGCATCTATCACAAAATACTGGAGCTGATCCGGTATGCCTGATGTTTTACTTCAAAGTGCCTGGCAACCGGATAATTTTGATCGTGTCCTGAAATTGCCCGTATGTGTTGGAGGATCCGTTTGTGGGCGGGCAGTTTAGTGCTGCCCACATATTGTAGCCCACACGGACACTCCAACACATAGATGGCAAATTCAGTTTTGCAGGTAAGCCACTTTTTGATGGCAGTAGGTTCTTTACGAAAAGGGCTTTGGAAATGTGTCCTATTGCTGCCAAACCGGCAGGCTTTGCATTGGGGTCAAGTTTTGAAACCCTTTTTAAGTGCCATCCAAGTGTTCGAAGCCTTAGGTTCAATGGTGTTGCTGACCAAAGCTTTGGACATGGAGGTAGATTTACGGAAAGTGAGCATAGGCTTGTTATTCACTTTGTGCCCGATGACAGGGTCCCTTTGCACTAAATTCCAATTTTTATATAAGATTTTTCTAAGATCTCCATGTTGGCGATTATAGGTCAAAATGACTTGTGGGGAAATTGCTTGGCCCCCAGCCTCTTGTTGGTCATCCCTCATGTTGGTTCTATCTTTAGGAACTAGGGCCCACATGCATCACACATTTTTGGAGTCGCAAACGGTGCGATTCCTTAAAATCGGCCGTTTTCGATTCCAAAAATGCTTTTTTGGATACATCAAGCAATTTTAGAAATCGCAATATTTTTGCGATTTCTAAAAGTGCGATTGCTTTTAAGAAATCGCAAATTTGCGATTTCTTAAAAGCAATGCATGATTACTTTTTAAATTGCGAATTCGCAATTAGAGGGATAAATTTACCGAGTAGTTGAACCACTCGGTAAATTTGCAAAAAGTGTAAATAACGCAGAAAATGCATTTTTAAAACATTCATGTTACGGACACACATGTCCTTAGGACATGTGTGTGTGCAACATGATGCGAAAAATACATTTCAGGGGTGCATGGGGGGGTCATTTAGACCCCCCTCTCCACCCTTGAAATGGATTGATGAATTGCAATTTTCAAATTGCAAATTCGCAATTCCCATTCATTCCTATGGGCATTTTGGCCCATAGGAATGAATGGGAATTGCGAATTCGCAATGTGAAAATCGCATTTTTATGCGATTTGGTAAAAATAGCGATTTTTACCGAATTGCATAAAAAAGGAAAAAATAATCATGCATAGGCTTTTGCGATTTCTAAATTGCGAATCGCTATATGGCCGAGATACCCGCCACCCCCTCTCAACACAATCCCCAAAGGAGGGAAACCGGAAACAGTTCTTGAAGTTTTTTGGAAGTGGGAGGGAGTGACCCTCCCGGCCGTATTTATTAAAACAAAAAATTAAAACATTAAACATTTCATATTAATGTACAATTTCATTACCACATTGCGATGTTTGGCTAACCTTAACAGGTTCTCTAATACAGAGGTTCTCCTAGCCGAACTAACATCCTACAAAACATTTTCTTGAAATATTGAAATTGTACATCCTAACGTTTAAGGGCCAACGGCAAGGTCGTAACCGGTGTCAAGATCCCTAACCAGACATACCCCCCCCACTTGGGAGGGGCGACAGCACTGAGGCGTACTCAAGTGCAACTACTACCAATTTCCCTTTGACTTGACGGGGGCACCTATTAACTCGACGCCAGTTAAAGGTCGTTCGAAGACTCGTGTGAGGTATCTAGAAGGTATCGTGGACCTCCACCCCAACCCCACACAACTTACCGCATCTGCCGTCGCAGATGTCACTGGCCCCGGGAAATTCCCCAGGAGGGGGCTGTAACCCCTCCTACACAGGAAGGGGCCTTGACCGCCTTTCCTTTTCTTTCGGCGACCCATCCTTAGAAGGGACCGCCTCCCCGTTGAGGGGCCAAAGGCCACCTCTCCCGAGCGCTCCCATCCGTGTTGGGTGACGCCCACTCATAGGGATCTTCCAATTAGTGCTCACCGATCATGACCTTACCGCCCGACCAAAATAAATACGACAAATGCTAACTAAACTAAAATTACATTGGCCACTATGACCGAAAAGCATGTTTATAAATGGACGTCAAATCCGGATTTCTCTAATCATCAAACTTACAAAATTAGACCAATCTTTATTACACATTCAACATCAATATGATACTAACACAACCTGTAACGAAATGGAATTATCGATCAATTTTATTAAAACAACTGGCTGTCTTCAGGGGCTGGTGGGTGGGTCAAAATTGGCTCTTCGTTCCGTCTCGAGCTCACGTGCAGCGAGGAGGTGCAGCTTCAGAGCACAGGAACAAGAGGATGTCTTCTGGTCTTGCGTCCCTTTTTATCCATCTTCAGGGCGGGCGTAAACCCGCCCCTGCCTGCCCCGAGGGCGTGGCCGGCCGCGTCAGTGTCTAGGCCAGCCCACTCTAGGGCGGGAAAAAGCGCGCCCCGGCTACGCCGCTTCGGGCATACCAGCCGAGACGCGCCTCCCGCCCAAAATGGCTTCCCGGGGGGATCGAGGCACTCTGCCATACGTTCGGGGGGACCGAGTGGTCGCCCCTTTCCATATGGCCAAGATACCCGCCACCCCCTCTCAACACAATCCCCAAAGGAGGGAAACCGGAAACAGTTCTTGAAGTTTTTTGGAAGTGGGAGGGAGTGACCCTCCCGGCCGTATTTATTAAAACAAAAAATTAAAACATTAAACATTTCATATTAATGTACAATTTCATTACCACATTGCGATGTTTGGCTAACCTTAACAGGTTCTCTAATACAGAGGTTCTCCTAGCCGAACTAACATCCTACAAAACATTTTCTTGAAATATTGAAATTGTACATCCTAACGTTTAAGGGCCAACGGCAAGGTCGTAACCGGTGTCAAGATCCCTAACCAGACATACCCCCCCCACTTGGGAGGGGCGACAGCACTGAGGCGTACTCAAGTGCAACTACTACCAATTTCCCTTTGACTTGACGGGGGCACCTATTAACTCGACGCCAGTTAAAGGTCGTTCGAAGACTCGTGTGAGGTATCTAGAAGGTATCGTGGACCTCCACCCCAACCCCACACAACTTACCGCATCTGCCGTCGCAGATGTCACTGGCCCCGGGAAATTCCCCAGGAGGGGGCTGTAACCCCTCCTACACAGGAAGGGGCCTTGACCGCCTTTCCTTTTCTTTCGGCGACCCATCCTTAGAAGGGACCGCCTCCCCGTTGAGGGGCCAAAGGCCACCTCTCCCGAGCGCTCCCATCCGTGTTGGGTGACGCCCACTCATAGGGATCTTCCAATTAGTGCTCACCGATCATGACCTTACCGCCACAGGCCGGATAGTTGACCGGCTATCCGGACCCCCCACAAAACTCCTACCTAAAGGTCATGTGTCAACGATTTTAACCATGCTAAGAAGTCTCCCAAGAGTAACTCATTCCCCACCCGAGACAAATGCACACCATCCCCCAGATACATACTGTCATCATTAATACAGCTGTGAGAAATAGAATGCAATGTCCTGGAACGGAACAACCTACTCACTTTGTTGTTAAGCTTCCTAACAGAATGATTCAAAGCAGGAATAGAGATAGCCCCCCGCCACACCTTTCGTGGAATCAAATGGGACCATGCAATTGTGCACCCCGGAACTCTCCTCGCCAACCAACTTACCGTGGAAAGCATCGCCTCCAGGAGTAGTCGTCTACCGGTGGTGACCAAATCATTGCCCCCTACATGTACTATAACTATAGACGGCGGTGACCTTGTCCGCCCTAACAAACCCTCGAAAAATGTTTGAAACTGGTCAATACAGAGACCGCCTCTTCCGTAGAAGGACATCCTGTACCCGTATTCCCCAGCTACGTGAATCATGTCACCTGCTTTGAATACGTCTGCGGCACGCCTCACGTATGAGTGGCCCACGACCCACACCTCCTTTTTCACAGCCGGTGACGTCTGACCGCTGGCCCGGTGTAGGGTCGACTGCATAGTCCGCCCCGCCTCGTAGGCTTGCGTAACTGAAAACCAAACAAAAACAAGAAGCGTGAGTACATCATTACAGCTTCACAACATGTGCAACCGCACGTATCTCTTATAACAATTGGAGGACCAACGCCCCACTCGTTTCACTTGCTCAACATTAAGACCCCTGGCTGTAGCTTCCGTAGCAGCCCCTATCCGAAAGGAATGGGTCCCAAATTCGCCCGGGTTCAAGCCCGCAGCGGCAATTGACATCGCAAGTACCCGCTGAAACTGGAATTTCGTCAGTGGGGTGGCGTCTGCGTGTCTTAACAAAGTCCCCCCCCATGATGCCACCCTTCGTGCTAGGTAATCTTCTAAACACTTTACCGGACACATGGAGGACCCAGGAATCCTGCGTATGATGACGCAGTCACCCATCCCATCTTGATCAGTCTTGGACCTTACAAAGGAGACAGTCATCGTTTCTCCCTTGATCTGAACGTGTTCTTGGCACAAACCCCCCGCCACATCCAGTTTGCTCCTTGCAACTAGTTCGCTTACCCGCATTGCCCCGTGAAATGCTAGCGTAAAAGCGGCTCGGAACAGCACCGCCTCAAACTGAGATGAACATGTGGCCGGGAGTGTGGCCAACAACTGGGACAATCTATCCAAACCTATCGGGCGCCTTTCATCTACTCTGCGACCCTCAAGGCGTTGCCACCCACGCAGCGCTTTCTGTACAACGAAAGACGCTGTTGGGTCCTGGATAGCGTGTGCTCTGGCAACAAAGGAAATGGCAGCACGATGCCTCTGGGCCGTAGCCACCGATTTCCCAGCCCTACGTAAGGACATCAGAAAATTCACTACCCATTCCTCGTGACCCCAAAGCCGCTCTCTATCGGTCCCCAAAAAGGCTAAATAGGCCCGAAACGCCCCTTCGTATGCCTTCCTCGTCCTTGGTGCTAGACTCTCTCCCACGAGGTGACGAAGTTCGGGGCACCGAGAGACCAGAGAGCTTCGGGAAAGGGTGCCGGCTCTGGGTCCGCTGAGGGGAGGAAACCCGAGAAAGCCTGCATTTGGAAACGAGACAATGCGTCAGCAGCCTGATTCATCACCCCTGGAACATGCTTTGCTCTGAATAGCACGTTCAATTGCATACAGAGTAAAACAATTTCCTTAAGCAGTCTTAAAATCAGTTTACAACGTGCTGCCTGACTATTGATACACTCGACCACGGTCATATTGTCAGACCAAAATATGACAGAGTGATCTTTGAACCCCTCGGGCCATGTTCTCAGGGCCACCCAGATGGGAAACAGTTCCAGGAAAGCAATATTACTCGTCAGACCATTCTCATGCCACCATGTCGGCCATCTTTGTGCTGACCACTTTGTGCCGAAGATGGCGCCAAAACCTATGCTTCCTGCTGAATCCGTCCATAGCCCTAGTTCTTCAGAGGACACGGCTGGTTTATTCCAGACGACACGACCATTAAAGTCTGCCAGAAATGCTAACCAAATACGCATATCCTGGCGGACCTCAGCCGATAGTCTCGTGCGATGATGGCCCTCTCTTAGGCCGACCATCGCCTGGGCAATTGAACGAGAAAAGGGGCGGGCCATTGGTATCACCCTCAGGGCAAAATTCAACTGTCCCACCAACTGCTGTAATTGTTGCAGCGTAACTTTAGATGCCGTTATACACACTTGCAGTGCTGCCCTGAACTTCAACACTTTGTCAGCTGGCAAACGGAAACAACCCTCACTGGAGTCCAACTCGATCCCCAGAAACTCGAGGCAAGTCGTAGGACCCACTGTTTTACCCGGCGCCAATGGCACACCAAACTGTTTCATTAACACACAAAATTCGGCCAAGGCCCGGCCACATTCTATATCCCCGGCTGCCCCAAGAAACAGAAAATCATCAAGGTAATGCATTACATGTTTGAAACCCGTTTTCTTTGTGAAGACCCATTGTAGAAAACAACTGAATTTCTCGAAATAGGCACAGGATATAGAGCACCCCATTGGCATACACCTATCCATGTAATAACAACCCTGAAACATGAATCCCAGGAGACGCTGGTCGTCTGGGTGTACCGGGAGCAAACGGAACGCTGACTCGATATCTGACTTCGCCATCAGCGCCCCGGGCCCCAGGCGATTCAAAATGGCTACGGCCTCATCGAAGGATGCGTACCGCACCGAACACACTTCTGGATTGATTGCATCATTTACGGAAAGCCCTCGTGGAGCTGACAAATTATGAATCAGTCGGAACTCTCCTGGGTCTTTCTTGGGGACTACCCCTAAGGGAGAACAAACAAAATTCTGAACCGGTGGTACACTAAACGGGCCGGCGACCCGACCTCGTGTAATCTCTTTACGGATCTTATCCTGTACTACGGGCGTATGCTGCAGGACGGAAAGTTGATTTTTGCACTTCTCCACACCCTGAAAGTCCCCTACCGGGATGCGGAAACCATACGAAAAACCGTTCCGCAGCACCCCAGCAGAAGTACGATCCGGGTATTCACTGAGCCAGGGAATCATCGCCAGGGTATCAATCGGGGTTGGTAAAGGCGCCCCTCGGACTACGTTAGACCTGTTTGGCGCCTCCTCTCCCCCCGTTATCACCCGTTCTGGCTCTACACATGGACTCAGGATGGGACGACCCGCAACCACTACATTCATGTTTGAATTTACACGATCCCTGGGGTCTAGTACATTTACCTCTGTTGAAATTAAAGCAGAAACCCCTTTTTCCAGTATTGCCGGCAGGTTTCGAGTAATCGTCGGTACCCGTACCTGATCGAAAGGGCGTCCCCGCATATTGCCGGGAGGATTCGCCAACATTACTTCCTACCAACGGCATTTTTAACATTCCTGTTTCCTTCATTTTATCCCAAGTCAAAGAATCATAACAATCCCAGGTTAAACTTTTATTATGCTCCTTTGCCTTTCTGAAAAGATTATCGTAACAGAACCAATGGTTACCCTGGTGCGATGTCGAGTACCCCATGATTCGTGATTGATAGATTGGAAACTCGGAAAGCAACTCAGGCCTACGTTCCCCCAAGATTGACGTAAAAATTCCCCAAGCATTGCCCCAATTGCCAATATTCTCATTCACTTTAAAGGCGGCCATTTTTGCGCGCCAAACACTCGGGTGCATGAGGTCCTTCTGACTCTTAACATGCTCCACCTCATAATGATCAACAAGCAACGAGAAAATGTTCACATACTCCCCTGCCCAAATCTTTTCCTTAATTGCCAAAGGAACATGTTGACCCAACTTTTCTCTACGAGAGGGTGTTGACTCATCCCTCGCTATCGGCAATGGCCGCTTACCTGCACCGGACGCCGCCTCTGTGGTCGTACTCGTCCCTTGTGGCTTGTCTACTACTGCAGCCGGCGCGGACACCTTGGCTGCATCCCGTTTATCGCGCAATTGTTTCATTAGCGCCTGTGCCTCGGCAGCCGTGGCGCCCTCACTACTGTCGCCCAACCACGCTGCAAGCTGTGCCGCCAGCTCGGGCGGCATATCCTCTTTGGACACGGGGGTGACCACAACGGGAATCGGATTCCCCTCCTCCGGCACGGGAGTTGGTGCCTCGAGCGGGGCACTGGGACCCGGGATGTCTTCTCCCACTGCTCCCCTCCTGGGCCTCTTGTTCTTCCCTCCCGGGGCTGCTCCCGCCAAAGGACGTTTTGGTCCCCCTTCCTCGTTCTTATCCACCCGCTTCTTTAGTTCGGACATCTTCTTCATGAGAACACGCAGCATCTGTTCAGTAGTCATGCGTTTTCCCACCTTCTTCGGCATTCTCCAACAGAGTAACTGTAAAACAAACAAGAACGATTAAAACGCTCAAAATTGGCTCTTCGTTCCGTCTCGAGCTCACGTGCAGCGAGGAGGTGCAGCTTCAGAGCACAGGAACAAGAGGATGTCTTCTGGTCTTGCGTCCCTTTTTATCCATCTTCAGGGCGGGCGTAAACCCGCCCCTGCCTGCCCCGAGGGCGTGGCCGGCCGCGTCAGTGTCTAGGCCAGCCCACTCTAGGGCGGGAAAAAGCGCGCCCCGGCTACGCCGCTTCGGGCATACCAGCCGAGACGCGCCTCCCGCCCAAAATGGCTTCCCGGGGGGATCGAGGCACTCTGCCATACGTTCGGGGGGACCGAGTGGTCGCCCCTTTCCATTTTTCGCAATTTAGAAATCACAAAAGCCGATATTGATGCATGTGGGCCCTAGGCTTCTTGTCTGCTGACAGAATTAGACCGCTGAATAGCTTTCCCCAGACTAGTATTAGAATAGCTTCTGGCAAGGAAGCGCAATCTGCAGCCTCCTGTGCAGCCGCACATTCGGTATCTGTACTGCAGATTCTTCTGATCCGGAGCATTTCACCAAAGGGAATGCTCCGGATCAGGTGTGCTGGATGCTGACTATTCACGTGCAAAATGGTGTTACCTGCACTAGGCTTCCTATATAGTCTGGTGCACAATTTACTGCCTACCACAAATACCTCTACATCTAAAAAACATATAGAGATGGAACTGATGTTAGAAGTAAACTTTAAATTGATGTTATTCATATTAATTACTTCCACAAAGGCTTTAGCACTATCAACACTGCCTTTCCAAACTAGAAATACATCATCAATGTAACGTAGGTACAGTAAAATATTGTTGGAAATAGTATCATGGTGTTGGCCAGCAAGGACCTGTTCCTCCCATAGCCCCACGTGTAAACACGCGTAGCTAGGAGAGAAACAGGCCCCCATCGCCACACCTCTGACCTGTTGATAGATGACCCCATTGAAGATGAAGAAATTTTGTTCGAGGCACATCTTGGTCATGTCCAATAACATTTTGTTGTGTGCCATCGAGTTCAGAGGACATTTATTAAGATAGTATTCCAAAGCTTTAAGTCCATCGCAATGTCTTATGGAGGTATACAATGATGAGACATCCAAAGTCATTAATACCATGTCTGCTTCCCAAACAAAACGCTCAATTTTGCTGAGAAAATCAAATGAGTCTTTCACATAAGAATTAAGAGACTTGACGTAGTCTTGAAGAAAGAAGTCTATGTACGTAGAAACATGTTCCAGCGAACTGTCATTTGCCGAAATTACGGGCCGGCGTGGTGGTGTATCTGTGTTTTTATGAATTTTGGGTATTAAATAAAATGAGGGAATAACTGGATGTTCTTTTTTTAAATAGCGGAACTCCTCATATGAAAGGAATCCCGCACTTCTCCATGCTTGCAACTTATGGTACTGATCCACCCACATAGCTTTCACAACTTGGATGTTACTTCTGCGATAGCAGGTGGTGTCATTAAGTTGTGCTTCTGCCTCATTCAAGTACATATCTCTCGGCCAAAGAACCACATTTCCGCCCTTATCTGCTTGTTTCACGTGATCAAGGGCTTACGGGCTTGAAACGCGTTGTGTTGGGTCACTTTCAATAAAATCACTGCCCACTTGAAATACCTCGGAGGTCTGTGTCTCTTTCCTCGCCTGTCTGCTGCTGCGGAGTATCAGGAAGTGGTTCGAGTGTCTCCAGATATATATATATATATATATATATATATATATATATATATATATATATATATATATATATATATATACATGCAGAACTTCGTCTTCAGAACACCAAATCTTGAGGAAAAGATGAACACGGACCTTTCAAGGCTAAATCCACTTTTCAACCAATCATGGTTCATGACAACTTGGATACGTTCCAGGAGATAGTGGTACAGGAAGTAAAAAAACTTTATACTGCCACAAACAAAAATAAGTTCTTCATATCTAAACAGAACTGGTGCTATAAACAACTCATCACTAAACTACAAAACGATCACAATATCATCGTGAAACAGGCCGATAAAGGCGGCAATGTAGTGCTTTGGCCCAAAGATATGTACCTCAAAGAGGCAGAACTTCAATTGAATGACATATCCTGTTATCGAAGGAGCAATATCCAGACTGTAAAAACCATGTGGGTGGAGCAATACCAAAAATTACAAGCTTGGAGAAGTGCTGGACTTCTCACACATGAGGAATTCAGATACCTAAAGAAAGACCATCCTGTTATCCCCTCATTTTATTTGATCCCTAAAATTCATAAGGACATTGTTACCCCGCCTGGACAACCTATTATTTCTGCTATTGACAGTTCGTTGGAGCACGTATCAAAATACATAGATTTTTTCTTACAAGGCTATGTCAAGACTCTCAATTCTTATGTCAAGGATTCCTTTGATTTCCTGAGCAAAATTGAACATTTTGTTTGGGAAGAAGATATGCTATTTATGACTCTGGAAGTTTCATCCCTTTATACCTCAATCAGACATTGTGATGGACTCAAAGCTCTGGATTACTATCTGAAGAAGGGCCCTCCACATTCAATGGCACACAACAGAATCCTGTTAGATATGACAAGAATGTGCCTAGAACAGAATTTTTTCATCTTCAATGCCGTAATTTACCATCAGGTTAGAGGTGTAGCGATGGGGGCCTGTTTCCCGCCTAGCTACGCGTGTTTACACGCTGGGCTCCACAACTTTATTTCTGAAAACATTGTTTTGTATTTACGTTACATTGATGATATTTTTCTTATTTGGAAGGGTAGTGTCAACAGTGCCAGAGCTTTTGTTGATTTGATTAATGTTAATAGCATCAATCTCAATTTTACTTCAAATATGAGTTCTGATTCCATTTGTTTCTTAGATGTCGAGGTATTTGTGAAAGATAACACTCTAAACACAAGGTTATACAGAAAGCCCAGTGCAGGGAATACTATATTACATTCTAATAGTCAACACCCAGCCCATTTGATTCGGAGCATTCCTTTCGGGGAAATGCTCCGAATCAAAAGAATCTGCAGCCCTGATGACGAATGTGCGGCAGCGCAGGAGTCATGCAGATTGCGTTTCCTTGCAAGGGGTTACTCAAATGTCAATCTCACAAAGGCCATCAATCGATCAAATTCAGTCAGCAGACAAGAGGCATTGATTCCTAAAATCAGAAACATCCAGATGGATGTTGCCATGGGAGGGCAGGAAACTACCAGTTCTCCTCGTGTTATTTTGACATTCAACTGACAACACGGGGCTCTTCGTAATAACCTTTATAAAAACTGGAACTTGGTTAAAAGTGATCCTATAATAGGACACCTAGTTGACAATAAACCACAGTTAACTTTCCGCAAATCTCCTTCCATGTCAAAGGCTTTAGTTAGTAACACCAAAGAGCCAAAAGCCTCCACTACTTGGATGACACTTAAGAAGGGCTTTAAAACATGTACACAATGCAAAGCCTGTCGTTTCGGCAGCAATAGGACTCATTTTGTAAGCCCCTTTCGTGAACATCCAATTGCGATCACCAAGTGGCTTACCTGCAAGACTGAGTTTGTCATTTATGTGTTGGAGTGTCCGTGTGGACTCCAATATGTGGGCAGTACCAAGCTGGCCGCCCACAAACGGATACTCCAACACATACGTGCAATTTCGGACACGACCACAATTATCCGGTTGCCAGGCACTTCCAGGAGAAACATCTAGGCATACCTGATCAACTCCAATATTTTTTAATTGACTGTGTGGAAGTTTCAAGGAGGGGAGGGGACCGTGAGGCTAAACTCCATCTCCTTGAAACTAGATAAATATTGGAGCTCAATACTAAACATCCGAATGGATTAAATGACAGACAAAAATAAGTTCTTCATATCTAAACAGAACTGGTGCTATAAACAACTCATCACTAAACTACAAAACGATCACAATATCATCGTGAAACAGGCCGATAAAGGCGGCAATGTAGTGCTTTGGCCCAAAGATATGTACCTCAAAGAGGCAGAACTTCAATTGAATGACATATCCTGTTATCGAAGGAGCAATATCCAGACTGTAAAAACCATGTGGGTGGAGCAATACCAAAAATTACAAGCTTGGAGAAGTGCTGGACTTCTCACACATGAGGAATTCAGATACCTAAAGAAAGACCATCCTGTTATCCCCTCATTTTATTTGATCCCTAAAATTCATAAGGACATTGTTACCCTGCCTGGACGACCTATTATTTCTGCTATTGACAGTTTGTTGGAGCACGTATCAAAATACATAGATTTTTTCTTACAAGGCTATGTCAAGACTCTCAATTCTTATGTCAAGGATTCCTTTGATTTCCTGAGCAAAATTGAACATTTTGTTTGGGAAGAAGACATGATATTAATGACTCTGGATGTTTCATCCCTTTATACCTCAATCAGACATTGTGATGGACTCAAAGCTCTGGATTTCTATCTAAAAAAGGGCCCTCCACATTCGATGGCACACAACAGAATGCTGTTAGATATTACCAGAATGTGCCTAGAATAGAATTTTTTCATCTTCAATGGCGTAATTTACCATCAGGTTAGAGGTGTAGCGATTTAATTGACTGTGTGGAAGTTTCAAGGAGGGGAGGGGACCGTGAGGCTAAACTCCGTCTCCTTGAAACTAGATACATATTGGAGCTCAATACTAAACATCCAAATGGATTAAATGACAGGGAAGATCTTTATACCTGCATTTAAAACCATCTGTATGCCTTAAAGTCCTGTCCGGATATAAAATTCATTCCATCTCCATAATGTCAATCTCTATGATTGTAAACCTTTGACATAGTGGTGTCTCTTCTGTAATCAATAATTGTTTTTAAAAGAAATCATGACTTTGAGTACTTTTCAATACTAATATGAATTATCTGTTGTCTCTCTTTGCACCATGTATTGCTATTTTTGCACAATCACTTTAGCACTTTATTGTTTTTAGCAGGCATTATGGCAGGCCCACTTGGGCTCTATTTAGATTATTATATTTCTGAATCATGATATGATTGTTGTTACAATATATCAGAGTATATTACATGGCTTATTGCATTACATTAGCAATTTTAATGTTTGCTTATATATAGTGGGTCGACATTCCTTACACATAGACATAATTACTTGTCATGTTGTAGTATCATCCAATTATTTATAATGCTATTTAAATATGTTTGTAAATATATCAATTACGAACTTACTTTTATACTAAGATGAAAAATGTTGTGGAAAAGATATTTGTTCCTCAGGGATTTTCCGCTATTTCATCAGTAACAACATCGTTATCGTGTACAGTATTTCTTTCATGTTCATGATTCATTTGTATGCACAGCCACTTTAAATGCTGCACTCTATGACGAGCAGTTTGTCATGTGATCAAGCCTTGTTCGAAGGCGAAACGCGTCATGGCGGCAGCGCTGGCTTCACTAAAATAAACCACCTTGCACCAGCACTTTACGGGTCGACTCCTTGTCATGGAGAACTAGGCAGTTCCTTGCTGCCGATGGTGTGACAAGCCTCGTGAATATATATATATATATATATATATATATATATATATATATATATATATATATCCACAGAAATGGCTCCAACACTCGCAGTCCAACGGCGCTCTTGACACCGGTGCCGATATTTATGTTGTGACCCCAACAGTATGTCTTCCATATCGTTCGATCCACTGACCATGTGATGGTTTGCACTAGCACTTTAAAAGGGCTGCTTGCACTGTCAGCGCCATGTGATCAAGGCCTCTTGGGGGGCCGAAACGCGTCATGGCGGTGCATGGTGTCTACGGAAAATAAATCAATTCATGCACTTAACTTCCTGGGTCCGTGTTCATCTTTTCCTCAAGATTTGGTGTTTTGAAGACCAAGTTCTGCATATATATATATATATATATATAGATCACGTGATCAAGCAACAGTGGGTTGCGAAACGCGTTGGTGTTGTGCGATGTATGCTGCTATCTTGCAATAAATCGTGAACTTTGGGAAAACTACACCCTTGTTGAGTGCTGACTTTCGCTATCGGCTGATAGCTCTGGATGAATATATATATATATATATATATATATATATATATATATATATATATATATATATATATATATATATATATATATATATATATATATATATATATATATATATATATCCAAAGATAGTTTTGTGCTCTGGACCCCTGCCCCTTGCAGCGGAGGGCCTGGACGGGGTAGCCACTCCCCAGGTATCCAAAATCAATTCCACACGGTGAAGAAAGGAATGTCCAGGCCAGCTTTGCAGTTTTCAAAGAGCTTTAATTTTAGCAAAGCTGGCCTGGACATTCCTTTCTTCACCGTGTGGAATTGATTTTGGATATATATATATATATATATATATATATATATATATATATATATATATATATATATATATGTATGTATGTATGTATGTATGTATGTATGTATGTATGTATGTATATATATATATATATATATATATATATATATATATATATATATATATATATATATGTATGTATGTATGTATGTATGTATGTATGTATGTATGTATGTATATATATATATATATATATATATATATATATATATATATATATATATATATATATATATATATATATATATATATATATATATATATATATATATATATATGCAGAACTTGGTCTTCAAAACACCAAATCTTGAGGAAAAGATGAACACGGACCCAGGAAGTTAAGTGCATGAATTGATTTATTTTCCGTAGACACCATGCACCGCCATGACGCGTTTCGGCCCCCCAAGAGGCCTTGATCACATGGCGCTGACAGTGCAAGCAGCCCTTTTAAAGTGCTAGTGCAAACCATCACATGGTCAGTGGATCGAACGATATGGAAGACATACTGTTGGGGTCACAACATAAATATCGGCTTGCAATAATTGCCCCTATTTAATTCAATAATACACTTTGGCAACAATAATTTAAAACTGTTCCAAAAGATGTGCAAATGTCACCAAACAGTACAAGCAAGTGCTTGACAATGTGGTCTTGTGCAAAATGTAATAAACCCCATAGTGGGGTAAATTACACCAATGTATTGCATAAATATACAGTATATATATATATTCACTGAAAAAACCATAGGTTTTAGGCACGTTATAGTTAGTAATTAGCATTTAAAAAACCTTAGAAACTCACTGAAAAAAACATAGGTTTCAGGGTCGTTATAGTTAGCTGGACATTTTACTCATACAAAACCATAGAACTTCCCCCCTTTATAGTTAGTTCAGCTAACTATAACTTGAGTGCCCGCAATGCACTGCTGATGACGTCACATATTACATCACTCAGAACTCAGCGCACACGCTGAGTTTTTCAGGTGCCAATAACTCACTGTACCATAAGGCATTGCCATTTGGCCTTATTAAGTCAGAATTCATTAGACAGAAGACATTGCTCCCAGTGCAGCCCGCCCGGACCACACATCATGCAGGGTGAGCGCACGCTGAGCGCCACAGGCACCACTAACTCAGTGTACCATAAGTCATTGCCACATGGCCAAATTAAGGCAAAATTCAGTAGGCAAAAGACATTGCTACCAGTGTGGCCTGCCCGGACCACACATCATCGCAGGCTCCACACAAGCTGGTTCCTTCAGGTGCCACTAACTCAGTGCACCACTTATCATCGCTGGCTGCACACACGCTGAATTGCCAATACTGTGCAGCTCTACTCAATGCCACGTGGCCTGTGGGCCCTTGCTGACCGTGCCTCCTTCCTACACTGCGGTCATCAGGGCTCACAATTAAATTGACTCTTCATTCATTAATTGCCGAGTGCAGTACGCAACAAAGTATAACATCCCTCAAACCTACACAATATTCTTTTAGTATCCTTGCTTCAGGAACTTGTTTTATATCAGTTATAGCTGTAGTACAATAACCAAATTCATCTTTCAAGTCCAAAATAACACTGATTGGCAGTTTACACTGCAGACAGCACAGCTCACAAATTGAACTATAATGTCCCTGAAACCTACATGTTTCGACAATGTATTCCATACATGTTTTATCTTTTGTTCAAGTCGCTATTACAGATGATGCATTCCAGTAGGCAACAGATAATGCTCCCAGTGCGGCCTGGCTGGACCACATATCATAGTTGGCTCCGCACACGCTGAATGCTTCTGATGCCCCTACCTCAGTGCACCACAACTCATGGACCCGTTATGATAGAAAGTTTTGTGTATGATTTCAGATGTGCCGCCCCTACCTCAGTGCACCACAAGTCATGGACCTTTTACAATGGAATCTTTTGTGTATTATTTAACATGTCGTGCTCCTACCTTACTGCAGCACAAGTCATAGATCCTTTATGATGGAATCTCTGTATATGATCCGATGATTACTGTTGTACTTGTTACCAGCACCAACCAGAATTGCGTCATGTCCACTGTCTTTCATGTGTGGAACTATGGATGAATGTGGGGTCAGTGATTCCCCGTACATTCCATGTTGGCCATGTTGTGGGACTTCACTCACAGAATGACAGATTTGCGCTTACGACCAGGGTGACGGCAGCACAACACGGACACCGGTATCAGTTGATTCCTCATATACCTCATGACGGAGCCACGCCCATAGCTCCGGAGTCCTTCTTCACAGCTTCACTCAGTACTAGCATACGTCACGCCAGCCCACTCCGCTTACGCTTACAGGAAAGGACAACAACACTGCATGACCCACATTTTCATTATAGTCATCTGCTGATCACAGGTCTGGTTCTCAGCACGCCACAGCCACTCCCTCACGGCTGCTATACACCCACACCACACCCATCTAACACAGGCGTCACAGGACGCGTGACCCTGCCAATAAAAAAGACTGGGCGCACATTTTCTACGCCATTTTAGAGTTGCTCGCAGTGGCTGCACTGTGGCCGGCACAGTCACACAGCCACGGAACTGTGAATTTTGGTACACTGAGGTAGGGCACATTTTAAGTGCTGAGCGGGTATGCACCCTGCGTTGATGGCCCGTTCCGGTGGTCTGGACACCTCATGTATTGCGTTCCTTGCTCGACTGCAGTGTAGCCCTGAGCCATGCAACAGGGGGGCCTACCACCACGTGTCTGGCCTCACTGGTCACTGAGTTAGTGGCACTACAAGGACTGAGCGGGTGAGCAACCTGTGATGATGATGGGTGCACGAGTATGTCCTTTGCCATAGCGATATTAAGACTCCACCAAATGTGAGACTTCTTGGTTGCAGATAAGCATGGGCGAATTTTGCGAATCTGGCGTTCGCGAATTTTGCGAATTTGCGAACTCGCAATCCGCAAAATCTGCAAATTCTCGCGAATTTGCGGATTTTTTTTGTTTGTGTTCGCAAGGGTTTCTGCCAGTTCGCGAGGGTTTGGTACCAGTTCGCAATCGCGAACTTACTTGTCGGCTCGCAACGGTCGCGACTATGTTGTTTCTACGTCTGGTTCATCATCACAGGTTCCCAGCACCCTCTGGTTCACCACTGCCACCCTCTGTTTCACCCATGCCACCCTCTGTTACATCAATGCCACCCTCTGGTTCATCATCACTGTAGATTATGGGGGGGGAAAGCAAGCACACCTGCCCTGCTTCAACTGACATGAATTAATTTGGGGTTAGTTTATTAATGTGTCACTGTTTTAAAATTCCAGGTCTGGCACCTGCTTCCTTATCAGTAATTTGTTTTCTGTTGCAGTGCAATTTTTTTTCCAGGACCTTTGTGGCCTACTTGTAGCTATTCTATGAGCCTGCTGTGAGGGTCCGAGCAGGGTCATACAATTGTTGCAACTAACAACTGAACTCTGGAGGGGCCCCAGTCAGGAAGCACTACAGGGAATGGTTACTAATAATGAGTTTGAACTCTTGCACCTGCCAAGTACTTTCAGTTTTGCAAAACTCGTTTTTCTGCAATTTCGCGGGGCGCGAACAAGCACGAGATCGGATTCGGAAGCCGCAAATTCGTGCGAATATGCGATTTGTTTTTTTGCGGCGTGTTAGTTCGCAAGGTTTTGTGCGTTTTCGCGAGCCGCTTATAGCGCAAGGCGCGAAGTTACCCTCAGGGTCGTTCAAGGGCGCGGCCATCTTGTTTGCATGACGTATTTCCGTTTCCAGGCAAGAAGTGTAATCTCGCAAAGTGTGCGGCTTGCCAGTACAATTTTGCGGGTGTTCGCGAGGAAAATCTTGCGAGAACTTACCCACGCGGTCGTGAACGGGCGCGGCCATCTTGTTTCTCATTCATTGCTATGGTTCTGGGCATGCTTTTGGTATCCTCTCTGTATCTCTGCCATCCTTTGCTTGTTTGAAGTTATTTTTGATCTATTTTACTTATTATCTATCTCTCTATTTTTCTTGCTCTATATTTTTGTGTTTTCGCCTACTTTTGGTTAATTTATACTACTTTTTTCAACTCTTTACCTTTCTTCTTTTCCCTATTCTATTTTCTTTATTATTTAGCTTCCTTTCTGCCCAGACCATGGTGAAGGGAGCCGGGAAGCATCCCGAGAAGGGGAAGGGTCCCGCACCCTGTGCCCGGCTCCCGTGCGGGCGTTTGAGGGGGAAGCAGGTCGTACCCCGGGAGATCTTTAGCCCGGAGGAGGTGGCCGCACTCATTTTTTATGTTCAGCGCCGCCTCCCCAGGACCATCATGGCAGGCGGTGTCGGGTACGGGATCCGGGAGCACCAGAAGCGGTGGGAGAAGGTGTGCCGGGCCATGTACCACCACTCTCGGGTCCGGCGCACCTACAACCAGACCACCCACCGCTGGACGGATGTCCTGGACCGTGAACGAGATCTACTCGACCTGCTTGGCCTTGAGATCCCCGGGCTTGGTGAGTTGTAGTAGCTATTTCTTTACTACTCTGTTTTCTCCTGCTCTGTGTGTTATTATATTGCAAATTTGTGTTTTTTACCAAGAGCAATAATGCTGCTCATTACATTGTAGGTAAATTATATTTCAAAATCTTCTGTGCATTTCAGGTGCACTGCTCTCCTTCTCAGTAGTGTTGCTACTATGCTTATTTGTTTTCGATTTTGTGTTCATTTCATTGGCCTGTGAAATTATGCATGAGTGTAGTTTAAAGAACTGCGTAATGCTAGACACTAAGGTTCAGATTTTTAATTACCGGCGCATCCCTGCAAAGTAGCAGGGATGCGCCAGTAATTGTGCGCCACGCCACCACCACCCATGGTGTGCCGTACTTACAATGCGGCGCACCATGGGCCCAAAACGTCACCAAAGCGTTTCGCATCTGTGCTGTAAAGGCGGCACATTGCTGGAGTTGCGTCACAACGATGGCGCAGCTCCATCAATGCTCTGGGGTGTCCTATCTCCCCAATGCTGCGTCAAGCCGTACGTCTGCTTCAAGCAGGCGCAGGGTTTGAGTCACGCATCATTGTCGTTAAAGTGAGTGATTGAAATCTTGTAGATTTCCCTCAGCCACTTTTAGGATGCGTTCCTGCGCAGGAACGCCTTCCCTTGCACCGGGAACGCCCCCTGATGGCGCAGGGCTTTACAACGTGATGCATCTCCCATATGCGTCACGTTGTTAATATACGCCGCACCATTGCGCCTCTTTTGTTCTGCCGCTGCGTCACAAAAGTCACGCAACAATGGAGCAAAAGAGCCGCAAGGGGCTTCTAAATCAGCCCCTACAGACTCAAGTCCAGTCCTTCCTTTGTACACATGGCGATAAGAAGAAATAGTGGTGGTGGATTGATAGTTTGAGTATTTTAATGACTGGTTAATGTAGTAGGAAACTTTAGTGTTGTCGCTGATCTGCAATCACGATGGACTTTGTCTGTCACTTCGCGTGCTGCGGACTGCTGCCTGCCAATCCTAGGCAAACCTTTTTAGTACTTTGTTTAGTGAGTTACATAAGAAGTTTCCAATTCGACGGTCCGCAAATCAAGCAATACTAATAACGTAGTAGACCACATGAGATCGGTCAATAATATATCCCGTGGAATAGTTGTCTATTTGCTATTTCGCCAAAATATTTTGTTATTGTTCTTTTGAAATGTTTGATTTGGTTGACAAATATCATCCATGTTTTCTGGTCTTTCTTTCTTTCATGTTGTACATCAGCTCCCCCCAGGGGCAAGAGGACACAGGAGGAGGAGGAGGGTGCTGTTCAGGATGCAAGCCAGGATCGGGCAGGCGAGGGCTCCTTTGCTGGCCCCAGTAAGTTTTAATTTTAATATAGAGTACTTATTTTTTCCTAGCGTTCCTCATTCGATTTTTTCTAAATCATCTTTGATCTTCTTGTAGACTGGATCTAAATTCTTATCCTGCCTCGACTATGACTCCCTGTGGTATTACTAGATTATTCTTATTAGTCTGTCTGTGTAGCTAACTAAGATTGCACATTTGGCAATTCCATTGGGCTCCCATTCTAGTCAGCAATAGCTCTATGCACTGAGTGCAGTCCTCTGGGATTGTCCATAATGTCTTTTCAAGTCTCCTAAATGTTTATGCTTTGACAATTGCCAACAATAAAAAGGTGAATGACCACCAAGAAAGAATAAGATACTACTTTACTTTTGGTTTGGATAGTAGGACAATCCATTCTACTACTGTTGCAGGAACAAATCTGCACAAACAGAACTATGGACACTAAATAATGCATTGATCACCTTATCAATTATAATAGGTGCTGTTAGACTTTCCACATACCTCAGTGATAACAGACTTTGTAGTTGAACCCCCAATCTCCTTACTGACTAGATAGTGTGGCAGAGTCATTTGGCTCCCAAAGTCACCGATGATTGATCCCCAATGATGTCAGAGGCACGGACTCATGCTTGCAAAAATTCCAAAACCTTTAGCTCATCCACTCTAGTCTGGAGGACCAAAAACCACTAAGTCTATTTAAGTTTAAAAGCTTTATTAAAAGTAAAAACATTTATTAAAATCAAGTTTGTCATAAAAGTAAACGTTTAACTGAAAATGGAAAAGTGCTTAGTGCTGACGATTAATTGGACACATTTCTTGTGGTCGAGCCGAGCTCTCACCTGGTTTGAACTTGATCCTGCTCGTGTTCTTAGAAGTCAAGCTTCTGTCTGTTAGGAGAAAAAGTGGTGCGTGTTAAAAACAAAAAGCAAGCATTCATCAGTTGTGCCAAAAAGTGCAGCAAGTCAACAGCCTTCCCTGGAAAAAGGGACATTTTTACTTTAGAGTAGACAGTCACAAATTATTACATTGTATTCTGTTTTTTTCACATTTCTTTCTTCCTCCTAGACCAAATATTATATAGTAGTGAGTGGTGTATTCTAACATTATTAAATGTACTTTGTAGATGGAACATCTGGAGGCGGGGCCAGCGCGGAGGTGGTGGCATTGGACGAGGGGAACAACTCTGGGGAGGAGGCGATGAAAGTGCTGGACAATTTTGTGAGGGATACTACGGTGGTGGTGGGCAGAGGTAAGTTATATATTCTTTACTTATTGAGATTGAAGAGTGCAGAGTGTGCTTTCTGCACGGGTGTATTATAAATCAACCAGGTAGTAGCCTCCTCTAAATGTACTTCGACTTAGCTGTGAAGTTTTTGGCGAGAAGAATCCCAATCAGATCTGAGATGAACTTGATGGATGGGATGAACGAAAAGCGAAAGAAGGGTGTAAGTAAGTGTGGAAGGACGAGAAATGCAATGATGACTGGCAAAGAAGAATGATATGTGTTTGCTTGGTCCCCGAGGTGGCTGGGAAGGAAAGAATATGGTATGGTGCATGGCTGGGTGAATGATGAAGCAAGGATGGGTGGAAGGAGAACAGCCTGGGTGGGTGAAACAGAAACTGTATGTGTGCATATACTTTGAATGGATGGATGCCTGGATCATGGTACTATCTGACTCTTAGATAGCATATGTGTATCTAGAGAAAGTAGACGGTCACTGGATGAACTAAGTGTTACTTTCAAGAGCATGTAACACCGCACCCGCACGTCCGTTCCAGTGTAGGAAAGGCAAGGAAAAGAAGTTGTAATTTTGTCCAAATACTACCATGAATAGTAGCAGTAGTTTGTATTGCAACTGCAAGCACAGCATATATCCGGTTATTACGGTGGACACTCCCTACCTCTCTTAATAACTTTAGTTTAGTAGTACGTCATTCATGTGTGGGTGTATCACTGTTCACTAAATAATAAGCAAAGCACCTAAAGTCATCCCATATGTCATCAAATACATCCCATGTGAAGTGATAGATAATCAGATTATTTAGCGTCTTCATTTTCCTTTTCTAATACTCATTTGCACTATAGGGTGAAAGCTAAATTAATTAAGCAGTAGCCCTTTTAACAGAGTATTCTCAGTGCCACCCATAATAGAAAAGCTTCACCACCTGCACGTACTGGACCGGTACAGTAATGCAAGTCTGTCTCACTCATCATGGTGTGCGTCTGTTTTTCTCGGGTGCAAGTTCACTGCGCTTGCATTATGCCGGCTTGCATAAGATAACGTACCAATTTTCCTAAACAAGAGAGGAGAAGAAGAATAAGACTGTTGTACTGTCATAGTCGACTGTAATGGAAGTCCATAGTGCTCGTAGAATCTGTTCCTTAAACTCCCACTAATGTTAGAGCAAAGATGAAGAAGTCGGAGGTTACATAGATACTGTCCTCAATAGCTATGTGCTGTGCTTTAAATTTGCAACTTGTACTGTGACACAACTTTCTGCTCAATCATTTTGTGTTAATCTTAAGGAGCATTGGTTACAGACTATGTCTTTCTTTCTTCATATAGTTGCTCCTTCCAAATCAAAGACACCATCAAGGAGGAGGGAGCTGGCTCGAATGGCCTGGCAACGGAGGCTGGATGCCACTGTCGCCGAATATCGGCGGCTGGTGGCCCTGGAGGAGGAGGAGACGCAGTCTACCGGAACAACAACAACATCCACTGGGACAGCTGCATCCTCCTCCGTGCCCCCACGGGCTGCCAGCCAGCGCAGTGCTCCAGCGGTACGGAGCCGCGCTACCAAAGCCAAACGCCACCGCCGAGCAGCAAAGACAGCAGCTGCCCCCCATAGGATTTGCAAGGCACGCCAGCGCCGCATATGCCTCAGAGTGTCCTACCTGGAGCAGGAGGTCCTAAGCTATAAGAACTTGGTGGAGGGCCTCCGCTTCGAACATGCCACCCTCCGCAAGGAGCATGATGCCCTGGCCGCTAAAGTCAACAGCACCCTGCCGTAGTGTCGCTTGCCCCTTTTTTGGAGACTTTTGGGGGGTGGGAATTGGGAGTTGGGTTTTTTTGGGACTTTTGAAGGACAATCGTTGGGGTTAGGGAGGGTCTTGCGGGAGATTATTTTGTTAGGGCTATAAAAATATACTTTTTGAAACCTTATCTGATCATACCTGTTTTTTACTGCTTTTGAATCTGGTGGGTGAGGGTTTAACAGTAAGTTTGTTTTCCTGAATAGTCCTAGGACTTTAGTAGTACTACCGTCAATCTCTCGTCTCTCCTAATACTCCATTATACTACCTCCAACCAAACGCTTATCTTACCTGTAATTTGTGTTTGAACGTAGGGCTAGGCCCAGGGCTGGCTCCACGGGAAATGGCGATTAAGGTTGGCAATCCAGGGCGGATGACATTTCCTCCTCATTGCGGTGGTACTAGTGGTGTGACACAGTGGCAGTTGCATGCCTATGGAAAAAAAGAAAATGAAACCTGGTTTGTCCTTACTGTAGCATTACAATGGTACGATAGAGAATATAGCAGGTGACAGTACACTAGAACAGTGCCACAATGTAGCCTAACAAATGGTAAAGTATTGATAGTATAACTTGTACTTGTGTTGGATTTTTGACATTGGCTACTACTACAAGAAATAGTACTGAAGCTGAGTAAGTCTAGAATATATCCTCGGATTCCTTCACCAGCCTCTTGCTATGACCTTATCCTAGCCAGCAAGTGTGCGGAATTATTGATGTCATTTAGTCACACATCAAGCAAAACCACACAGCCCGGGGGAAGAGGGTTAGGGTTTGTAAAATGGATGGGAATGGGGGTTTCTTTTTGGGTAGGTTTTGTTGAGAGAAAAAAAAGCACAGCATGGACAAACAATAATTGAACATAAAGAAATTTTTGGGTACAAAGCTAACCATAAATCTTTTACGTGACATAAAGGAAGTGCATTCACTACTGAATGCATTGTTACTGAAAAGTAAGTAGTACTTTCGACAACCGTGAATGACAGAATGCGACAGTACAGGGCTACATTAAATTAGGTTTAAAAAATAGCTGAAGTAAAACCTATAGAATGGCTGTAGGGATCAATTTAGAAGCAGAGAGAGATCCAAGAAATGCAGTCCCACTCATAGTAGAAAACAATGGATACTGTATCTGTATGTTGTTGTAGTTGTCCTGTTGAATTTGGTAAGTAAGTTGCATGCAGCAAACAATTCCTCTTATTAGTGGCACTCCTCCATTCCAGCTGATGCTTCGTCCATCAATGTTGGTGACCAGAAGACACCCTGTCCACTGCCTGCCTGGCGGATGCTGAATTGCGGCTCGCTAATGTGAAGCCTGACTCCGTCCTTTTTTCCCCATTGCACAGACTGAAACCCGGTCTGTAATTATTGAACGAAAAACAGGAAGTGATATAATATTACAACACCACTGATAAATAAATATAAGGTATGTACGCTGTGTAGTGCAAAAAGTCACACTTTGATATTCCTAATAGACAGTACAATATTTTTGAAAGTGCGTACTCTGTCTGAGTCACCTTTTGAAGGATAAATAAGTATGGGCAAATTAATTTAGCGGATCTTTCCCCTCAAGCTAGGTGTACTGTAAACTGTGTTTTAGAACAAAATTAGACCTTCTCAGCAGTGCTCCCACCCAGATCCTTACTAAAGCCAGTCGCAAAAATGTAGAAGACCCCCAATCAGAGATCAAAAAACGAGGCCTAGCAGAAAACTGGTGACAAAACGTACTTCGAAAGTAAAAGTAGGCCCAAATACCCCCTTACCCACCGTGGATTGTATTCAAACCACTTGCAAGCAAGTAAGAGTATCCATAGCCAGCATTGCTCCAAGACTCGAAAACCCCCCACCCAAACACATGCAATAGAAATACTGCTAACCCTAACGAGCCCTAAGTTAAGAATGGTGGCAAAGGCTTTCTTTAACTATGCCAAATCCCCCCTTTCCCACCATGGATTTTCTTCAAATGACCTGCAACCAAAATTACACATTCTCACGAGTGCTCTAAGACCCCAGAACTCAGTGGAAAAAATCTAGAACACTCCAAAACACATGCAATCCTGCTGCTAGGGCTAACCCTAACGAACCCTAAGTTACAAAAAGTGCCAAAAGGCTTTTCCTTATGGATTTTGTCCCAACCACTTCTATCCGGTATTAGACCTTCCCAGGAATGCCCCAAGACCCGCCAACCCACCCGCCAAAAAGCACCACACCCCCAAACAGCCAAAAAGGAAAATCTCGGCCTTCGGTCCAAACGCGCTGTGCAGCTAGGCCATAACTCCCGTTTTCCACCACGGATTTCCTGAAAAGCAAATGCAATCAAGATTAGACTGTCCCAGCAGAGCTCCCAGACCCCAAAACTCACCCACAAACACCCGGAACCCCCCAAAGAGCACCTCAAAGGCAAGCAAGTCAGCAAAAACACACAAAAATTTCCGCCTCCGATTTGGTCCAAACCACTTTTATCCGGTATTAGAGCTTCCCAGAGATGAGCCCAGAGCCGTCAACCCAGGAGAAAACTAGTAGAAGACCCCCAAACAGCCAAAAAGCAAAAGTACAAAAATGGGGACTCAGTCATTTTCTTGCCAATTTCCCAAATCACTCCGCGCGCGCTCTGCAGCTAGGCCCTAACACCCCTCTTCCACCATGGATTTGCTTCAAACCTCTTGCAAACTTAAGTATCCATAGCCAGCAGTGCTCCCAGACCCCGAAACCCACCCACAAACACCAGGAAGCCCCCCAAACAGGCCCCCAAAAACGCTACATTGAGCAAAATGTCAGAAATAGCAACAAAAAAATCTGCGTGGATTTTGTCCCAACCACTTCTATCCGGTATTAGACCTTCCCTGGAATGCCCCAAGACCCGCCAACCCACCCGCCAAAAAGCACAACACCCCCAAACAGCCAAAAAGGAAAATCTCATACTTAGTAAATTCTCGGCCTTCGGTCCAAACGCGCTGTGCAGCTAGGCCATAACTCCCGTTTTACACCACGGATTTCCTGAAAAGCAAATGCAATCAAGATTAGACTGTCCCAGCAGTGCTCCCAGACCCCAAAACTCACCCACAAACACCCGGAACCCCCCCAAAGAGCACCTCAAAGGCAAGCAAGTCAGCAAAAACACACCAAAATTTCCGCCTCCGATTTGGTCCAAACCACTTTTATCCGGTATTAGAGCTTCCCAGCAATGGGCCCAGAGCCGTAAACCCAGGAGAAAACTAGTAGAAGACCCCCAAACAGCCAAAAAGCAAAAGTACAAAAATGAGGACTTAGTCATTTTCTTGCCAATTTCCCAAATCACTTCGCGCGCGCTATGCAGCTAGGCCTTAACTCCCCTCTGCCACCATGGATTTGCTTCAAACCTCCTGCAAACTAAAGTATCCATAGCCAGCAGTGCTCCCAGACCCCGAAACCCACCCGCAAACACCAGGAAGCCCCCCAAACAGGCCCCCAAAAACGCTACATTGAGCAAAATGTCAGAAATAGCAACAAAAAAAATCAGCGTGGATTTTGTCCCAACCACTTCTATCCGGTATTAGACCTTCCCAGGAATGCCCCAAGACCCGCCAACCCACCCACCAAAAAGCACAACACCCCCAAACAGCCAAAAAGGAAAATCTCAAACTTAATAAATTCTCGGACTTCGGTCCAAACGCGCTGTGCAGCTCGGCCATAACTCCCGTTTTCCACCACGGATTTCCTGAAAAGCAAATGCAATCAAGATTAGACTGTCCCAGCAGTGCTCCCAGACCCCAAAACTCACCCACAAACACCCGGAACCCCCCCAAGGAGCACCTCAAAGCCAAGCAAGTCAGCAAAAACACAAAAAAAATTCTGCCTCCGATTTGGTCCAAACCACTTTTATCCAGTATTAGAGCTTCCCAGCAATGGCCTCAGAGCCGTCAACTCACCCGCAAAGAAGTAGAACACCCCCACAAGTGCTGAGTCTTTCTTCATTGGGCGTAATCCAGCCCTCTGCTTTGAGGGAAATAGGACTTGGAGTCTGGAGGAGGAGGATAGAGGAGCATGTTCTTCTGAACTTGTGAACCTGAGGAATGCAGACTGCGGCACCTTCCAATCAATAAGCAAGCAAGTGGAGACAGTTCTGCTGATGGGCTTGTTTTTGTGATTAGGTGATTAAAGTATGAATTATATTAACTGTGCACAACAAAGAAAGACAGACACACAGGAATAAAAGTGAATAAGGACAAAAAAGAAAGTTATTGATTCATTGTCTCATTTTCAGGGCTCGGTGTTAGGGTCCAGGAATAAGAATAAGGCTTCATCATAATACTCTGCGAATTCAGGCAGGGTGAGCTCAGTGTCACCTAACAGAGAAGAAATTCCCTCATCTGCATTGCTGTCCACCTCGTCTTCATCCGGCGTGCTTTCTCGTACTTTGTAATCTGGTGGTATGAGGTGCTGATTCATCTTGATCATTGTTAACCTCTCCACATTTTTGGGCGAGAGGTGGCTCCGTTTGGGAGTTACAATGCCACCAGCAGCACTGAAAACACGTTCAGAAGACACGCTTGCAAGTGGGCAAGACAAGTAGTTTAAAGCCAGGTTGGAGAGCTGTGGCCGCAATTCTTTTTTCCCATGTCAATACGCCAATGGGTCAGCATTAACATAGACCTCTTTCGAGTCATTCAGATAGTCCTGCACCATCGACTCAAGGTCCTCCAAGGTTCCTCCACTTTGCTTAGCTTTTGCTGTGACCTTTTGAGAACCAAACCGAAGCCGAGTTAGCCAATCCTCTTCAGCATCCAATGTTACTGTTGTGTCTGGTGCAGATGATCCGGTTGCCGGTGTCTTTAACGGCTGAGAGGTCACTTGTGCCACAGCCACAGGTACAGAAGTGGATTGTTTTGACTGGGGATGGCCTGCTGATGCTGATGCAGATGTACTGCCTTTTTCTTCAATTTTCTGCCGTTCTCTTTCAAACCTCTTGGCTGACAAGGCTAGCCAACGTTTGTACTTTGTAACACCTTCATCAGCAAAAGGAAAGAATACTCGGCCTGCCAGCGCTTTTTTGTAGCGTGGATCCAGAATAGTAGCACAAATGTAATGCTGTTCTGAGTGGATCATTTTAAGACGTTCATCACCTTCTAGGCGCTCTAATATTTTCTCCGCCAAAACAAAAGGGTCTTGGTTTTTTTCATCTTTTTGAAACACAGAAGACACCTCCTTCAGTTGGTGCTCCAGCATGTACAACAATGGGATAGCTTTTCCCAAATTACAGTCCTCCTTGAACTGCACGCGTGAAGACCTCAAAAGGACGAAGCATGCCTGTCAGGCTTTTAACTATGTCCCATTGCGCCGCACCCATCCTCAGGTCCTTCTGAGCTGTACCCTGTTTTAAGAAATAGTGATCGAGTACCGTATACTGCTCATACAGACGCTCAAGCATGTAGAAGGTTGAGTTCCAACGTGTTGCCACCTCCTGGATGAGTGCTTTCACTGGCATTCGACGTTCATGTAGCAGGCTCCTCAGATGCTTCCGGGCCTTAAAAGAATGGCTGAAATGGTTGCACATTTTTCGGCAGGTGTCCACCACCTCGTACGCTGGACTGTCTTTATCACTCAAGAATTTTTTAACAACCAGGTTTATACAGTGCGCCAAACACGGCACTCTGAAATAGTTACCCTGCTCCATGGCCTTAACTACATTGGCGCCATTATCCGTGGAAACATAACCAATCTGGCTTTTTTTGGGGACAGCCAGTGAAGGACCTTTGTGTTAAACTCATCCAAAATGTTTTGTGCTGTGTGACGTTTCTCCAAACTAAACATGGCTAGTGTTGCATGTTTCCGAGCAGCTTTAAAAACTTGGTCCGGGTCAACACCTGCGTTTAGCTTTGCTTTAACCCCTGAAAAAGAGACCCAGTGTGCAGTGATGCACATGTAATCAGCGCCTGCGCCACTGGTCCACATGTCTGTTGTCAGATGTATAGTGTGAACAGCACTCTTCGGCAAAGCTGCCACAATCACCTCCAGCACATCTTCATTAGTGCTGGAACTGCAACTCTGGCAAAATAGAACCGGCTAGGAACCTTCCATTTAGGGCAGAGCGCTGCCACTAATTCTAGAAAACCAACCCCTTCTACAAATGAAAAAGGGAGAAGGTCTAGAGCTAGCATTTTAGCCAGCTTAGTGTTATACAGACGCGTCAGTGGGTGGTTGCGTTCATATTGCGCTTCTGTAAACAATATCTTTTTAATGTTGCCCTGGACCAAGCATTTACGGGATGATGATGATGATTTCTTCGACCCAGTTACGCTCGCTGATGAACTTTTTCGCATTGGTGTCTCAGTCTCTCCCACACTCTTAGTGTGGCTGACATGGGGTGTGCTGCTGACAGGGGTACTGGGTGTAAGTGAAGTGTTTGACACGTCTTCTTCCTCATCGTCATCATCAGATGAAACAGCATTACGTGCAATTCGGGCTTCCTTGATCGCCTGTAGGTGCGCAAACCATTGGACAGCGTGCTTTCTTTCAAGATGACCTCTCTGGGCTCCGGTACCATAGTTGGAACCAAACTTACCACGACTAACTGCAAACTTACAAATGCTACAAATGGCGAGGTTTTCCTTTTTTGGGCAAACACTAAAGAAGTCCCAAGCTGCGGACTTGAAATGTCTTTGGGGGCCGGAGGAGGCGGCGATACTGGTGGTGGTGGTCCTGCTGCTAATGCCAGATGAAGTGGAGGATGTGGATTGCCGAACTTCAGTACGTTTTGCACTTTCACCCCCACTAATTGAGGTCGAGGTGGATGGAGGTCCCTTCTGGCGAGGAAGAAATATGGAAGCGGTAGGTGTTGGTGTACTAGTTAACTCCAATGATTGTGGTGTTTCTTCCATTGCCTCCTCGTCGACAACATCATCACGCTCAGCAGCTTCTCGGTCTAGGGTCAAAATGTCTTTTTGCTGCATGCCCGCTGGGGCTGCAGTGACCTTTATGATGACTGCGTCGTCGTCGTGAGAGTCTTCATCAGCAGGAGTATCCGCCACTTCTTGTTGAGCCTCATCACACTCCATAACTATGAGTCTTTCGACGACCTTCCTTTTACGCTTAACTACCTTTGTCAGATCATGGTGTGCCTCACTCTCAGACGGCAGTGATGGTTCCCAATTTAGATCCGTATCATCAGAAGGAGGTGGACTTGAAGAAGATGTAGACCTCACCCTTGATCTCTTCCTTGCTAGGGGTGTGGAAGACAATGAATGATCATCAGGAGGAGGGACTTCCTCAAATGATACCTCACCTTGATTGTCGATTTCCTGATGTGCCCCTACTTCGGGAGGAACAACTATTGTGGGCACTTGTGACCCTCCATGCACCTCTGCTTGCGCATCTCCTTGTGCTGCCTCTCCTTCCACATGTACTTGGGCTTGTACTTGCACATGTGGTTGTTGTTGCGGCTGTGGTTGTTCAACACTCGTCAGATGAGTTACAACAACCTGTGTTGATTCAGGGACATTGCTGCTACTTTCTTGCGATGAGCCAACATCACTGGTCGATGGTGATTGAACAACTAGACTAAGTGCCTCTGCAGCACTCAAGGTCTTAGACTTAAGTTGGCGTGGCGGTGGTGGTGGCACTGAGCCCAATGGAGCGGGGGTGCTGCTCCCAGCTTGGTCCCCAGCAGATCCCGCTGCTGCTGCAGGCGTACTTTTTTTTTTACTCCCAAAAAACGTGGCGGGCGGCACACCAGTCTCCTTGGTAACTTGCTTCTTCTGGTCCTTACTGGCAACTTTCTTGCTAGAGGAGCTATGGGGAACTTTTTTTGGGGCCATCTTCTTCAGAGCAGGTCAGAACAGCAGGCCGCAGTTGCACGAGTTGCAGAGTTGTCTGTGGCCAGACGTGACGTTGCGTGACGTTATGCTGCACACACACACCGCTGCAGGACTTCTTCCTGGCACTGGTGGTTCTCTTGAGTCTTGTGCACCTAAAAGCAATGGCAGACAGAGGAACATCAGTTCAGTTATACACCCCCAAAAAATTGAAAAAACACAGAAAAATCAGCACAATCCCATGCCCTCCATGATGTTTAAATTCAAGACACCCCACAGAAACACTAGGCACATGCACCACTCACTACCCCTGGTGAAAAGGCCACAACAACAGCCCAAAAAAACGAAAATCACAGAAAAATCAGCACAATCCCAAGCCCTCCATGATGTTTAAATTCAAGACACCCCACAGAAAGACTAGGCCTATGCACCACTCAGTACCCCTGGGCATAAAGGTTGAAAGCTAGGCAAAATGGTTGCAGACCTAACAACACTGCCTGCATTCAAAATGGCCCCCTCCCTCCCAGCACATGGCCAGGGCCTGTAGCATAACTCAAAATGGCCCCCACCCACATGGCCTGTCCCCATGAACACCCCAAAAAAATCAAAAAACACAGAAAAATCAACACAATCCCATGCCATCCAGGCCCTCCATGATGTTTAAATTCAAGACACCCCGCAGAAAGACTAGGCACATGCACCACTCACTACCCCTGGTGAAAAGGCCACAGCAACAGCCCAAAAAAACGAGAATCACAGAAAAATCAGCACAATCCCAAGCCCTCCATGATGTTTAAATTCAAGACACCCCACAGAAAGACTAGGCCTATGCACCACTCAGTACCCCTGGGCATAAAGGTTGAAAGCTAGGCAAAATGGTTGCAGACCTAACAACACTGCCTGCATTCAAAATGGCCCCCTCCCTCCCAGCACATGGCCAGGGCCTGTAGCAGCACTCAAAATGGCCCCCACCCACTCGGCCTGTCCCCATGAACACCCCAAAAAATCGAAAAACACAGAAAAATCAACACAATCCCATGCCATCCAGGCCCTCCATGATGTTTAAATTCAAGACACCCCACAGAAAGACTAGGCACATGCACCACTCACTATCCCTGGTGAAAAGGCCACAACAATAGCCCAAAAAAACGAAAATCACAGAAAAATCAGCACAATCCCAAGCCCTCCATGATGTTTAAATTCAAGACACCCCACAGAAAGACTAGGCCTATGCACCACTCAGTACCCCTGGGCATAAAGGTTGAAAGCTAGGCAAAATGGTTGCAGACCTAACAACACTGTCTGCATTAAAAATGGCCCCCTCCCTCCCAGCATATGGCCAGGGCCTGTAGCAGCACTCAAAATGGCCCCCACCCACATGGCCTGTCCCCATGAACACCCCAAAAAATCGAAAAACACAGAAAAATCAACACAATCCCATGCCATCCAGGCCCTCCATGATGTTTAAATTCAAGACACCCCACAGAAAGACTAGGCACATGCACCACTCACTATCCCTGGTGAAAAGGCCACAACAACAGCCCAAAAAAACGAAAATCACAGAAAAATCTGCACAATCCCAAGCCCTCCATGATGTTTAAATTCAAGACACCCCACAGAAAGACTAGGCCTATGCACCACTCAGTACCCCTGGGCATAAAGGTTGAAAGCTAGGCAAAATGGTTGCAGACCTAACAACACTGCCTGCATTCAAAATGGCCCCCTCCCTCCCAGCACATGGCCAGGGCCTGTAGCAGCACTCAAAATGGCCCCCACCCACATGGCCTGTCCCCATGAACACCCCAAAAAATCGAAAAACACAGAAAAATCAACACAATCCCATGCCATCCAGGCCCTCCATGATGTTTAAATTCAAGACACCCCACAGAAAGACTAGGCACATGCACCACTCACTATCCCTGGTGAAAAGGCCACAGCAACAGCCCAAAAAAATGAAAATCACAGAAAAATCAGCACAATCCCAAGCCATCCAGGCCCTCCATGATGTTTTTATTAAAGAGAACCCACAGAAAGACTCAGTCCACCCACCACTGAGTACCCCTGGGCAAAAGGCCACAACAACAGCCCAAAAATCGAAAATTACAAAATTGTAAGAAAGTCAAAAAGGCCTCAAATCCAAATATCCAGCAGCATCCACAAAAAGTAATCCTTCCAGCTCCAGATCCAAATGAAAAGTGACCAGAAGATGGACAAAGCACTGGGAGGAGCCTGCTGGACAGGAACAGGAAGTTGGAGACTGTGGGGCACTTCCTTCCTCCCACCCCCCAACCCAAAATGGACTCCTTGCAAAAAAGTGCAGGCAAATGTCAACCTGAGGAGTTATTCAGATAAAAATCATCATTTTCAGAAGGTTTATGCTGCTTGCTGGTGGATTTCTTGTGCAGAATTGCAAATTTTGTATTTTCGCGAGTGCGAGATTGTTGCTGCCCGCCGCATGAACGGGTTCGCGATTGCGAACTCTCGTGATACGTGATCACGGCGTACTCGCGTTGACAAACTCTCGCTGTGCAAGGTGGCGAGCGCGATGACGTAATCGCGGTCGCCAAACTCCCGCGGGATCTCGCAGCAAGATCCAAAATGGCGCAGCACTCGCAAAATATCGAGAAAAACAACTCGGCAAACGCTGAATTACGGTAAGTGAACGTCGCGCCCCGCAAAATTGTATCACCAAGAAAAAAAAATCCGCTGCGTGCAAATTTGCGGATTTTCGGTAAATTCGCGAGCATTCGCGGATTGCAAATTTACCGAAAATCCGCAAAATCCGTGAGCGGAACGGATTTTCCGCCCATGCTTAGTTGCAGAGCGGGACTGCATGATGTGGAAGGTGCCCTGTCCGTGAAAGAGTGAGCAGTGAGGTCTGAGTGTGCAGCGGCAGGAGTGGATGGGGTGCAGCAACCTGGATACAAAAAGGTAACGCAGCGATTTAGGTGTACGCAGTCATATATACCCTGTCTTATTGCATTTAGATTTTTTTTCCAATTACAGGACAGTTTTTAGAGTCGGGCAAATGTCCGTCGCTCCCACATCTGTAGCAAAGTAGATGAGCATTTCTTTTTATATACTATGTTTTTTTGTGTTTTTTTAAAAAACTTTATTTATTACATTTGGTTGACAAGACATTTCATATTGACATTGTAAGCGTTTTACATCTTCTGGTACATAAATAAAATGGATTACATACATATTACTACACAGCCTCCGCAGTAAACATACAAAATCAGACATCGGCGTGAGAACAATCCACAATGTACTGCAAGGTCCATTATATTGCTTACTTCTCTTATCGCATACTAAAAAGCTTATCATATATGCAGACACATGGAAAAATTGGAATTCGCATAAACAGTCTATGTCCTTTCCTTTACATACCCATCCCAGTTGGTTTCCTACAATCACTTCTGCATGTCATCCCTTTAATAATTGCCGCTCTGCGTATTTAAGAGATACTGTTGTAGCGGTTCCCAGAAATCTTTGGGTCTTGATGTGTGTGGCAGTTCTTCTGCATACACCTCTATAGTCTCCCTACAGTAGGTCAGGTCAACAAGTCAATCCTTAAACCTTGAGGGCCGCCTGCTGCCCCACCTAACAGCCACTCTCCTTTTTGCCAACAATGGGGCCACCGCAAGGAACTTCCTTCTCTTTGCAGACTTTAATTTATGTATCCCTAGCCCATAACTATGTAATTGAGTCGGGGAATAATAAAACTGGTGCAGAATTTAAAATGAATAATCCGGAGATTACAATTTGATGTTAGTAATCGCAGTTGCATACAACTATATTCCCAATCCTGCACCTCTATAGCTTCACCTAGTAATGTTTCCCATTTAATCAATGATTTGTTCCTAGACTCTGTTTGCTCTGATTGTGAAGCCGTATAAAGGTGGGTTATTAACTTCTGATGTGTTGGCGCTTTCAATAAAGATTGTAATGCGAGTAGTGTCAGCAGTTCCTCCGGGTAGGTGGCATACAAGTCCCTTTTCGCCATTTGTAGGCGCATATGAGCAAAGGTTTTCATAGGGGTATTGTGTATGCTAAGCGATGGGTCGCCGCGCTGTATGAATCTGACGTGTGGGAAAATGTATTTCATAGTGGACAGCTGCATGTCCTCTAAAAGTTGCGTCATTCGTTTGTCTTGCGTCACTGATAGCTTCGGATGATTAGCTATAGGGAGTGCGGGGGCATAAACAGGTAGTTTGTCCGCTCTGCTCGCTAATGTATGCCATGCTTTTGAGGTACAGTGCACGGGATGGATTGTGTCTGTGCGTATATAAGACTTGGTTGGATAGAAAAGTCATCAGCGGATTTGGATATACACTGTCCGTTTCTACCACTACGTGCGGGATGTATGCATGATGCGTTTTCCAATAGTGCGCGAGTTACGCCTGCGCACAATAAAAGTATAATTGCATGTCTGATGCGGATTTATGACGTTACAGCGCATGCTTTTACAATGCATGCCTTTACAACACAGTTTTTACAATGCATGCCTTTACAACGTATAGTGCTTTGGGGCGCTGGATAGTGAATAGTTTAATTTACTATTCCAACTCCAGTCCCCGTGGATAGTAGGGAAGGTGTTGGATAGTACATTAAACCTATTCTCTATCCTAGAGCGCCCCCCAGCGCAATGCGTTGTAATAGTTTGTGTTGTAAAAGTTGCATCGTAATGGTAGTGCGTTGTAAAGTAGTATTATAAAGGTTGTTTACCCTCTGATGCACCAAACCCCCCTTGATGGTATGGCCTTGTTAACACCTTCCAGCTTACTCTAGCTTGTTTGCCCGCCCACGTGAGTCTCTGCAGCATAGCTCGCAGTTGGGAGAAAAACGCCTGTGTTAGCCAAATTGGGATGTTAATAAATAAATGTAAAAATTTGGGAAGAACAATCATCTTTTGTAACGCAATTTTATCTGCTAATGATAAGGGTAGCTTAGTCCACCTATTAAACTGCCCATCCAGTTTAGTTAGCGCCTTGCCATAGTTTTCTTTTAGTATTTGATCTGGGTCCCTATGTATCCATACTCCCAGGTACTTGACTGGGTCAGTTTGCCATTTTAAAGGATAATTTAGCGTTGGCTCAGTAGTGCCTGGCGTGAGAGGGATTAACACCGACTTGTCCCAATTTATACGCAGCCCAGCATATCTTTCAAAGCGAATGTATTACCTAATCATGTCATTCAGGTATGTGTCTGGGTCGCACGCGTATAGCGAAATGTTAAGAGGACGCAGACCTATTTGTAGTGCAGCATCCGAGTGGTGTTGGTGGATCTTGCAGGCTAGGGGCTCTAAAATCAGTGTAAACAGTATTGGTGATAGTTGGCAGCCCTGTCTAGTTCCTCTACCTATGGGTATTGGGCCAGACGTCTGTCCATTTATTCTAATTCTAGCAGTTGTGTTGGTATATAGAATAGTTATCCATCTCATGAAACTCCCTGGGAAACCCATCCTGCTCAGCACCACAAACATGAACTCCCATTCCACCGAATCGAAGGCCTTTGCAGCGTCCAGCAGTGCCGCCTCTCCCGGTTGCTCCGGATCCAGATGGTGGTAAAGGGCAAAAATGGTTCTTATGTTTTGGGTAGTGAACCTGTTTGGGACAAATCCTGCTTGGTCAGGTAATATAAATTTTTCCTGCAGTAAATGAATTCTAGTGGCTATTACTTTTGCCAAAATTTTAACATCTATATTGATTAGGGACAGCGGACGGTAGGATTCACGGTGTGTTGGGTCCTTATCAGGTTTAGGGAGCGCTATTAACAATGCCTCCCTAAGTGAATCAGGGAGTCTACCTGTCTCATAGGACTCCTCATACATTGCCACTAGGTGTGGAAGCAGTTGGTCTTGATATGTTTTATAGAACTCTCCAGGGATCCCATCAACCCCTGGAGCATTATTGTTTGGTAAGGAATTGATTGCGTCACTAAGTTCGTCCTTAGTAATGTGGTGGTTGAAGAACTTCCTATGGGTGTCCGATAGCCAGGCTAGTGCCACATCCTGCAAATAGAGGTCGATTTCTGTTGCGTAAGTGCACGATTGTGTGTCGTACAGTTGCAAGTAGTACTTCATGAAGTTATTTAGAATGGTTGGCGTGTCATACTGCATATTACCCTGTGCATCCCTGATTTGTGTTATGTATTAAGTTGTGTACAAGGGTTTGATATTGCTGGACAAAGCTCGCCCTGGTCTACCTCCCTCACTATAGTTCCATGCTATGTATCTCCTGGATTTATTTTTGGATCTCATCCTTAGCGTATGTGGAATAGTCGTCCATCCTCTCCCTAATTCTACCTAATAAATTGGAGTTGCCCGTTTGTGTATGTTCCGCTTCCAATAATCCGATGTCCCTTTCTATAATGTTCAATTGTTGCTGGATGTCCTTCAGGATCCCAGCGTGCTTACTAATACAGTGGCCTCTAATCGTGACCTTGAATGCTTCCCACATAATCCCAGCAATCGACACCGATCCAGCATTTAAATCAAAGAAGTCTCTTATTGCCTGATGCAGTTCTGTGCAAAACACTTGGTCCAGTAGGGAGCTCCCCTGTAGCCTCAACGTGAATTGTTTGGGGATATGTGTAGGGATCTTCAGCGCCACATATACCGGGGAGTGATCTGATAAGGTTTTGGACAGATGTTTAATTGATGTCGTCCAGGTACATGCCTCTGCTGTGACTAACCAATAGTCTATACGTGACCATGTGTTGTGCGTAGTTGACGTGCATGTGCCCTCCCTAAAACCCATGTGTCTCATTCTCCATATATCCGTCATTCCCCAGACTTCCATACCTTCTTTTAAGGCTTTGGCAGTACGCTTTCCATACCTCTCGTTACCCGTAGATCTATCAAGGGCTGGGTCCAGACAGGTGTTAAAGTCCCCTCCCTATAATATTGGCGCACTTTGGAAATCTCTGAGTTTGGTCCATATGTCTACATAGAAATCAGGATCATCTGTATTGGGGCTGTACGAGGTTATGACTGTCAGTACCGTGCCTTCAAAGTTCCCCTGTATAATAACATATCTGCCGTGGTCATCTCTAAGTTCACGTATGAGCTGGAAGGGAACAGTTTGCCTAACAAGCAGCAACACGCCTCTGGTGTATGTGGAATAGGAGGATGCCATACAGTAGATGCTCATCGTGTAACTATACGTGTATCAGCAGTGGGGGTAAGGTGTGTTTCCTGTAGACATGCTAAATCTATTCCGTGTCTGTCTAAATATGCAAATACCTTACGCGTATTTTCTGATGGTTGTGCAGTCCCCGGACATTCCATGTGACAAATGTTAGTTTCCTAGTCGATCTATCTGCAGTCGTCATTTACATCCGTGTCCATCAGTACATTTCAGGCTCGCAAAAGACAAATGATGAGTGAGTACTGTGCCCGTTTCTCCTCTTGTCAACCAGACTTTTCCTACATACCAAAAACTGCCCCCCCCCCTCCGCAAACCCACTCAGGCTTGTATCCAACGGCAGAAACATTCCCACAGATAACCTTCCCATTACCCCCCCTTCTCCCCTCCCTTACAAAGAACAAAAAGAGCCCTCTTAAACATAGGAGGAAAAAACATGTGTGGTGCACACCATGGGGCAGTGGTTGCCAGCCCATTTCTTGTGGATCCGTTCCACATGGGCTAATGCCCTACTAGACTTAATGTATCTAGAAACCGTCTACTCCTAGCATATTTTGATAAGTACATGTGAAGGACTACAACATGTGCATTAAACAACAACAGTAATTATGATAGATAACTTTACAGTCATCCCACTCTGGCAATATTATATTTGGTCAACCTATCCACATTCATAGTATACCTTATCTGGGGATGATCACCAGCTGTCGAGATCTCCAACACTTAACCCATCTCTGATAGCCTCTCCCACAAGTCAGCGGAGGAGAAGGCATTCGTATGGGTCAGGAAGCCATCCCCATTCTCCCAGCAGTTCCCGTGATCCCAATGTACTGCTGCCAAGATCACCAAGTACTTTACTCAGACATCCATTCCTGTGTATGATGTATGAGTTAGTAAAAAAAGGTCTCGATTTTCCCAACTGTTACTCTGCTGTGTCCGACGCTGCAGCCGGGTCATCCTGGTCACTCCTCGGGGATTACCGTCTCGGGCCTAGGCTGTGTCTTTGTTGAATGAACTTCAGCACGTCTTTAGGCTCATTAAAATTTTTTGACTTTCCATCGTCCGTAATCTTGAGCCATGCTGGGTAAAGCATGGCGTATTGTACATTCAGTTCTCTCAGTTTCTGTTTTAACGTGAGGAATTTCTTCCTGGCTTCTTGCACTGCCATAGTGAAGTCCGGGTATATGGATATATGGTGTGTTACTGCTACAACGCATCTTTTACAACGTAATGCTGTTACAACGCAGCTATTACATCGCAAATACCATTACAATGCATGCCATTACAATGCATGGCATTACATAGCAGATGCTATTACAACGCATACCATTACATCGTAAGTATTGGTAAGTATTTAATTTTTTTTAAATTTTATTTAATATTTTATAATTGATTTAATTATTATTAATTATAAAAAAATATTTATTTCGTTTTTAAATATTATAAATTAAATATATTAATTTAAGTATTTTTTAAAATAAGTATGAGTATAGGAGTATATGTTTTGGGGTACTGATGTATATGTTTTGGGGTGTTTGGGTATTTGGGGTACAGGGGTGTTTTTAGGTTTTAGGGCTGGGTTTGGGTTTTGGGGTACAGGGGTGTTTTTAGGTTTTAGGGCAGGGTTTGGGTTTTGGGGTACAGGGGTGTTTTTTGGTTTTAGGGTAGGGTTTGGGTTTTGGGGTACAGGGGTGTTTTTAGGTTTTAGGGCAGGGTTTGGGTTTTGGGGTACAGGGGTGTTTTTAGGTTTTAGGGCAGGGTTTGGGTTTTGGGGTACAGGGGTGTTTTTAGGTTTTAGGGTAGGGTTTGGGTTTTGGGGTACAGGGGTGTTTTTAGGTTTTAGGGCAGTGTTTGGGTTTTGGGGTACAGGGGTGTTTTTAGGTTTTAGGGCAGGGTTTGGGTTTTGGGGTACAGGGGTGTTTTTAGGTTTTAGGGCAGGGTTTGGGTTTTGGGGTACAGGGGTGTTTTTAGGTTTTAGGGCAGGGTTTGGGTTTTGGGGTACAGGGGTGTTTTTAGGTTTTAGGGCAGTGTTTGGGTTTTGGGGTACAGGGGTGTTTTTAGGTTTTAGGGCAGTGTTTGGGTTTTGGGGTACAGGGGTGTTTTTAGGTTTTAGGGCAGTGTTTGGGTTTTGGGGTACAGGGGTGTTTTTAGGTTTTAGGGCAGGGTTTGGGTTTTGGGGTACAGGGGTGTTTTTAGGTTTTAGGGCAGGGTTTGGGTTTTGGGGTACAGGGGTGTTTTTAGGTTTTAGGGTAGGGTTTGGGTTTTGGGGTACAGGGGTGTTTTTAGGTTTTAGGGTAGGGTTTGGGTTTTGGGGTACAGGGGTGTTTTTAGGTTTTAGGGCAGTGTTTGGGTTTTGGGGTACAGGGGTGTTTTTAGGTTTTAGGGCAGGGTTTGGGTTTTGGGGTACAGGGGTGTTTTTAGGTTTTAGGGCAGGGTTTGGGTTTTGGGGTACAGGGGTGTTTTTAGGTTTTAGGGCAGGGTTTGGGTTTTGGGGTACAGGGGTGTTTTTAGGTTTTAGGGTAGGGTTTGTGTTTAGGGATAATTAAATTATATTTACTATTTTAAAATTGATTAAAATATATTTAATAAATTAAATTAATTATTTTACACTAATTAAATTTTTTAATTAAATTAATTAAATTAAATAAATAATTATTATTAATTTAATTTAATTTCATTATCATAAATATGTACTTTAAACTAATTACCTTTTTTTAATAAATTAAATTAATTACTATTTTTAATAAAATTACATTTATTAAATAGATATTGTTTATTAAATAGATATTATTTAATTAAATTAATTTAATGACAATTTTAAAATGTCTTTTAATTAAATTATTTTAAATAAATTAATTACAATAAACTAAATAACATTTTTTAAAAAAGCTATACTTACCTATACTTACGATGTAATGCCATGCGTTGTAATAGCATTTGCGATGTAATGCCATGCATTGTAATGACATCCGTTGTAATGTATCCCGCGTTGTAAAATCTGCGTTGTAACGGAACGCGTTGTAATACATCGCGTTGTACTGACACCAATCCGGATATATCCATACCTTGATGAGTCAGTTTTCCCAATTCTCGAGCTTTTCTGAGAGCTGCGTCTCTATCTCTATAGTTGAGTATGCGAGCTATGATCTGCCTCGGTCGCAAGCCAGTTGGGGGTTTTGGCGCCAGGGAGCTGTGCGCCCTTTTCTACCTCTGAGAATGTGTCCCTTCTGAGCAACGAGATGAGCCACTGTTCAACATATCTCTCCATGGGTACTGTGTTCGTCGTCTCGGAAATACCCATCAGGCGTATATTGTTCCTTCTTGACCTTGCTTCCAAATCCTCAGCTTTAGCTGCGAGGTCAGCCATCTGTTTATCCATTCTCACCTGTTTGGAATCCATCTGTACATGCGCATCTTCTGCTTCAGATATGTGGCGTTCCGCCATATCCAGCCTTTCCGTGTTTCTATCCAAGTGTTCTGACATCCTGTCGACCCTGTACGTAAGAGTCGATTTTTCCATCGATATTCGTCAATGCTGCTTGTATCATGGTGAACATTGCCTGCACGTCGCCGGTTGGAATTCCACTTGTCGCACCTGATGACCCCTGTACTGGTTGTTGGTCTTCAGTACTCTGGTCCGATGATTTTTTATTAGTTTCATAATTGATTTTCAGTTGGTTCCTGTCCTGTTTGCTAATTTTTATCTGGTACAGGGCTTAAATGCTGTTGCCTAGTGTAAAGTAACCCGATTAATCTCCGCCTCTCTGCTGAACTGTTGTTATGGAGGGAGCTGTCAGGTCTCGCAAGTATCACTTCATTTGTTCTTCTCATCCAGATTGCTTGAAAATGCAGTCAATGGGCGGTCCTTGCCTCTCCTTCTTCCCAAGCCAGGAGGATGGTCCACTTCCCCTTGATCTCCTCTATTTATACCCGGAGCGGTCCCAATAAGTACTGAAAACGTCTTTTCAAACACTGCGTTGGGCTCCCCCTGTCAACTGCGTCATCAGAGGGGCTCTGGTGTCTATGCTACCGAACTTGTCTATGGCGCCTTCCCGCGCCCGAGGCTACACAAATCCTGCACACCCAGCGTCACAGAGCAACATGGGTAGCAGCTCCTCCCAGAGCCTACAGCTTCTCACCCGGTTTCCAGCACGCGTGTGACTGGCAGGGGTAGTTCACATCCAAAGCCCACCAACAGCGTTCCATGGGGGCCTCAATCCCCCCCACCTTCTCACTGGAGCCAGAATGTAGTCTACACGCCCCCTTACTGAGCATTGCCTATGTCTCGATGTTTGCTCTGTCCCCCGGTGGGGGGCCCGCTCCAATCGCACCACTTAACAATCAGCGGCGGGCCATCCATGCGCGCCACACCTGAAACGGGCCGCTCCTCAGTTTTCCCCCACTGTCCCGTGGCTCAGTGCCGTGACTGTGCCCCCGGCAATCTTCTAGTACCGGCGTGGATCAGCAGCGGCCCAGATAATAGCTCCGGGCAGCGCCTCTGCCAGTTCACGGCCACAGAAGCTGCGCCGGTCCTCGCAATGTAGCCACTCATTCCAGCCCCCCCTCTGCCTCTCACCAGCAGGGTTTCTTCACGGGCCGTATCTCCGGTGCGCAGGCCTCCGGGCGTAGCCGACCGCAGGCCTCAGTGAAGTCCACCGTACGTGCTGTGCATCACAGCCTTGCCACTCACCACAGTTCCCGGCTGCACTTTCAATTGCTCACATCCTTGCCTGGCGAAGAACGATTTCGGCACAGGCTAATTTCGAACCCGGGCAAGCACGAATCGCCCAGGCACAGGTTCCAGACAGTCAGTGACGGTAGTACACACACAGGTAACAGAGTTTGGTTTCTATTTAAACTGATAATGATGCATTATTTCGGGCATTTGTGAGGAGCTCTTCTATTACCTTACCATCTTGCAGCGTGGCAAGCTCCGCCCCCCTCTTTGTATATACTATGTACCCTTAAATTTACCATCTTATTTTGACTACCTTTCTTTTCACAGTTGTTTTAGGGCTCGCGCCTGTGTTGCAGTGCGCAGCACTGCTTGCGCAGCGAGAGTCTTTTTGAATGGGGTTTTCAAAGCTGACAATATGCTTGTGCATGTGATCAGCTTTCGCCACCAGGCATTGCCTTTCGCGTTCCCGACTGTGGCTAGCATGTGTAGCAGTGCGCGTTTGCCTCGCTGACGTTGCTGCGCTCTGTCACCCCTCTTCTCTGTGGTGCGTGCGCACCTCTGGTTCCCCCACTGCTTGGGACTGGCCTGGCCCCTCACCAGTATCTACGCATAGACATTGAAGTAAGGATCGCAACCCCCCTGCTCTGAGTTAGACACAAGGAAAGCGTTCCGCAGCAGCCAGTAGGCGGCGGTACTATGGCTTACGAGTACCTTTTTAGTAATTGTTGGTAAATCGAAGCCCATTAAAATAGTTGAGACCGTGCAGGTGGTTGTCTTTTTAACGTTGGTGGGGGGGTTAAGAGAGCAGTGTTATTATAGTCCAGATTAAGATACTGGCAGTTACCAGTCATAATATATTCCTTCGTGTTATTTCTATTAAAAAATATGTGTCATAAATAATGGTTTCTGTAATATCACTTTAAGTTGAACTCTTTCATAGAACAAGCATTTGCAATACAATAAGTCTCGCATTAATACAGTTTGAGCTATTGGTATTGCATTATTTAGCAATGCTAATAGCTCAAACTTTAATAATGAGAGTCCTATTGCATTGCAAATGCTTGTTTTTAAGGAGGTAAGGTGTGTTGCGAGCATCGAAGTAGGCACACACTAGTGCGACATTCATCTCAATGCTCGTGGCTGCCTCGCGTCGCTTTCGGAATATTATGTTTTAAATGTGAAAAAGTTGGGAAGTAGAAATTAACGGAAGTTCAGTCATTCTTCTTTTATACTTGCTGTATACAAGACGTGTTCTGAGGATCAATTCACATCAAGAGAATTACCGTCTGTCTTTTCATTCCTGCATACTTGACTTTCCTACAATTACTAATTCTCTACTATCTTTCAGATGTGGAGCTCCAGGGTGCACTATGTCCTGGCCCATGGTGGCAGACACACCGGTGACAGAAAGGTGAGCTGCAAAGATTCTCTTCAGTGTCACTATCTCACTCTTTCTCTCTCTCTCTTCCTCTCTCCTTTGATGAACAAATGACACAAAATCTTATCCTGCTTTTTATCTAACAGCCTGTGTTTCACCAATTGGCGTCCCCCACCCCTAACACCACCAGAGCTTAACGTCTGTAGACCCTGCGATGATGCGTGGCCATCCTGACAATGCCTGAGAAAGTTGCTTCGGCACATGGTGGACCCTCTTTCACAGACTCTGGTGGCACAAGGTGAGCAGAGAAGCTTCTTTCCGCAGCAGCAAGAAGTCATTTCTGGCGGGTGGGAGTGGATAGTGTGCAGCAGCCTGAGTGCAAAGGAGCGGGCAAACACCTCTATGCAGTGGGAGTAGATAGGGTGCAGCAGTCTGGGTGCGCAGGAATGGACAGTCACTTCCGGGCAGTAGGAGTGAATGGGGTGCAACACTCTGGTTGTGCAGGAATGGACAATTACCTCCGGGTAGTGGGAGTTGATGGGGTGCAGCAGTTTGGGTGCGCAGGAACGGGCACTCACCTCCAGGCACTGGAAGTAGGTAGGGTGCAGCAGTCTGGGTGCGCAGTAATGGAAAGTCACCGCTGGGCAGTGGTAGTGTATGGGGTACAGCACCCTGGGAGCAAAGGAGAGCACATACATCTCTTTTCAGTGGGAGTTGATGGGGTACAGCAGCCTGGGTGCCCAGAGGCAAAACAGAGAAATATGCAAGTGCAGTTCTATATACTCTGCAATTACTAATTCTATACTATCTTTCAGATCACTAAACTTGAGGGTGCACTATGACCCGGCACGTGGTTGGACACACACCTGTGGCAGAAAGGTGAGCTGCGAAGATTTTCTCCAGTGTCAACACTCCATCTCTTCCTTTCTCTCTCTCACACTTTCTCTCTTTCTCTGTCTCTTCCTCTCTCTCTCTCATTCTTTCTTTCTCTTTCTCACTCTTTCTCTCTCTGACTCTGTTTATCTTTCTCTTTTCAAGTTGTGAACCCTGCTGTCTGCAGTGCAGATTGAAGGCAGTAGTTAACATACATATTGAGGAAAGCTTTTTGTCACTTTTTCTTCACAAAATTCGAGGACATAGAGTACAGTTCTCGTTATATTTACTAAATCAAGGCTGAATTCAAGTTGTGAGCCCTGCTGCCTATAGTGTTTGCTCACACAACAATGACAGCAGGTAAGCAGAGTGGCCTAGATGCACAGGGCCTCCAATTGAACGCAGTGCGGCAAGAGGGGTGAGGTTCATCAGCGTCGCTGCGTAGGTGCGAACAAACGATATTGGGATGCATAATGATGTGATCTCTCACCTCATTCAGTCTCATCCCTGTCTCATTTTAAAGACCTGCTGTACCATAATGTGGGCCTCAGTTAGCAGGCAGCGCTGCCCTACAGACACCTCTCCAGCGCGGTGCTGCGAGAGGGGTGGGATGCATCAGCACGTGCGAATAAGCGATATTGCCAAGTGTTATGATGTGATCTTTGACTTCATTAAGTCACATCTCATTTTAAAGACCAACTGTACTATATAGTAGGCCTGAGCCTACAGACAGCGCTGCCCTGCAAACATGTGGTGTTGGCTTTTAGGACATTGTAGTGAGCTCCCTACTGAGTGTACATACACACAGGCTCCTGCCACTGCATTACACGCTAACATTATGCTTCTAGCATGTGCTCTACTCCTTTGTATCTAAACCTTGCCATAACATATTATCATTTAACCTTATGTATTCTCGTGCACTCCAACTCCTCTTTGAACCACGATTACCACTAACATTTAGTTGATCGTACTTCAAAAACGAGGATGCATCCAACTCCTATTTTTTATCAAGTTTAAAATAAACCTTCATTTACCTCCAGACGTCTTTGCCATTAAATTATTTCTCCCTTTACAGAAATTCCATTGATTGGCTCAAAGGGGCTGAGCGGGAGCTCTCCCACTATGATGCCCTGAGCATTTTAACACCTTTAATGGTAATATCAAGACACCGTTCCGTTTTGGAGACCTGGTCTACCAAACAAACATACCCCGGATTCGGAGCTTGCACCAACACGTCGTGGGACACACCAGTGGTGGCAGGTGAGCAGTGAAGCCTCAGTGTGCAAGACCTACAATTGAGCACAGTGCAGGGGAAGGGACTGGGGTGCTGCATCCTGGGTGCGCACTTCCATGCAAGCAATTTTCCTGTAGCTAACAATATTGGACTACATTATCAAAGAACGGGGATAACATTATCACCACTTTAGCTAAAGGAAATTGCAGCTAAAGCGACGATAAGGGGTTGATAATATGCCCTTGTGAATTCCCATAGAATTCCAGGTTCACACCAAAACCTGAGCTTCTAAGGGAATTCACAAGGGCATAAGATGAACCTCTTATCGCCGTTTCAGCGGCAGTTTCCTGCCGCTAAAGCAGCGATAATGTTATTTCACTTCCTTCATAATATGGCACATAATCTTTGCCTTCAAGTATTTAATTTTAAGGACTTCTTAAACCACACTCTTTCTCGCAGACTCCAGCGTCCGAGAAAAACAGGTGACGGAGGGTAAACACTAAGGGCTGAGTGCAATAGGCCAACGCTCTGCCTCCTCCTCCCTCTCTTATTTTAACTCTCCCTCCCCTTCTCCCTTCCACCCACTACCCCTCCCTTCCATTTTCACCATGGTCCTTTCATTCCAACTAGCTTTCTTTACCTCTTTTACATAGCACACATACTTATGTTTCATTTTTGTCTTGCAGATTTCTTACGCTGATTCTACTGGAGTCCAACCCAAGTTTTTTTATTATACTGTTCTGTTAAAGTTACATTTCTATTTATTTCTGTTTTAATAAAGGTTACTTTAAAAAAAAACTGAGTGTATAGGTCTACTTTTCCTGACAGCACAACTAGAAGATTTTACGGACAACATTATTTAATATTAGAGTGCACCTACAAAACATAATCTAACTAACTGTTAGACAAATAAATCCTGGGTAAATGTACAACTGCAAAAGTTCTATGAGTCTATCACTTTATAACACCATAAGTACTGCCTGTGTTAGTACAGAACAAATAAGGCGCTGCCTAGGACCACCGAGGCTTCAGGGACTGCCGAGGCCCACCCTGCATATTTGAATAAAGACCCGAAATATGACGATCCCCGGACGTAAGTTGGCCTCGAACTCCCCAAACAATTAGTAAGCAATACCCTTGAAGGTGGCGCTCACCAACACTGCAAAATGTCTCTGTGCCCTTCCGCAACTAATTCACATGTGACATTAAGACAGTACTTAATTTGTAAAAGAATAAGTGCCGGGGCTTAAAGTTTTACTAAGAAGAGAATGGTTGCTGCTATTGAATGTCAGGGTGCAGAATGCCAAAGCTGCCAGGCTTGGGGCGGCCTATAGGGCAATCAAGTAGTGATGGGCTGCTCTGACAGGTCCGAGTATGGGCCATTTTTTGGGGATGTTTGTGGGCGTGTTTTATGGTCTACTGGGCTGGTATTTACTGTTGATTTCCCTGGTATTGAACCAAACATTATCCACAGCAAACTCAAATTCACGAGTACTTCCATATCTTAAAAGTACTAATACAGCATTCTTTACAAAATCAAAGGTGCCTCAATTTGCATACATTGGTTTATTTTGTAGCGGACTAATTCACTAATAAGGGCAACTTTTACTTTGGTGCCTGTGTATATTTTCTGTCCCAGTCCGACCCTAAATTCTGCATATTCTTTTTTTTTTTTTTTTAAATTTTTTAAAACCTTTATTGTAAGAAAGCACACAGCTATTCAGCCTAACATCCCGGAGGCAAGGCAGCACAGTAACAGAACGGTCATAGTGCCAAGCGATTCATTTCAGAACAATGCAGGTTGTTTTTTATTTTATTTACACACAGAAACGTAAACAGAAGCGCCCGGGGGCGCAGAAAGGCAATGGAAGGAAGAAGGACCATGAGTCAGTAGGAGGCGGCAGGGGCTAGAGAAGTTACAGAAAAGAATTAAAGCAGGATGCAGGAAAAGAGGGAGGGGGGGGAAAGAACAGGAGAATCAGGACAAGAGTAGCATAGCTTTTGTCAACGTCTATGGCGATAAGCGTTCATCCCGGGGCATCGGTTCAGGCGGTAGGCACAAATCACCTCTGTAAGCGTTCCAAGCTCCCCACACCTTATTCCATGTCTGAGGCCGCCCCCTGGCAGTGTACACAGTCTTTTCACGCAACATGCACCAATCCATGTTGGCCTTCCATTGCACCACCAGGGGGGCCACGTTAGATCCCCATTTCTGCGCTATGTCCCGTTTAGCGACCATATTGCCCAGAGTAGCCCACCGGGTCTGCGCCGTGTTGTAGTCATTTGGCTCCCAGACATTGAGGAGACACCTACGCGCCTCCGCAGCTAGCTCAACTCCAGTCACCTCTCGCATCACTCTATGGACCCTCTCCCAGTAAGGGGCAATAACGGGACACTCCCACAATATATGCAGAAAAGTGGCAAGGGCTCCGCAGCCACGACGACAAAGGCCGTCCGGCGAGAAGCCCATATGCACAAGCCTGGGGCCGGTAACGTACACTCGGTGAAGGATTTTGAACTGGACCAGCCGCAGACGTGAGGAAATGGCGACCTCCTTGGGGGAGGAAACAGCACTCTGCCAGTCCTCATCGTCCAGTTCCAGCCCATCGGCCACCCACAGCTCACGCAAGCGCTGGAGGAGGTCCACCTGAACGTTTATCAGCTTTTTGTAGGACAGAGAGATGGCACTATCCGGCATATGCCCGTCCAGCACTCTGTCCTCCAAGGGGGAGCTCTCGGGAATGTCACCCTCCTCCGGTCTGGCGGCTACTATTGCGTGTTGCAGTTGGGCGTAGCGGAAGAACTCCGTCCCACTCAATTTATATTCCGCCTGCAGCTGTGGGAAAGTCTTGACCTCCCCCCTGGAAAGCATGTCCTCAACCCTCGAGATCCCAATGAGGTCCCACTTGTCAAAGCCCTTGGTGTGCCAGAGCTTGCCCAAAATGTCGGAATCGAAGAGAGGGGTGAATCTCGTCAGTCTGCCCTGCCAGCCCTGTATCTTGGTAACCGTTCGCCACGCGTGGACCGCCGCCTTGGTCGGGCCCGTGAGGTTCCGATCAAAGGATCTAGAATAGAGGGCGCGATAGTAATTGCCCCGTGCAAGAGCCAGCGGTCCATGGCATAGCCGGGGCTGTCCACGGGACCGTAAAAACCATGGTTGATAGCGGTAAGTTGAGAGGCCCAGTAGTAACTCCGCACGTCAGGTAACGCAATGCCCCCGTCATACCACGGCATGGTAAGTTTCCGGACAGCGACACGAGGTCGACCATCCCAAAGAAGGGCACGCTGCAGGCTCTCAACCTCCCTGAAATAGCGGGCCGGAACAAGGTCCTGAGTATTCTGCAAGGCATACAGAAACCTGGGCAGGGACATCATTTTAAATAACGCCGCCCGGCCCAGTAGCGAGAGAGGGAGTTTACGCCAACTCTCCACATCCCTCCGCAGCCGGTGGAGCGGGGGGAGTAGGTTGTGGTCGTACCTTGCCTTAGGGTTGTGCGAGATGTAAATCCCCAAATACTTGAAGCCTTGTCCAGCCAGCTGTATGTTACAACCTCTGGGGAGGCGCGGCGTGTCACCCTTGAGAATGTAAAGGGAGGATTTGGCCCAGTTAATGATCAGGCCGGAGTAGCGCCCGAACAACCTGAGCACATCACACGCCACAATAAGCGACTTGCAAGGGGAGGTGAGGTAGAGCAGGATGTCGTCTGCGTACAGGGAGACCCTGTCCTCGATGCCCGGGGACCAGGAGATCCCATGCAAGTCAGGGTGCGTGCGCAGCATCGCCGCAAGAGGCTCTAGAGCCAGCGCAAACAGGAGCGGAGACAAGGGACAGCCCTGCCTGGTGCCGCGTTGGAGCGCAAATGGAGCAGACATGCGACCGTTAACCGTGACAGCAGCCAGAGGGCTAGCGTAAAGGAGTTGCACCCAGCCCAGGAAACCCGGTCCAAACCCAAGTTTCGTCAGCACCGCCCACAAATAGCTCCATTCCAGGGAATCAAAGGCCATCGTGGCATCCAGGGAGGCCAGTACCGCTGGTTCCGTAATGGCGTGAACCCTGGCCATAACCCCGTGCAGGCGTCTCAGATTAAGGGCAGTATTGCGGCGGGGAATAAAACCGGACTGATCCGGGTGCACCAGGTCGCTTATAACCCCGACCAACCGATTAGCCAACAATTTGGCCAGGATCTTGGGTTCAGCATTAAGAAGAGAAATGGGGCGGTAGGATCTACAAACATCACGCGGTTTGCCATCCTTATGGATAACCACTATAGTGGCCAGTCGCTGGTCTAGGGGAAAGACACCATCCTCGCGGGCACGGAGGAACATATCCTTCAAAGGAGGGGAGATCACGTCCGGCCGGATCTTGTACAATTCAACCGGTATGCCATTGGGTCCGGTTGCTTTGCCTGCACACAAAGCGCGGATCGCCAGAGCGATCTCGTCCGCTGTGATGTCCCGGTCCATGTCGACCCTGTCCTCCTCAGAGAGACAGGGAAGGTCTATCGCCGAGAGGAATTCAGAGGAGTCAGCCTCGGAGCGATCCGAACTGGACGTGTAAACCCCCCGAAAATAGTCCGCAAAAGACTCGGCAATGGCACTCGGATCAGTAACCACCACTCCGTCCTCACCCAAGATCTCCGGGACCACCCGGCTTGCCATTTCCCGCCTGTCCAACCAGGCCAGCAATTTACCAGCCTTGTCCCCGACATCGTAGATGCGGCCTTGCTGCTCCTTCGCTAAGATCAGGGCTGCGTTCGTGGCAAGGTCGTGATATTCCGATTGTTTCAGAGAGAGTTCATGCAGGAGAGAGGGGTCGGGCTCAGGCCCCAGGCGGGATTCGAGTTCCAAGACCTCCTCCTCAGCTTGCATAAGATCAGCATCACGAGCTCGTTTAGCCGCCGCGATGAGAGACAGGGCTTCACCCCGCAATACTGTTTTGAAGGCCTCCCACAGAGTAACCGCAGAGCCCACGGATCCAGTATTTTCAGTAAAATATAGGCTAATGGCCTTAGCCAGAAGTGCTCTCGTATTATGATTGCGGAAATACCAGGGATTTATCGCTGCCGGGCGGCTGGACAGAAGGACCCCGAAATCAAAGGAGATCCACAGCGGCGAGTGATCGGAAACGCCCCTCGCCAGGAAACGCGCCTCAGAGATGGCAGGCGACTGCGCCGCCAGGGTGAGGACATAATCCAGGCGGGAGAGGCTGCCATGGGCCCCGGAAAGGAACGAAAACTGACGAAGCGCCGGATGCAATAACCGCCAACAATCCACCAGACCCATAGAGTCAAGGAAGGTCGGCAGCCACGTTTGGGAACCCGGGAGGTCTCTCGGTGGCTGGCGATCTAGAGTACCAGAGCAGACTGAGTTGAAATCACCCCCTAGGATCAACAGGCCCGAGGGCAGGGACAAAATGGCGCCACCAAGGTCCCGGAAGGTGCTAGATTGGAGGCCAGGGGGAACATAAACTGATAGCAGGGCCAGGGAACGCCCCTCCCATCTCCCCGCCACAGCTGCGTAGCGTCCTCTATCATCCAGGAGCGTGACGTCTATTTCAAGAGGGAGGGACGCACGCACAAGGATGCCCGCCCCCCGGGAGCCCGAGGAGAACCCAGAGTGGGCAACCATTTTGTAACCCTTACGGTTCAGGGCCCTGCAAGAGTTTCCCACTAAGTGCGTTTCCTGTAACAATACAACATCAGGCATGTTCCTCTTAAGCAGCTGAGTCACCACCCCTCTCTTAATCCGATCACCTAATCCATTGACATTCCAGCTAAGCACTTTCAATTTCCTACCCCCCATCCCCGAACAACCCGCCCCACCCGACTCCATCCAACCCAAACATCAATTGCATATGAAAACACACAGTCCATTGCCTCAAGGAAGAAAAAGAGATAGAACAAACAAACAACAAAACTCCCAAAGTTGCACCCCCCACCCTGCACCCCTGCATGTGACTAAAAAGCCCCCCCAACCAGCAGTGTGCCTGTCGCCCCATAACTACTCTACGAAAAGACACCCAGAGGAGTAAGGAATCTCCGCGAACACCTCCCGCCGCCCTCCATGTACTGACAGGAAAGATAGTACGGCATCTCAAAGCCACATTAGGTAGGCCTCCGAGGCAAGCAAGAGAAACAGTTAATCACCCACTGCAGAGCCAAGTCTCATAGGTCCGAGCCGCCAGCCGCGCCACCCTCATGGTCCTCCTGTGCTTCTCGGCGCGGTGATAGAGTGTCCAGCCAGTCGCTAACGTTCTCAGCGAAGTCAAAGAACAGGGCACGGCCCTCGTGTTCGATCCGGAGCTTGGCAGGGAACATCATAGAGTACTTGAAGCCTAGATCTCGTAGTCATCGCTTCACCCCAGCATAGCTTTGGCGCTGTCGCTGAACCGTTCTGGTGAAATCGGGGTAGAAATGGACATCAGCATTTTGGAATTTAAGCGGCCCATGTCGCCTGGAAGCCTGCAGGACAGCATCTCTGTCACGGAAATTAAGCAGCCGGGCCACGATGGGTCTAGGTGCCACTCCCGTCTTCGGCGGGCCACCCGGTACTCGGTGGGCACGCTCCACCGAGAAAAAGTTGCTGAGGCCAGGCGGGCCAGATGTGTCTTGATCAAATCTTCAACGAGGAGGTCCGTCGCCGCCTCCTCCGAACCCTCCGGCACACCGACAATGCGGACGTTCTGCCGCCTGGCCCGGCTTTCAAAGTCCTCCAGCCGCCTCGCGAATTGGTCCGCTGTCCTCTGCAGGTTCCGGACCTCAGTTTGCAAGTCCGAGACGTCTCCCGTAAGACTGGTCGTCTTGATGTCCAGATTCCTAACCCTATCATTGGTTTTGCCCAAGTCGGCTCTGATGAGGGACAGATCAACGGCCATGCCATCCACCTTGTGCGTGAGGACTTCATGCTGTTGCTGCATGTCCGCCCGGAAATTCGTAACGGCTCCCAAAATGTCGCTCAAGGTGGGCTCAGAGCCGTCCGGCGAGCCCGAATGTGGAATACTCTTGGCAGAGGGACCAGTAACAGGCGGTGTCTTCGGCTGAGTATAGCGCTCAATCCGATTCTGCTGCTGTTGCGGTTTGCCTCGCACTCCTCTGCTAGACGGCTTGTCGAGGTCCCCCTTGCCCGCCATGTTAGGTCACAGAGAACAAAGGGCTATGCCAGGCAAGTCCAAGCCCAGAGAGTCGAAGATGTTTCCGGGGTACCACTGGGATACCGTCCCAGGCTAGCTCCGCAATCCAAATAGCACCGCTGTCCAGTACACTTCTCCGCTGACGAAGACAGGCAGGCACTCCGCAGATCAGCAATGCGTAGCGGCGGAGTCCGCAGAGGCGATGGCACTGAGCTGGCACGGAGTCCCACTCGACGTAGCTCCGCTTGGGAGGCACCGATTTGAATTCCGAAAACGGTGTTCGCCTCAGTGAGCCCTCAGCAACGAGTATCCACCCTCGTGGATCAGGATTACGGGCAGGATAGTTGCGGAGGATCGGAAGGTCCGCGGAGCTCCGAGCTTACGCGGCCATCTTGGAAGCTCCTCCTCCATTCTGCATATTCTTGATTCCACTTTATGCCATGTTCAGTACTGAGTTGTATGACTGGAAGTGTAATACCCTGGCTGACTCTTTACCAGCTCTTCTAGCTTTTCAGAGGTGCTGGCTGTAAGTAAGCTGTCATATTTCTCCAGGAGCCTCTGGATGACAGAGTGGAAACAAACGGAGAGGACGGAGCACTGTATACATTAGGAGCAAAAGGAGTACACAACTCTTCGAATTAACCTCAAGAGGGGGCGCAAGCAGCAAGCAGTGGCGTTAGAAAACCCCATGTAAAATTTGCCTACTCTGTGCTCATCAGTGGGCAATTCTTTATCGATCCCAGTCATACATTGCTGTTTCACATTTTGTGAAACGCTTCACATTTTGAGCTTCCCTAGATTTTAGTGGCTTTTCAAGTGGGAGACAGGATTGTGGACATTCCAAATCTCAGAGAAGTAGAGAGGGCCATCTCCACCCCTAACCCTGCCCCGCTCCCTTTTCCAAAAATACTTTTATTTAAAAAATACCAAAAAATTTGCTCTACAGTTAGTGCCTGTTAAGAAAATGAAATGATTACTTACTTACTGAAATTTGGTTTAAACAGAGGCCTCATGCCGCGTTACACGCTGCTTGCTTGTTTAGTCGACAAAGCCCTGCAGCTGCCCAATAAGCTGGGGAAGTGAAATGTGGGAACAAAGCTCTGCATTGGTCCGACTTGGGAGGCAACACTTGATAATTCAACGCAGTCAAGGAGGAATGGGGTGGGCTTAAATCCCATTTTCAATCAGTCATTAGTAGCTACTGTTATGCTGAGGCAGAGACTTCACCTGCGCAGTGTCTGGAAGTGGGTGAATGCCGTCCGTGTGCCTCCAAATGTAAATATCTTACGCACCAATCCAATCAAGCAACACTGAACCCAGACAGGAATAGATTTACATGTGATATCAGCTCCTATCCGGGAGACAGTGTGACCTTAGTGAGCTGATATGTAGAACCGGCCCTGGAAAATAAATGCCGGTGCTAAGCAAGCACCGACACAAATTTAGCACTGCAAGTTCAATGAGCCGATGACCCTGGCATGACTTGAAGCTTCCCGAGTGCAAAAGCAATCAGGATTTCATTTTGAAAGAGAGAGCAGTTTTCCCTGCACTCTCTTTCAAAATCCAAGCCACAGTTTGCTATGACAGGGCGGGAGCCAAGAGACTCCTCCCCTACCATAGCAAACAGGAGTATCCTGGGGGTGAGCACCCCGGGACACTGCAGGAGCTGACACTGGGGGTTGGCGAACCCATGTTGACTCCAGACATGGGCTTCTATGGGAATTCACAAGAGTATATTATCAAGCACATTATCGCCGCTTTAGCAGCAGTTTTCTGCTGCTAAAGCGGCGATAATGTTATCGCCGTGCTTGATATTATGCCCCAACGGCATATTATCAAGCACAGCGATAAAATTATCGCCACTTTAGCGCCAGAAAACTGCAGCTAAAGCGGTGATAATGGGCTTGATAACATGCCGTTGAGAATTCCCATAGAAGCCCATGTTGAAACCAGAACATGGGCTTCTATGGGAATTCACAAGGGCTTATTATCAAGCCCATTATCGCCACTTTAGCAGCAGTTTTCTGCCGCTAAAGCGGCGATAATTTTAACACCCGTCCTTGATAATATAATTGTTTTTTATGCGCTTTGCCCTTCTGGCATTGTTTTACGAGATAACTTCCGCACTCACCTGGTGCTCCAGTGAGGGCAGATGCAGAAACATCGCTGGACAAGTACACATCACTCTCTCTGCGGAAAGTTCCTTAGACTAAGAATAAGATGCTGGAGCATTGAGAGAGAACGGATGAAAGAAATGCTAGGATTTCTGAAACCTGTGCCAGAATCCACCACATTGCACTGCCAGGGAGCCTGAACTAATGTCCCATACCGCGGCTCATCCCCACCCATTCCATTTCAGCTGCTAAGAAATGGAAACTCAGGCCAAAACATATGGAACGGAAGAAACTCTCTTAGTTAGTTGTATCCACGGCATTGGAATTCCACTTTCGTAATGAAATCACTACCCAAGGCGGTCACATATGTATCTGGGCAGGGCAGAAATAGGTAGAACAAACAGCCAGACCAGGATATGTCTCCATCTCAGTCATCCACAGAAGGCGGGGTTAAGAGCCTCTGTTCCCACAAATACATGTCAGCACCCTCTGGCAAAAATGAACCACTAAGGGCAAAAGTTTGTGCAGGCATCAGCTCATCGTATGAAGGCAAAGTCTAGGCGCTAACACAGGACACAGGATTCTACAAGTCATTATTGGCAAATAAAACAAAGTTCAAAAAATGGGAAACGTGTGATGATTTCTAGTGTGTACGATCCACGTAGACTCAGAAAACCTCGGGGCACATTATCAACAAAGTGGTGAATAGAGGCGTTAGCCATCTTGGCTTAACGCCTCTCTTCCCCACTTCGGAAACGCTAGGCTGCATCATATTACCAAGGATATCGTGCAGCCTAGCGTTTCCCCCTGCGATGGCGGTAGGTTTTACAACCTATCGCCAGCGCAGGCACCCTTGCACCAGAGTGCAAGGGTGTCTGCGAGCAGGGAGGTTTGTTTATGTTCAGGAAGGAGTTCCTTCCTGCACATAAACAAACCTTAAATGCCATTTTGTAACTTACGTGTACTGCTTTATGCAGCACACATGTAAGTTACAAATTGGCATTTTTAAAAAGAGGTTTGTTTATGTACAGGAAGGGACACCTTCCTGTACATAAAGAAACCTTGGCGTTTTGCTTTTTGCACGTGTGCTGCACAAGGCAGCACACATGAAAAAAAGCAAAAACGAGGATAAATTAAGCATTTCTCCTTGTTTCGCCACCTTAACGTCAGGGTTTTTCTGCTCCTAAATTTGGCACTGCCCCCTATTATCGTCAAGCTTGATAATAGGTGGCAGCGTCAAAGTGAATGGGTGTTGCGGTGGAACGCCCACTGCAACACCCACTGCACGCCCCCTTTCACGATGAGTTTATCGTGAAAGGGGCCCTATTACCAAGGCAGCGTTAAGTCAATTAACGTGGCTTTAAGCCACGTTAATTGACTTAATGCTGCCTTGACAATAGGGCGATGCAAATATCGCTGCGTTATCGTTAGAAAAGTACCGATAACGCGGCGATAAGGGGCTTGATACTATGCTCCATCGTCTTGGAGGTTATATTCCCTGATATACCATCCTCATAACACACTTAATAAACACATGAATGAACAAGCAGTTAGAAAAAGCATTCTACATATGTGTGGGGAGCATCCAGAAGAATTTCATGGGCAGTTCTAGTGACTGTCAATAAATGCCATCACCATCAAACATGCTCAGTTCAACACAGGCCACAACAAAACATGTAGTATTATATTACTTCATGAAAGGAATATGAGTCGCTTTTTTCAGCTTAATGGCTCAAGGAATACATCTGCCACGGAAAACAAAAATCATAATAAACAAAGAAGTAATGATCACAACAGGACCATTTACCCTGAATGCTGGAAGTGGACTGAGTAAACCTCTAGTCTAAAGTCATTGTGTGGAATTGTTACCAGGGTGATATTTTCTTGCTGTTACAATACATTTCAGAGCAGCACCCCAGGAGGAAACTGTACATGAATTTGGCCAGTCAGGTGCAAGAGAAATGTTTAGGCGAGGAGGGGGTTCACAGCATGTCAAGTGTGTTTGACATGGCAACAACTGGGTTACTGGATGAAGTGTTCCAGACGCTAATGATGCTTTCAGCCCTGAAGGAGTGTAGACAGCATCAGCAGCATGACCATCAGACACACTAAGTGAAACCCTCGAGGAGGAGGATGAGGTTCCTCTAGCATCACCAATCAAATCTAACGGCTTTAGATCAGAGTGGAGATGGCAGCATTGAGATATACATCCCACCTAGTGCAACTTCTGAGAAACCGCTGTCAAGCTCACTGCCAACTTCAACTTGTGGTGCAGCATGCTGATAATTTGACCATGCAATGCTGGTAGCCTCGCATCAGAGCACTCAAATTTACATTACAAATGCACATGGTATGAGAGAGCATTTGATTATGCAAAAGCAGATGATAGTGCATCTGATTATTTTTTTTTTTGTAAATATATTTTTATTGCAGGAATCAATTATAGTTACACATTGGTCGACGATAAGGTGATCGGTGATGGTAACACCGACGGTGAAGTAGCACTGTTACATGACCATTCAGCCCACAACCCGGGGGTCGGGGGGCAATTTGTACTTAAATGATGCGTGTGGGTCCTGAAGACTTCCAAATATGACCAGTCATAAATTAAAGTTTCACTTCTGCTTTTCTAAAAGAAAGAACCCCCCCCTCCAACTTAACAAAACTCACTCAGAGGTCCAGTGTCCAAGCAGCAGGTTCAAAAACCCAACAGTTTATTAGGAAGCTTATAGTGCTCCCTCCTCCCTCTATCCACCTCCCCCCTCCCCCCCCCCACGCCATCGGTGCTTAGGTAGATGATCAAAGAGCATGTGTCAGGAGACTTTACGCATTCCGAAGGGAATGCCGTGAACTTATTGCATTACGGGGACGCAGGCTGCTCAGTGGCATCACTATCAGTGTTGCTAAGTGTGCTGTGATCGCGCAGGGCCTGCACCAATACTTCCCATGCCTGTGCTGATTCCAACGCCCTCTCATTCTGCTGCCGCCTCGCTAGTTGATATCTCAGGGTGCTCTCTCCCTCAGCCCACTTAAGAAACTCGTTGCGCCATTTAGTGCCCGTTGGACCAACTCGTGCCTTCCAGTGTCGTGTTATTTCTCGTTTCGCCAAGAGCAGTCCCATGTCAATAAATTTACTGGTAACTTTGTTTTTGGGGGTATGTGGAAACCAATGCAAGATCCCTACTGCAATGTCGAATTGTAGGGACCGCTCTGTGACCCTATTAAGGGTGTCCCCTATCAATGTCCAATAGGAGGACAAAGCGGAGCAGGACCATAAGTAAGGTCAGCCCCAATCGTCCGGCATCTAGGGCAGGCCGCAGTGCCAGAGGCGAAGTACTTTTGTATCTTCTCCGGGGTCAGGTATGCGTGGTGTAATATATAAAAGTGGACCAATTGGAATCGAGCGTTACGCGTGCTCTTCTAGGCCCGGCGCATCAGCTTGGCCCACGTGGACTCTGGGATGTCCCTCCCTATGTCTGCCTCCCACCGGGCCTTGAGTGCCTCCAATGGAGGCAACCGCTCATTAACCATCCTGGAGTATAAGCACGTTACAGCTTTGACTGTTCCTGCCACCATCATGACATACTGACATGCCATAGACATCTGTGGTTCTTCAAAACCATTCTGCCAGTGCGCTTGGAGTGCCCTCGTGACCGCTGCCTGGAGCAGGAAGTCACCTCGGGGGACATCAAAGCGGTCTAAAATTGCCTGGAAGGGCAGCAGCACTCCATCCTCGTATAGGTCGCCTATGACCTGTATGCCCGCGTCTTCCCAAACTCGTAATTGCGACCAATTTCCACCATGTGGTAATGCTGTGAGCATTCCCAGCGGGATTTCGGGGGCATAGGGGTGTTTCATTCCCGACTTGCATTGTAGACGGTTCCAGCACGATCTGATAGTGCGTTCCTCCTGCGTGAGGTCCCTCATAGCCAGCCTCTGCTGCAGTGCAATATAGGAAAGAACGTGTCTGGGTATGCCCAGCCCCCGCTCCTCCTCCGGACCCCGAAACTCCTGTGCTATCTCCTAGGTGTAGGTCTGCAGTTGGGCGGCCAAGTAGTATGCTTCAAAGTTGGGAACAGCTAGCCCCCTTCGGCTTTAGGTCTCATTAAGGTCTTAAGCGCAACTCTGCGGCGGCCCGATCCCCAAAGGAAAGCTATGAGCAGTGAACTTAGGTTCCGGAAGACGGCCGGTGGGATCCAGACTGGAAGCGTCCGAAAGTAATATAGTAGCCGGGGAAGCACCACCATCTTTAGCAGCGCTATAAGTCCTGCCACGGACAAAGGCAGGGTGGCCCAGAAGGACATGCTACCCTTTAGTGCCCGAACGCATCAGGAGATATTGCCCTCCAGGACGTCAGCAGGGCTGTGGTAGATATAAACCTCCAGATACTTGAGGCAGCTGGGTGCCCATCTGATCGCCCTAGGTGTGTTGGGTTGGGGCCATCCCCCGCGAACTGGAAACAAGCAAGTTTTCGACCAGTTCACCCTGAGGCCTGATATCTCACCGAAAGCAGTGAGCACTGCGTCGGCACCGGCCAAGTCCCCCCCAGCATTCTCTAGGAAAAGCAACAGGTCGTCAGCATATAGGGAGATATACTGCGCCCCGACAAGGTCCGGAGTCCTCCATAGTGGGTCCCGGTGCGAACTGACAACGCCAGAAGTTCTACTGCGAGCGGGAAGAGGAGCGGGGATAATGAGCAGCCCTGCCTCGTACCTCGCTCTACCGGGTATTGTTGGGAGATCAGCGGACCCGACCTAACCCTAGCCATCGCCGAGGCATAGAGCACTGCAGTCCAACGTAAGAATCCTTCCCCTAGCCCAAAGCAACCAAGCACTCTACGGAGGTATTCCCACTCTAAACTGTCAAAAGCCTTCTCCAGGTCAATTGAGAGGATCATATGTTGGGGGGCCTCATCGTGGTTCCCCTCCAACAGGCGGAGCAGGCGACGGATGTTCATTCTAGTGTTACGCTTGGGGATGAACCCCGCCTGGTCTTTATGCACCAGACAGCCCATATGACCCAGCAATCTCGACGCCAGGATGCTGCTTACTATCTTATAATCTACCGTGAGCATGGAGAGCGGCCTATAAGACGCCGGGTCGTTGCTCTCTCTATGGGGTTTGAGCAGGGGGACCACGAGGGCCTCACGCATTGAGCCCGGAAGGCGCCCCAGACGCTTCGCCTCCCTGTAGACTATCAGAAGCCGCGGGGCCAGGAGGTCAATATAGGTGGAATAGAACTCCACAGGAAGTCCGTCCAGACCCGGGGTTTTGTTTCATGCCATTCGTTTTATGACGCTGCAGATCTCCCCTAGCTCCACGTCTCTCCCCAATTCCTTCGCCTGTTCGGGCTCCAGAGTGGGGATAGGTAAATCCCGTAAGAAGTCATCAATGGGGGTAGTGTCTGGTGTCATCCTACTCCGGTACAGCTCTTCGTAGTAGCTCAGAAAACAACTAAGGATTTCGGGTTGGGTATAAACCTCGACTCCCTCAGCGTCCTGAATAGCTACTGTGGGAGAAGTGCGTCTCGTAGGGTTAGCCAGCCAAGCTAGAAGCGCCCCCCGAGGGTCGCCCTTGTTGTGGCGGCCTGGACGGCACCCTGTGCGCCGTTCTAGGGTGTAAAAAGAGGAGAGCCCCTCAGGTGCCACCACCGTCCTGAGCCAGTCCTCTAAGTAGGCCACCATGTACCCACCTTCGATTTTTTCCGGTAGGCCCACCACACGGATGTTATTCCTTCTGTTGCGTCCTTCCGCGTCCTCTGCTCTCCTCTCCAGAGCATCTATGCGGGTCAAAGCACCCTTCATGGCGGCAGCTAAAGTTTTTTGCGCCGGTTCTAGGGTTTCGACTGAGCTCTCCACCTCCTTGACTCTGTCCAAAAGCTTACTGTGGTCCGCTCTGAGCAAGCCCAGGCTCGTCGCGACTTGGGCAATGTCTTACTGGAGTGCCGACCTCGTATCAGTTATCGCCGCCAGAATCTTGTCCAGTTGTTACTGGAGGTGTGGGCCCCCCGATGTCTTCGGGTCCAATCGATCTTCCTTGTCCGGCGCCTCCACGTCCGAGGTGGCCTGAGTACCACCCTTAGTGCTCTATGGCTTCACCATGGTGGCCGCGGTCTCCAGCGGTGGATCTGTTGATCACCCAGACAAGGGGGGGTCAATCGGAATGCCTTCGACTCCCATCTCAGGACCCGTATCGGCGCGGCCCGCCGACCAGTCTCCGGTGTGGCGGCAGGGTAGATCACGGCCGCTCGCAGACCAGGAGCACAGAACTGGATGCTCACCCAAGCGGGTCCCACCGGCCGCAGAGAGTACAAGAGTTCAGTGATAACTGTTGGCGGGTCTTTGCAGACGCAACAAGGTTGTGTGGATCAAGCAACAATGGCGCTCGTTGTAGATGCCACGTGGCACGGGCACCAAAGAGTCGTCTCCTTTGTCAGGCCGCGGTAGCAATGGGCCAGGCGGAGGTCGGCAGCACTCCCCCTGGAAGCAAAAGGGCGGAGGGGGGGAGAAGGGTCACTATCAGGCCATAGTGCACTGTCGGGGCCTTCAATCTCCTCGAGCCACCGTCACCTTCGTCACAAATTGTAGGCCTTTCCAATCGCCATTACCGGCTGACGTAGATACGGTGGCTAGGCCGATCTTTGTCCAGCCACTCTACCGGCCTCCAGCTCTCCAGGCTGGGCCTGGGTCCCTTCCAGCGCGGGCCAAGTGGGCCCACACGCTAATGATCCCAAGGACCGAGGTGGCGGAGGACAATGTCGTCTCGAGTATGACGGGGTGTTGGGCAGCTCCCCCCTCTCTCCGCAGCTCCGCAGCGTGCTAAGGGCCCAGCCGAGCGGCGGTCTCGATGGACACCGTTTGGGAAGTTCACAAGTGTCATCGGTCACTCAGGCAGCCGGCATCTGCGTCATTCCACCAGAAGGGGAAAGAAAAAGAAGGCTTCGCCGGAGTTGCCGGTCTCCTAGGTCCACAGGCCGCCTCGGGACCATGAAGATGGAGCGGGCGCCATCTTGAGCTAAGCGCCACTCGCTCTGTGGGCACTCGTTCAGTCCTCGTTCACCTCGATCGTGCCTTGTTGCGGGACTCCAAAGACGCCCCCGACTCAGCACCCACTTCACCCAACGATCTGGGGGGTCGGGGTGCACTTGTCGCCCGGGAATCAGGAGTAATGGCGGCTCGATCGTGGATCTGAGCGCTCAGGCGACCTCCACCATCGGCGCCCTAGCCACGCCCCATGATAGTGCATCTGATGAAGATATTACTATAATCCTTAGTTACTGAAGGCTGTGCACCATTGATATGGTCATCACCATATCAGAGCAAGGGTGTAGCTTACTCAGTGAGATTTGGAAGGGGTAAGTCTCAAATTTCTCAACTAAAAAAATATAGTGGGACTCAGGGTGAATGGGTGAAGGGAAACATCATTAACAACGCGGACAGTACACCACGATGCTGTTACATCGCAGTCGTTACAACTACCGCAATGTAACCACGCTATGCCATTACAACGCGTCCTTACATCGATTTGTGCTAGATGGCGTTCTAACATTAAAAATAGTGTAGTCTATTGTCCCAACACCTTCCCTACTGATAAGTGGACTGGATTTGGAATGGGAAATTACACTTTTCTAATGTTAGCACGCCATCTAGCGCAAGTCGATGTAAAGACTTGGGTTGTAATTGCATAGCGTGGTAACATCACAGTTGTAACGACCGTGATGTAACAGCACGCGTTGTACTAACACGCGTTGTAACATCATACATTCATGGGTGAAACGACCAAAGGTTGGCTGGACTATTCAGGAAACAGCGTTTACAATGCTATCATTACATCACTGTACCATTACAACACAGTCGTTACAACAACCAGGTTGTTAATACACAATGCATTTACCTCCCAAGTCACTACAACGACTTGCACTAGGGAGTGCTGAGGTATTGGAAATGAATTCCAACACCTTGACTACTGTTGCGCAAACTGGAGTAGGAATAGTAAGTAATACTATTCCTAATCCAGCGCGGCCCCGAGTGCAAGACTTGCGATGTGAATGCATTGCATACTAACAATGCAGTCATTGTAACAACCGCATTGTAAAAGCAAGCGATGTAATACATGACATTTAAATGTAACATATTTGGACCATTCCCATCAGCAGGATCAGTGCTGATTTGCATTAGGTGGGTCTCCGGGGGTGATGATGGTGTTCGAATATTCTTGTGTGACAAATTAGAGATCTGCCCACCAGATTTTGATCTGGGCAGACCACAAGTTTTACGCTGACTGAGTAAAATCTATTTAAGCGGTGTAAAACTTCCTTCGATGGCCTGAATGAGTATGCATAGTCGAAGGTAAGCCATCTGACCATCCCCCCTATTTTGAGTGAACGGTTGAATGGCTTTTTTTTTTAACTGTCCCTCACCCCCACACAATGGAGTGGGAGTCATTTTTTTCCCCCCAAAAACAAACACCTGCTTTGAGAGTTTGTTTCAGAAAATAAAAAAGTTTGGAAACTTTTATGGCCAGCTGTCCTGTTTGACAGAGCCATTCGTCAACCTTTTCCTTCATTGACAGGAACCCCTATATGAGAGGTTCCTGCCAATGTATACAGAGGTACACTGGCCTGGCAGCATCTATAAATTTTGCATGTGGAGTAAACTCAGGGTGGCGGACGTAAAGTCTTCTCTCACCCTGTTTCTGTTTTTCGGTGTTTGATTTCCAGTAGTATGCCTGAAAACCTGGGGCAGGTGCAGTTTTCCAAACCTACTACAGACAGTATTTGTGAATTTTAAAAAGCAGTATATTTGCACCCTCTCAAGGTGTTTCTCTGTGGGTGCAGATTTGCTGCTTTATGGGGAAACCAGTCACTATATACATTTAAATTCCAGATGGAATAAAGTAACAAGTTAAAATCTATTAGTGAAAACAGAACAATAATGAAACTCAACACAGACAGACCGACCTTAGGGCCCTCAGACAGGGCCCTCAGACCCAATTACAAAGCCAATAATGCATGGCTTGGTACTTGGGTCTATAAGAGCTGTTTAAGAGCAGACATTTCACCCGCTTGTTTGGCAGCCTGTGCGGCAGACAGAAAAACACACTCTTTTCTAGTGGAGCAAGGAAGTGCATCATCACTTTTGCCATGCCGTGTAGCAGCAATATATCAGTACCCTTTGGTATACAATAGTTTACTTAACTTTATTTGCTCAACAATAGAAACACCTCCAAAAGAGGCAACACTAAGAACAAAAAGTATGTCCCAATTCATAATACTGAAATTAAGATCGCACTATTCAAGCCTATGGTTTTCTTCATCACCTTAGAAACTAAACAGCTCAAATTAAACATGTGTAGCTAACACTAACATCTAATCAGCACTATGCATGGTAATTTCTTACAGTTTAAGTGTATCTAATTAATATATCCGATTACCTTGCAGTTGATTCAATTGTTATTGCTCCACATGTATAAGTGTACTACATTTTTAACAGCTGTGATGTGATTTCGTACAACAATGATGTCGCAGGTGCTTTGAACTTAAAATCCCGGGTGCAGCTGAAAATGTACTTATTTGATTTTGAAGAAGCAGTTCCATTAGCTTTTCATTAGTCCTATTTTGCTATATCAAAAAATAATATTCGTATTTTGTCTTCATAGGAAAAATATAAATATTTTCATCGTGTCTCGGAAGATATAGCACATTGTGATAATTGCCTGACACCAGTACAATCTATCTAATCTGTGCCTTGCTGCTAAATGTATACAAACAACGCTGTATTTCTAAAGTGAGTTCTAATTTATATATTTATATTAATACAAGTGGTAACCATATAATCTTAATGATCACACACAGGCTAAATCACAATGTAGTTCTAAGAACATTTCTGCTCAACCACAACAGCTTTGGTACAACAGCGGGCAAATTCCCATAGAATATGTATTATATTCAAGCACTGCTAACAATTATAAAGGTACAGAAGCAATATAATAAAATTCCCTAGCCAATTTAGTAATATCCATAAATATTTAATGAACGAAAGAGACCCAGTGGATGTTGAGTGGGCCAAGCAGGTCTCACTTGTGAAAATATTTATGATAGGAGGGAGGGCTTTATTCATAAATTACCCAACAGGGTCCTCCATTTAAAACGTGTTCCATGTCCCGTCAGCCTTTTCTGGAAATGTTCACCTTCTGCAGGGGGATCCCAGATGTCTGCTTTCTGTTGCCTCGCCCATTTTGTGATTGCTCTATGACTCTGTGCAACATGTTAAAATTGGTAGACACCTAACAAGCACATTTAATGTACTTGTAAGACCCTAGTATATGGTAGTACATGTATCCAGGGACTGTAAATTAAATAGACTGCAGCACTCACTGTGCTACCAACTAAAGTAGCACTATTAATATGGATCTATGCCTCCACCAGCGGCCTAGATGTGTAATTTAAACAGACATTTTGACTTGGCAAAATAAACCTTTTGCATGGCCTAAACCTTCGTTTTGAATACATATAGGTCACCCCTAAGACTTTTCCCTTCATTTCTGTACCCCTGTGCTCGCATTTCTGTGCCCCTTTTTTTTCTGTTCCCCCCTCCCTCCGTGACCCTCGTCACTTCTCCCGCCGTCTTTTCCCGCTGTTTTTGCCCCGACGCTGCGCCCCTGTTGCCCCACCCCCTTCTCTCCCATTGGCCGCCCGCTCCCACCTCCCAGCTGCTCCTCTCTCCCTCTGCCCCTCATATGAAGGTCGCGAAGCGGTGGTAGAGAGCGACCTCTGACCCTGTCACCAGGCAGGTGGCTCCCCCCTGTGTGATCGGACCTCCTTCCTGCCGTTTTGCTGCTCTTGCCCCTGTGATTCATTTTTGTACCCCTGTGCCCCCTATGTGATCGGACCTCCGTTTTGTCGCTTTTCGCCACTTGACTGCTTTTCCCTTCATTTCTGTACCCCTGTGCTTGCATTTCTGTGCCCCCTTTTTTTCTGTTTTCCCCCCCTCCCTCTGTGACCCTCGCCGCTTCTCCCGCCGTATTTTCCCGCCATTTTGCCCCGCCGCTGAGCCCCTGTGGCCCCAACCCCTTCTCTCCCATTGGCCGCCCCGCTCCCACCTCCCAGCTGCTCCTCCCTCCCTCTGCCCCTCATATGGAGGCCGCGGAGCAGGCGCGCAGCGGACGCGTGCAGCACCGAAGGTGCGCCTAAGGCAAGCCCGTCTGCGCCCGTCCACGCTTGGACCGCGCCCAGCACCAGAACCCCTGGACCCCGCTGGAACCAGCCCACCCGACGGAGCTACGATGCCACCACCCTGCTCACACTCAACACCGGCCGACAGCCAACCTGGTACCGAGCCACCCCGAAACGCACCCATGGAGCATTCACTTGCCGCGCCTGCAAGTTCACCAACCTCTGGACCAGCACCGCACCCACCAGGCCAGGCATCAGAAACAACCACCTCAAGTGCATCCTGCTCAACAAACGCTCCGTCTACAAACATGCCAACTCTGGGACCTCCTTGACTCCACTTTGCCGGACGTCGCCTTCCTCACGGAAACCTGGATGAACGCCTCCTCAGCCCCCAACATCGCCATAGCCACCCCGGACGGCGACAAGGTCATCCGGAAGGACCGCATCAACCAAACCGGAGGGTGCATCGCCATTGTCCACTGAAACACCATCCGCATCATGACCGACAACAACAACGCCATCACCACCGCCGAGCACCTCCACTTCAAGATACCCAGGACCACCCTCAGAGAGACCCTCATCTACAGACCCCCGGGACCACGCACCCACTTCAGCGAAGCCATCTCAGACTTCATCAGCCCGCTCTCTCTTGCCTCCTCCAACTACATCCTCCTAGGGGACCTCAACTTCCACCTGGAGAACAACAAGGACAACAACACCACCTCCCTGCTAGACAACCTCGCAAACCTTGGACTCAAGCAACTGGTCAACACCCCCACCCACCAAACCGACCACACGCTCGACCCAAGTCTTCTCCTCCAGCAACCGCGTCTCCTTCAACCACGCCACCGAACTCCACTGGACCGATCACAGCCGCGTCCATTTCAACTTTAGGATAACAACTACCCACCACCGACCGCATCAAGCCCCCCAAAGATGTTGGAGAAAGAGCAGGACCGTCGGAAGCGCCGGAGGGACTCGGCAACAGTGACTGCGACTATTTCCGGTCACATTGTGGGACACGTGTATGCCTGACAAGGTGCCCTAATGATTGGTGCTGGTACGTGCTGACGTAGCACCCTCAAGGTCCACATCTGTCTGAAAAGACTGAGAATAGTTTACCCCTCTTATGCCCTGATGAAATCGCTAAAACGTGGAGCGATGAAACATGTCGGCTTGAAGACAAAATTCACCATGGTATATAAATAAGCATTTTTAACAAGTGGGGTTTGCTGCGTCAGAATAAAACGGTAAAGCAAGCTAAACCCTACTACACACCATAATTTTTCTGTGTGTTTGGTTAGGGGTCTATCTACTTATGTGTTTCTGTACACTACAGGTGTGTGTCAGTGTTGATACGTTTGTCACTATTTGTGTTTTTCACCACTATTCTCACGTCCTCACTATTATTCTCTTCTAGTGCACATTTGTCTTTTCACATAGAGAGAGTGGCCAATGATGAGAAGTGGGTATACCGGTAATTACTAACCGGGAACCCCCTCGGGTTGTTCTACCGTGAGGTACTCTCTCTATTTTTCACACATTTTCTGGGTGAAGTGCATGTGGTCCTGTGTTATTTTATAACAAGTACGCATCCTGACCTAAGGATTTATGTTATTGGACAAATTCCTGGGATTATTAATGATAAGTAGTCCCGTTCTTGTTGGTCTTTAATGTGGATGCTGTTACATGTAGGTGAGGCTCCAATTGTTTGAATACTGTGTGAGTGGGGGGCTGCCTTACCTACTCCTTTCCCCCTCTACCCCTAGAGATTGTTCGGAGCAAGATCACCACCAACCAGCTCACCACCTCCCTGAGCCAAAACCCACCTACCAACTCCACGGACCCCCACGAAGCAGCCCGCAACCTCACACAGTGGATCACTGACTGCGCCGATGCCCTCGCACCATGGAAGAACCCCACCAAGCAACCCTGATAGCAAAAAAGCCTCTTGGTTCACCAACGATCTCAAAGACTCCAAGAAATCCTGCCGTGCCCTCGAGAAAGCCTGGCGCCACGACCAATCAGCGGACAACATGACATCCCTCAAGAACGACATCCGAGAACACCACCAGCTGATCCGCTTCACCAAAAGAACGGCTGGACAACAGCGCCCATGACAGCAAGGAACTCTTCACCATCATGAAAGAGCTCTCCAACCCCAATGCCAGCAACAACGACATCACACCATCACAAGACCTCTGCAACTCCCTCGCCATGTTCTTCCACCGCAAGATCGCCAATATACACGACAGCTTCGGTCCTCTGACCACACAGACCCTACCACTGAACCAGTGCCCCCCACCACCACCCTCCGCACCTGAACCCCCATCAGCACGAAAGAAACCACCCACACAATGAACACCATCCACTCTGGCTCTCCAACCGACCCCTGTCCACACCATATCTTCAACAAAGCGGACTACATCATCGCACCCCAACTCCGGGACATCATCAACAACTCCTTCGCATCCGCCACCTTTCCGGAGAGTTGGAAGCACGCGGAGATCAACGCCCTCCTGAAGACATCCACCGCAGACCCCACCGACCTCAAGAACTTCTGCCCCATCTCGCTCCTCCCCTTCCCCACAAAAGTCATCGAGAAAACCGTCAACAAGCAGCTGACCGCCTTCCTTGAGACGAACGGCTCCCTTGACCCATCACAGTCCGGATTCCGAGCGAACCACAGCACCGAGACCGCCCTCATCGCAGCCACCGACGACATCAGGATCCTGCTGGAGAACGGGGAAATCGCCGCCCTCATCCTCGTCGACCTATCGGCTGCTTTCCACACGGTCTGCCACCGCACCCTGGTAACCCGTCTTCACCACGCCGGAATCCAAGGAAAGGCCCTGGAATGGATCACCTCCTTCCTCTCTGACAGAACCCAGAGTCTGTCTCCCGCCCTTCCGCGCAGCAGCCACCAAGATCATCTGCAGGGTACCCCAGGGCTCCTCGCTCAGCCCCACCCTCTTCAATGTCTACATGAGCCCCCTCGCAGCCATCGCACGCAAGCACAACCTCAACATCATCTCCTACGCCGATGATACCCAATTAATTCTGTCCCTCACCAACGACCCCGCCACCACCAAGGCCAGCTTCTAGGAAGGAATGAAAGATGTTGCAGAATGGATGAATCTCAGCCGGCTGAAACTGAACTCAGACAAGATGGAAGTCCTCATCCTCGGCCCATCTATCTCCACCTGGGACGATTTCTGGTGGCCCCCGGCTCTGGGCACCGCCCAAAGCCCAGAGACCACACACGCAACCTGGGCTTCATCCTCGACTCCTCCCTCACTATGACCAGGCAAATCAACGCCGTCACCTCTTCCTGCTTCAACCCTCCGCATGCGCCGAAAGATCTTCCGCTGGATCCCCACTGGAACCAGGAAGACGGTCACCCAGGCCCTCGTCACCAGCCGGCTGGACTAAGGGAACGCTCACTACGCAGGGACTACTGCCAAACTTCAGAAAAGACTCCAGCGCATGCAAAACGCATCCGCACGACTCATCCTGGACATTCCCCGACACAGCCACATCTCCACCCACCTGAGAGACCTGCACTGGCTCCCCCTCAGCAAGAGGATCACGTTCAGACTCCTCACCCACGCACACAAAGCTCTCCACAACATGGGTTCCAAATACCTCAACAACCGCCTTTCGTTCTACAACCTACCCCCCAGCTCTGCTCCGCCAGCCGCGGCCTCACCGCCGTTCCACGGATCCGCAGAACCACCACCGGAGGAAGATCCTTCACCTACCTAGCGGCCAAGACGTGGAACACCCTCCCCACCACCCTACAACTGACCCACGACCATCTCCCCTTCAGGAAGCACCTCAAGACCTGGTAGCCGACCCCCCCCCACCCAAGCGCCTTGAGACCCTCGCGAGTGAGTAGCGGGCTCTATAAATTTATTGATTGATTAAGGTATGCCATAAATGTCCATTGGGCATGGTGTATATTATTTTATAAGTGGACCATGTACATCTAGTTTTTCACATGTCCTGTCAGAAAACAAAACAAATTCATTATCATTGTGCCAAGGCTGGCTCTTCCATGAGCTAAAACTGGTTTACTGGTTTACACTATTACATTGAACAAATAATGCATTTAGTTTGTGAACAGCTAGAATTTTTTTAAAAGATTTATTTACATAGTAATTTAAAATCTAACTTAATTATGAAGCCAAATTTTTATTTACTATTTTGAAAATGAAACATTTTTGAATCTTGTAATTTATCTAGATGAAATTTAAAGGCTTTCCTGCCATGGCTCACATCACATGATCTTCGAAGGCTCCCCTGCGGTGATATGTGTATTGCTCGCAGGCAGTGAACAAAGGGCTTTGGGTTGGGGCGGGGGACTCCTCCCTTGACAGGATGGCATGGGGGCTGTGCCCAGCCCCTTCCTGAGCTTAAAAGGATGCCTGGCTTGTCACAGACAAATGAAGCTGACACCTAGGCCTGCCATCCTTTTGTCTATCTAACCAGACTGGCACCAAACTCACTGGGGGTAGAGGAACTGACCAAAACCCTTTTACGGGGTGGACAAAGGCTTGCCCTTCATGTACAGGCTGGCATTCAGGATAAAATTGAACCCCACAGATCTCTCCTTAGAGAACTCCTGAGCTTGTGGAAGATCAAAAGAAAGACTGCTCTGCTGTCATAAGAACCTAAAGGAACACAGGACCTGATTGTCTTGAAGCCAGCACCCCAGAAGTGACATCAAGGATCTGTTTGCTGACCTCCTATTTGATTTACAGGGGCAAAACAATTTTCTAGATGCTCCTTTACAGTAACTGCCCAACTGACCAGTACTAATGAGAAATGCTTCGGATCCTGCTGCTGGCCTCTGCAAGAGTGAGTCCTAACCCCCAAGTGGTGCCATCAGATCCTGGAGCTTTCGTTGTTGTTGGAGGGTACTCCTCCTTTCCCCATACCACAAGAATGACGTACACCCATTGATCCAATATCAATTGGTTCAATGGGTGTAAGGAATGTAATCAGTTACCTGCTATTGCACTGGATAAGAGTGGCACCCTCACCACCACATCCTCAGAACATTACTGGACTAGGAAACATCCTGAAGGAAGAATACTACCTGGCTTTTGAAAGATCGAAACTGAAATACTCTTGACTCTTCCTGACACTCAGGAACTGGACCTGCCACATAGACATAAACAACAGAAATGCTCTCACTCCAAGAATGCCCAACTCACCAATAAGGAAATGGTTGAAGTCCAGAATGAAACCATACAGACCCGCTTGCAAAGGAAGGCAAAGGTGGGAAACAGTATCCTGCATGCCAGCAGCCACCATCAGACATAACTCAAATGGAGTATCCCCTACGGGGAACTCCTAAGGGCCAAGAGAAACTGTAGCACACCAGAAGCTTACACTTTAGAGGAGAGAAAGATGGTTAAGAGATTCCTTCAGAGAGGATACACAAACAAGGTGGTGGAAACTGCCAGGCTGAAAGTGATTAAGATTGATAGAGAAAGTATGCTCATACCCAAATCACAGAGGGAAGGGACACAGGAAAGCAGATGGATCACAACCTTTAACTACAATTCCACAGCAGCACAGGCCATAGTCAGAAAACACGTGCATTTCGTGAGTTTAGGCACAACAATTGGCAAACTGGTTAGCCCAAGTCCGCACATAACGTATCGAAGAAGCAATTCCTTGAAGGACATCCTGGTACACACATTCAATGAGCCAGGTCGCATTCAAGGTGGCTCTTGGATGAGGGAACATCCGGGCTTCCATAAGTGTGATAAATGCATGGCCTGCATACACAGCAACAATGTGAGGGTGGCATTTTTGCCCAATGGAAAATAACATAAGATCAAACAAGTCATTAACTGTAATAGTGATTTAGTAGTGTATGTGTTGGTATGTGTCTGTGGTTTAAGGTATGTGGGGAGTACCATTTTTCCGGTCAAGAAGAGAGTGCTAGAACATCTTAGTGCCATCAGAAACAATTATGTGGCATATCCCATGCCCAGGCACAGTAATACTTTGATTTTGTTTTATGCCATTGACAGGGCTCCGGCCAAAACAAGAGGTGGCGACAGAGAATGAGCACTCAGAATACTTGAATCCCTGTATATCATCTGTCTCAACAGTAAACACCCTGGTGGCCTCAATCAGGATGAGGAGCTCAGTGTACATTTGGGCTGAAACTTCGAGACTTTGATCTTCCTGGCTCCCTTTACATCCGTCTCTCTCTCATGCTTAACTATTTTAACCTGCTTTTGTCTATCCGCTTGTCTCTTTTACCCCTTGTGACCTCCTTCACGATTTTCACTTTGGTCTCATTAAAAGATGGAGAGATATTTTCCCTTTTGATTGTTTGCTTATGAGGAGCATTTTGAATTTTGCTTGATTTATAATATCTACCTCGGAGCACTGCCAACTTGGTGCTCTAGCATTTCATATCCCAGCAGTTCCTCTATAAAATAGCCCTTGATATGTGTGTGCTGGTATTTTATTTAGCCCTCATCACCTAAATTGTTTATTCATTGACTGGAGGACATTGCGAAGTTCGAATACAAAATTTGTTTGCTTGTGACTTCCACTATAACAAGCCATTCGTTGGTCACTTGACCTTTAAGAATCCCATGCCCACCCTCTGACTAGGATAAGGTTGTCAAGGCTGCCAGTACCAGATAGCGCTTGAATCAGTGACTTGACTTGTATTTTTGGCATTTTCGAGGTCTTTGTGAGAAGTGCATCACAAAATGTATATATTTGTTACCTGTTAAAACATCTTTTTTTGAAAAATGTCCTTTTTCTTCTTGCTTTATAGATTATGATTTGTTTGTAATTTACACAAAATTGATTTTTATTTTTTGGAGTCTTTTTTTCTTAAACTGAAAAGCATGCAGCGATTGTATTGCAAACAGCTTTTTACTATGTTTATGCACTTGGTAACTGTTTCTCTAGAGTTAATAGGGCACACTGTTACAATGTTTCCAATGCTTTGACAAAGACCAGTGTGGTTGAAACGCGTCAGTCCAATAAAGAAATATTGGATTTACCCTGGAGTGTGGGCATCTTTGCAGGCGCGGCGGCATGAGCAGAATACAGCAAATATATAAATGCCAAGTTTTCTCTTTCAAATCCTGTCTGGTATTACACCAAGGATCAAGACCCAAAGAGACAATTTGCACAACTCAGGTAAAGAAACGTAATTCATTTTAATTCATGTCACAGGATGAGAAAAAGACCTCTGCGTTTTGGCCAAAGCCTTCCACAGGGTCATAGAGTGCGTGTGTACAGATTGGCCCTTCTAAAGGGGACCACCACCATTTTCACATGTGTAATTTATGAACAGTTCGGCATCCGAGCCACTACTTTAGCTTAGTGTTCAACAAAGCTCAATATTCATTAACATGACCTTTATTTTTAAAGATTTGATTTGATTTGATTGATTTGATTTGATTTGTGCATTTCTAAAGCGCACGAATGCCCGAAGGTGTCTTGGCGCTATGAATTGTCCAGATTCCGGGGCAAGTCTGGAGTTAGTGAAATTTATGCGGTGAATAGCCAGGTCTTGATTCTCTTTCTGAAAATCTCCAGGGTTGGGCTGTTTTTTATGTCAAGTGGTAGTGCGTTCCATGTCCGTGCTGCATGCACGAGGAAGCTTCTTCCTCCCCAATTTGATCGTTTGAACTTGGGTATCGCTATCAGTTTTTTTCCACATGATCTGAGAGGCCTTGATGGTTCGTAGTGCTTTAGGTGGGTTTTCAGGAAAAGAGGGCCTTTGCCCTGCAGTGCCTTGTAGGTCATGCACAGTGATTTAAACTTGACTCTTTTGGCTACAGGTAGCCAGTGGAGTGTCTCTAGTTTATGACTGATAGGCTGAAACTTTGGGATTTCCAGTATCAGTCGTGCCGCTGCATTCTGGAGTCGCTGCATTTTTTCCATGATTTTTATTCTGGCTCCGGCATACAGTGCGTTACCGTAGTCCAGTCGAGACAGTGCTAGGGCTGTCACTACAGTTCTGCGTGTGTCTTGAGGCAGGTATGGGAGTATTTTTCTGATCATTTTTAGTATCAGCCAGAAAGACGATGCCAGTTTGTTTACTTGGGCTTCGTATGTTAGTTTGGTGTCTATCATGACTCCCAAGTTCTTAGCTTTCTCTGAGGGTTCTGGTCTTGTTCCCAGTTCAGGGGACCACCAGTCTGGGGACCAGATATCGGCGTTACCTCCTAGAAACATTACCTCACTCTTTTCTCCGTTGAGTTTGAGGCAATTTTGTTGCATCCATTGGCTAACTTTTAGCATGCATAGTTGAAAATTCTTGGCTGTTACTTTACTGTCTTTGCCTATAGAAATGACGATTTGGGTATCGTCAGCGTAGGATATTGGTGTAAATCCATTTTCTCTTATTAATTCGGCAAGGGGGGCCACATATAAATTAAAAAGTGTTGGGCTTAATGACGAGCCCTGTGGGACGCCGCATGGTACTTTAAAGGAGTCTGACTTTGCTTCTCCTATTTCAACTGTGAAATTTCTCTCATGGAGGTAGGATGCGATGAGGTTGCACACGTGGTCACTATGGGCCTCATTTATGAAGGCCTTGCGCCGCCGGTGCGTCACTTTATACATGGGAAAAAGTGACGCACCGGTGGCGCAAGGCCTTCATAAATAAGGCCCTATGTATAGAAAACACATAAATGCAGATACCATCATGTGTTTTTACATTATAGCTAAGAATTGAGTAGCATTTCCATTCTGGCCAAATTGTTACTGTATGTATAATAATTTCTTTATTTAGATATATAAAAACATATCTTTAAAAGATTCTTCCAGCACATTAAGTACAATTTTGCAGATTAAAAAGAATTAAGAAAAAACAAAATAAAATTTGGCCTTCTTATCAGTGCTTACTGCAACGTGTCAATTTAAAAATTAGCACTCCCGGACAATGCAGATGAGGTTAAAATACATATCATTCTACACAGTTATCAGCAAGGCATTAGCCGTTTCCAATTTTTCTGAAAGACTATAAACTTGCTGAGCGAATTTGGCCAATTTTATATTTAAAACAATGTTCTCTAAGGACAGAGCAGAAATAATGGCGTGCCTACAAGTCCGAACTCCCAGCCTGTTCCATTCTGGCCTGAGTCTGCGCTGGAGAATAAAGAAAGGGCATGTACAAAGCACGTGCAAAAAAGTTTCATTTGCTGCCCCACACCCTCTGCACGTTAGATCGACCCTTTTTCGACGCCATACTGGGAGATTTTGAAGGAAGCGCAAGTCTCCCAGTCTAAGGGCGATCAAGCATCGCTTTAGATGATAAGAAAATGTTGTCGAAAGGTAATTGGCTGGGGATAATCGTTTATAAGAGTTGGCTTGGCTACTGCCCAGGCATGGCTACGTTTTGCAAGAAGAGCTTTGTCCATGATCTGGGATTTCAGTCTTATACCTTTTTTAATTATGTTTTTGAAAGCAGTCTGGCTTGGATTAAGGGCCCAGAGATCCGCAGCAGACATTTGTTGGATGTGGTCATTTAGGAGGCAGCCGAATGATCCCCCCAGATTGCTCACACTGATTTCGTTCCAGACAAGGAATTCCAGGGTACCAGCTTCTGCCTGTCTTATTTTGTGGATTAGGTTAAGATATGCGTCAACATTGGAGGTTTCATAGTTAATTAAGCCCAGCTCTAGTCTGACCTGTGATGGCGAGGAGGAACTCGGCAGGTGAAGCAATTTCTTGTAGAGTTTGGTTGTTAGTTTATTTAAGGTATTGTTCATTTTACCCTTAAAGATCTCTATGCCATACGAAAGTGTGGGCCCGATCTTTGCTCTGAGCACTTCCAGTAAAGGCAAGGCGGTGGGGCCTGAGAGTCTCCTCGATAGCTTAGCCAAGGATACCATTAACTCTGTAGCCTTGGCTGCAATCACAGTGTTCTGTTTGGTGAAACTGCCCCTGGAGTCCAAATGGACACCTAAGTATTTGTAAGATTGGCCAATTGAGATGCTTTCTTTATCTATTGTCCAGCCTCCGCCGCTGTAGCGTTTTTTGCCGAACGGAACAACCATGGTTTTTTTCATGTTAATTTCTAGCTGGTTTTTGGCCGTGTATTGCATTAAGGCATCAAGGAGTATTTGTAGCCCCACTCTGGTGAGACTGAACAGTGCCAGGTCCTCGGCATATAAGAGATTGCATAATGCTGTGCCTCCTACTTTTGGTGGATGGCTGGTTACCTTCTCTAGAGAGCTTGATAGGTCAGCAATGAATAGATTGAAGAGGAGGGGGGCCAGCACGCATCCCTGTTTGACACCACGAAAGGTCCAGATTTTCCGGGAGAGATGCGAGCCAGACCCTAACTTCACTCGAACCCATGTGTTGGAATGCAGCAGGATGATTGGATTCAGGATATTGTCTGGAATTCCCCACTGCCTCAGTTTTTGCCACAGAGCTGCCCTGGGCACCCTGTCAAATGCTGCTTTGAAGTCGACAAAGCAGCAAAAAATCGACCTGGAGTTTGAAAGAGCTTTGTCAATGATGGTGGAGATTTGTCATTGTACCTGATTTGGCAACGAACCCTGTCTGATTCAGGGGAATCAGATTGTTGTCCTTTGCCCATTGTCTGAGATCCTCCAAAATGAGGCCTGCAAAGTGTTTTGCCTCTATATCCAGCAAGGCGATTAATCTGTAGTTGTTCGGGTTGCCTCGTGCTCTAGCTTTATAAATGGGATGGATAATAGCACCTCTCCTAGAATCCTGAATGGTTTGAGAGCTCAGGGGTCAGGGTGTAATTAAAGAGATTTGATAGCACCTTGGACCAGAAAGGGACGTCGGACTTGAATAGCCTTTGTGGCAGGCCAGTCGGGCCCGGTGCTCTGTCTTGTCTCCCTTTCGTCAGTGCTTTGACTACTCTTTCGTCAGACAATTCATCGGGTGAGGTAAGCCCCTGCATTGAATCGGGTGGAAGATTCAATGCTGTGCCCGTGCCAGTGTCAAAAACCGATGTTAAACCTGGAAATGCTCTGTTAAGTATGAGATCCAGTCTGCTTCCTGAATGTTCGCTGATCCAAAGGATGTTATGTTTCGATCGGTGCCAACATTTCTTTGAGTTCTTTTGCTTGCTTTCCCATACCAGTTTGACCCAGAATTGAGATTCCTGGGCCTTTTTCTCTTGGGTAACTGCCCTCCTGAATGTTACTGTGCATTAAAGATATAGAGTTATATTGCAAAACAGATCCTGCTGTCATTCAACATGTCTTTGTTAAAGGACAATCACAATACACATTTACGTTAGATCTACGGTATTTGAATCTTTATCACTGTGCAATTTAGAAAATATCATATGTGCAAATTAGCAGACGTGCAAAGTGGCATTATTATAGGTTTTCAGATGGTAACATTTATACATCAATACTCTCCATTTCGTTGCTGCTTGCTATTTTGTTGAAGTACAAACACGGGCCTGTGCATTAATGATACAGGGTAACCGGGTTCAGGAAAACAGGGTTATATTGAAGAACAAATCCTATTATCATTCAACACTTCTCATTGAACGAAAGTCACATTTTAGATTTCAGTGTGTCCCACTCCATGTCTCCATTGAAACTCCGAAGCAGATGCGGCGATTCTGCCCACACTCACTGAAGTAATGCGATTGTGCATTTTCCTACAGCTGGCACACAGCACCCAACAGGACTTTCTGCCATTAAGCAAACAGAATTGATCCTGCTGGTGCCAGCAACCCCCAAATTCCAGATGCTGAGCGCCCTCGTGCATATAGTGAACCATTGATTCTCTGCCACCTTAGAATTGTAAAAAAGGTGTGATACATTATTATCAAGACAGCAATGCATTATTTGTTTGTCCTAAAGATGATTCCCTATATTTAATGTTGGCATTAAAACGTCGTCGACACCCAAACACCCTATGCACCAGACTCAAGCTATAACACATTGTGCAAGGGTGTTAAATTATTAATTTAAATTAATTAATTTTTAAATTATTAATTTGTGTCTGTCTATACTGAGTACAATTATACAGACCCATTTTGGCTTGCCTTTTGGCCAATTTTGTGTTTGTTGTTCCGTCTTGTGTTCTGTGGGTCACGGCTGTGCCCACTTGTCATCTGAATGTTTTATTTGATACTACTTTTGAAAAATATTATGAAAATAAATTCTTGTCCGGCTGGACAAAAGACATACATTCTATTCTAGTGTATGGTTATCTATCACACTGTATTCTCCCTGAATAGGGACCACTGTTCTCTATAACATAAAATTGCCCAAGGTCCCTGTCTAAATTTCCTTTGGGTTCCCTTGTTCTGTATAATAGTACCACATTATTTAATGTCCTTTTTCATTGTGCAAATTAGCAAATTCTATATGTGCAAAATAGCAAATGTGTAAAATGGCACGTTTATGTGTTTTCAGATGGTAAGTTTTACATATCAATTTTCCCCATCTCCTAATTGCTTGCTATTTTGGTAAAGTACCTGAGGACTGTATGTTAAAAGTGTAAAGTTATATTGCACACTGGGTCCTATTATTCTTTGAAAAAACATTTCCAATGAAGGACAACCACATTTTGCATTTCTGTTAGTCTTGCAATTTAATGTTATTAATTTGATTGCAATGAAAAGCAAAATGTGCAAATTGCAAATTATGTTTTTTCAAATGGTCATTTTTTCATTTCAGTGCTCTTCATTTTTGGGAGGATTTTTTTTGCTACTATTCTTGGCAAAGTACCAAAGGGACTTGAGAGAGTAAACCCTGTCCTCCAGATATAAAGTAAAGTGTCCTCATGTAATTTGGCAGTAATATTCCCAGATTGATTTTAGTTTCATTTTTCAGGTATCAGAGCTTAAGTTAAATTAAATACAATTCAGAGTCCCCTAATGTCTTGGCTTCCAACCATTTACCTTCTGGCTTTTACCCCGTCATCAGTTCAGGGCAATTGTGGTGCAGAATCACATAGATGTCCAATGAATATAAAGTGCCTATGCTTCATGTGAATATGTTAATTTCAAAAGAGTACCTACTTAACATATTAATGCCATACAGTACTTCGGAAAATAATAGTAGGGACAGTGAGCTCTTGATAAATAGTCTCTGGATTCATGATTTCACCACCCTTAAAATCGACATAAAAACAGCAAGTTACACAATTGTGAAAAAGTGCAGGAAAAAGCATAAATAAGTTATCTATAGAGTTATTTTTATCAAGTCCCGTTTCAACACAACAACACATACTGGGCCAGCTCTGAATTGCCTCCATCTTCATGTCAAATTAAAACCTGAGAAATAAGCTTAAAAATGCCAAATTACATCTGACCCTTTGTAACTGATGTATGGAATCTATTCCATTAGCACTTCCTAAACGTTTAGAGTGATCTACCTCTTTCAGACCTGCATAGGCCTTTTTCTTTGCCAATAGTGACCCATCATAGTGCCTATAGGGGAATAACATATTCAAATTACAGTTCATATCTCAACCATTCAGAGCCCTAATGAGTAAAGGTCTCTAAGGCATCATAATTAAAAAGTATTCATAGATTAGTTTGGACATTAAAGGTGTACATGCAGTTCAGCATCAAGGTTCAAGTCCCATAGCTGTTCCGTTCCCATCAAAATAAACCATCTTGATTGCATTCTCTGCAAATCTTGTTAACTGTCCCCACCATGGGGCTTCTTTTGAACATTTTGGATGCCATAAAAGTTAAAATTCCTTATACCCTGTTTATGTGACTCCCATATATCTTTCACCATGGAATATGCAAAGTCTCTATTTTTGATGGCTCTTCGTTGCTGGAGAATACGCTACTTCAGTTTATTATTCGTGCTTCCAACTTATCTTTGTCCACAGAAGCATTACAAAATATAAATCACAAATGGGGTTTCACAGGTTATCCACACTGCGACGTCACCGTGTTTGCCATTCTGAAGTTTGAACTGAGTTCTGTTACAGGCATGCTGAAAAGCTTTGCACTTTTGGCACTTCCAAAACCCATTTTTATTTTTCATAAGCCAAGTCGTAGTTACCGATCCCCCTATTTTCTCTTTTAGTTGCGTATACCTACTAGTCAGTCTCTCCTAATGACATTTGTTTTTAAATACGTGATGTTGGGATATTCCAGGAATACATCTCTTAAAGTCTCATCCATCTTTGGGATCTGCCAGCTCTGTTTTAAGAGTTCTTGTGTTTCATGATGGGATGAATTATATTCAATTATGTACCTTGTAGGTTCTTCTCCATCTTCTTTTGTCATATTCTTAAGTTTCACCACCAGTAGATCTTCTATTTGTTTTTCTTAACTCTCGTAATGGCATCATCCAGTATTGTGGTTGGGTATCCCCTTATTTTGAAGCACATACATTTCACCTACTTGTGTCTCAAATTCATCTGTTTCTGAACAAAAAGTTCTTGCTTGGAGAAATTCCCCATAGGGGATGCTTCATTATGAAGTATCTGGATGTCCACTGTTAGCATGGAGGATGCAATTACTACTGGTGGCCTTTCTATGAATCTTGATAAATAATCTGTTGCCTTTTACATACACATTGATAAAAAGATAATTTATCCCTGCATTACTGATTTCAAAGGTGATTTAGAGTTTTTGTGGATTGCTGTATAAGTTCTTAATGAACATTTCAAAGTCCCTTCTTACACCTTCCCATAATAGAAATAAATGATCAATATAGCAGAACCACATGATGATCTGGTTTGATCTGGTAATGTTTTTATCATTTCACACTGTCTCTGCCTCCCATCAACCCATGGTGAATTTTTCATAGGTTGGTCCTAAGAATGTCCCCGTGGCTGTGCCTTGTATCTGGAGAAAATACTCATTGTTAAATAGGAACATATTATGTTGGAGGCGGAAACTCATCATTTCCATAATCATTCTGGAATGTTCTAGCATTGGCAGGTATCTTGATTTCAAAAAGTGTTCACAGGCTTTCATACTATCGGAGTGTTGTATGAAAGTGTACAGACACACCACTTCAACTGTGGCATCCAATAGTTTGATTTCCAAGGTAAACCATCTATCCTGTTTAAACAGTATTGTGAGTCTCTAAGATAGAATGGCAATACAGACACAGGAAGAGATCAACACAACTCGAAGAGTTTCAAGGAGGGATCAAACTATGCTCACAATAGGTCTCTCTGGTGGGTTCTTTTTTTCTTTATATATTTTCGGTATAAAGTAAATGGTGGGACATCACAGGACGGTTCATCCTTAGATAGCGATATTAATCATCATTCAACAATTCATTCTTATGCCAAATTTACAGTTTCTTTTGGAATGAATCCTTAAACTTTTTGATAATGTTCCATGTTCCTTAATTGCCTGTTGGCTACTGCGATGTATTGCTCTGTGTTTAGCTCATTTTTAGATCTCAGGTTCTCGTCAGGGCAGCAAGGTCTCAATTTGTCTTTTAAATATTTGTGGCTAGATGCATCAAGGGTTTTTGCATTCGCAAACGGTGCGAATCGCAAATTTCGGCCGTTTGCGAATGCAAATCCTGTTTTTGGGACGCATGAAGCATTTTGCTATTTTCGCAATTTAAGAAATCGCAATTTTATTGCGATTTCTTAAATTGCGATTGCATTTAAGAAATCACAATTTTGCGATTTCTTAAATGCAATGCATGATTACTTTGAAATTGCGAATTCGCAATTTGGAAGGGGTAAATTAGCATGAAGTTGAACTTCATGCTAATTTACAGAAATCTTTCAAACATGCACTATGCATATTTGAAAGTTTTCATTTACACCACACATGTCCTTGGGTCATGTGTGTGTGTAAATTGCACTTACAGTTCAATTTCAAGGGTGCAGGGAGGGGTTCTTTGAACCCCCCCTGCACCCTTGAAATTGCATTCACATTTTGCGAATCGCAATTTGAAATTCGCAAAATGTGAATACCTTCCCATTGATTCCTATGGGTCTTTTGGCCCATAGGAATCAATGGGAAGGGTTTTCCTTAATTGCGATTCGCAAATTGTGAATCGCAATTAAGGAAAAATACTGAATCGCAAAATAATTTGCGATTTTTTGATGCATAGCATTTTGCGATTTCTTAATTGCGATTCCTTAATTTTCGCAATTAAGAAATCGCAAAATGTTACAATGATGCATCTAGGCCATGGATCCTTTACCTGCCCGGGTCTTGTGTGTCAGGTAGAGAAGTTTAAAGATTGCTCTCTTTGGGAATGTGGGAAGTACAAAGATACATTACCAACTAGGGATTCACTTGTATTCAATATAGTTCTTCAAAGTTGTTATCTCCCACCATTTCTTGATTTCTGTCATTCTGTTTTTTTCAGTTCTTTTATTATTTTACTGGGGCTTAATTCCAGCCCCATTGTGTGCCCACTACATTCCCATGGTGAACTGCTTGATTGTAAACAAGCATTTTGGTTTTAAGTTCACGTTTGGCACAACTTTCTGCCATGTTCTTTTTTTTTTTTTTCAATGGTCCAAAGTTATTAAAGTCTTTTGCGTTTCCGGTGTGTTTCCAAGTCGCTCTATCTCCGATGGGATTTGTTCTTCCTCTCAGATGTTTATTTCCTCATCGTATTGGTGAGATTTTCTTTTGTCTTTTTTATCACTGTTGCTTTCAGTTCACATAGAGTCTCAGATCCTAAGCAGCTCAGTTCAATGCACGCAAATATCCTGCACCTGTGTTTTCTAATCATCCAGGCAGGTGGGCTTTCCTCAGTGACCGGCTTGGTGCTTATATTCGGAGCTTGATAAGTGGAACACAATTATTTGCACTTTTGTTTGTCCTTTCTTTTGGTTCCGTTACACTAGAAAAACATGCCGTTTAGGTCTGAAATCCTCCTCTGTCGTTGTCCTGGGACAAGATGCAGGAGTAAAGGGAACACTCAAATACCCCCCAGTTCCTCTTCCAAGACATGGGTAGCTCCATCCTTCCCCCTCACACCACCGTACCCCCGCTCACCCGTAATACTCTTGCTGAATCAGCACCCTAATGTCCCATAGATTTCAAGACTATTTTTGTCAGGTGTATATGGGTGCCGTAAGATATAGAGCTCGGCAGAAGCATGAGTCTTCATTTCCATTACTCAACAAGACCGGAAGTCAATTCCGTCTCTTTTCGATGTGCTCGCATTGTGCAGTCACATGACTGTATTCTATATGCCAAGTTTGCACTTCCGAGTCCTGACTCGTCTCACACTATTGATCAGAGCCTAAAGAGACAAGAACCACATTCCTGGTAAAGTAACATAATTCTCTTTTAATTCATGTCACAGGATGAGAAAAAGACCATCCTGTTTCAGCCATAGCCTCCCACAGTCACAGGGTCATAAAGTGTATGTGTGTAGGAATTGTCCCTTTTGAAGGGGACCAGCACCATTTTCACAAGTATAGTTTAAAAAAAATTGTCAGCTGAACCACTACCTTAAATTAATATTCCACAAAGCCACATATTAGTTATTTTGCACATGTTCATATCAATACCAGGAATACTGATTTTCTATGTGTAAAGTACTATATATAGAAAACACATGAATGCAGATACCATCATGGGTTCTTAAATTATTGGGAAAAATGGAGCAGCATTTATATGTGTGTGTATATATATCTCATCCCGTGATCGAGTTCTCAGTAGGAGACCGAAACGAGTTGGGAGTTGTAACCTTTTTGAGCACAAAATAAATTCATTTCAGCAAGGAACCTGTGAGTGCGTTCTTCTTCAGCTCCACGCTCTGTCTGCTGGTAAACGAGATATTTTGTTTTTAATGTGGAGCCAATAGTTTCACAGGCTTGACAACATGCACGTTATACAGCACTGTTTACGAGTCTGGTATCTCAGTTTGTCTATATTCTACATTCAGGGATGGTGTTCACATTTACACAAGTAGTATCATTATGACTGCAGATTCTCAGCCTTTGGGGCAAAGTTTATGCCCTTGGGGTTGAATTGCTGCACTCGGAGCAGAACCTGAACTCCCCAAGAGCGATAACTGTGCAGACATAAAGACACTACTCGTAACTTAATTTTGTGAGAACCGAAAAGTAGTAAAGTTAGATTTTTTGTCTAAACTTAGACAAAAAGGTCTAACGGCTACCTTTGTGAACTGAGCCCACAGCACGTATAGGGGCCATATTTATGAAAATGTGGAGCAGCACAAGAGTCACCTTGCTGTGCTGCGTCACTGGAAAAGGGCCGGAGTGTACTATATTTAAGGCAATATGGTGCATTCCTGTTATTTCCCCTGCACCAGAGCACAATGGGCTGCCTACCCCAATGGAGGCATGCAGGCGCCGTGGTGCAGTAGTGCCTGTGTTGCATGCAGGATTGTTTTTGTGCAGGAAGGGGCATTTTTCTGCACAAAAACAATCCTGAGAGACTTTTTCTCTTTCTCTTTGTACTGCAGAAAGCTTGGAAGGCATATCTTTTTGGCACATTCCCAGGTTTACCTAAAGTTGTAAATCTGGAAATGCATACAAATCCATTGATGTTGCATGGGAACGCCCATGCTACACCCATAGAAACTCCTTCCTGTTGCAGAGTAATGCAATGCAGCGCTTTGCACTGCATTACATTACTTAAGATTTATGAAGCAAGGTGGCCTTGCGTGCCTTCATACAATTCATTTTTCATTTGTGTTGCTTTACTATCACCCCTGTAACCTTAGGTTCTTTCAGTGAACATTGTATATATATATATATATATTTATTATTATATATATATATATATATTTATATATTACCCCGTGGCGGTCTCCACCGAGTAGTTATAGTTATAGTGGCCCTGCATGGCTTCACAAATAGAGTAACACAAGGCAGTGCAAATTGCTGCTTGTGTCACTCTGCGGCAGGGAGGTGTGCCATGGGTGGAGCTTGGGTGTTACCATGCATCCACCCATGTATTTTGACACATTCCCAGATTTACCAACATTGGAAGACCTGGGAATGTATCAGAATGATACGCCTCCCCACCAGAGGCACAATTAGGAGATATATCTTTATTCCTCCTTGTTCATTTTGTAGCACACTTGGAAAGAGAAAAATGCATCTGAGGATTGTTTTTATGCAAGAAGGGGCACGTTCCTGCACAATAACAATCCCGCCTACAATGCAGGCACCATTGCACCTTGGTGCAAGGGTATCTGTGTTGACGCTAGGCAGCAGCTTGTGTGTCAGTGCTGACAGGGAGCAGGAACGTGCCGTACAATGTTAAATATGGTGTATTCCTGCCCTCTCCATTTCGTTGAGCACAGCAAGGTGGTTTGTTGCATTGCGTTGCGTGAAATATTGTTAACTATGGGCCCACATTTTTTATAGTAGCAACCTGTGCTAAGGTAACAACTCCAGGGAAACTCTTAGATGGAAGAGGATCCCATAGACATTCTAGCTGCCGTACTGAGCTTACTCCATGGGAGGTATGACATGAGGGGTGACTGAAGAACTACAATGGGCATGCTTGGTGTAGAACTACATAGCCAAATTAAATAATCATCGTCAATGGTCCCCACCAACATTTTGGAAATCTGGGAAACAGCAATGGTTTTCCATAAAAGCATAAGCATTGCTGAGAAAGACATGTGATTACTTGGCAATTTGACCAATTACTACTGTGATAACAATGTACCACCTTGAAGTCAGAGGGCCACTTAACAACTGACAGAGAGGCAAAGGTGACGGCTATGGAGTACATTCCATTCTCTTAGGGAGAGGGCTGAGGACTGCATTTAGTTTTCCCTGCGTCTTGGGTTTTAAAGGCAATTTTGATGACCATGAGTGTCTACTGTTATGGACTAACTGGGAAGGGCTGGGAGAAAGGGTGAGTCCAGGAACAAATTCAGCTACAACATGCTGGCAAAAATCAAGAGTGACCTTTAGATGTGATCCTGATGAAAGTGGAATAAAAGCCTTTTCCTAATTACACCCATGGCTTGGCAACAAAGGAAATGTCTGTGAAAGTTTGCGGACAAATGGAATAAGAGGAAAAATTATATCCAACTTTGCAGTATGCAGATAGAGTACAGCTTCTAGTAATATGCAATAAATAAACATACTGCACAAATTTCTTCTTAGCTAATTTAGTGGTTCCCAAACTTTTTAGAACCACAAACCATGTTTTAGAACATTTGCCCTCCACCTATCAAAATGGCATCAGGAGGGCCGATTTTATAGCCTATTTCCCGCGCCGAACATTCCGCTGCGGTGCAGGCCTTCTAAAGGGTGGGCGGGCCTGCGTCGGCCAACAGTCGTGTGCAGCACTAGGGAGGGAGTGCTTGTTCTGGCGGTTGGCCGACGCGAGCTCGGAATGAGTTAATGTAACCATAACATCATGTGGTACTAATAAAACTATACAGTGCACACATGATAATGTGTGAAAATCGGGCTTCTGTGAATGTTACAAGGTAATTAGAAACAAAGTTGTATGCTGGCACTACAGGCTTCAATGCATTATCTGTAGAATAATAATAATATTAATATTTATAAGTATAATAATAATAATAATAGTTTAAAAAAACAAAATACCATCTAATATTACTATTATTATTATTGTTATCGCTATCATTGTTATTATCAATAATAATAATAATAATAATAATAATAATAATAATAATAATGATAATAATAATAGCAAATAATACACTAGTATAATTATTATTGTTGTTATTATTAGTATTAATATTATTACTATTAACAATAATAATAATGATAATGTTATTACAATTTGCCAACATTCCAAGAACCACAGTAATCCTGATTCAGACACCAATGGGTGGTTAAGCCCATTTCAGGATAACAATTGGGGCAAATATCACACAGACCTGATTTTCTTCATGCACGAATATTGGAAGTTAAAACGAGGCACAATTTGTGCAGAGAACAAATGTAATATCCTGAGCTTTGTAGCTCTGACCATTGGAATTTGTGTGTTGTCCCCCATTCCAATAAACGGAACTTGGAATATGGAAGTAATATCACCATGGAAAAACAACCTGAATAATATCAGTGTTTCCTTGGTAATCCTGGCTCCTTGATATACATCCATACATTTTTCAGGCTGTTTCTTAAAATGGCTCCTGCTGATTGTACTGCAACCTGTGATCTTATTTTGGCAGCAGGAGCTTCAGGAGTCAATCAGCTGAGAACACCATAAGTGGGTCATTCTTGGACTGACAAAAACAAATTCTCTCATTGTACATTCTCACCAGAAAAATCTTAATTTCCTTTTTATGGGTCAATACAGTTTTATCAATGTTGACCATTATTCCTCTGATCTCACTGAGTGTGAACCTGTAGCCAGGCCTCAAGATTAGCTGTAAAACTTCATTTGCTTTTTCAATTAGTGCAAAATTAACTGAAGGCTGAAGGTTAAGTTGCTGCTGGGAGCTCACTGTACATTCATATTTCTGAATGTATGCACGAATGCAGTTCGGGTGGGCATACAAATCCGCTACAAATACATTCACCTCACTGTTTAGATCAGCAACTCGGCTGAAAACGTCATCTTGGAAGAAATTAGCTACAGATCAAAACATGTTTGTCCTTTGAGGATCACATGGTCTTTACTTTGTTCTTTCATCAATCTCTTGGCCCTTGTTCTGGCTAAACCAGATATAACACAGTAAAGATTCTCTGCTTTCTGATCAGTTGTTGGAGGTGGACGAGGGGTTGCCATCGATCTTCTAAGTGGATGGGCATTGGCGTTGGTTGTTGTTGCTTTCTCAGAAGACTCAGCTTCTGTGATTCGCTGGTTTCTGCGATTTTTTGTCAACATTTTTCCAGGCTATTTTCTATTGTATATGACTTCTAGCACTTGTTGTTACAGTGATAAACTATTTGATGCTCTTTAACCATCATTGTCAATCTTTTGTGAACTTCGTCATGCCATATTTCTGCAGCATCTCGAACTCTCTTCTGTCATACCTCAGTTGATGTTAGCTTTCCTTTTAGATTAGTTTGGCATATGACACATTTCTGTTTGTTGAAGGAGTCCTCAGTTTTTGGAATCAGCAACACTCTGTAAGGAGGTGAATATACTCTTGTGCTACCTGCTTCAATCATGGTTACGAATTTGAATCAATGGAAAATCTGAAACAAAAACAATATTAAAATAAATTACCAATATGATGGTTAAAACACATCATTATAGAGATCACATTTTTGAAAATGGCAGAAGGGTTGTTCTTATGAATTGTGTTTCTGTAAGACTACTTGACCCCCACAACCTATGTTGTAACACCAAAATGAAGTATATAAGTCTCATGGTTCCTGAAATATTACATCATCACTGCAACACATCCATCATTTTTGAAAATGTCATCCAGAAAAATTCGGCCCAGATCAGCAATGTCTACCCAAGCTAAATTACTACTCTAATGATCCAAAAACACAAATTAAAAATGCAAATCTCTGGACTACAATGTTTTTTTTTTGTTTTTTTGTCCTCATTAGCCATATAGTCGATCCAAATGTGCTCCTAGCCACAAGACACAAGACTCGACCACCCCTGTAGCACCGAGGGGCCTATTAATAAGCTCCCAGTACCCAGAGAGTCAGACCAGATGTCTCCGGCAAAGCTTGGATGGACAGTCTCCCTTCGGGCCAATTCGGCGTGTGGTCCAATAGCTGTATGGCTTGGGGTGCCTCCCTTTGGACAAGGAGATTTTTAGGCCTAATCATCGGACCCGGGGGAAAAAAACAAACAAAAAAAAAACCCTGGGTTGACTAACTGTTCCTTCTCCATTTAATCAAAAGGTCCCAGAATCTCAAAGATCGGGGGCTACATGTTCTAGTTAGATCGACCTTCGATGTTGCATATAGTGAAGACAGCCACTCTGCATGTGTCGGGGGGTTTATATTGACCCAGTTTTTACAGATTTCTCTTCTTGCTAATAAGATAGCAGAGAATAAGAACTCTCTTTCTAAACCCCTGATGCTATTGTTTAGGCCGAAGATGATTAAAGACCATGACCACGAGATAGGTGTTCTGAGGATGGATTTGAGTGTTGTCCTGATTTCTTGCCTAAAGGTGGCAATATTCAGGCACTCCCAAAACATATGAAGATCTGAGGCTGCTGGATAGGAGCATTTGCTGCAGCATTTCCCGGGTTGGAATTTCGAGAGCCATTTAGGGGAGTAATATGCCCGATGAAGCGTGAAGAAATGATTACGCCTCAGCCATGCTGGCTTGATGATTTTGTAAAGGAGGGTAAAAGATTCCTCCCATATGTCCTCCATATGTGGTTCTCCCTCTGCACCCCAGAGTTTTGCCGGGAGATTGTGGTCGCCCTCTCCATCCTCTATGATGTGCCAATAGAAGAGTGCGACTTCCTTTCTTCCCGCGGGTCTCTCCACTAGGGTGTTTTCTAAGGGACTATAGTCACCCATCATTGCTTTTTTTTTTTGTTTGAGTTCGGAGCCAGCTGGCCAGTTGTAAATATACTATCCAGGAGAGTGATGATGTTACCCTGAGCTTGAATTGAGCCCATTCCATAAAGGATCCTTCTACCAGCAGTTCCCCCCACTGTGTTATACCTGCGTCCAAAAGGACCTTTTTAACTGTATTGGAATCTTGTGGTGATAGCCCGGGTAAATCCCAAATCGGTGCATGTTTGGACAGATAACTTATCCCGGCCTTGGATTTAATTTGGGACCATTCTTTTATAGTACCCAATAATGACTTTAGTCTGACTTTTTTGAAAACCTTCTGGTGGCCGAACTTAAACAGGAAGCCGTTCAATGGAAGGTCCGAACCCAGTAGCATTGCCTTATACATAAGACCATTTGCATTTTCCCAGGGGGTCTTAAGTAGCATCCTGGAATGGGTCAGGTGAAATGCCCAGGCGTAGCATTCCAGGTCTGGCAATGCGAGCCCCCCCTTTTTCACTTCTCCCTCTCAGTTTATTCCAAGCCAGTCTGCTGGATTTATATCCCCAAATAAATGAGTTGATGTTTTGTTGGCATTTTGCAAGTTGTTTGGTGTCAAAAGTTAACGGAATGGTATTAAAAATAAATGTATATTTCGGGAGAATGCTCATTTTTATCAGGCTGGTTCTCCCGTAGATGGTAAGCGGGAGAAAGGACCAAGCTTTCATCAAGGATTGGGATTCGCGGGAGATCCGAGCTAAGTTGTTTTGAGCCAGATGATCCAAGTCCTTAGTTATTGTAACTCCCAGGTACCTCATTGAGTATTTTACCAGGAGTTGGAGATTAGAGATGTTCCAAACCATAATTTCCGTTTTCCCGGCATTTATTTCATATCCCGAGAATCTTCCAAATTCCTCCGCCTTCTTTATAACTGTAGGAAATGCCAAAGCAGGATCAGTTGTATACATGAGTATATCGTCGGCATATAGGCCGACCTTCTTATCCCAGCCAGAAAAAGTGAAATGTGGAATATTAATGTCCTCCCTGATAGACTGTGCAAACGGTTCTACGTATAAATTAAAAAGGAGGGGGGATAGGGGACAGCCCTGCCTTGTTCCTCGGCTAATTTTAAAAGGAGTTGTTCGCGTGCCATTTATTAGTAGGGATGCTCTAGGGTTGTTGTATAATAGGCCGATAGCTCTGCAGAATTTGGGACCAAGATGGAATTTGTCCATTATTAGGTTTAAGTATGCCCAGTTTACCCTATCAAACGCTTTTGTGGCGTCGAGTGTCATGATTGCCAGGGGTAAGCCAAAAGTTGAGGCAATGTCCGCGGCTCCCACCAAATCATAAGTTAAGTCGGCCAGTTGCCGGCCTCTGATGAACCCCTTTTGGTCAGGGTGGATAATTGATCCAATCTCGCTTCCCAATCGCGCTGCCAGAATTGAGGCAAAGATTTTATAGTCATTGTTGAGAAGCGAGATTGGGCGATATGATCCACACCCGGCTGGGTCTTTGCCTGTTTTTAATATTAAAGCTATGTTTGCTTCCCCCCAGGAACTTGGTGGTGTCTCACCTCTGATTAGTATATTATTAAAGAGGCTCGTAAGGACTGGAGTAAGAGTGGAATTAAGTGCCCTATATAATTCTCCTGGGAGACCATCCGGCCCCGCGGCCTTGCCCCGTGTTAGTTGTTTGATAGTGTTATCAACTTCTATTTCCGTTATTTCTTTATCTAAGTTTTCACTTTGGGAACTGTTCAATTCTGGAAGAGTTATATTATCCAGCCATTCATCCCTTTCGTCTACATTAGCATTGAGTTCTTCTGTATAGATATTCCGGAAGAACTCACTAAAGGCTTCCCCAATGTCTGTGTCTGTTGACCTGCTGGTGGTTCCCCCAGCCACCCTCACTTCTTTGATGAAATTTCTGGTCTGGTCGGCTTTTATTTTCCAGGCCAGCAGTTTTCCAGCAGATTCGCCATATTCAAAGTGCGCGAGTTTGCTGGCCTGCCATCTTTTCTTTAGCCTTTCTTGCAATAGTGTATCTAACTTGGCTTTTAGTTCTGTTTTCTCCTCTTGGTTATCTGAGGGGAATTGATCTGATGACTCCAAACGAGTCAGTTCTTGCTCTATATGTAGGATCACCTCCCCGTATTTCTTTTTCCTGTAAGAGGCCCTACTGGTAATGCAACCCCTTATAAAAGCTTTCCAGGCCTCCCATACCGTGACCAATGAGGCAGAGCCTATATTCCGCTTTAAGAAGGAGACAGTTTCATGTATCAAGTGATCTTTCTCCTCTTCCTCCAATAGTATTGTTCGGTCAAAGGACCAAGATAGATGAGTGGATTTCTGCTCTAGTTTTAACGAGAAAAGGATAGCAGAGTGGTCTGAAAGATGCAAAGGCAAGTATGTTAATTTTTTAACCTAATGTTTGAGGGAAAGGCTGAATAGGACATAGTCAATTCGAGATTTGTGTCTGTATTTGTAGTTATGAAAAGAGACTCCCATGGCTTTACCAGCTCTTTGTCTCCAAAGAACGTTTAAGCCAAGATTCGACATACATCTAAGGAGCGTATCCCTCATGTTACTGTGAGCTACGGCTCTGGAAGTGGGAGATTTGTCTAGTTTTGGATCTAAGACAAGATTGAAATCACCCATCCATATTATGGGGTCAGGACATGTAATGAGGTGGTTCTGCAGAAAATTTAAATAAGAGGGATCGTCCTGGTTAGGTCCATAATAACTGGTAATGGTAAAACCCCTCGAGTGTAGTTGGGCATTACCTATCAGCCATCTGCCGCTCGCATCTGTTTTCCAGTCCGTGATCTGGGCCCTTGCTGCTTTTTTGAAAATAATGGCAGTTCCGCGAATACTAGCGTTGTGGTCCGTACTTACAAATTTATCAACCCATTTAAGTTTTTTGAATATGTCTGTAATCTCTTGTTTGTTTAAATGTGTTTCCTGAATCGCCATGATCTGCGCGGGTGAGTCTCGTAAATACTGTAAGATTGTATTTCTCCTCGCCCTAACTCGCAGACAATTGACGTTCCAGGATAAAAATGTAATATCTGACATCAATTTTTAGACTCTTTATCGTGATTTTTCCAACCCTCGGCTCTAATGCTTTTTTGTCGGTTAACTGCCTGTCATTTCCTATATCGCTTTCTGTTTTGGCCAAACAATAGCTTTGAAACACCTTTGGATCTATATTCTTCATGGTTATAAAATTCGGTTTATGAGGACTTTTGTATTTTGCCTTCCCTTTCCCACCCCTGGAAAACCCCCCCAACTTACTCTGGCAGGATGTATTGCCATCTTGTCATCTCTGACGTATTCCTGTTTCATGCCCATATTATCACTTTTATCGGTCACTATGCTTAGTATCTTATATCTTATGTAAGCAGTGGCGATTAGCGGAAGTGTGGTTTTATTCTCTTGTCTAGTATCTATATTGAGATATATTATTACATATTATTGCTTCTGATAGCTCTTGACTAGCTAAAGGGTTTTTGGGCGGGAATCATAGGAATTATAGATAAGCCCAGTATAACCTAGTATAACTCAGGGCTTCTAACATTAAATTTACCGGGGGTGGAGGTCTATAGTGAAAATCCTGTGCTATTATCCATTTATTTATTTATTCTCCCCACGCTATTTTTTTGTTTTTTATTTTTAGCGAAAAGTTTGTGTTTATTTTTTTTTCCCTTTTCTTTTTTTCTATATTTTATTCACTCATCTATATTTTGCTCCCTTTTGCTCCCTTTTTTTCCCACCCAAGTGCTCATTATTTCTTCCCCCCCCTTTTTTTTCTTTTTTTTTAAAGAGAAGCTTTTACGTTTTCCTTTGTTGTTTTGCTAGCTTTTTTACACGTGGTCTGGGGGGTTTGCGTGTTCACTGATAGTGACTAATAGCTCATCAGCTTCGAAAGGAGACTTAACATTATACATTTTGTTATTATACATTACCCTTAGAAAGGCAGGGAATCTCATTTGAACGGTGGCTCCTAGACTTCTGAACTTCTCCATCCGTTGGCCTAATTCCCATTGCCTATCTAGTGTGGTTTTGGACAGGTCAGACCTGACTTCAAAAGGGAAGTCTGAGGCTTTCAGGGTCTTGGCTTTGAGAGCTAGATTCAGGATCTTTTCTTTCAATGAATATGTTAGAAAGTTCACCAGGATCTTCCTTGGTCTAGCTCTGCCTGATTTGAGACGGAATGGGTCCCGGTGTACCCTCTGAATATCCAATTCTATTTCAGACAAAGGTTCTTCCAGATTAAGAGAGTCTTTTAGTATGGTTGCTACGAAGTTCTTTAATTCTCCTCCTTCTTTCCCCTCCGGAATTTTTAGTAGCCTCAAGTTATTCCTTCTTGAGAAATTTTCAAGAGACTCAACCCTCTCTTTGACTGCATTGCCTTCTCGTCGTAGAGTCTGAATCTTAGTCTCAGCACGCTCCAGTTTTGCCTTAAGCTCGCCAACAGAGTCCTCTATGCTTCCAGTTCTTAGTGAGAGACCATCTACCTTAGTCTCTAAGCTTTCACACATTGTGCGGATCTCTGATTGGGTTTGTCTCGATTCCTCGAAACATTTTTTCGACTCCTCAAACCCACTTCTAATCTCCTTCCTCATGCTGAGAAGTATGGCTTGGAGGGTATCGTCACTTTCAATTTCTTCGCTACTCCCACCGCATTGATCCGACTCTTTAGTCGCCCTTTCTAATGCTGAGGTAGAGGCTTGATGGTCTATAAAGGGCATTGTATTGGCGACTTGCTCTACTGGATCCCCCATCTTTGCACCACAAGCTGGTGCTTCTGCCCCTGTTACTTCCACTTCAATTGCCCCCAAGTTGCTGAGTATAGTTGTAGGTGTAATTGTAGGTTCAAGGGCATCAACTGCTGTGGATACAATTTGTGTGTTAAAAGATTTTTGGGGCTCTTTATTTATGTTTAGAACCTGGGGCAGGACCTTCAAATAGGACTTCAGTGAAGGTGTAATTCGGGTGAATTTGCTAGCTTTTGTTTTGGAGCCCCTCTTACTCTGACTCGCCTTATGGGGTAACTCCTTTGGGCTAGTGTAGCGCAGTTGATATCCCTTACCTCTTCTCGGGACCCTTAGGACTGGGGGTTGTGTTGTGTCGGTTACTGCCTCAAGCTCAGATTCTGGCTCGGACTCTGTGAGGGGCTGCTCCCCTGGGCTTCTTACAGTTTCTTGTACTTGACCTGTGTCTCTGAGTCCTGTAGGGGCGACTGAATCCTTGTCTTTATTGCTCTCTTTCCCTTTCCCCTTAGCCTTCCGCTTCCCCAGGGTTCTAGCAGTATTTATGCTCGAGGTCACACTAATTGCCTGGGTGGGGGCTTGTGAATGTGCCTTGAAGCTGAAAACTCTGGGTATAAGGGCTAAGTTCTGCGAAGAGCAGCAGTCTTGTTTGTCTGTGGGGCCCCGGCTGTCAGTGGACTGAGCTTCACCTCCCAAAACTCCCAACACTTTCCCACCCTGCTGGCCCCCCTTACCGCACCATGCGTTTGCTGCAACTTTCCTTGTAGAGACTCCGTGTGCAGCTGCCCTTCTGCTTCTTCGAAGCTCCACGGCTGCGTCTCCCCAGCGGTAGGGTGCAGGGAGGAGAACCCGCCCCCAGCACATCGGCAGCTCTGTCCGCCATTGTATCAACACAGCTCTGGTGCTCCGGGAGCTTAGACTGCCTCCACGTCTCCACGCCACCAATCTTCAATCTCGCCGCTCCCGAAAAGCCGCTCAGCCGAGCTCAGCACTCCCAGTTCACCGCCCGCCCACTCTCTGCTCACAGCACAGCACGGCGCCGAGCACCGCGCCGTACTACTTTCAGCCCGATCCGATCTGATCCGTCCAGCAGCCGAAGCGCTCGCCGGGTAAAGTCCCGATACTTGGCAGCTCCTTAGCTTGCCATTCTCCACCACCTCTCACCTCTCGCCCGTCTGTAGTGACCGGTGCGGCTAGTTCGTCACCCGGGGCATATCGGCCGGAGCCTCCGTCAAAGACGAGTGTGCCGCGTTAGCAAGCGGCCGCCATGTTTTCCCCCTCAGCAATGTCTACCCAAGCTAAATTACTACTCTAATGATCCAAAAACACAAATTAAAAATGCAAATCTCTGGACTACAATGTTGTTACAGAGGTATATCAGGGGGCCAGGATAATAGCCTGTATACTCCCGTTTTACCATGGGTCCAGTAATGAGGGCCTAAATATGTCAAACGAGTGCTAGTAAGTTTAGAAAATATGTTGAGTGGTCCAGTCCAGCTATTAGACAACATGTGGGGTATGTTCAATAAATGTGTGCTTGAACTTTATTGAGCTTATTTGTAAATATTGATTACAGAGACCCAGGTTCATACTTCCAGCTTCAGCGCAAGACTCAACATTATATAATTCTGGGCAAACCACTTAATGTCCCTGTGCCTAAACTGTGGTGTGGAAAATGTATTTGTGCAATCCCCACTTGATGTACACATCTACAGTCACTTGACATCTTACATAATGTGCATCGCAGCTAGGGTTGTGCTATATAAGTTTCAGTACACACATATCAGTATTAATCGTAGAGCAAATATGGTGCTAAGCATCTATTTCTCAAAACTTTAACCAATGTTTTACACATTACCACAATGAAAACAAAAGTGAGTTCTTTTAAAACATATTTGTTTTCTTCACAGTGAGGGTATTTTGCAAATGTTGCAATGTACTCATTTGCTAACGTTATTTCCATTCTGCTGACCCCAGCTGAGAAAGAAGTCCCTGTGCCAACATTCGGCCTACAGAATGACACATTTGTTCCCACAACTCCTGCCTTATGTTTCTGCTTCGCTGCTGCTGACAGAAAAAGTGTCAGATAGTGTTCCACTTTCTTCCCTTTGGAGAGAAATATTCCACTGGCCACGCACTACAGGTGGGGAGGAGCAAATGCACTGCAACTATCTCACACCGAACATTCATCAATGAGACATTGTTCACGGCCCACAAAACCAAGTCCATTAACACTTATGTTGCTGTGCTCTAATTACCAGTAAAAGAAGCAACTTGCATTATCCAGAAAAAGAAGTGACCTCTATTCTTTGTCATAAGAGCTGGTAAATTGAGCTTACCTGGAATCTTGACCAATTTCAACTGAAATTAATATTGCAAATTCTTGAAACCGCCTGGGAAATATAACCAATCATCAGTACAATTGATAGGATGATCTATTTTATTTATGTATCTAAATGTTTAAGCGCAGGCACCTTTGCAGCAGAGTAACAAGGTGATGTAGCAGGGTAGCAAAGTAATGCACAAAGGTATAGGACGCACAGAAAAGATGTATTTCACATGTATCAAAATTGTGTAATATTAAAAATACATACTTTTTATAGACAGCACAGAAGTGTAAATAGGTTAGTAGTTAACATGCTAAAATAAAATAACTAGGTCAAAATATGGATAAAGGTATCAGAATAAAACACCTTTTTGGAATAAAAATAAAAGATAAATGACAGAATGAGAGTGACAGGAAAAATAAAACTTTAAAAAAGCTTGTGGTGAGGAGTGAGTTATGATTTACATAGCTGTTTTGGAAACGTGTTTTTCACTAAATTGAGGCCTACCCCGCCCATAGATAACATTTGATTACCTTTTTAGTTATAATATGTAATCATTTTTGTTTCGGGGAAAGCACAAATGTCATGTTTGGAGCATGGTGAATTGGTATTTAAAATTTTCTTTAATGTATATTTTGATTTTAAGTCATAAATCGGAAAATGGCACTTTAGGAAAGTTGGCATCTTCCTGTCCTAACCATTTGGTGCCTGTTACCTGGGTCATATGACTAGGTGAAGTTGTCAGTTGGCCTTTGTGTATTCCTCCCAGACAGCCACACAATAGAGAACATGGGTGTTTGTAGGATGGGCCATCCAAGGCAATATGGGGGGGGCGGACACTCAAAAACTTCAAAGACTCTGCTTCAGCTAACAAACAGAGAACTTCACACTGGCCTATTCTGCCTGCAGACAGAATGGGACGAGGGCAGAAAGGCATGAATTTGAAGACATTTCTGTAGGGGAAAAACTCCAGAAGTTTCTTTCACTTTAAAGGGGTTACCAGGTATGAAAATAGGACCCACTCTTCAATTCAATTCAGGACTGGGAAAGGCCTCCAAGAGGACTGTCCTGCTCCCTGGGGCCAGCTGTGTACTTCAGACGACAGCCTTGCTGCAGCAAGAAGACTGCCTGAAGCCTGCTGTGTGCCCTCAGAGGACTGCCCTGCTGCTGAAGACCTGCTCTCCTGCTTGACCCTAAGACTTTCATAGTGACTCAAAGGGCTAGTTGCCTGGCCTCCTGATCATAGCCTCCGGGACAGAAAAGGCTCCAATCATCTTGAACCTGCAACTGGACACAGCCAAAATGAGTCCTGCCCCTAAAAATAGCACACCCCTAGTCCTGGAGTGTTAGCAGTGGTCCTAAAGGTGCCCAAATAATAAAATCCTAAATGTTCCTGTAAACAATGCTCTGAGAACCGAGAGGAGACCAGGACCTAACTGCTCACCGATCCACCCCAGGTGCATTGTCGGTTGGCCTGACTTCGCGGGAGCTTTTTCTACATTTTCATCTGCAGCAGCAAGCCCTGTTCAACAACTCCTCACAGAAGGGGTTTCTTGCCTCCTGTAGTGTTCATCAGCTACAGGCTACAGCTTCGTCCTACTGGAGATTTTAGACTTCCATAAAAGAGACTAAGTCCGAATGTAAAAATCTTCACTGCAACTTCGTCCAGTGGCTCCTCGACAATTATGTCTCCTCCTCGGCAACGTAAGCTACCTTGCCCCTCAGGTCTTCACCTTCTCAAACATTTTTTTCCAAAATGTCATGTAATTTTAAGGTAAACAAAGACCGGGGACCCATCCAGTTTATGTATCTGAACCCTACTCCATCGCAATCGGCCAGAACCTTTGACTTTACCCCCTTCTGGCATGACCAGATGTGGGTAGTTGGTGCTCTGATCTTTTAGGCACTAGTTTTTACATTACAATTTAACAATTCATAACTCCAGTTCTACTGATTGGCTTTTTTTTTGTTTTGGTGTCAAATAATTTATTAAAATGTTCTCAGTTTTTCTTAATTAGTGTGGGATTTATCTTCTCAATTTTTACTGATGTTATTTTTTCTGGCATTAGGACTCTGATCATTTACCACTGCTAACCAGTGCTAATGTGCATATGCTCACTCCTTAAAACATGGCAATATTAGTGTATCCCCATTTGGCATATTTAATTTACTTATAAGTCCCTAGTGCAGTATTGCTACTTTTACCCAAGGCCCGTAAATTAAATGATACTAGTTCGTCTGCAGCACTGATTTTGCCAACCAAGTAAGTAGCCTTTTAAACATGTTTCAGGCCTGCAATTGCAGCCTGTGTGTTCAGTTTTCAAATTGCCATGTTGATCTGCAAAAGTAAACTTTTTGCCAGGCTCAAACCTTGCTTTATAATACATATAAGTCACCCCCGGGTAGGCCCTGGACTGCAAAGAGGGCAGGGTGTTATGTATTTAAAAAGTAGGTAAATCTCTTTTTCACCACTGCAAGGCCTATCTCTCCTACAGTATAACATCGGAGGTTCCATATTATATTTATAAGTGTAATTTCTAAATGGGAAGAGATGACAAGTTCACGTCTCTTTGGTGAAATCGGATTTTAAATTACAATTTAGAAAATTTCACTTTTAGAAAGTTAAACAATGGTGTGTTGCAGCTATAATGCACTCAAGAAACTAATTTAAATAAAGTGATCTTTTAAGCAATTTCATACCTAACCTGGAACAAATATGTGTGCAACGGGTAAGAGGCCCTACAAGCCGTCTAAATAATTGTAAAGCAAAACCCAGATAACGATCTGGGAATACCCAATGCACTGCTAGGGTGTCAAGCAAAGCGCTTCAAAAACAGTTATTCATGAACTATAACATCTACTACACAATATGTACATAATTAACAAACTTTTGCCACAATTAAACCATATATCAAAAGAAACCGAGGCTCCAAACTCCAATTAAAGGAAATTATGCGAGTACATTTTATTCGCAGTCTTCGTGAAGAAGTTTAACGAAATCAAGATGAAGATGCTTTCAGTCAGCATAAACAGTTGTTTAAAAATCTCAATGCATTTCTGGCTTTTACAGGGAAGCCCTTCATCAGGGGAATCTGTCAACATTGAAAGCAGAATAAACATCAGTACTACACATTATGTATGCTGGGCTTACATCAAATGAAGGAGAGAACGATCTATATTGTGTATCATGCCAACCAGTACAGTGAAAAAAGTAAAAAAGTTGGAGAGTTCATGCATGACACCCTAGTAGTGCATTGGGTATCCCCAGATCGTTATCTGGGTTTTGCTTTACTTTTAGAAAGTTGGCATTTTCCTACAACCCCACTTACACTTGAATAGGCTGTGTCCTGCTACCTCACAAAGGGCTGCATGCCCCCTGTAGTTACTCTGGAACCAGAACAGGGAGGAAAGGATGCATGGGGACTTCAAATAGGAAGCCCTAGAAGTTGTCTCCTCACTTCAAAGGCACAACTGGGTATAAATACTGGACATCAGACACCAATTCTTCAGTACACTTCAGGACCTGTGGATACTCTGCAAGGACTGCTGTGCTGCTACACGAACTAGTGTTCTGAAGAATTACTGCTCTGAAGGAACTGCTTTCCTGCTTTGCTGAACTGCTGCCTGCTGTCCTCTTGTCTGGGGAAGGAGAACTGGACCTGCTACTTCATCTTGAACATAGGACTCCAACGTGACTCTAAGGACGAGTCTGCTGGACTCCTTATCTGAGCCTCTGGGACATAAGAGGCTACCTAAACAGCTCTTGCACCCAGCAGGGAGTTCCCGACTCCCAACTGGTGCCTCTCAGGTCCTGGGCCCTTGGGATTGCTCACTGGCTTTTATATTAAGCTTTTAGGCTGTCTGTTACATCGAATGGATCCATTTACACCAAGAGCGCACCACTCACACTGAAAATCAGCACGAGCAAATACCAGCCTGTCTCTTCGCACTGCCGCATCAACTGCTCCCAGGGAACCGCTAAAGTAAAGCACCAGCCTACCCATCTACGACGCTCAGCCTGCTCTTTGCACCAGGCGGGCAGCCTCCAATGATGCTCTCCTTGCAATTCTCTCCAATGCAAATAGGACTATTGACACAAAACCTGAGAAGGTAAATTTTCGGCGGGACAAATCTGGGACTGTATCCAACCTGTGCTCCATGGCAATCAGCCTGAACTTTTGACCTTGACCCGGTTCAGTGTGATCATATAGCAGCAGTTTACAATTTATGTTTTTTGTGCTATTTTTCACTTTATTCTCAAAAAATTAATAACTCCTGTTCTACTGATTTTGCATTTTTGTCAATTTGGTCTTGTTTTATTGATTAAATTCAATTCTATATTCCTAAAATGGTGTGGGATCCATTGTGTGTGGTGTTTCACTGTGTTACTGTTTCAAGTGTTGCAAAAATTATGTACACATTGCTCCTAAGTTAAGCCTAACTGCTCTGTGTCAAGCTACAAAGGGGTTGCGCACAGTATCATTTGGGGTTTGCTTGCTCATTACCCTGACAAGGACTATGGTTGCTGCTTGACCAGAGCTCACAACCCAGTCAACCAACAACCAACTCTCTTTCACTGGTAGCAATGCTGATATTGGACTTGTGTTTGAGTAGTGCCATACAGTGATTTGGTGTACACTACCAATCCATATCTAAGACCATTTTGAGTTTAAATTTCTCAAGATTGGCCTTTTTGATTTATCCAAATTCTTTCTCGCACTGTTACACTTGATATCATCCGTAAGAATGGAGTTTGAGCTGGCTAACATTGAGGCTGTGACCCACCTCGGACCTCCGCAAGGAGAGAAGATTTCCTGCCAAGAGCACCACCAGGAAGGTGAAGTTGCAAAAGGCACTGATGGACAGGCCCGAAGCACATCAATCAATAGTTGAAGCCACAGGACAGGATATTGGGATGGAGGGAACAGGGTGGATCTTTCTGTGGAGCCACTTGCAGTGGAAGGGGATAACTTGACACCTGGAATGGAACTCCTGTCAGGGCAGGGAGCAGTGCCTCTTCCCACAGCCTGTGCCCAGAGGAGCTGGCATGGAGGAGAGGAAATATAAACTGCAGATGGTCCTGTTAAGGGTGGAGGAGAGGGAAGGGGCCATTGAGGAGAAGAAAGTTGAGGCAGAAAGAACCTTAGTGGAGAAAAAGTTGATATTAGCTCATAAACTGAGTCTTAAGGAGATAGATATCAAGGCCAGCCAGTCAGAGTTCAGCAGTGATGATGGCATACCTGCAGTCTATGAAAGAGACAAAAGGTCCACATCCCTAAGGATTCATTGCCCAGTTATTTGGTAAGAGATTATATTGACAGTAAGCATGGGCGGAAAATCCGTTCCGCTCGCGGATTTTGCGGATTTTCGGTAAATTCGCAATCCGCAAACTCTCGCGAATTTACCAAAAATCCGCAAATTCGCACGCAGCGGATTTTTTTTCTTGGTGATACAATATTGCGGCGTGCGGCGTTCACTTACCGCCATTCAGCGTTTGCCGAATTGTTTTTCTCGATATTTTGTGAGTGCTGCGCCATTTTGGATCTTGCTGCGGGATCCCGCGGGAGTTTGGCGACGCATCGCGAGAGTTCGCAATTGCAAACATGTAGGTGCGGCGGGCAGCAACAATCTCGCACTCGCGAAATTACAAAATTTGCAATTCTGCACAAGAAATCCACTAGCAAGCAGCATAGACCTTCTGAAAATGATGATTTTTATCAGAATAACTCCCCAGGTTGACATTTGCCTGCACTTTTTTGGATTTGAGGCCTTTTGACTTTCTTTGGATCACTTTTGGATTAGAAATCAACTTTCACAAGTAAGTTTGTTTGGGCATTACAGTTGCTGTTCTGCAGAAAAACGAGTTTTGCAAAACTGAAAGCACTCACCAGGTGCAAAAGTTCACTCATCATTAGTAACCATTCCCTGTAGTACTTCCTGAGGGGCCCCTCCAGAGTTCAGTTGCCTATGTTTGTTTGGGGCATTACGGTTGCTGTTCTGCAGAAAAACGAGTTTTGCAAAACTGAAAGCACTCAGCAGGTGCAAAAGTTCTAACTCATCATTAGTAACCATTCCCTGTAGTGCTTCCTGACTGGGGCCCCTCCAGAGTTCAGTTGCTAGTTGCAACAATTCTATGACCCTGCTCTGACCCTCATAGCAGGCTCATAGAATAGCTACAAGTAGGCCACAAAGGTCCTGGAAAAAAAATTGCACTGCAACAGAAAGCAAATTACAGATAAGGAAGCAGGTGCCAGACTGGAATTTTAAAACAGTGACACATTAATAAATCAACCCCAAATTAATTCATGTCAGTTGAAGCAGGGCAGGTGTGCTTGCTTTCCCCCCCCCCCCAATAATCTACAGTGATGAACCAGAGGGTGGCATTGATGTACCAGAGGGTGGCATGGGTGAAACAGGGTGGCAGTGGTGAAACAGAGGGTGCTGTGAACCTGTGATGATGAACCAGACGTAGAAACAACATAGTCGCGACCGTTGCGAGCCGACAAGTAAGTTTGCAATTGCGGACTGGTACAAAACCCTCGCAAACTGGCAGAAACCCTTGCGAACACAAAATAAAATCCGCAAATTCGCGAGAATTCGCGGATTTTGCGGATTGCGAGTTCGCAAATATGCAAATTCGCGAACGCCAGATTCGCAAAATTCGCCCATGCTTAATTGACAGCTGGTTTTCTGCCTATTAGATAGCGCAGAGGGTTCACAAGATTCGCGAAGAGCACTGGGGGACTGGTTTACTTTAAAGGTTGGGGACCAAACTAGGTACACTCGTGTGAAAGCCATCTTGATTGCTAAGTTTGGACTGACCACTGAAAAATATTGTCAGAGATTCAGGGACAGCCAGAAGCTCCCCAACCAGTTATAGGTGGATTTTATAGATTATTCCAGCAAGGCTTTGATAGGCTGGGCACAGGGCAGCAAGGTCAATGATTACAATGTGCTGTCCAATCTAACTTTGAGAGCGCAGATGCTCAGCATTTGTTTTCCAGTGCCACACCAGCACCTAGTATAAAGTCGGCTAACTCACCTCAGGAAGCTTGCTGAGGAGGCGGACCACTGGTCCAAGAAGTTATCTGGGGGGGACTACTACAAGGTTGGTATGGGGTGCTACAAAAAGAAAAAGGGAGGAGAAAAACTTAAAAATACGTGATTCTCAAAAGTCTCCAGATTAATTTCCAAGGGAAGAGCCAGCAGACCCAGTCTGAACCTGAAAGAGAAAGAGTTCTTTGATAAGTCAAAAGGGAGGTTTGTACCCCATTGCTACAAGCATGGGCACTCCAAGGGTGACTCCAAATATCCCAAGAGGGCATAGTCCCCCACCAGTGGGCAGACACATTGGTTGGAGAGGGAGGTGCTCGGGAGGAGGGAGCCCCAGTTAGCTTTGGAAAACAGACAAAGGGACTGTAGATCCCCAGAGGGATAAGGAGATGGTGCTAAAAGACAATATGCCTGCAAATACTTATAAGTACAGACAGTGAGTCACCATCAATGGCCAATGGTTGGAGGCTCTGAGGGACACAGGGACTAGCAGAACTTCTGTGAGGTATCAGCCGGTGTCCTCAGAGCACGTCCTACCTAACACATTCCACCAGATCATAGTCGCCGACAATCGTGAGAGTGATCTGTCGATGGCTCTGGTTCTCTTTGAGTAGTGTGGGGGGGGGTCTCAGGTTCTCTAAAAGTAACTATTGGGCCATGACCAGGAGCACAATAGCTGAAGGAAGGTAGTGCTCATGTCACAATTGGAAATGTTGGAATTGTCTGAATGGATCTGTATGACCGCTCCGTCCATGGCTACCCGGGAAGGAAGTCAAGAGAGCATGGAGCCTGGAACAATGGCCCAGGCAGCTACCAAGAACTAGAGGGGCACAGGGCACAGGAAACCAGCCCCTGAAGTTCCCACAGTCGAGGTTGATGGGGCCCCCTAGGAGGATGCTGTTAAGCCAACGGAGGAGGACATTGCTTCCCAGGGTGACCTGCCTGAATTGGCTGGGTGGTAAGTTGAGGGTGGGTCCACCAGGGAGGAATTCTGAAAATTGCAGAAATAGTGCCCATCTCTAAAGTACTTGAGGCAGAAATCTGAGGCCCAGGCAGCAGGTGACACCTCTGGAGATCACCAGATCTGTTGAGCGAATGACCTCCTGCATTGCGAGCCTGGGATTCCGGGCTCTGGTCAGCCCGTGTGCAGGGGGACCCCCAGTGTTACAGGACCTTCCTACGGGGGTTGACACATGACATACTCCTGGCAGAATATCTGGTGCAAGAGAAGGCTTTTTTTTTTACTGCAAACAAATGATGGCCGGAATGCTGACAATGCAAACAATGTCTCCAGTCAAAAGATCTGGGTTAAATCCATTGTTCTTTTGCCAACTATGCCACCCCAGTTTGGATCCAGCCATATTCAAATCAGTCTTGACCCTGTGCCTCATGGGAACAGTCCAGACCGAACTGCCAGGCAAGGTCTTTCCTTGGACTGGAAACAAGCATCCTTGGACCGGTTTCAGGATATGTCAACCTTCTTCAGCCAATCTAGCTTGAATGCAGCAGCACAGTGAGAAAGGGACCCACGTCTGGGCATATCCTTCCCACTTAGGGTGAAAAGTGTTACAGCAAACAAATGATGGACAGAATGCTGACAATACAAACATTCTCCGCCAGTCAAAAGATCTGGGTTTAATCCATCGTTCTATTGCCCACTACACCACCAGCCACCAGTCAAAAGATCTGGGTTTAATCCATCGTTCTATTGCCCACTACACCACCCCAGTTTGGACCCAGCCATATTCAAATCAGTCTTGACGCTGTGCCTCATGGGAACAGTCCAGACCGAACTGCCAGGCCAGGTCCACCCTGGACTGGAAACAAGCATCCTGGGGCCGGTTTCAGGGTATGTCACCCTTCTACAGCTGGTCCTAGGATGCTAGTTTTCCAGTCCAGGGAGGACCTGGCTTGGAAGTTCGGGCTGGACTGTTCCCATGGGGCACAGGGTCAAGACTGATTTGCATATGGCTGGGTTCAAATTGGAATGGCATGGTGAGCAAAACAACAATGGATTTAGGCCCAGATCTCTGTACTAGGGTGAATGTATGATATTGTTCTGAATTCTGTCCATCAACTGTTGTTTTTGCATTTGTCACCCCAGCTGGAACAGGTATGCTCAGACATGAGTCCTGTGCTCTCCGTGCCACTGGAACCAAGCTATCCTGGCTGATGAGGGATGAAAGCCCGAAACCGGTCCTAGGATGCTTGTTTCCAGTCCAGGGAGGACCTGGCTTGGCAGTTCGGGCTGGACTGTCCCCAATGGACAGAGGGTCAAGACTGATTTGCATATGTCTGGGTTAAAACAGGAATGGCATGGTGAGTAAAAAAACGATGGTTTCCGGCCCAGATCTCTCCACTGGGGTGAATGTATGAGATTGTTCTGAATTCTGTCCATCAACTGTTGTTTTTGCAAGAGAAGGCCTTTGCCAGGCATATTGCACACTTCTACTGTCCCCATATGAAGATGGCCTCAGATGCATCCTTTTCCACCTGCCAGGCCGGTGAGAAGTCAGGGAAAAAGGTACAAGCACCCCTAACTCCATTACCTGTTATACGCATTCCCTTTGAGAGGGTAGATATCGACGTTGCTGGACCATTGGCCCCAAGACAGCTTTAGGCAAAGGGTTCATCCTGGTATTTGTGGACCACACTATTCACTACCCAGATGACATTCCTCTAAGGTCCATAGCTACACCAGCAGTGGCCAGAGTCATGATGAGGAGCTTTACCTGTGTGGGATTCCATAAGAAGGTAGTGACTGAATGAGGCATTATCTTCATGTCAGCATACATGAAGTCCATGTAGGATAAGTGTGGGGTAACAGATCTCCTATCACCCCCTAACCCAGAGTCTTGTAGAGAGATTCAACAAGACCTTGAAAGGCATGATAAATGGCCTAAGTGAACCCATGGGACGTAAGTGGGAGTTTCTGCTGCCATGCCTTCTTTTTGCCTATAGGGAGGTGCCACAGAAAGGGGTTGAGTTTGGGACCTCTTACCCTTATTAGAGAAGGGTGGGAGCAAGCTTCTGAAACCCCCTTGAGTTGGGAATTCTGGAAGAAGGCAAAAAGTAATATTGATGCCAGTCAAGTAGTTATGAAACTCTAGTATACCCAAACTTCACTCTGGTAGAGTTTCAACCTGGCAAAAAGGCATGAGTTATGGAGTCCATGGAGCCCAGAGCTATCCAGGAGCACTGGACAAACCATTATGAGTTGAAGGAGTAGAAGGAAGGGCCCACTTACGTGGTGAACCTCCAGACCCCAGAAACCCCTTAGTGGTCCCCCATGTGAAACACCTCAAACTACACTTTGAGAGGTGCAAAATGAGCATGCTCCTGGTAACAGATGAGGAACCCGAAGAGGAGAGCAAGCCACTCCCTGACCTCCTATATGCCCAGGAGCATGATGGATCAGTGGAGGGTGTCAACCTCTCCCCTAACCTGACCCCAAGCAGCAGATACTGGGGCAGTTTTCCTCTCTGTTCTCCCTCACCACTGGCCTCACATTCCTGTATGTCCATGACATTGCTAAAGGGGGGCAGGAAACACCTCTTACTTTAGAGATTGGGGACCAACATAGGTACACTCCTAAGCCATCTTCCTTGCTAAGTTTGGAGACAGTCTGCTTGTTAAAAATAAGATTAACAGGTTGGCAGACAAGGTGACGGCTAGCATAAAGGAGGATGTTTCCAAGATGCTGACTTTATGGGTAATTGAGCCCTCCAATTGTCCCTGGTCCAGTAGTGGTGCTGCTACTCATGCCTGCCCCACCAAGTGCCAATCCAGAAATTAAGTCCTGTGTGTATTACTGGGGTCTCAGTTCCATTACGTACACTGATAAACACCCCATGCCCGAGATGATGAGGTCATTGACAGGCTGGGGGCTGCCAAGTTCCCGAGTACCTTTGACCTCACATCAGGGTACTAGCAGGTTGCTCTGACTGGGGGGAGGCAAAAGAGAGTTCTACATTCTCAACCCCAGAGGGCCACTTCCAGTTTAGCATGATTCCCTTTGGTTTAAAAAATGACCCTACCACCTTTCAGGTGCTGGTCAATGGGGTCCTGGGTGAGGCAGCATGGCCAAGCCAGCCAAGGTGGCAGATGCAACTCTTTAAAGCTCCTGCCATAGGTCCGCCAAACTATTTACAATCCTGTTGCCAGTGGCAGGTGCAGGTGGCCCCTGAAACCAAAATTCTTGCTTCTAGGGACCTGGGCTTGCTTTTGGATGCCTGAGCGGACTGTGCTCTCAGGCATCGTGGCACACTGCCCATCAGCGGAAGACCACCCTGCTACCTCGGAACCAAGGCCCCCCTACTCCCTGTGGGGGATTTGACCTGACCCCTCTGCCCATCCCCTGGACCATGGACTTGCTTGCCCACCCTGGGTCTCTGGCTGAGTTAAACTATTGGTCCCTCCACTGCAGCAGGCCCGGGGGGTCCTGAAGAGGTCCCGCACCATATAACTGGGCTGCCATTGGGAGTGCCTGCCCCGGGTGTCACTCAGTGGGTCAGAGTTTGGCCCTACCCTGCCATTTGCTGCCTCCTCAGTCCGCACTCGGTTTCCCTGCTTCAGCACCACAACTGAGAGTCTTCATCCTGGGTCCAGTTATAGCCCTGTCAGACATCCTGCTACAGTGGACCTCCTGGGAGGCTTGAAGGGGGCCCGCAATTTTGATGTGAACTGCCGCTGGGAGGATCAGCACTGGGGGACAATCATAAACCTGCATAGGACCCCTCCTCACCACACATTGCACCTGGCTCCCACACTCTGGAGCCACAGAGCTCCCCCAGTCTGGAGCCACAAACTCCACTTTAATGCCCTGATACGGAGGGGTCCTGCATTCCCTAGCTTATCACTACCGCCACGGTACATCCGGTGCCTTTACCTGGGAGGCCCCATTCTTACCACTACCATCCTTGAGCTAGATCTTGGGGCTTCTAATCAGCCACAAAGCATTGACTGTTTCCTTCTCCAGGCCCCAGGTGAGAGACTTTATTACTTGCTTGATGCCGGAGGGCCTGTGACCTTTTGTCTTAATCTCCCTGTGTCCGGACTGGCCCAGGGGACCCTTTCAGAAGGCCATGTGGGGTGTCCAGCAGCTTCTTCCCTGCTCACGCTTCACCCCTTACTCATTGTCCCCATGACCAAGGCACACATGAGGTATCTGCAGTGCTGTGAATACCTGAGAGCGCTTTTGAATCCTGCACCTCACCCAAGTCAAGAACTCAGCCGACCCACTGGGCACCTCCCTGGAGATCAAGCTATGCTAACTTTGGGAGCCACAGTGAGCTCTGGTCTGTAGCATCATTGTGGCCGTCTGCACATTTCTTTTCCCGCAACCAGCATGCAGCACCAACTCTGTAGGAGACCTGTGTATCTTTCATTTTTCAGTTCACCCTGATCGGTGCATATATTGGTGAGTGAGGGGAGTGATCCCTGTTCACGTATAGCCCTCACACTTGCCTAGGATCTTTGTGCCACTCCTGTGTTTGTCCCAGCCCTTCCTCCTTTCTCACTGGGATGGCTCAGAGCAGTGGGACAACTATGCCATACTTGTGGCAGAGACAACATGAGTATGTCTTCCTCCCTCTCACCACCACATCGTTCACCAGTCTTCCTGCCCTTATCTCACCATGGGCAGACTATGTTCCCCCACTCCGGCTTCTACACTGACTTCAGTGGGCCCACCCTCTATTGTCCCAGACACGCCATTGTTGAGAGCCACCCAATTGCTTCTATACTGGATAAACTGGACTAGGTGCTGGTGGCTATGGAATACTCCATGGTCACCATGGAGACTAGACTTGTTTTCTTAGCTACTGCGTTAAGCATCCTGCATGATGATTACCGTAAGCTCTTGGATAAAGTCTCATATGGGGAGAGGACTCTTGCTACTCTACAACCACTGGCAACGGATAATAGGTCTGCAATCCAAGATTTGCAGGAACACGTCCAGCACCTCAAGAATAGGGCAGAGGACATAGAGAGTCACTCACTTAGCAAAAATATCCCCATCCTGGGGCTGCTGGAGGAGATTCAAGGATGTGATCCCTTCGCATACCTGGAAACCTGGTCAGATCCATTACCTTGTCATCGGTTCTCACTGTCTTTTTTTCCCTAGAGAGAGCTCACCATGTTCCTGCTCAACGCCCTCCTCTGGGGGCTCCTCCCACTCCATACTGGCTAAGCTCATACACTTTAAGAACTGTGTCACTATCCAGAGATGCAGGGCATCTTTGGGTGGAGGGCAAAGTAATTATGCTGTTTCCAGATTACCCCAGAGCAGTCCAGCACCAAATCTCCTCCTTTTTGGAGGTCAAACAGCCCTCCTCCAAATGGGGGTGTAATACTCATTACTATCTCCAGCCTGCCTCAAGATCATGTCCGACGGCGCCTCCATCTTTTTCGAGGATCCTATTTACACTTTGGATCGGGCTGATCGGCATCATGGCAAATCGGCTTCTGACCATGCTGGACTCACAATGGGCCCCCTTAATCCACACCAGCAATGATGAGGACAGTGCATGACCCTCACCCATCACAGACAAACTCCCCTAATTCGGAACAGATCATTTAGGACCAAAGGTGGGCCCTGCAGGCTGCAGCTAACTTGGGGATTAGTGGCACAAACATAGACAATGAGAAAGGTCCTCACATCTTCACATTTGACAATGACACCCTTCCATCCGATGATTCTCAATGGGGCTCTCAGACTTCCTTACTGGTAATTCCTGAGATGGCAGACAATCTCACCTAACTGTAGTTTCTCCCAACCTAATACATTTTCTTATTTCACATATTCACTTTACTTTGTATTGAAGAGAAATGTCTTCATGGTAACGCTGTCCTCTTGGTGGAGACTGGTTCACTGGTTAGAGGCGGCAGACCCGAGAGCAGAGGACGGCCCGGGACCAGGGTTCGATTCCCGGCGCGGCAGGTTTCTGGACCAGGGTCAGCGGACTCGATAATTCTCTCGCCTCGGTGCCCACTCTGATCAGCAATCACACTCGGCAACTCTGGGCATTAGCTTGCCTCATCTTCACTAACGGCCCCACCAGACCGCCGGGGATGCCTGGTCTCACCCTGGAGATACCCATTAAGGGACCATCTCTCAGGGAAGCCAGGAAGGATTTCGCAGCGGTCGAAGCGCCTTGGGACCCTACGGGTAAGTAGTGCGCTATATAAATGCCTATACATACATACATACATATACATACATACATACATGCTATCAACGGCCCACCTTGCTCAGACCCTTTATGCTGCCTTTATGGCAAATCCATGTTGTCCCTGCCATACTTGCCCACCCCACTCATCTTCCTCAGATGTGCCCCACTCTTCATACTGTACTTGGGCAGGGCATGGGTCAGCCGGCAGTCCTTGCCCGATGTGATTCTGCCATTGTTACTCAGGGTACTTGGGCCATTATATTAAACCCCGAATCAGAGTCACGCGTTATGCTAGAGTTTTTCCAAGCATGACAAGTTTGGGTGTTCTGCTGGGTTGGGGTAGGCTCTCAATGTTGGTGTTTTCCCTGCTTGCTACAGTTTGTCTTACCTCCTTCCCCTTACCCACATGATTGGAATTGACAAACTGGCATAACATATCCCTTGCTGCATGGTAGACCATTGGATTGGAGCTTGTTCTGGGTAGCCCCATCCTTGTGCGCTGCTCGTTGCTCCCTTACCATCCAATGGTAAACACCCAAATACATAATAAAAAATATCGAGAGGACACAATATCGAATCAAAAATATTGAGAGGACAGAATATAGAATAGATATAATATAGTTGGAAATAATTTCGACATATAGGTAAGTAATATCGAATGTCAATATATCGAATGTCCTTATATCGAATGTCATTATATAGAATTGTTTTTAATGGTATTATATGTTAGTATATGTGTTAAAAGTATTTAATATTTTCTTAATGTATGTTACAATTTTTTTAAGATAATGAATTTTATGTTCAATAATTTTTGCGTACATTAGTTCTGTAGCGGGTTGTGGGTTTATAGGGGAATAGGGTGGGAAGTAATTTAATTTAAATTTTGAAAAAACAACAATGTGTTAATTAATAATTTATTGTTTAATAATTAATATTGGCAATTCATTTTTGCATATATTAGTACCGTAGCAAGTTGTGGGTTTATAGGGGAATAGGGTGGGAAGTAATTTAATTTAAATTAAAAAAAATGTATGAATTCATAATGTATCTGTACTACTATAATAAAGGAAGAACTTTCAGCCTTTGAGGCGGGTAAACTCGGGAATCACAGCGCCAATCCGCACACCCGATACACCGTTGGAATCGTCAGGGTGTGTAGATGGTTATAGGCTATATAAATAAAATGAAAAAAAACGTAATTTCAAAAATTGACAGTAAAAAAAAAAATAGTCCCTCCGAAGTAGCGCCGGCCGCGACGTGCATGCTCACATCAGGAGCGCGGTGAGGAGAGGCGTCCAGGAGCCAGACGAGGAGCGGCAGACATGGCGCGGGGGAGGAGCGGTGACGTGAAGAGCAGCGGACAGGCAAGCGGCGGTCAGGTGAAGTGGCGAGGAGCGGTAAACTGAGGAGCGGCGGCTGAGGTAAGGGGACCCATGTCGGAGCAGGCGGGGGTCGGGGCAGGCGGGGGACGGGCCGGGCGGTGGCCGGGCTAATAGCTGTGGGCCAGGACTCTCCAGGGTGTAGGAGACAGGTCTTAAAAGAACAACTATTTGGTTTAAATCCCCTCCACCACGGTATGTTTATGCCTCCCGGAAGTGAAAGGGAAGCTTACAAATACTGGCGCCTACGCGTTTTTCTATACCCCGACTGCTGCTCTCATAGAAGGTGTGGAGACACACAAAATCCTGTTTCTGCTAATATGTTTAAATGCATGTTTGTACTTCTGCGTACTTTGTGGTAGTGGAATTTTGCACATGAACATTCTGTTGTAAACTATATTTTCAACGGGGCGGGCGGGCGGGGGTCGGGGAAGCCTGATTGCTCCCGGGCAAGGTCGGGACGGGCTGCTAGTTGTTTAATAATTAATATTGGTAATTAATGTTTGCGTATATTAGTTCCATAGAGGGTTGTGGGTTTATAGGGGAATAGAGTGGGAAGTAATTTAATTTAAATAAAAAAATATGAATGTTTTAATTGATAATTTTATGGTTAATAATTAATAATGGTAATTCATTTTTTGGTATAATAATTCCGTAGCGGGTTGTGGGTTTAAAGGGGAAAAGGGTGGGAAGTAATGTAAATAACATTTTAAAAAAAGAATAATGTATGAATTATTAATGAATTGTTTATTAATAATATTGGTAATTAATGTTTGCGCATGTTAGTTCCTTAGCAGGCTGTGGGTTTATAGGGGAATAGGGTGAGAAGTAATGTAATTTAAACGTAAAAAAAATAATAATAAGCTTGTTTCTGTTTTTGCCCTACTGATTCTGCAAACAGCCAGTCACCTTATCTTGGGGGGGATTACTCAGCCAGCAGCTGCCACCGCCGAGAGTCACCGTGGGCTATTCCAACGCGGGCAGGCGCCGGAGGAGGAAGCAAACTACACCTCCCAGTGTCCTTTGCTCCGCGCACGCCACTGACGATGCCCCAGAGCGCCGGGAGGTGCCCAAAAGGATGTTCGGGCTCCCGGGGCCTGGGAGCTCGTTTCTGTTTTTGCCTTACTGATTCTGCAAACAGCCAGTCACCTTACCTTGGGGGGGATTACTCAGCCAGCAGCCGTCATCGCCGACAGTCACCGTGGGCTATTCCAACGCGGGCAGGCGCCGGAGGAGGAAGTGAACATCCCAACATCTTTGGCTCCGCGCATGCCGCTGACGACGCCCCAGAGCGCCGAGAGGCCCCCAAAAGGACGCATGGGCAACCGCAATGCAGGACACGTACGGGTATGCCTGGGCAAAGCCCGGGCCAAGGGCAGGCCCGTCCGCGCCCATCGTAGCCCGGAGGAGGCTGGGCTGGTCCACCCCCGAACATTGCCAGTACTGTAAATAGACTTTTTGATCTCATTTGTGGACTGTTGTTCTGAAACTGATTGGTAATCTACTGCTGGGGTGTGCCGACCTGTACGTATCTTAGCAATGGCGGCACATGCAGTGAAGGGGATGAGGGCAGCGGTGAGGGGAACTGTAAGTGGAACACTTGACCAATTTATTACCAGGGCAACATCGATACTTGAACACGAGATAGCCCTGACAGAGCGCCGCCTTTCTCTCTAACCTATGTATGTAAGGTGATCTTCACTAGGGCCTATAATGCTGGCTATCTCCCCAAACCAACTAGAAGGGCAAACTATCAATAAAAGACATATTAATGAGGGAGATAACACTGAACATGTGGAAGGAAGTACACCGAATAGACCTGTGTTAAATGAGACTTGCCCTCCTGTTCGAATGTCCCAGCTATTGAGGATGTACCTAATCTTGTTGTATCGCATCCCCCAACAAGGTCCTGTGTGAAAAATAATACAAAATCTCAAACGTTAAAACAAATGACAGGACCAGCCACTACTGTTAAGAGAAAGCGGGGAGGGGGCGCTCATAAGGGGAGATGTCCAAAGATAATAAAAATCTCCAAAGTGTCCAACAGCACCATAGAAGAGGCTGTGACCTCGCAATCTATTGCTTTGCCTTCACAACCATTGTCACTTACCCCTTTGCTAAGGTTCCCTACCACTAAGGTGGTTGAATTGCAACCACCCGAAGGCTTTATGTCCCAAGTGGAACAACTGGTGAAGTCATTAATTGCACCCCTTCTGGAGAGGATAAAGGTAATTAGTGAAAGGTTGGAGAGATTTGAGCAGGCCACTAAGAGAATCTTGATATGATAAAGAATCTGGTCGAGCGTATACCGAGAGACGACACGGGTGAAGTAAACATGCTGAAGGCACCCGCAGCTGTAGTAACCTCACCGCCTCCCCCGATTGGAGCCAATATAACCTCTGTTGTACCGATTAGAACTAACCAGGTGCCTACACCTCTTGATAGTGGGACAAGTGATCTAGTGAGAAGCGGGCGGGGGGAGGGAGGAGAGGCAGACTGATGTGAACAGTATTGTAAGGCAGGCCGAGGATAATCTAGTGGCAGTTAAGAAAACTTCCAATACTGCAAAGAAAAAACCTGCTTTAAATTGCATTGACCTGCCACCGGACTCCTGCCCATATGTTGTTGTACTTACTGGGGTTCCTGAGCTAAAGAATGATAAAACAGAAACTTACCCGGAGCTGAAATATAAAGTAACCTTCTGGTTAAACAAGAAATAGACCCCTCCCAAGTAATATCGATCCGGAAATCTTGTATGTACGAAGAGTAAGCTGGGTTGGGCAAAGACCCATGGACATAGCTGGGGATTCCGTTATTGTCAACTTTAGGGATAGGAGGGTAGCTGGCTATATTTGTGATCGATTCTATCCAAGTGATGGGAGTGGGATACATGCATATAATTTAAGCTACTTCTATCGCCCAACCCCCATGGCACAATCTAACCACAATCCCTTTGGAATACAACGAGTAGGGACTACAGGTCGGTTCAAAAATAATTTCTCCATCCCTACTTTCAATCGATTTGAGGAGCTATATGGGCTTGAAGGGGTAGATTGACTGAGAGACCGAGGACTGAGTACATTAGCAGCTTTGGATAGAAAATTAGTGGGTGTTGGCAATAAAATGAGTACTGAAGAATACCCCATAAACCAAGTAAGGGCAACTTCTAATAAGTTGGACTCTACTTTACCCCTAAATAGTATGGGAGAGGGCTACCCGGGTATTAACGCTAATAATGAGGATAGGATCATTGAAATGACCAATGAAATAATTAGTGAGAACTGCCATGTGAATATAACAACACAAGCGAGTGTACATGATCCCCAATTGGTACACCAGAACCAGGGCGAAATAATCAAAGGTGCCCCCCTAATTAGGAGTGCCCAAAATGTTAACACTGAGGCTAAGCAAGCATCAGAAGTTAATAATATAAGCTTGAATGGTAATGCACTTGATACAGATATTGAATCTATTATTAAATTGAGGTCCTGGAATGAAGCAGGTATCAAAAAAAACCTGAGTGACCCCACATGGCAGGAATACATTGATAGCAGTGATATTATATTATTCCAAGAAACCTGGGCTGTTGAAAACCATTTTAAAGTTGCCTATAGACCATTCAGTGTACCGGCAATCATTGCAAATAAAGGAAGACCATCTGGAGGCTTGGCAATCTGGACAAAAATTATGTTGGGAATTAACTTCAAGCAAATTGATTCCAATAGCTTAGAAATCTTAGGAGTGAGGTTTACAGGCCCTAATAAAAGAGAAATTTGTATTCTAAATGTTTATAGTAGGCCTTTAGCGGCTAACAAAGAGGCAAAAGTCATCCAGCAGCTAGACAATTTCATTTCTATGCTTGATGAGAGAACTTTAATAATTATTGGGGGGATTTTAATCGCAAATTCTAACCAATAACAGGCCTAGAAAATATTTTCGAACCAGAGGATAATGCTAATAACATTCCTGGAATTGAGACCAGCCCTGCAGTCCCATGCTCGACGGCCGCAGCACAGTCACTGCAACTGACCGTAGCACATGGTTTACGTGCTTGCAATGGGCGTTTGCCATCAGATAGTCCCAGCCAGCCAACCTTCAAGCGGGGAATTTGTAATAGCCATTTAGACTATGTAATGGTCTCAATCCCACTCTGGCCGATGGTAAGAGACCTTGTAGTGGAGAACCGCATTGAGAGTGACCACTACCCACTTAGCCTGACCCTTAGTGTGTCATTACTTAATTTGCCATCCAAGGGAAGAGACTCCTTCCAATATAGTGATATTGACCCACTAATTTCGAATAATCGCAGAGCCTTAAAGTGGCCAGTAGTATTGGGGAATGATAGCACTGTTAAAAAAATCTATGAGTTGTACGCAGATCTAGTTTCCCCGTATATTAACTTTTCAGTACAGGAGATCCCCATTATGCTGATCCATGGAAATACGCCCGGGGTCTCAGAGAAATATTAACCAAAATCATTAAGCCACTAAAAAAAGGTCACCTAAATTTAGTTAATGGGGATGCTTGGTATGATAAGGGCTGCCGCAACGCTAAAATGGAACTCAGAGCGGCCACAAAAAGTGATAATGTGTTAATATTAAGGGAGAAAAGGAGGTGCTATAAGGGGACAATTGCTAAGGCTAAGAAATGTTGGGATGAAAAAATCTGGTCTGATCTGTTTGAAGCCTGCAAGGTAAATGACCAGGCACTGTTCTGGGGCCTGATTGCCAAGGGATCCAGGGGTGGAACCCCTAGTAGGGATATATTTTTGGAAGCCAACGTGTGGGTTTCGACTTTTCTGAATTTTATTCCCCTACCAATAATGACCCTATTTTTGCCAATGATGACTCAGGGCCTAATCTGAGTGTGACACCCTTGTTGTTTAGTATGGCAGAAACTATTGCTGCCATTAAAGCAATAAAACCATGGAAGGCCCCTGGACCGGACAGAATACCTGGGGATTTATGGAAGCATGAAAACATGATATAGGATCCTTATATTAAATATCTTTGTAACAATATTGCTAAGGGGGCCCCGATTCTTGATACATGGTGGGGCGCCGAGATTGTAACTGTTTTTAAAAAGGGAGATCGTACTAACCCGGCCCAATATAGACCTATTAGCCTAATTGATGTCCCACAGAAGGTATATGCGAGACAAGTTTTAAGTAAGCTGAGTGCTTGGATTGGGGAAACTAGTACCCTAACCAAGTACCAGGCGGGTTTTAGAGGAAAAATCAGCACAATTGATCAGGTGTTTAGATTTTTATGTATCATCTGGAAGTATATTAAAATAAAGCGGGCACATTTACATGTGGCTTTTGTTGACCTTAGGGCAGCTTTTGACCTTGTCCCTAGAAACGCACTATGGTCAAGATTGAGGGACCAGGGTGTTCCTGGGGAAATCTTGAAACAGATTGTCAGGCTGCATGAGGACAACTACGCCAGGGTGAGATCGGGCACAAAGGGAAAACTGACTGACCGTATTAATATAAAGAGCGGTGTCAGGCAAGGATGTGGGCTGGCACCGACATTGTTCTCCTTGTATGTTAATGACATACCAGACATCCTCTTGGGCTGCGAGCATGACTCTCCCAAGTTGGGTTGTGACCATGTGCCTGCATTGTTATTCGCAGACGATGCTATTTTAATATCACAGACACCCAAAGGATTACAAAACTTATTAGATACCTTTCAGTCTTACTGTGACATTAAAGGATTAGAGATTAACTTGGCCAAAACTAAGCATATGGCGGTTAATCCCCATAGAAGTTTTAGAAAAACACTGACTATTAATTATGAAATGATAGAATATGTGCTAAATTTTAACTATCTGGGTATTACCTTATTTACTGAACTGAATTGGAAAACTCAAATCGATAAAAGTAAACAATCCTCACGCAGAATCTAGTTCCAATAGCGAGACGTCACAAGAGTAGTTATACCAGAGCTGTCTCCCCAGCATTAGAGTTATATAAATGCAAAGCCCAATCAGCTTCACTTTATGGGGATGAATTATGGGGCTATACTGCTAAACGTGTCTTTACGACACAAGAGAACATCTTCATTAGGAAAATATTAGCAATCTCACAGTGCACACCATTACTTCCACTCATAATGGATCTGGATATACATCGCACTGATAACCATGCGGTTTTACGACCCTTGCTGTATTGGGTCCACGTGTGGTCTACAGATGAACTAGTAGATTATAGAGAAGCTTGGTTGGTATGGCTGAACCATATTGAGGATTGGTTTGCAAAGTTGGGGCTAAGTCATTATTGGGCAGATCCTGAGTCCTTTACTTTGAGTTGTAAAAAGCTGTTAAAAGAAAGATACTGGGAGTTTGTTTTAAATTCAAAATTGCCTAACTCGGAACTGGGGACTCTAACTCTCAAGAATCTTGTCATGAAGACAGTGAGCAGATTTGAATCATTCATGGACGAGATTTTACCAACTTTAGCTAAATCACTGTATTTAAAATTTCACTACGGCATATTACAAATCAAAGTAAATACTGCGAAATAGTTGTGCAATCAAGATAATGCAGGAAAGGATGATCTGATTAAATGTGAATTGTATAGTATTGGCGCCAAAGAGGATGAGGCGCACGTACTATTTTTCTGTTCTGCTTACACACATCTTAGGAAAAAGTGTATAAAACCTATTTGTCGTTTCTTGGGTTTTAGACGTTTCAGTGAGGCGGAATTTTTTTTTAGAACTGAAACAACTCAAGCTATTGTTTTTAGTGTAAGCATATATCTCTTCTCCGTGGAGATAGTAAGAGGGAGAAGGGGTCTTAAGCTCTAATGATATATGGCTAGACTTTTATCCGAACCAATATAATTGCTAGAGATGGGATGGGGAACTATGAGTCTGTGTCAGTACTCCCTATAACTTTTAAATATTTAGTTGCTTTTTTCTTTATCAGGAAAAAGAAGCATACCATTAATACTAAATTTAGCTTAATGAAATATTAATTGTAATGCTTTGATTGCATTATTCTCAATGCATGGTGAAATGAAAATGATTTTTATAGAGCGCACATAGTTGCCCTGAGGTGTCCAAGCGCTCTATGGTATATGTTTTAGACTTGAAAATGTATTTATTGTTTTAAAATCGCAAATGCCTCTGATTGATCCTCAATTGGCCTCAATGAACTGTGGGAAATATGGGTGCAGAATTGGAAATTAGTCCCTGCTATTCTTTTTAAATTGTGGGTACATCTTTTATGGTTCTTGTTTTAACCCAAATAAAGATATTTGATTGATTGATTGAATACTAATAATTAATAATTGTATGGTTAATATTTAATATTGGTATATAATGTTTACGTATGTTAGTTCAGAAGCGAGTTGTGGGTTTATAGGGGAATAGGGTGCGAAGTAATTTAATGTGATTTAAATTTAAAAAATATATAATTTTATGGCAAATAATTAATATTGGTAAGTAAGTTAATTAATTTATTATTAAATGTTTAAAAAGCTAATAATAAAAGTTTTTAAATAATTGATAAATATGTAAATTGTGTAAATTTTTATTAATTAGTAATTAATTATTTATAATTAAGTATGAATATGTTAATTATGTTCATTTGAGTGTCTTGAGTGTTTATAGGAGAGAATGGTGTGTATTAAATTAAATGAAAATACATTTTTATTAATATTTATATAATATTTAATCATAGCTATTTTATACTGTTAATTATGTTAATTCATTTAGATATCATTGTTTTTATTTTTTGTTGGTTGTGATTAACTAATTAATTCAATGTTAATTTATTAAGATTTTAGACTATTGAAGTTGAAGTTTATAGTGGAAAATAGTGGGAGGTAAATTTCATTCAAATAATTAAGTATTATTTTAAGTAATTTAAATTAAATTTTAGGATTGGGTCTGCTAAATTATTCCTCTACGCTCTCCAACAATTTCACTACTGTTGCACTCTCTGGAGTGGCAATAGTAACTTTTACCCCTACGCTATCCAACACTTTCTCTACTGTTGCACTCACTGGAGTGGGAATAGTAATTTTTACCCTTTCGCTATCCAACGCTTTCCCTATTGTTGCACTCAATGGAGTGGGAATAGTAATTTTTACCCTCCCGCTATCCAGCACTTTCCCTAATGTTCCTCTCGCTGGAGTTGGAATAGTAATTTTTACCTACCCGCTATTCAACACTTTCCCTACTGTTTCAATCACTGGAGGGGGAATAGTATTTTTTACCCCTACGCTATCCAACGCTTTCCCTACTGCTGCACTCTCTTGAGTGGGAATAGTAATTCTTACTCCTACTCTATCCAATACTTTCCCTACTGTTGCACTCACTGGAGTGGGAATAGTAATTTTCACCCCTACGCTATCCAACACTTTACCTTCTGTTGCAATCTCTGAAGTGGGAATAGTAATTTTTACCACTAAGCTATCCAACGCTTTCCCTACTGTTGCACTCACTGGAGTGGGAATAGTAATTTTTACCCTCCCGCTATCCAACACTTTCCCTACTGTTCCACTCGCTGGAGTCGGAATAGTAATTTTTACCTGCCCGCTATCCAACACTTTCCCTACTGTTCCATTCACTGGAGTGGGAGTAGTAATTTTTACTCATCTGCTATCCAACACTTTCCCTACTATTCCACTCACTGAAGTGCAAATAGTAATTTTTACTCTCCTGCTATCCAATACTTTCCCTACTGTTCCACTCGCTGGATTCGGGATAGTAATTTTTACCCACCCACCATCCAACACTTTCCCTACTGTTCCCCTCACTGGAGTGGGAATAGTACTTTTTACCCACCCGCTATCCAACACTTTCCCTACTCTTCCACTCACTGGAGTGGGAATAGTAATTTGTACCCACCCACTATCCAACAAATTCTCTACTTTTGCACTTGTTGGAGTGGGAATACTAATTTTATTCTATTAGCTATGCAACATTTAACATTTTGTTATATTTAATGTAGTGTAAATTATTAATTAACATAAAAAGTATTACTTTAATTTTTTTAAATATTATATAATATTTATTATTTTATTTTTAAATTAGGTCTATTAATATATACATGTAAATACATTTTTAATAATGTTAAAATATTTTATAATTAAGATTAATAGTTATTGTATAATATTACCAAGCAAATATATATATGTTAAAAAATATGTTTTTTTTTACATTACATTTATTATTTTTACATTTTAAGCTTTTTTGCATTATGTTAGCTATCTTTTATTTAATTGTGTTTATTATTTAATTACTTTTATATTATTTTTAATACATTTAAAAAATTCAATATTTTAGTCAACTATATTTTAAACATCAATATTTTGTACTCAATATTGTAGTACTTGCCTGTTTGTAGATAGGGACTTGATATTCTGTCCCTCGATATTTTAGTATCGATATTCTGAACAGTCGCTATTCTGTCCCTTCAAGCTACTCACCCAAGCACGCAAGTTATTCCACAACACCGGACCAGCATACCTCAACAGACTACTCAGCTTCTACACCCCCAACTGCCAGCTCCACTCTGCCGCCGACCTCGCAATCGCCACAGTTCCCCGCATCCCCCTACGGCAGACCATGGACCTGCTCCCCTTCAGAAAACTCCTCAAGACCCTCTGCTCCGAAGTCAGCTGCCCTGGCCGCTACACCGCACCTATAATACAAAAACTGGTCCTTACTCCACAGCAAGGAGAACCAACTCTATATGTACTACATGAATGATATATATCAATCAACACATCATAATGACTGACTTACAGAAAAATTACATGTGCTTCTACCTTCTCTCAAGTCAGTTTGAACACCGTATGTCAAAAGATGCCTTAAAAATTAAAATCCCTTTAGCAAGAAACTTAAAAAGCTATAAACGAGTAAAATTATAAAACAACAGCCCTCTTCTCCTCTAGGTCTTACCTAATTCAGGGAGACTTCTCAATCCCACAATTGAGAAGTCGGAATCATGACTATGGATGACTCCTAAATCTCTGCCATGGACTTTCAGAGTTTGAATATGTTATCAGCCATGGTTCAAATATTAAAGAGATCTTGTTTATATGACTGCACACATACCTCAAATTAGGTTTTGGTAATCCTGCAGGCTGAAAAGGTGTACCCATTGAAGCTAATGAAATCCAGAAGGACATAGTATCATAAGGATGCTGTCAGAGCACCCAGAATTTTCCCTCTGAGGAATTGCCTGAGATCTCTCAATATTCAATTGGAGAACTTATCATGTGTTGACTTTACTATATGACTATGTACGATGAGTATTCTCTTATATAGCGCATGGCTACCCGGAGGCATCCCAGCGCTGCAACCGCGTGGTAAGGAGCATATGGAATTTATGGGAAGAGCCATGTCCTCAGTTGTCTGTGGAACGAGAGGTGGTTGGTTTCCTGCCGGATGGGAAAAGGCAGGGAGTTCAAAAGCCTGGAGGCGTTATAGGAGAAAAGGCGTCCTCCTGTGCGGGTCTTCCTGATTCTGGGGACATTGGACAGATGCAATTCATTAGACTTAAGACTCCTGGTTGCTTTGTAGGGTTTGATAAGGTTGTTAAAAATAGGGGGACCTTTGCCCTGCAGATTTTTATGTGCGATGCAAAGAGCTTTGAAGTGTATTCGCTCTTGCATTGGGAGCCAGTGGAGTATTTTTAGGGCCGGTTTAGCGGAGCAGCGGTTTTTTGTGCCTGTAAGGAGTCTTGCTGACGAGTTCTAGACCACCTGTAGTTTGTGGATAACTGAGGTGGGTGCTCCTAAATAAAGGGCGTTTCCATAATCCAGCCTCAATAGAATGAGCGCCTGGATTAGGATTTATTTTTTTAACTCTCAGGAAGGAGGGGCAGTATTTCGCGTGTTGACCGGAGAAGGCCGAAGCCGATGGCAATTCGTTATGGTGGTGTTGAGTTACCACCCAACCGCGCACTGTTCACGTGGCGCCTGGCGCTTTGTATCCTCTTTTTAAATCAAAAATTATGTTTAAACCACTTTTGTGTTGTAATTCACACATTTATTTTTCTAGTTCATTTTGTTTTTCATGTGAATGATATTTACATTTCTGACATGCACATTTCTGATTGATTACTGGCATATATTCACACAATTTTTATACATTTCATGTTCATCCGATCCTGCTAGACATTTATGGTGTAATACATTTTTTCCACATTTTACAAATGTGCCCAATGCATTTCGGCACTCATGTGTGCCTTCATCAGGGGCAGTATCTTGTCCGTGTTATGATGTATAACCTTTGTTCTGTCCCTCAGTATATCACTTGTACCTTTAAAGATGGTATCTTGGATCTCTGATTATGATGTGCCTCAGGTTTCTGTTTCTGTTCTTGGTTATCCGGATCGGTAATTAACGCGATTTCCGCCTCTAACGATTCCCGTACTCCGCTCAACGTTATAGGAGAAAAGGCGTCCTCCTGTGCGGGTCTTCCTGATTCTGGGGACATTGGACAGATGCAATTCATTAGACTTAAGACTCCTGGTTGCTTTGTAGGGTTTGATAAGGTTGTTAAAAATAGGGGGACCTTTGCCCTGCAGATTTTTATGTGCGATGCAAAGAGCTTTGAAGTGTATTCGCTCTTGCATTGGGAGCCAGTGGAGTATTTTTAGGGCCGGTTTAGCGGAGCAGCGGTTTTTTGTGCCTGTAAGGAGTCTTGCTGACGAGTTCTAGACCACCTGTAGTTTGTGGATAACTGAGGTGGGTGCTCCTAAATAAAGGGTGTTTCCATAATCCAGCCTCAATAGAATGAGCGCCTGGATTAGGATTTATTTTTTTAACTCTCAGGAAGGAGGGGCAGTATTTCGCGTGTTGACCGGAGAAGGCCGAAGCCGATGGCAGCCATTTTTCTGGCGTGGGCTTTGGAGCTTTGAAAGTGAGCTTGTGGTTGAGTCAGAAACCCAGGCTCTTTAGTTCCTTTTTTGGAATTGGGGTGGGTCCCATACACAACGGCCACAGGGTATGTGGGTTGAAAGTTGCTTGGTTACCCAGCAACATGAGCTCCGTCTTGTCGCCATTGAGTTTAAGATGGGACAGACTGATCAAGCTGGCGAATTCTTTAAAACAGGAGCTCAGGTTTATGGGAGCCTGCTCTTGCTGGTTCAGTGCCACAGTAAGCTGAGTATCATCCGCATAGCTGATAAATTGAATTCCAAAAGGTGCAACTATCTCAGCCAATCGGGATATATACACGTTAAAAAGTGTGGGGCTCAGAGAAGACCCCTGAGGAACCCCACACTGCAGTGGTAGTGGTCGTGAATGGGTGTTACCTTCAAACACCTGGAAGTATCTTCCTACAAGGAACGATTCCAGCCAGGTAAGGGCCCCACCTGTCACTCCCAGTTGTTTGAGCCGGTGTACCAGGGTGCGGTGGTTTACCGTATCGAAGGCTGCTCTAAGGTCTCGGAGGATGATGGCAACGGACCCTCCAGTGTCCAAGATCTTTCTAGACTCCACCACTGCCATTAGTGCAGTCTCCATGCCCTGGCCAGGGCGAAAGCCTGTCTGGGAGCAATGGAGTAGTTTGAAGGTTTCAAAATGTGAGTTGGCGGTTCAGATATCTTTTCGCAACCTTACTAATACCAGGGATTAGGGACATGGGACGATAATTGGCCAGCTCCATGAGATCTAGATGTTTTTTTTTAAATAAAGCTTTTAACCATAGCGATCTTCCAGTCCTGAGGGACTACACCAGATGCTAGAGAGGCGTTGACTAGATTAACAATGGGAGGGATGATGATAGGCATGGACTTTAGAATATTAAATGGGGCCGGGTCCAGTGGGGAGCCACTCTTGATCATATTAAGGATAGAAGGATTGAGTTCCTCGGTGAGTGGAGCAAAGGATTCAATATGGGGGCATTATTCTTGGGTTCTACTTCAAGCTGCGTGGAAAGGTGTTCATTATTAACTGGCGGAAGTAGATTCAGTATGAGCTGAATTTTGGTTGAGAAAATATCCGCTAGCTCCTCGCAACGGAGGCCTGAAGAATCAGGTGCTGGGGGAGTCTGGGACGTTCATTAGTTTTTTTACAACCCTGAATATTTCTTTGGGTGAGTTGGAGGAGGATGATATTTTTTCTTCGTAGTAGGATGCCTGTGCTGCTTTAAGTGCGGCTTTATAGGAGATGATAGAGGTGGTATCGGACTGGATTGACAATCGTCCCCTGGCCGAGCCGGAGAGGAGTGACTGTGATGGAAGAGGCGAGCAACAGGAGCAGGACTGAGGGTGACACTAGGAACTGTGAGACTGATGCCTAATGCCATAAGCTAAGGTTGCCTATGAGCCGGGGTGGGTGCGGGATATTGATTCTCCTCCTTGTTACTACCTTTAGTTAGTTGTAGAGTTAGAGTGTGGGGCAACAGGCACCCTGCCAGTTGGGGATGGGCGCAAACCGAGAGCAGGGGTGCATTGAGGGGGGAGGGGTTCGGGGTTGGCGGGGCTCTGGGTGTTTGGGGTCACGCTGGTTGTGGGTTTGTTTGGTTTTTGTTTTATGTTTACAACATCAGGGGACAGTTCAGTGAATGTGACACTTCTATACCAGCGTAATGTTGAATAGTGGGAGGGGTTCGGGGATCAAAGTGCTTAGCTGGAATGTGATCAGGCTGGGTGACAAAATCAAGAGGGGAATGGTGAGTCAGTTCATCAGACGTCACTCCCCGGAAGTGGTGCTATTGCAGGAGACAAATATTAATGTGAATAGATGCATGGCCCTTCATAGGGGGGGCTACAGATTGGTGGCACATGAGGGTTTGACGTCTGGGTCAAAGGGAGTTGGCATCCTACTTAAAAATTCTCTGCCCCTGACCATTCAAGCTACCTGGTCGGATCAACGGGGTAGATACGTTGGCATTTTGGGGGGGTCAGACTGCTACTTTTCTAACCATTTATGTCCCCCCAAGTCTACAGACTTCGCATGGGAGGTGATTTTAATGCGGTAGTTGACGGCGAATTGGATAGGCACCCGCCTAGACTGCTGCGGCAGACGCAGAAGTGGCTCCCTGACTACCTGGACGCAATGGGGCTGGTAGATAGTTGGCGGACGTTGAATCGGAGCGGTGTTCAATATACGTATGTGTCGGCCACTCATCACAGTTTGTCTGGGATAGACTACATTCTAGTTCCGGCCACCCAGGCGTGTGCGGTTCAGGAGGTGAGACATCTGAGGCAGGCATTTCCAACAACTCCCCGGTCTCACTTCGGCTGGAATTGGACCGGGTCCCCGCAAGCAGAATCGCTCCCATTAACCCTTGGCACCTCAGAGACCCCGCAGTCAAGAGACATATAGTCAAAGCCATGGACAGGTACTTCGAGGATAACCAGGGCACAGTGGATTCGGCGCAAACCTTGTGGGAGGCGTTCACGACAGTGGTCCGGGGTGAGGTCCTATCCTTGATAGTAAAGAAAAAGAGGGAGCGGCAAGCCGATCTGGAGAAAGCGGAAGAGGCAGTGGTAACGCTGGAAAAGGAAATATCCCAGACAGTGACACCAGAGGGTCTTCACCGTCTTAAATTAAGGCAGGAAGATTTTGGGAGCGTTGCTAAGGAGGGGGCCAGGGCGCAACACGGTGAGACACAGGGGAGGGTGTATGAGCACGGGGATAAGGCAGGGAAATTGATTGCTTGGCTGGAGAGGAAAGAATGGGCGTCACCGTTGGTGCTTGAACTGCAGAGGGAGGACTCTGGGCGTTGGTGCTTGAACTGCAGAGGGAGGACTCTGGGGTCATTACAGACCCGCAGGCTATTGCCAACAGATTTGCAGACTACTGTAGTGTAGTTCCTATTTTCCCAATAGGCTCTGCGCATTGGAATAACATAAACGATAGTTTAGACGTAGGACTGAGGTCGACTAGGTCTCTATTGAATATGTTAGACTTAATTAGGTTTGCCAGCTAGCTCAGAGGTCACTAGAAACTTTCTCGAATGAACAGGGAGGAGTTAACTTCCCTGATTAGACAAGAAGGGATTAGCTTCTGACAACCTCATAAACATGACAACTTTGCTCCCCCAGAATAAGGAGTATATCTCCAGAGTCGCGTGAAAACAATAGATAGCTATTTCACTCAGTCAATCGTGCATACTTAGTTTCACCAGAATGCAGAGAAATAGACGGGCGTTTTCAATAAAAGGTGTTATTTATTGAGCAGTCTTCTTTCTCATGCAAGAGGAATGAATTGTCACAATTGCAATACTTGTTATAAAGTAAAGTGCGTACAGTAAAAGGAGTATTATGAAATTATGCTGTAAAAGCATTGATATGGTTTCTGAGCCATATGATACTTAAAAGGTATAAAATATATACAATTACATACAATGATAAAAGTTGACTAAACGTACTCAACTGATGTTTCTAAATACGCCTACCCCAGTGTACCTAACCTAAGCCTAGTACGTGGGAAGGAGTAAAGGAGTTTTTAAGTTAAGTTAGTTTTGCCAAGAATCTGACTCAAGAATTCTCTAAGGATCTAATCAGCTCCCTACCTTGGTTTTAGAATGAGGGAGGTCTTGTATCTTGCTCTCAGGACTCGATCTCCCAGTAACCCTCAAGGGTGACTGGAAAGACTGGAGCTGGATTTTCTCGGCAGGAAAAAAAGACAGCGTCTCTTTCAGTGTGTCAAATGGAAGGGGACGGCTTCCTCGGCACTCGCATCAGCTGGGCTTCGGATAAGTAGATAGCCGCTCTGCTCCAAACTACTGTGTGTTGCTTAAGGCAACGTTGGTATATTTATACCTGGAAGGTGCCGCGTTTGACGTAAGGTTGGACATAAGATGTCAATAAAAGATGTCACTAAGAACTGGCCATTCTTTTGGACTCGCAGGAGTTTTAGGACAAATCAAAACAAAAGCATGGGGAATTCCAAGGTTGCTGTAAGTTTGGTTAGTTGAAAGAACTCGTTGTACTTTCAAGGAGTCTAAGGAAGTAGCCTTGCCGTATTTGCATTGCATTGGCTATTACTAAATATGGATATGATTCTTATACCTTTATAAGGGTATGATTTGTTATAACCACATAAGGGCATAAATCAGGAATATTTAATTAGGGTCCTAGATACGATCACAACACTACTATAGCACGTTGTACCTATCGGAGGGGGTTTACTCGATGGAGGATAATAAAGGGATGATAAGAGACATCCAGCTGCTCAGGCTCTCCGGCGAAGACCATTCATATCTGGACTCCCCGCTCACAAATGATGAGGTTGCGCAGGCCTTCAGGGGGGTGAACTCTGACATGGCTTCGGGCCCAAATGGCATTCCTGTAGAACTCTATAAATTGAATTCTAATAAACTCGCTCCTTTCCTCCGCTCCATGTTCAGTGAGAGCAAAGATAGAGGGCAACTGCTGTATGACCAGCGGATTGGCAACATAGTGGTAGTCCATAAAAGGGGGGAAAAAAAAATAGGTGCACAGTGACTTAAAATTCAAGTGGGCATCAACAGCTAGCGCGGGCAGTGTAATCGCAGAGCTTAAGACAGGCGTCACATCTACCTTACACGCGTCCGCTGCGAGCTCCGCTCTGCATGTGTTTTTGTCAGGTGGGGTGATGGAAAAGAACTAGACCGCCAACCTGCAGTGGCCGTAAGTCAACTCCCTCCATTCAATTGGGATTGGGACCCGTGGTGGACAGAGGAGGTATCCTGTACGCTAATTATCTAGCACGTCGCAACACAATGCATTGGCTCATAAAATTTATTTTAAAAATAGGTGCACAGTGAGTTAAAATTCAAGCGGGCATCAACAGCTAGCGCGGGCAGTGTAATCACAGAGCTTAACACAGGCGTCACATCTACCTTACACGCGTCCGCGTCCGTATATGAGAGCAGCTTTGGCGGCTGCAACAGAATGCTAGACCTGATTGAAGTATTGAGAGAGCCATGCAATATTGATAGTAAGTAAACAAATTGAAATGCATGTAGCATATTGTATAGCTTATGCAGAATTTAGAACTTGGGGTCTTGGGCTTGTATCTCGGGTTTTAGCACTTTGCGTGATTCTGGGTAAATTGCTCATATCCTCCTTTACCTAAAGTATAAATATGTGCAATGTATTATGAAATTCAAAGATACAAATCTTGATTTGCTGTGCAAGATTTTATAATCTCTGCAAGCACCCACAATAATGTACAGCACTCCATATCCCCCCAGCTAAGTTTACCCGATATAAACAACAATGCATCGAAAAGCTACTATGAAATCAGCTTTTTATGTTTTTTATTGAGTGTTGTGCAATGGATCGGTGAATCGGCCACAAAATTTAGGCATATTTTGAAAAGTGGCTTTCTTGACATGTTTATTGAAAACTGAAAAAAATAATAGCAAATAGCTTCTTGTCCGCATGGGGTAGGTGTCCCAACTCTTGGGTTCGAGTTGCAAAGAAAGCATGATGCCAGAATAAACGAAGTAGTGTTAAATAAAAACAAGGATGAATACCGTCAAGGGGATAGGCAAACTCTGGAATTCAAGTATGGGAAAAGATATATTTTCTGGCGATGTAGAAGTTGATATTTCATAATAAACCATCGATGTATCGAGAGCCATAACACATGTGTGAATCTGAGTCAACTTTTTTTACTCTACCATTGTGAAATTAGTGGTCACGCTGTACATTAAGCTGTGCTTCATTCTTAAGTCAGTCATCAGTACATTATACAATCACAATTCCTCCCTTCCCGCTGGTGTCGTTATCTGAAGAGAGACCAGATGTTCTGAAAATCACATTGAGAGAAATATCTCACTGATCAATGAAGCAGCTGGTGTCCAACAATTATTCTACCGCATCCTATGTCTCTCCACATTACTGAGCTGGAACATTAGGAAGCCTCTTCCATTGCAGCCCTATTTAGATGCAATTTCCATTTTAAATTAGGCATATTATGAGGAGTGACGCTGTATTGAAGTGAAAACGTGGAACCACCCTCTGAGCTGGTATGCACCCACATGCACAGAGCTGTTACCTTAAGTGTTTTTCATTTAGTGGTAAATGAAACTGATTCCCAGACCTAGTTCATTTTAACACAATGATTGCGTGCACTGGATTCAAATGAGACCTACCAAAACGGATATTGAATATTTGTATTTTTCTGCAAAGTGTTATAGAGAATTAGCAATGGATTGACAAAGGCAATAGGTCCCGCTTTTTGCCATTGCCAGTGCTGTTCAGATGTTAAACACCTCCCTGGTCATAGCTCATGAGCTCTCTGCAGTCTTAGCTATAGGCTACCAGCGCTGTAAGAGGATAACGTACTGAAAAGCATCTAGGTGTGTTCTATTGCCCCGTCTGGACATTTAGTACACCTTCGACAGACAATAACAGTAACTTAAATACTTTACTTTTACGAGGAAGAGTCTAAGGCCTAAACGGTCAGTTGTACTGATTGTAGGACATTTAAAAGCGCGTTGTTACACATGACTTTTTGCAGCTGTGATCGTTTTACAGAACAGCTACAATGGCCGGAAGGACAGCTCTAGGACGTGCTAGAATGTAGGCCAGTCAGATGTAATAAGGAGAAATTGACATTTTGAGAGAATATATGTATCAGTTGAGCTCTACTTACAAGCGTCATAAAGCTGTACCCGACTAATTAGAAATACGCCTTCCACATCCCCAGGCTAATGCAAACACCAGAAGCTTGACTACTTGTGTTCAGACCCCTTCATCTCTGATTCAAGAACTCAGTTCTGTTCTCGTTCAAGAAATGCTCATGCATGCATCTTGCACTTGCAGAGACACTGCATTCCAAGACATGTTCTTATCGAGCTGATGTGTAAACTGCTGGGACGTTAATGCTGAGAAATACATTCACAAATAAAGTGAAAGAAATGTAAAAGCAGGCAAATAAGTCACTGAACTTAGCACTACGAGCAATTTCGTGAAGCAAGAAAGAGGCATTTTCTGGTAGTGGTGGCTGCATGGCTCTCGGGTGGCGGAGCGGGTGCGGGTGGGCGAGGGCACGTAAAAAAAAGCTCTTACCTTGTCGCCCGGTCCGGCGTCTCTTTTTCCGGCTCACCTCGACGGACTCGAGGAACTGGAAGCACAGCCAGGCTCCTGTCATATAGATATATATTGCCCGTATGCTGTGTTAAGTTAGCATGAGCTTATTAGGAGTTTAAACGCCATTTTACCTTTCTGCTGCTTCTGCACACGACACATAACTGTTGCTTTAGCTTTGAGCCTAGTAGAATGTTTTGATTCATGCGAGAATAATATGTTGTTACTCTGATATCAGCCTTGCTTGCCGAGCTGTGTCTGTACAGTGAGTGCAGAAACCTTCAAGGATATCTCAACACAGTGGTTGTTGTGAGGTCTGATCTTCGCACGTTCCTAGACATAACATACATGCAGCTGCGGCCAAGTTCTGGCTTTAGGCGCGTTTCATATTGCTTTGCACAATAGCATACAAACACACGTGATGGTGCTTTGCATGCAGAGAGCTGGTGGAAGAGGATGTGATCCCTTACCACTAGGATCTTGAGGTATGGGGCCGCCCTGCTGAAACCCAAAGAGACCTTCTTAGATATAATATAATAAACCAGCTATGGAGGGTGAGAATTAGGTGTTACTAAACCCTATTCGTCTTAGCATAATACCATGCTTTCACCGTGTGTATTATATGGACTAGTAACTATGCTGATTACTTTGTTTCTTGTAATATGTTTGCTTGTACTAGCTAAGATACTGCGTTTGAGAACACTACATTAGTGAATAAATATTTCAAATATGCACGTGTCCTCTTTTACTCCTTGTTTTGGATTGGAATGATTGTATAACGAAAGAGTGTTCCCACGTTACCTGAGGTGTACTAAGTCCATGTTCTGGTTTGTCTAAGCATTGGGAGTTTGTGATAACCAATGAGACACTGTAGCTAGTCTGGTAGGGGATTTTGGGTACTAAGGTGAGTTTAGGCAAGGTTCCAAGTCTCTATGCACAGTTCTGTAAGAGAACGGAATCCCTGCGACATGGCGCCCAATCGTTGGTGGTCTTATTGCATAATACTTGAGTAGTACATCATTCAGTCCTTTACACCTTCACTATTGTTTCCAGTTAACGGTAGTGTTGGAAAAACCTGCCTATTTTTACATAGGTCTTTTCAAGCTTGAATCTTTCTAATCGGTTTCCTTGAATTACTGCCCAGCTGTGTTAGAAAGTTTACATTGTACCTCTTTCTTTCTGTGTCACTATGGCCGTGGTGAACATTGCTCAACATAGCCACATTGCAGTGCGCAATCATTTGCAGAATTATAATGTTCCCGTGGATGGCATGGCGGTGATAATGGTGGTGAGTGCAGAGGTGGCTTACCCGTATGAGATTTTCTACTAATGGGTGACCTTCCCGGCCGTGAACGCAGATACTAATGTGTTCGACACGTACACTCCCACTGCTGTGCCACTGGAATATACCCCGTATAGGGCACAGGAGATTCCTATTGATACTTGGCAGCATCGAGTTTGGTTTGATGGCGCCCTACCCCATACTTTAGCAGCTCCGAGGTTAGGTCCTTTGTTCATTCCGAGCGCAAATTGGCCTGTTTTGGCTGGATTTACTCCTCATCCTCAACACGGAGCATGTAACGTAGTTGAGTTAAGACGACTACATGTAGTTGCAATTAGCGTTATTAGGTCATTGGTGCAATACATTACCCGTAATCTCCCGGGCAGGGCCCCGGGTGGTGCGGCGCTTCCTGCCGGACAGGGCGGAATGAAACTCAGTCCCTTTATGGTCAACGCTGTGATGGGCAAGCGCCCCCAAGAAAAGGATGTTTTTCCTTTCTGGCTTGCCGAGAAGTTTGACCAGCTGGAAGCAGTATTTCCTAACACGTCTCCTGGTGAAAAACACAGGATTCTGATAATTAGCTTACCGAAAGATTTGACCCCTGAAATCGGTGATTGTGAGACCTGGGGTAAGACATTTGCGGCGGTCTACACGAGGTGTTACGGCACTCCGTCTATGACTGTCCTGCCGACGGTCATTAAACGTGTTCAGAATGAACACGGACCAGAGGCTGCGGTTGAATTGGGTATGCATCTCTGTGGCACCTTTGATGTGGTTTCCGATCTCATACTTGCTAATGTCAAGGGGGATGCAGGGAACTTTCAGGTTGCCAATGCATTGCAGGCGAGAAACCCCGGCAGTTGGCGAGGATTATTATGGCGGCTTATAAAACCGTGGGCCGCAATAGTAGGGGTCTCAAGCCTTTTTCTCGTAAAGAGAAAAAACAACCCCAAGGGCAGAAGTTGGAAATTGACGACCAGCCCAAGACCAAGAAACAGAATTGGCCGAAAAAACAAAAACAGGGAAAGCAACAACAGCAACAGAAACAGGAGTCTCGTCCTGCGTCTCCATTGCCTGCGCCCACAGAACGCGTTTATGACTTGCGCGATCGAGAGCGATGATTAAATCACCTGATCGTTTTCAGGTTTCTGACCAACGCTCTCCTCGTTCTTTTCAGGAGTCATCGGCCTTTTTGACCGGCGGTGGAGGAGGCGGCAGGGGTCGGGGGGGTCAGCAAGGACGTGACCAGCCCGCCCGAAAGACGGTAAAGGCAAGCAGGACGATTCTACACCGAAGAGACCCCAGTTTCAGAAAAAGAAAGTTGCTGCTTTAACAGCACACAGATATGCCACAGATAGTGAGAACCCAGCTTCAGAATCTGACATGGGCTCTGACCTTGCTGGACAGCGCGGCGGAGATTACCATAGTGCGAGAGGCCCTGCGTCCACTACTGAAGGTGACAGTGACTGACCGTTATGTTGTTGTGGAGACAGCTGACACTAGAGTAGCTCCCCCTGACAGACTCTATGAAATTGTCTTATTCATTGAAGGTGACATTCAACGTACCGTAGAGGGGGTATTTTGGGAGAATATTACGACTACCTATGACATTTTGTTAGTGGAGGCTGACTGGCCCCCACCTTTTGTGCTCGCGGCTCCGAGAGGGGAGGAGGTATTCCTCTTTATTTTGCGCACACTGTCTCGAAGGAGCATGTGCTGAATTTTGCAGAAGAGTGGGCTAAAGCCCTTGCGCCGGCTCTATACCGTACACATTGTGGATGGGATACATTTTCCCCACACCACGAAATTCCTTTGCAGTCTATGCCTCAGCCTCAACCTCAATATCCCATAAAGCACGAAGCTAAGGCTTCCGTTGCGGAAATCCTTGAACAATTGGAATATCAGGGAGTGATTGAAACTTGTGTGTCACCAATGAATAACCCTCTTTTTACTGTATCCAAGCCTGACTGTTCATATCGTTTGGTACTGGATTACCGGCATCTAAACTCGCATTGCTGTACCTGTGCAGTACAGAATACTCACGGCTCTGCTTTAGTGGATAGTCTCGTGCGTAAGCGGTTTAAGACCACGCTTGACATTTCCAACGGTTTTTATGCGGACCATTTGGATGGTCTAAGATCCCAATGGACCTCCTTTACTTGCGGCGGTGTCAATAAACATTTTAAACGTTTACCGATGGGCTATGAAATAGTCCTGGAGTGTTTGCTGCCCGCATAGTCTCTCTCTTGGAGAGAGTTGACCCAGATGCTTGTTCGTATGTGGATGACATTTATGTCACAGATGACGAACTGTGGGAGCATCTGTGTCGAGTTGACCGCTTAATTTATAGCTTTGCAGACTTCGGTTACAAATTCAACTTTGCAAAATCGCACATTGCGGAGTACACAGTGTTGTTCTTGTGCTACGAGCTCAACAATGAAGCTCCTCACTTCTTGGAGAAATGCGCACAATTTCGAGCTCCAACAACTCTGAAAAAATTACAGTCTTTGCTAGGATTTTTGAATTTTGGGAGGACGTACATACCTGAATATGCCCAGCGTATCAAGCCCTTGTATGCTTTGATACAACCTAATTTTACCAAATGGAGCTGGCTGCCTGAGCACTCGGCTACACTGCAATCATTGCAGGCTGATCTGCTCGCTTATAAATACTTATTGACTCGTGATACCACACCAACCTGGTGATAAGAATCATCCCTGGGACGGTGGGTTTCACATACCTTACTTTTAACGGAGGAGACACAGTACCTATTGCTTACAAGTCACACTTGTACACTTTGGCTGAAATGCGATTTTCCACTGTGGAGAAAGTTTTGACGGCTGTACAGATGGCGATTCTGAAGGAACGCGCTCTGTCACAGGGAAAACACATGTTGGTTGTTACCCCATGTCCTGCTTTGGAAGCAGTTACGAAGGCCAGTGTACCTAATTCTAAAGCTTTGCACCCTCATGGATACAATGGGCAGCATCATTGACGTCTCCGGATGTCACATTTATTTTTGATGCCTCCTTAGGGTCGCAGTTTTGTACATCCTGCACCTTTGGCTATGCAGCCTTTGGAGGATTTCCATTGCATCCTATACACTGATGGTCCGGCACATGTTGCGCATGGTTCTAAACACGCCTACGTTTCCGCATGCGCCATTGTGGTAGCTGCCATGGTGAACAATGAGTTCAAGTCCAGAGTCGTGCACACGCAGACTCTAGGGGACTGCACCGCACAATTGGAGGAGGTTCGTGCTCTGATGCTTGCGTTGGAGTACGCAGATCCTAGTGTGATGACATTAATCGAAAGTGATTCTTACTACTGTGTCCAGTCTTACAATGAGAACTTGTTCTTTTGGATTCAGAATGATTTTTGTGATTCCAAGGGTAGCACAATAAAACATAAAATGATCTGGGGCCGAGTGGCTGAGCTTAAAGAGCAGAGGCCCCTCGTGTTTGTAATTCATACTTTCGGTCATCAGCGCATAGGAGTTCACGCTGTTGGCAACTCGCTTGCTGATGAAGTGGCGAAATCAGCAGTATCGACATATTTAGTTGCAGCAGTTACACGGTCCAAAAATAAGATTGATGTATATATCTTGGCGGCTGTTGCTGCCACTGAGAAGGGAGGTAAATATCCTACGGGGTTCCCTTCGAAGTACACATACCCCTTAAGTCCCGATAAGTTTCCTTAAGTGAAAATTCCTGAAGTTGGGGAGAGATTTATTCCCAACTTGGATCGCAGACATACACTGATCACAGCGGCCGATGAAGGTGTTGCGTCTGCGCATGCGGGCGTTTCAGCCACTGTGTCTCAATTACAACAATGTTTTTGGTGGCGGGGACTGTACAAACAGACATGTGACTATGTTCTTCAATGTGACATTTGCCATCAGATAAAGCCTTCAACTGCTACGCGTCCGCCCCAGATACAGTTGTTCATTTCTAATAAACCATTAGGTTGTGTTTATTTAGATCACTGCGGTCCTTTTTCTTCTGATACTGCGTATAGATACATCTTAGTAGCAGTTGATTCATGCACACGCTTTGTATGGGTGTGGCCTCATCGCAGCGCTGATTCACGAACTGTCATAAGGGATTTGCGTGTCTTTGTAGGGATTTTTGAACTGTGGAACCTTCCATTCGGATCAGGGTCCTGCTTTCGCCTCTAAGGCATATAGGGATGCCATGGCTTCGATGGGGGTCCAAGTCAAGTTTTCGTCTCCGTACCGACCTGAGGGTAATAGTGTTGTGGAACGAATGAACTGTGACTTAAAGCAATCACTGACAGCTCGAGTTATATGAACTGGCAGAAACTGGCTGGCCCATCTTAATGGCATGCAGCGTGCTCCTAATAATCTCCCTAGAAGGTCTCTGGGTGGGCGGACCCCATACGAAATGCTCTTTGGTATCAAGATGTATGTTCTGGACCTTGACCGTCTAGACACGGTTGGTTCGGCTGCCTCCTTTGACGTAGATGAACATTGCAATGTTTTACAGACTCTACAAGAGGCAAGAGACAGTCTTGCAAAGGAACATTTGCCCTCCACTTCGGCTGATGCATTGCAGATCCCGGTAATTGTCTGGCTACCCCAAGTTGGAAAACTGGTACGGGAGAAGATCGATAACAAGAATGAATTTGGTCCCTCGTACCGTGCTCCGGTTCCCATGCTTGGTGTGAAGGGCACAAGAACAGTCATTTTACCACCACTTCCTGGTCGTAAAGAACACAGGTATATCTCCATTGACAATGTCAAGATACACAGAGTGGCTGATTCTTCTTAGCATGACACCGGCAATCTCATGTCCTTCGATGGTGAGAAATTCTGTATTGACCACTGCTTCGGATCATGCACCAGAGGTGGCCCTTGAGATGCGTGCAGTTTCAAGCCCTTTATTGAGTGCTTTTCCAGGTACTCACCTTAATGAAACAGACTACACCTACTAAGCATGGGCGGAAAATCCGTTCAGCGCGTGGATTTTGCAGATGTTCGGTAAATTCGCAATCCGCGAGATTCGCGAATTTCCCGCAAAATCCGCGAGCGGAACGGATTGGGTCAAAAGTTCAAGCTGACTTTTTGTAACTATTTTAGAATGGTGCCGGCAAGCTGCCAGAGCCTCTAAAATAGTTACAAAAGTCAGCTTCAACAGGAAGCACTAATAGATAAAGTAAAGCAGGTGCTAGAGTTGAATCTCAAATTCAGTTACACAATCATTAATCACCCCAAACTTGGGGTGATTAATGACTGTGTAACTTAATTTGACCTTCAACTCAAGCACCTGCTTTACTTTATCTATTAGTGCTTCCTGTTGAAGCTGACTTATGGCTGAGGGCAGAAGGGCAGAAAGTGGGACAAAGTGCATGAGTTAGGCAGAGGGCAGAAGGGCACAGAAACCAGTGGGACAGAGGGCAAAAGGGCACAAACAAGAGTGGGGCAGAGGGCAGAAAGGCACAAAAACAAGTGGTACAGAGGGCAGAAGGGCATAAAAAACGAGAGGGTGGCAGCGATGAACCAGGCAAAAAAGAAATACGCAAAGTTTCCCGCGAACACCCTCGAACACCTGCGAACACGTGCGAACACGTAAAAATAAAAAATCCGCAAATTCACACGAATTCGCAAATTTTGTGGATTGCGAATTCGCAAATCCGCAAAATCGCGGATCGTGAATTTGCAAAATTTGCCCATACTTAACACCTACCCAACTAAGTTATCGATGCCTGATTTGCAAACTCGTTTAGCCACAGAATCCAGACTTTCATTGGACACTATTTCACAAACTTCAGGGAAGCCCAAAAGGCTTACGACCTATGCAACTTTGTTTAAAAAACATTTCTTGATTCCCCCTTGAACTTACATTTGGTTGGGGCTTTTTTCGCTCTACCTTTTTATGTCAATTGGTTTTGTGTTTTATTTTTTCCAATTCATCAATGGAAATTATGTTGAGGAGAGAAGACGCATTCGATCTAAATAGAACATAGGCTCCCCACTCCTCATCACATTCTGCCCACAGATTGAAGAGAGACTTGGCTTTTGTTAACATCACTGCGTGGCCTGTCCTGGATGGGATAGTCTGGGATGCAGTTAAATTTCAAATCCATGGCCCGACTGAAGTTATTAATGTTCCTAATGTGCTTAGAGTTAACATGGGGGATGTGGTTAAACAAAACATACGTTCTGATGATTGGGATGTTCAAGCCGTAGAGGCATTGTTTGCTGATTTGAAATTTTATGCTGCTTTTGATGCTCAGGATTTGTATTTGGAATCTGCTAATTATGGTGATTTGTTTTGCTTCCAACATTTTGGCAATCCCTACCTACATAAAACTAATTCCAGGAGAAGTACTGTGAACTATACACAGTGGGAGCATTGCCCAGCTCCTTTAAGAGGCAGCTCTAATAGATTTTTGAAAAAGTACACTTATTTCACTGACTTTAACCAGTCCAATACTGCTTCGTTTTATTTCAGAATGACAGAAAAATCCATGTCCAAAGTTAGACATACTGATACTAAGTTATTGTACTTGAAGTCCTTTCTAGACCAGTTAGCTGTTGGAGGCTATGATTTGTGGAAGGAAAACATTGACCTTAAATCAGTTTGGGGTTCTAAAAGTTGGCAGGTACAAGGCACTGAGGCTTTACACCGTGCATGTCTCATCCCAAATCATATGGTGTTTTTGAATTCTACCATCTCACAGACAACATGCTTTGGATTGGCTACTTCTAAAAAATTAAATGCTCCTTCCTTCCCTGATTTGGAAGAATACTCAGGTTGGGAAAATTCAACAACATTTTCGATTAGAGAGTTGCAAACCCTATTGCTAAATTTATCCTTTAACATATCCAATTTGGATCCCAAGGGTTCGTTGATGTGGCACAGAAGTGCAGATTCGTGCCAGCATCGTTTTTTGGGGTTGGCTGATGGTTTTACACAGGTCAGGGTAGACCCCCGTTTCGAAAGTGACCATTCTGTAACCACTTATTCTGTAGGCAAATTGTGTCAGAATTGGTTCAAACACTCTACATTGGCGTCAGTCAAACTTCATTTGTCTAAACTGACTGACAAGGTTGATTTTAATTACTTCATAAAAGGCCCGGCTAGAGGTAGGTCTAGAAGATGGATATATGCCGTTTATAATGAACTCTGGAAAACATCACAGATTGAAGCGGCGACCCGCCTTAGAGCTATTGATCAAGCTAATTTGGAGAAAGTGCTTGCAGTACTTGATAACAGCATTAACACACTTTCCTCCCGCATTTACACATTGGATAATATTGTGTCATCTGTGTTTGAAATTGTACAGGATGAAGTGTCTGTTTTGTACAATGGTCAAAATCAATTGTGTTCTATTATGCAGTTTGCATGGACCCTGCAGACACTGAAAAACTGAAAGGTGCCTTGGAATTACATTAATGTCTCATCTATATTTGCCCCTTTTGATTTGACTGAGAAACAACGTTTGCTTTCAATGAGAGATGCTTCTTTTTCCATGTTACACATTGAACGATTGGAGTCTTTACTCTATTCAGTGGCAGAGGCCACTACTGCTACGTGGCTTATCCACGGGTTAATAACTTTACCATTTGCGCTTTTCCAGTTTACAAATTGTATGAAATATTTTGCCATTGGTAGGTACGGGCCTCTTGGTAGCTCCTATTTACATGAAGCCTGGTCACTCCCTTTCACTTACAGATGCCTTAGGGACTGAAAAGAAGTTTATCTGAAAGGGGAGGAGTGCACGGAAACACCAGATCACTCATTAATGTGTAGACGCATACAATTGCATGGCTCTTGTAATCAGGAACGGCCTAATTTAGCATGTGTTTTAAAAGGTACACCCGTGCCCGCGATTGTCCCCACTTTTACTTTATTAGCGAACGGTAGTTATTTGCTTTTAAATAATGAAGATTGCTGTGGGTTATTAAAAGGCATAGCTTATGTTGTTACAGTCAGTGAGTGTGTGGTTTGCTGTAAATGTGTTGTATCCACCCACGCATGGGAACTTGGATGTTTCCATCTGGCCGAGGATTCCGACCTTGAAGGCAGAGTTCAATAAGATGAGCAGAATAATAGCCTTATTGTCACAAAAAGAAGTTGCTCTGACATCTGCTTGTGAAACATTTGTCCTTCACGTAGCTAACACCCGCACAGAAGTGCATGCTTTATTAAATACTGACCTGCCTTTACATTTCGGTGAGCTGATTCATACAATCTTTAACGCGTCCTCCACTACGGGGCTGGCTCATTTTTTTAAAGTTGTGAGCAGTGATCTTGTGACTTCTTTTCAAAAAATATTTGGAGTCATTCCTGCTTTCTTCCATTCGATCTTTTCCAGCCTATTTGGTGGATTTCCCGTTTTACAGGCGCTGGCTGCTGGCTTCTGGCTTTTTGGTGCTATTTTGTTTTATTAAAAATGGATGCCCGTCCTGTGTTCGCAAACAGTCGCAGTTAGCACTGTTGCGCAACAGAATACTTGAATACTATAGTGCGCTGCCACTCGCCACCTTAAGTGCAGCATATGGATTATCGTTTCGATTTCCTACTTCACCTGTGTCCAGCCTGTCTTTCATTGCCTGATCTGCGATTTTGACTGGGCCCTGGATATGTGTCTCTGCAATTTAGTGTCTCCTGAAGTGGATTTTAATCATCTCATGAGTCCCTTAGTTACTCATGAATTGCTTTGTTCTGACGGAGGGATTATGTCCTTTGCAGCGATGCATGGAGTAATGGGTCGTTGGAATATATTTGCAGCGGCGCAAGATTTCTTGCCACACAGCTTCATTGAAAACCCACTGAGTTGTCCTCTGATGGTACTAGAGGCTCTGGTAATTGACGAGCATGTATGTTCTTTTTCACTATTGAATTGGATGGCTGACTTATTTTCGGATGATAACAGTGACTTCTTTTTGGAAGCTGTTGCTGCTTATTTTTCATACTCAGTTTGGGGCTGCCTCTTTTTGATCATTAAGCTTTTTTTCTTTCTCTTTTGTTTTCTCTCTCAAAATTTTTTACCAAATTATGACGGACAATTTTTTATATCAAACATATTGGCTTTAATAACAGTGGACATTACATTGTCATGCTGGTGAGATTTTATATTTTTGGGCGGACTAAATTATTTTCCCTCACCTACTCGAATTTGAACTGAATACTTCATTGAACTCTGCATTTTAAAATTGAGTCACTTATCTTATTTTATCTTATCTTATCCGTGCTCAGATCAAGGGAGTGTGTCATATATATATATATATTGCCTGTATGCTGTGTTAAGTTAGCATGAGCTTATTAGGAGTTTAAACGCCATTTTACCTTTCTGCTGCTTCTGCACACGACACATAACTGTTGCTTTAGCTTTGAGCCTAGTAGAATGTTTTGATTCATGCGAGAATAATATGTTGTTACTCTGATATCAGCCTTGCTTGCCGAGCTGTGTCTGTACAGTGAGTGCAGAAACCTTCAAGAATATCTCAACACAGTGGTTGTTGTGAGGTCTGATATTTGCACGTTCCTAGACATAACATACATGCAGCTGCGGCCAAGTTCTGGCTTTAGGCGTGTTTCATATTGCTTTGCACAATAGCATACAAACACACTTGATGGTGCTTCGCATGCAGAGAGCTGGTGGAAGATGATGTGATCCTTTACCACTAGGATCTTGAGGTATGGGGCCTCCCTGCTAAAACCCAAAGAGACCTTCTTAGATATAATATAATATACCAGCTAGGGAGGGTGAGAATTAGGTGTTACTAAACCCTATTCGTTTTAGCATAATGCCATGCTTTCACCGTTTGTATTCGATGGACTAGTAACTATGCTGATTACTTTATTTCTTATAATATATTTGCTTGTACTAGCTAAGATACTGCGTTTGAGAACACTGCATTAGTGAATAAATATTTCAAATATGCACGTGTCCTCTTTTACTCCTTGTTCTGGATTGGAATGATTGTATAATGAAAGAGTGTTTATGTGTTCCACGTTACCTGAGGTGTACTAAGTCCATGTTCTGGTTTGTATACGCATTGGGAGTTTGTGATAACCAATGAGACACTGTAGCTAGTCTGGTAGGGGATTTGGGGTACTAAGGTGAGTTTAGGCACACCCTAATTCACTGAGGTTCCAAGTCTCTTTGCACAGTTCTGTATGAGAACGGAATCCCTGCGACACTCCCCTGACCCATCACAACGCTGCACTACACCTTTGTGATTGGTTGAGTGTCCTGGTTCGACGCTTAGCCAAGGAATGGGGGCCTGGGCATGTTCTCCATGCAGCCTGTAATGCGGTTTGCATGGAGTACAGGGAAAGTGTGCATGTCTGTTTTGTGCAGTCTGGAGGGCCGGTCAAACAATAATGTGCACTTAGAAGTGGGCAAACCACTCCTCCCCTGCCCTGCTCCGAGAGCAGAACAGACCCGACCAACCGCCCCCAAAGAAGCTCGGAAACATAAAATGATATATCGTTTTCTGTTTCCTTTACTTTGCATTGCTTAAAAGAGGTGGGGCTAAGCTCCTCTGCCATAGCGGAGGAACCACTCCTGGTTTCTGAAGAGTTTAATGACATTTAAACAGTTCAGTGTATAAATCAGTAACTGTGCTATATATGCAGGCCTACCTAATTAAGGAGTGGTGTTAAAAAAATGTAAACTAAAACGCTATGCTTTACACAGTGTGCAACCTGACCAGTACGTGGGTATCTACCCAATGAGTTTTCTGTTATTGCATTCAGATATGACACACAACAGCGAATACAAATACCTAAAACTACTCACACATATTGGCTTGTGCTAATGATTGTTAGCTGTATCACATAAATGAATACCAATGATTTTGTTGTGAATATTTATTATTATTATAAATATTTCTATTCTGAAAATATAAGATTGTGTATTAGACATTATTGCTATTGTACTCATGTTTTACATTGTTTTATTCTAATCAATAAAGCTTTTTTCAACTTAAAGTCTGTGGAAGGGATTGTGCCCGTCAGAGTGTCTCATACACCGGTGTTCTCCCTTGCACACAACTTTCTTCTGAAGACTCTATGTTAGGCACTTACCCCCTTTCTCTCCCCACATTCTGCTGAAATCCACCAACTCCATATTTCACACTTTACATCAATTACCATTGGCACATACGCAACTATCCTTGAAGACCTGGCTATTCAATCAATAAGTTTGTGCCCTGAATTTTGTGTATCCTAGAGTATCTCACTGCGCCTAGACACCCTAGGGTATTAGATGCGCATTAAAAATCCCATAAATAAATAAATAAATAAATACATCACTCTCTGCAACCTACCAAGAGGCCAAGACATGGATGTGAATGTAGTCTGCACACCTCTGTGACCTGTTGACAGACACTGTGAGAAAGGTGCACTACCTTCTTCCTCAGCCCCAGGGCTCTGAATGATGCACAGTTATAAACACCCAGCCACAGCCTGAACTAATTCAGACATCTGGAGGTGATTCCCTTCAAAGTATGCACTTTACAAGAGTTATATGTTATATTTAAAAACTACAGAAACACAACATATTGAAAAACAGCAAATACACTTAGGGAATACAAGATTAAATAAAGCATGTGGAATGTAAACAGGAATTGCATCACTGACATGGAATACCTTAGGGGTGTTTACAGTCATTGTTGCGAAATCGTTCATTCTTTTTGCCTGTAATTAAGGACACGAATATAGAGCTGGATAGGAACCTATTTCAAACTCAGTATTTCATCACTGCCAGGTCTGAGACCTTGCAGAACCTATCCTACTTAAAGCCCTGGCTTTTCTTGAAGACGAGTGGTGGGCTCCTAGCAACTTTGCAGTAATTATGCATTCTAAAATGAAAGACAACGGAAGAAGCAGAGGGGCATGAAAATGCAGGACGGCTACGGAGAGAGCACTGCAACATGAAACCCTAACACAGTGTTCCTCTTCAAAACAGTTTCCATGTGTTGACAATGAAGGTGAACGCTGTATGAAATCTAGAATATAGAAGCACCCATTGAACATGCATCTATACATCAGCTCTGGGTCTTATCTTTCAGCATCATTGATTGTTTATGTGCAGGAATGGACACCAGCCTGCACATTAACAATCATTCCCTGCAATGCAGGCACAATTGCACTATGGTGCAAGGGTGCCTGTGTTGGCGCTAGACAGCTAATTTTAGTGCTAGGGAAAACACAGGGGGCGCCGTATTGTAAATACAATGCATTCCTGCGTTTTTGACATTTCAGAGCACGACACTGCCAAATTTGGTGCAGTTCTACGCTCTGAAATTTTCTTGTTAATATGCCCTGTTGTTCCCTAAAAGTGAGCAGTAAAAGGATATGTCAGACAATCAAAAGGATGGTAAAAAGGCTATGATCCAGAGCAGGAGCAAGCAAATAAGAACAATAAATCCACCATTGATAAACAATGGGCATACTCTGAACCCACTATAATGTTTTAGTTAGGTCCACAAGAGGCTTTTATCTACAAACAGCTAAAAGCTGTCTTCGGGGTTGTTAGAAGTGGGGTCTCTAGTTGGCAGAGGTAGGTACCTTTGTTCAAATAGGGACCCTTGCTTCTAGTCAGGGTAAGGGGTATACACACTATAGATAAGCCCTGCCTGCTCACCCCCTGGGTAGCTTGTCACGAACAGACAGGCTTATCCCAAAGGCAATGTGTAACATATTTGTACTCAAAACACACCGTAATACAGTGATAATACCACAAATGGACACCACACCAGTTTAGGAAAAAGAAAGTATCTTTATCTAAACTTCAACAAGACCAACGTGACAAAAATCCAGCATATATGTCATAAGAATTTGACTTTAAAAAGGTTTCAAACAACTTGGTCCATAAAAAACTATGGATGCGTGATTTCTCAGAAAGCACCTAAAGATTTGTCAAGATTCACAAGGCCAAACACCGCAGAGAAAGGAAGCATTGGGAAACACAGCGATGCGTCAGTACCTGAGTCCTTGTGGAGGCAAGGTGACAGTTCTGCTGCACGTAGGAGAAGTGATGCGTCAAATCCAGACTGATGGGGTAAGTGAGGATTGAAATCCAAGACGATTCTGGTATGCGGGTAACACGTGGTAAAACTTGGCGCACAGGTACAATGCATGAGACACCAGAGGTAATGCAACGCTTTCCGCCCATCGGGGATAGGGGCTGCACGGGGAAGCTTTGCATCGCCTGGCGGGACTCGGCGAAGTTTTGCGTTGTTTGTTCAGAGAGACTTTGCACTGCTTTGCGATGCTTTGCGCAGGCTCTTGCAGAGGTTAGCTGCAAACTCCACCTCTGAGGCCCTGTAAGTGGAAGGAGGCATCTCAGGCAACGATAGGGCTCACATATGGCAGAGTCCACCAGCACCCGCAGGATTTCAGGAAGTCTTTTGTGTCCCTGAGATTTCCTAACAGGAGGCAAGGTCTACTCAAGCCCTTAGAAATCTTCTTCAAGCAAGGGACACAACACACAGTAGAGTCCTTCTCCTTTCCTTGGCAGAAACAGCTACTGCAGGCCAACCCCAGACATACAGCAAAGGGACAATACTTCTTCTCAGTTTCTCCAGCTCTTGTCCTTGGCAAAGGTTCCTCTTGATTCCATAAGTAGTCTAAAGTTCTGGTGTTTAAGGTCTACTACTTATACCCAATTGTGTCTTTGTTCTCTTTGTGCAAGTGTCTCAGAGCTCAGTCCAAACCAGTTCTGTCCTCAGTGGTGGAGTATGACCACAGGGGGTGGAGACATCATTGTGCAAGGGAGAAATGCCCTGTTCAGGTGCAAGGAAAAATTCTCCCACTACTCTAAATGTAGCCAAGCCCCAATCAGCTCAGCTCTGAGTCATCCAGGAAGGGCCTGGTACACCTCAACCCCCCCAGAGGATGTCTACAGTGAATGAACATCCCCAGCTCCTGTCACTCCAAAACCAGACAGTCAATACACAAACAGGCAGAGGCACACAGAACGGTTAAACAAGAAAATGCCTACTTCCTAAAAGTGGCATTTTCAAACACACAATTTAAAAGCCATCTTTACTAAACAATATGTTAATAAACTCTGAGTTCAGAGAGCCTAAAATGTATTTTTCAATCTTGTTCCAATTGGAAGGTATGTTTATAAAATGTTATAAATAAACTCCCATTCTATCCTAAAGGGCAATATAGCCTTTCAATAGTAAAAAACGAAATTGCCAGTATTTCACTATCAGACATGTCACACACACCAGTACATGTCCTACCTTTCACATAAGCTGCACCCTTCCTTTTGGGGTACCTTGAGCCTATCATAGATGTGTCTTACATGTAAGAAAAGGGAAGGTTAAGCCCTGGCAAGTGGGTGACCATGCCAGGTTGACATGGTGTTTAACAACTGCACACAGACACTGCAGTGGCAGGTCTGAGATACCCTTTCAGGACTACTCATGTGGGTGGCGTAATCAGTGCTGCGGGTCCACTAGTAGCATTTGATTTACAGGACCTGGCACACTTCAGTGCTCTTTACTATGGGCTTACCAGTAAATCAAATGTGCCAACCATGGATAACCAATCATGGTCACAATTTACACAGAGAGCATATGCACGTTAGCACTGATCAGCAGTGGTAAAGTACACAGAGTCATAAAACCAACAACATCAGGACAGGAAAAAATAGGAGGAAAAAGCTGAAAGTTTGTGGCTAACCCTAAAAAAGCGCCAAGTCCAACAGGGGTGACATCTGACAATTACATTTTATTAAACAAAGATAATAAAACACATGAGTGAATAGATGACAGTTTGAAATGCATTTGAGCTCCTAACAGTTCTAAAAATCAGTTCAAACTGAATAATGATTGAACACCATTTTTGACCATTAAAGAGTGAACTAATTAGTTCAAACTACTATTTTGCTTGTCGTGGTCAGCTTGGATTACAAATTACCCTCTCCTATGATATTAAAGATGTAATTATAGTTATACAGTTAAGTGGACATTATATTGATACGTGCACAGTGAGAAGGTCATTTTGAAAACCTTTTGATATATGAAATATGAACTGCTTTTTCAACAACCTATTTGCCAGTGGTATTAACACTTTCCTCGTTTTGTTCAAACTCCAAGTTTGAGAGATAAATTGTCCCTGTGCCTTCTGATAGTGAATGCTGGAAACCTGTTTAATGCTCAATAGACCTCAAACCATTCCATCTCTTTCCTGCCTCCAGTTGCAACCTCTTACCTGATGGTGACAGAAAATGGAGGCTCTCAACTAGAGGGAGGAGACACTATGCAAGCCTGTGAACAAGTTCATTATTTGTTAGTAATGACGTTGTGCTTCATGTCCCACTTTTGCGCAACTGATGGACCAAGATGGCTGCTAATCCCTTGGTGTATTATGGTTCTCCTTGCCATTCATGTTTCTCTTTCGAACATTCGAATGACAAATTTGGACACATAGATCCCAATTGGTCCTACAAGAACAACGGACAAAGAAGGCTTAAACCTTGAAGGTGTGTTTTCAGATTAAAAGTCAAACAGAAATCTAGTAGCATAGTCAAGTCCAATAATCAATAAAGTAGAGTGCAAAGCTCAGTTAAAGTACAGGATCAATCAAAGATCTCAGTAAAGTTCAGACCAGCAAAACACAAAGTATAGAATGGGAGAGCAATCTGGAATGGATTTAGTTTCTAGGGACAGTAGGAAAGAATCACTTTCACATCTAAAAAAGTACACTTTTATAGGATTCTGAATAATGTATTTCATGCATTCCATACAGTTGTAAACGGTTCCCACAAACTAGACCAATCAGAGCTAAACAGAGTGAAACAGTTGGAAGTAATACATTCTGACAACCTCTCATATTTCTACAACATGAAGCTTCTCAGAGGCACCACCTGTACTAGACCAAATATTGCTACAATGTATATAATTCTGGTAAAACAGATAGGTAAGTGTTAGACCCGGGATCCCTGGTTGGATGAGGTAGGTACCTTAGGCCAAATAGGGACCCTCATTTCCACATCGAGGAAAGGAAGGACACCTTCTGAGATAGCCCCCGCTCACCCCCTTGGTAGCTTGGCACAAGCAGCCGGGCTTATCTTCAAGGCAAATGTGAAAAGTATTTGCAACCACGCTCACAGCAACCCAATGATGATGACACAACAAATGGACTCCACATGAGTTTTATAAAAATGAGTATAAATGGTATATAAAAAGATTTACGATAAGACCTCACAATATAAATCCAACATGTGTAATATTCCTCCTGGCTCGTTGTTAGGCCAGCCAGCCCTTGTAAGTTCATGTAATATGAATGAGCACTTCTAAACATTCCACTGTAGTCCTAATACCATGCTATGCAGTTCATAATGCTAGAATCAGGCACTTTGCAATGTAAAAGTAATGCAATGCGTAAAGAAAGAACAACCAGGCACTTTGCAATGTAGAAATAATGCAATGCGTAACACAACAACCAGGTATGTCGTAATGCAGGAATAATGCAATGCGTAATGCACTAATCAGGTAATTCGTTATGCAGAAACAATGCAATGTGCAATTAGACAATCAGGTACTTCGTTATGCAGAAATAAAGTAATGCGTAATACACTCCAGCACGATCACATTGCCTTAGGTGGTCTCTCCGCCACTCATGCTGACTCGCAAGTAGCCTAAGTCCACAGTTGCCCCCAACACGGGTATGGTATCACAAAAAGGGCATCTCCTCTCTCCGACCCGGTATTGCCACTCCCTGGGCCAGTACGGGCCGCAATACGATCCGAAGCAGTGGCTCGCACTGCCGGAATGAAAGAGAGGTCAAGAGTGTCTCCCTCCAAGCCCGCCCCAGGTGTCGACACATGTTACCTGGGGATGCGACCTTACTCTCCTCTCCTCTTCCAGTGACTTGGGCATCCGATGCAATCTTTGTGAATTGGCAACTCGGGCTTGGGCAGGTGGCTCACCTCCTCCGGGACTGCCGGTCCGGGCCCCCACAGGGCACACGCACACAGCATCACTGAGGCTCACTTGAGCTTCGGGTGTACAATCACCGGACACTCCTCACGAAGGTCTCAGGCTGCATGAAGAACACGCACACAGCGTCGCTGATACTCACTTTAACTCCGGGTGCAAGAATACAAGGCCATCCTCGCGTAGGTCTCAGGCTGCACCAAGCACATGCACACAGCGTGGCTGAGACTCACTTGGATTCCGGGTTCACGATAACAAGGCAATCCTCATGACGGTTCCAGGCTGCACAAAGCACACACACACAGCGTCGCTGAGACTCACTTGGATTCTGGGTGTGCACGTTAACAAGTCAATCCTCACAAAGGTCTCAGGCTGCACAAGGCACATGCACACAGCGTCGCTGAAACTCATTTAGATTCCAGTGCACACAATAACAGGACGATCCTCACGAAGGGTTCAGGCTGCAAAAAGCACATGCGCACAGCGTCGCTGAGCCTCGCTTGGACTCCAGGTGCCTACGATCACAGGGCACTCCTTACGAGGGTCTCAGGTTGCAAAATGCACACGCACACAGCATCGCTGAGACTCTCCTGGAAACTTTTGTGTTCCTGTGTTTCCGTACCAGGGAGCCAGCTCACCTCGGGCCCTTCAGGATAAGTTACTTCAGGACACAGCACAGCAAAGTCCTTTCAAGCATGGGGACACAGCACACAGCAAAGTCCCTTTAGCATTTCCTTGGTTAGAACAGCAAACTGCAGGCCAGACCCAGAAAACACAGCAAGGGCCAGTCCTTTCCTTCAGTCTCTTCAGTTTTTTCTTCTTTGGCAAAGGTTCCTCTTTTTTTTTTTCCCCCAAGACCTTCAATGCATATTTCAAATTGACACAGCATAGAGCCTACAACCCCGAGGGCCGGCTGCGGTACATATAGGCACTTAGCGAGAGTCTCAGAATAACACAGCCATTCAGCCGACATCCCGGGGGTTCGGCGGCGTGATAGCAAAGTGTGCATAGAACAGCCAAAGCTGTGTATCCGATAATCTATAGGTCTATGGTATTTCCATTTTAAAACAAACATAACTAAGCAAAGCAGAGGAATATCTATGTGAACAATTGCAGTCAGCATTCTTTGCCACAGAGCACGCACGGCGCGACAGTAATCATATCCACACTCACCGAGGGATGACCTGCCTGGTCAAAGCCATATCCGCCGTTGGGGAAGTACACAATTCGCCCCTATAGGCATTCCATCGACCCCACTTCTTGTCCCAGACCCCGGGAGGCAAAGGTTCCTCTTGACCACGAAGTAGCTTCAGTCTTGTTCAATCTTGATCAAGCCATTCTCCAAAGTTCAGGGGCTTCAGCTCTGTTCTCATAGTTATACCCCTCAATGGCTTTGAAGTCTTGTGTTCAGGGAGGCACTGACCCCTGTTCAAACCAGTTCTGGGGGCCTCCCTGCCAGTGACACCTTCTTCCTTTGATTAGTGGGGGTTTGGGTTCTCAATCACTCAGCAGGAGATGGGACAGTGGTTTATGGCAGCATACCAGGCCTCTTCACCTCTAGGGGCTACTTCTCCCCCTATACTCCAGATGCAGGTCTGCCTTTTTCTGTCTCACCTCTTCCCCTGGTTAAGACATTCCCTAGATCCTATCGCTTTCAAATCCAGACAGTCAATCCACAACCAGGCAGAGACACACAGAAACGTTAGAGCACAAAAACTCTGCCACTTCTAAAAGAGTGGCTTGTAAACACAAAAACCACCTTCATAGAAAGATGTGTTATTACATGGTGAGTTCAGGCATACTAACCTTCACCTCTCCATCTTAAGCCTTTGGGAAGATAGGCTGGAAAACATATTACACAGCCTCCCCATTTTGTCCAATGGGCAAGATGGCCTTTCAATAGTGAAAATCTAAATGGAGATTATTTCACTGTCAGGACATGGTACACGACTTAGTACATGTCCTACCTTTCCCATGCACTGCACCCTTCCCAGGGGATACCTTGGGCCTACAATAGGGGTGTTGTATGTGCATACAAAGGGAACGGTAATGTCAGGCAAGTGGGCGTACTTGTCAGAATAACACTGCAGTTTAACAATCTCTGCACAGGCACTGCTATGGCAGGCCTGAGTTCCCTCTTAAAGGCTACTGGTGTGGGTGGCACAAGTAGTGCTGCAGGCCCACTAGTAGCATTTGCATTACCATTCCTGGCACACATAGTGCACTTTACTAGGGACTTTACTAGTAAAGCAAACATACCAATCATGGACAACCAATTACCTTTATACTTTACACAGGGAGCACTTGCACTTTGACACTGATCAGCAGTGGCAAAGTACCCAAAGCATTTAAGTTGGCAACACAATGCCAGACAAAAAGGTCTGGGGAAAAGCAATAAGTTTAGGGAACTTTAGCCAAAAAGGGCCAAGTCCTATAGTAAAATTATGCCATTTTAATATTCTTGCAAAGGTAGGTATCTTGCCTGTGAAACTACATTTAATCATTATTTTACTGAGACATGAAAATGCAAGTTTTCTCCCATGATAAAGGACATTGGTGTCAGATGTCACAAACAAAATGGAGTAAGAGGCTGAAAATATTTTTGGCCTGGTTCACAAACTCATTTTGAGTAAATTTATACTTTTGAGTAAGTTTACAACAAATCGATATTAACAAACTGCACTTTTGTAGTAACTTACACTTTTAAAGTAACTTACACTTTTGTAGTAAGTCCAGCACTACACATGGCCAACCACTCGTGCTGCAATCTCTGTAATTTTCAATGGAAGAGTGGTGCAGTACCAGTGGTTGCGGATGTATAATGTTGGACTTGCTACTGTTGTTTTTGTTTGCAGTAACTTAAAGTTTGAGGTTGTGAATAGCGAAAAGTAACAAACTTACTAAAAAGTATAAACTTATTTCAAAGTGTAAGTTACCTACATAAATGAGAGCCTACTATATGTCAGCCAGAGTTTGAGTTTCATTAGTGCGATGTATTCATTTTTGAAAAAACATCAGTAATTGAATTATTACTGTAAAATGAGAATATAAGTCTCAGAAACATTTCTCACTCACTCACTCATGATGTTCTGTTTTTTTGTTCCGCAATTCTATAGTGGAAGAGCAGAACAAAACAATTTATCACGGAAAGGGGAGGAACATGTGGCACAATAATATGTGAAATAATTACTATGTACAAAAACACAGTGCATACTGGATCTTAGTACTAGATACATAGCATGTGGAGGTCCTACAGGGCTAGGGCTCCAGTGGGTCAAAAAGGGACGATCCCACGGAGGGCATGTGGGTCCATATCTTTGCCCAGGATGATTATCGAGAGAAGGGAGGGCAAGAAACATAAGACATGACAAAAAAGAAGCAAAAAAAGGAAAAGCAAACAAGGAGCCCACATTCACACACATGCCCGAGGGAAGAAGGAGAGAGGAGGAAATGGTGGGAGAGCAGGAGGAGAAGAGGGGGGAGAGAAGCGATGCAGCGAAGAAGAGAAATGTGGAACATACTGGAGTGGAAGAGGGAAGTGAGAGATGTTGAAAATAGGCACACACCCTCAAGGATCATGACCAGACAGGGTCCCATGGGCACTGTCAGTTGGATATAATATCTGGTCATCCCATTGAGGGTCAGTGGCGCACTCAACTAAGAGACAGCAGACTTCATCCCAGAGAAAAGGTGCCCAGTTGAGGAGCAAGGTCTCTGTCTTATTCTGTAGGTTATAAATGACCTGCTCATAGGAGGCTGTCTGGTACATCATCAAGAGCCATTTATCATGGAGGGAGAGTGCCAGCAACGGAGAATGCAGATCATTGCCAGGCCAAGGGTTGTATGCAGTAGATGGTCCTAATGGTGGGAAATGTCCGGGGAGGTTGAGAGGTCATGTAGAAGGATTAGGGGGCGAGGCAGGGGGGAAGTGTTTGGAAGGGTCTTGTTCAGCATGGTGCCAGCCGCTTCCCAAAAAGGTCATACCGAGGGGCAATTACAGAAGACCTGTATCAGGTTACAGAGGTCGTGGGCACAACACCATCAATTTTCATGAGGTAACAGTCCTACAGTTTTACAGGGGTCCAATCCCAGTCATGCAATGACTTAAAGAGAAAGAACTTCACCTGTGCCTCCCTGGCCCCATGATCCAATGCCTCCAGAAGGTCCGCCAACAGCCATCCAACCTACTTGCCTTCCTCATAGTGACGACCTTCAAGTCATTGAATCGCATACTCTGCTTTAGAGGTGAACAGTAGAACAAGGGGAGCTTGGCCCTAGGGGACAAGTGAGGAGGCTGGGCCTGAAAATGGGAATCAAATAAGTGTGCCTCTCACTATTTACTCAAAGCCAAAAGTCAGGGCGTTTGAAGACGCTATTTGTCGTATTCAACACGGTATTTTTATTTTTACCAATTACTTTTGTATTTTAACAAATATTTGTCGCACACAACATATGATCAGCAGAAAAGACCTGTACAACACAGCAATTTTTACACAAAGTTGGAATCAATCATTGCAACACATTGTCAAACTTAAACATAGACCTGAATGCGGTCAACAGATAGAAACATTAAACCTATGTGACAAGGTACATAGTGCAACACATATTTATATCAGTGCAAAATTTGATTAAAGCAAAAAACATAGCAAAGAAAGAAAAAGTTAGAAAAAATTAGAAAAAAGGAACGCGAAAGTGAATTCGAAGCTCTATATTGTCATCAGCAATGACTTAAATTTGAATTGTCCTTTTTCTAATTCGCCGACGCGTTTCGAATCCAGAAATTAACTGTCAGGATTCTCATCAGGGCATAGTTTATCTATCTGTGAATTTAAACAAAGGGGAAAGAGATTTCAGTGTCATGGTTTGACGTGAGGACAACTCTCCTTATGCTGTGGCAATCAGCATTGACCTACCGCTTTTTAGAAGAAGCTGATTTCAGCCTGGGATTGCAAGTGCAGACTCAAGATTGGGTCCAAAAATGAAGAGCCTACAATTAAAATGGGCGTACATTTTAGCGCGAATTGTACATTTGATTGTTTACACTTAAAAAACAAATACCCACTGAGCATACCGTTATTGGGTTTGAAGTCGATCAAAGCGGCTGCTTGATGCGGGGTGCCTATGAAAGGGCAGTAGCGCTGTGTGCAAAAAAGAGTTTGTATATTGGTACTGATTGAGTTACAGACTGGGTCTTAAAACAATTCTTTACCGGCTAGCGGGGAGTAGTACCTTTTGCGTTTTACCGGGTCCAAAATGGGATCCTATTTTCTGAAGGGCGCAATCCCCTTTTAAACGTTTAGTTGGCGTGCTCCAACTCCGCTGGGGAAAAAACGAAGTTGTTGTTAGTCAACAGCCAGAGTCAGCCCTAGCGAGCGCACTGGAACGCGGCGCTTTGCCTGCAGGAGCATTGCTTACCTCGAAGTGGTTCAGTTGGCGGCTCACAGCATACTGTTTGGTTTCCCAAAATGGATGCTGCTGCAGTTACTATGGTGATGAATCATTGGGGTGCCGCTATGCATTGTGGGATTTGTAGTTTGTGTAATTGTCAATTATTTAGTAGGGAAGAATCCGTGTTGCATTTAAAACATACTGAGACGCGACCAAGTCGGTCATCTGGAAGAACAAGACACCATTGAATTAGAGTCTAGCGACTTCAGATAAAGTATTAAGGCCCCTCTGCACGCTATTAAATTTCAATATCAGATAAGCTTCTGTTTTTAAAAGCATCCTATCGATGTCCACATTGCTTTGTGCCGGGCGTAGTGTATACAACACTGTCCATTTGAGGTGATTGACGTCATGGCTTGCATTTATGAAGTGCTCCACCATGGGGGCAGTCATGATTTTATTCTTGATCCTGGATCGATGTTGGCAGATGCGTGTGTTCACTTGTTGTGTGGTTTTGCCGATATAAATCAGATCACAGGGGCACTGGACCAGGTAAACGACATTCTTGGTCTTACAATTTGAAAAGTCCGAATGCTTCCATCTGGTAGTTCCATGTTGGAACTCGTCACCCTCGATAGTGTTTGGGCATACAACACAGGTACCGCACTTATGGTGCCCTGTGATTGGTTTGAGGTTCCATTGACTCAGAAGGTCACTTTTCTTTTTTGGTAAAGTGACGTCCGCCCGCATAAGTTGTTGGCCTACATTTTGATTCCTCCTGTAGGCGAACAGAGGGTTGGATAGTGGGCAATCTAAGTTCGCCAATAGGTGCCAATTGCTCAGCACCGTTTTTCTCAGTTTATGGGTGTCTGGTCCAAAGGTGGTAACGCAGACCAACCTTTCAAGCGTGGGTTTGGGCCGTACTTGCAGTAAAGTTTCACGGGGGGTGAAGCGCGCTCTTGTTAGGGAGTGCTTGAGTATTTTTTTAGGATACCCCCTCTCCTGCATTTCTTGGCAAAACGTCTCTGCATGAGACGTAAAGTCCCTCAGGTTCGAACAGTTCCTCCTTATGCGCAACAATTGCCCATATGGAAGGTTTGATTTCAAGTTCCTGGGATGGGCACTCTTGTGGTGCAAAATAGTATTCCTATCTGTGTCTTTTTTATGGAGAGAGGATTTCAATACTCCATTGATGTTGATGATTTCAACGTCAAGAAAAGTCATCCTTTCGTTGCTTTGTGTCATCGAGAATTTAATGTCAGCATGCCGGTTATTGAGCCAGTCGTGGAATGCTACAAGATCAGTCTGGCTCCCCTGCCACAGGAGCCAGACGTCATCTATGTAGCGGAGCCATTGTAAGATGTGCTGTTTAAAGGGGTTATTGTTGTCAATGAACATCTGTTCATACTGCGCCATGAACAGCACGGCCATCTCAGGGGCATAAGGGCACCCCATTGCGGTGCCCTTGACCTGCATAAAGAACTCCCCATTAAATGAAAAGTAGTTCTTTTTTAGAGCAATCTCGGCCAGTTTTAAGATAAACATTGTGGGTACTTGGTGGGGCCTATCTCTCTGGTTCAGGTAGATTTCCATCACCTCTAGTGCTTCTTCTTGCGGGATCTGTGTATACAGGGAGGTGACGTCCATTGTGACTAGCAGTTGGGTCTCAGAGTTGAATGCTGTGTCTTCAACCTTGAGGAGAAAGTCAGTCGTATCTCGTAAATACGATTTGACCGTTTTTAGGAAGGGTTTCAAGAAGAAATCCACGTACTGGGACAAGGGCTCAAGGCAAGAGTCGCACCCGGACACGATTGGGCGTCCTGGGGGATCTTGTAGGCTCTTGTGGATTTTTGGCAGGAGATAAAGCACCGGAGTTCTTGGGTGTTTCTTTAGTAAGTAGTCATACTCTTTTTTGCCCAGAAACCCACCATCTAGGCCATTCTGTAAAGTGTCTGCGATAAGTCTCTGAATCTCCTTGGTCAGATCTTCTTGGAGACGTCTGTACCAGGTTACATTGTTCACCTGTTTGTTGCCTTCTGCTAGGTATTTTTCACGGGCCCACACCACCACCGCCCCACCTTTGTCGGCCTGTTTTATAATGATTGAATTATCTTCTTTTAGGGTTTTGATTGCTGCGCGCTGTTTATGGCCTATATTTTGTGGTACAAAATGTCTGGCTTTTTCCATTTTCTCTATCGATGACAGGAGGACATGTTCAAATGCGAGAACCTCCTTGGGGATATTTTGGTAAGGGACAAATGTGGACTTGTTACGTAGTCCAGTTACTTCTGTAGTGGGTGAGGAGGGATGGCTCCAAAAGAAGACCCTTAGACGGATTTTGCGACAGAACTCAATGGCTTCCAGCTTGAGTTTTGTGTAATCAGTCTTCCTGCCGGGCACAAATTTGAGGCCCAACGCTAAGACTGAGTGTTCGTCCGGTGTCAGGGGTCTGTTGGATAAATTGACAACAGCATTGGAACGCTCTACGACTTGTATGAGCGGTTCCTGGTTCGCATCTCCCACGGTTGTTTGAACCGGGCTTTTGGCTGTTGGCCCTGGTCTAAAAAAGCCACCTGTTTCTTATTTGGATTGCGATTATCAGACCCAGATGAATCGGAAGAGGAGGTTTCCGAAAATGTTGTAAATCTATTTCTTGAGCGTCCTTGAAAGGTAGAAAGGGCTCTCCGGGATTCTTGTTGGGTGTAGTAATCCTCTTTTAAAAAGGGGTATACTTGTTCGATTTTGAAGGCCTTCACGTCTCTTTCATATTTAAAAGTTTTGTCATTAATAGTGTTGTCTCTAAAAGTTCTGATGTCTTTCTCAATCTTCTCCAATAGTGTCTTGGCGTCCGTCACGGCCGGACTGGTCTTAATCGTCTCAGTAAGTTCCTCTATCTCTTTTTGTTCTTCTAAGCACAACCTCTGTGCTGTCTCTATGGTGTGGACCATGAGGTCCCTGCTGCACTTCGTATTGATAAAGCTGAAGCCTTTTTTATATTCTGCATCTTCCACGAATATTACAGGGACATTTTTGACCTGTAGGCCCCAGGGAATTGTGCCCCCTTTCAAGTGCCTAAGGAGAAAATGTCCATGCAGTTCCGTGCGTACATGCTTTTTTTGTAATCGTATTAAACGATCCGATTCATTTTGTTGTTTGGCGGTAGAGCTGAGTGTCACATTTGAGAAAGGAGAGTTGTCGATCAAATTCTGAATATGATTCTCGCTAAAAGATAGCGTGTCTTTGTCTGCCATATTAATATGGAAACAAGGGTTCCCAAAGGAAATATCTCACATGTAGAAAGCAGGCGACAGGGGTGAACAGGGCATTAAGGTTTATGTGGGCTTTCTCCAAGCGGCGAAAAGAGGGCATGAGGGATTGTCAGAGTAGAGGCATGTGAGGGCCACAATCTAGTTCTCCAGGGCCCTCTGCTGGGTTGCCTTCTGGGCATTGGCAATGGCTGCATTTCTCATGACCTGGCCGTTGATAGTTGCTTTAGCGGCCGCCCAAAAGACCCAGTGGGCGGTTACAGGCCCCCTAATATGTTCCAGAAAAATGGAAACATGGGATAGGAGCTGAGATTTGCCCTGGGGTGTATAGTACCACAAGATGTTTAAATGCCATGGCTTATGGCCAAGGAAGGGAAAGCTCCAGCTCAAGGGAGAGCAGGAGCTAGTAATAGTTGTAAAGCGCTCCCTCCAGGATCTGAGACTCTCAGGAGAGGCCAACCACTGGCTCGGAGACAAGGAAGTAGTCCAGGTGGGGCTGGGTGCCATGCACCAGTGATAACAAAATATACTCCTGGTCCTCTCAATCAATCAATCAACCAAATATTTGTAAAGCGCACTACATACCCGCGAGGGTCTCAAGGCGCTGGGGAGGGGGCTGCGCTACTGATCGAACAGCCAGGTCTTGAGTATCCTCCTGAAGGTCAGCAGGTCTTGGGTCTGTCGTAAGCTCAGTGGGAGGGTGTTCCATGTCTTGGCGGTGAGGTGGGAGAAGGATCTCCCACCGGTGGTTGTTCTTTGGATGCACGGGACGGTGGCGAGTGAGAGGTCGGCGGAGCGTAGCTGGCGGTTAGGGATGGAGAAGGAGAGCCGTCTGTTGAGGTTGGCTGGGTTGGTCTTGTGGTGTGCTTTGTATGCGTGGATGAGGAGCTTGAAGGATATCCTCTTGATGATGGAGAGCCAGTGCAGGTTTCTCAAGTGGGGGGTGATGTGGCCATGTTGTGGTACGTCAAGGATCAGTCGTGCCGAGGCATTTTGGATGCAGTGTAGTCGTTTGATGAGCTTGGTCGGGGCTCCTGGGAAGAGGGCATTTCCGTAGTCGAGTCTGCCGCTGACAAGGGCCTGCGTGACTTTCTTTCTTGTATCTGTAGATCTTGCGGAGCATGCGGAGGGTGTTGAAGCAGGATGAGGAGACGGCGTTGACTTGCTTGGTCATTGAGAGCGTTGAGTTGAGGATGATTCCCAGGTTGCATGCATGGTCGGTGGGTGTCGGGGCTGCCCCCAGTGCTGTCGGCCACCAGGAGTCGTCCCAGGCTGAAGGGTTGGAACCAAGGATGAGGACCTCTGTCTTGTCCAAGTTCAGCTTCAGATGGCTGATCTTCATCCAGTCAGCAATGGCCTTCATTCCTTCGTGGATGTTGGCTTTGGCTGTGATGGGGTCCTTGGTGAGGGAGAGGATCAGTTGAGTGTCATCGGCGTAGGAGATTATGTTGAGGTGGTGCTTTCGGGCAACGTGTGCAAGCGGGGCCATGTAAATATTAAACAGTGTCGGGCTGAGGGAGGATCGCTGGGGTATGCAGCAGATTATCTCCGAGGCTTTGGAATGGAATGGGGAGGCGGAAGCTCTGGGTGCTGCAGGAGAAGAAGGAGTTGGTCTATTCCAGAGTCTTGTCTCGGATCCCTGCGGTGTGGAGGCGTGCACGTACAGTGCAGTGGCAGACGGTGTCGAAGGCGGCACAGAGGTCTAGGAGGATGAGTGCTGCGGTCTCACCATTGTCCAGCAGGGTCCTGATATTGTCGGTGGCGGCAATGAGGGCAGTCTCTGTGCTGTCGTTGCTGCGGAACCCTGACTGGGAAGGGTCCAGGATTTTGTTTTCTTCCTAATATCGGGTTAGTTGTCTGTTGGCGATTTTCTCGATGACCTTGGCCGGGAAGGGGAGCAGAGAGATGGGCCGGAAGTTCTTGAGGTCTCTTGGGTCTACCTTAGGTTTTGTGAGTAGGGCGTTGATCTCGGTGTGCTTCCAGCTCTCTGGGAAGGTCGCGGTCTCGAGGGAGAGATTGATGACGTGTGCAGGTGGGGTGCGATGGAGCTGCTTGCTTTGTTGATGACGTGGTGCGGGAGTGGGTCTGACGGAGAGCTGGAGTGGATTGTGCTCATGGTCTTGATGGTGTCATCGACGCTCACGCTGGCCCAGGCTAGCAGGGGGTCGTGATCGATGTTGTGCGGAGGGTCTGTTGTGTTGATTCTGTTGTGGCTGTCTGGGTGTTGAAGCTGTCTTGGATGTCAGCTATCTTGCGGTGGAAGAAGGTGGCGAGGGAGTCGCACAGGGCTTGCGACGGCGGGATGTTGTTGGCGTTGGAGCTAGGGTTGAAGAGTTCCTTCACAATGTTGAAGGGCTCCTTGCTGTTGTGTGTGTTGTTGTCAAGGCGATATTTGAAGGAGGCCCTCTTGGCCGCCCTGATGAGATGGTGATGGTTGCGGATGGTGTCCTTGTGTGTTGCGTGGCAATCCAGAGTTTGTTCACTGTGCCATTCCTTCTCTAGTTTCCAGCAGGTTTGCTTGTAGGCAAGGAGTTCTGGGGTGAACCAGTTGGCCCTCTTGCTGGTGTCTCTGTGGGGGGGTTTCTTCAGCGGGTCAAGGCTGTTGCCGCAGTCCTCGATCCAGCGTCTGAGGCTGTGGTCAGCGTCGTCGGTGTTGGAGGGTTCGGTGGGTGGGCTGAGAGCGAGGTTTGCATGTAGTTGGTCTTCAGTGATTTTGCTCTAGCAGCGGCGGGGGGTCTGTTGGTTGCAGTGGTGTGTGGTGGGTTTCTGGAAGGCGAAGTGGATGCAGCGGTGGTCGGTCCATAGGAGTTCGGTGTTGTGCCTGATGGAGACGTACAGACTTGAGGAGAAGACGGGGTCGAGCGAGTGGCAGGCGGAGTGGGTGAGCATTGTGACGAGTTTCTTCAGTCCGAGGGTGGCGAGATTATCAATCAGGGTTGTGGAGTTGTTGTTGTTCTCAAGGTAAAACTTCAGGTCCCCAAGGAGGATGTAGTCGGTAGAGGTCAGGGCTTGCGTGCTGATGAAGTCGGCAATGGAGTCGCTGAACTGGGGATGGGGCCGGGGGGTCGGTAGACGAGGGTGCCTTCGAGGGTGGAGTTTGTGTCTGTGTGGATCTGGAAGTGCATGTGTTCGGCGGTGCTGAGCGCGTCGTCGTTGCTAGTCGAGACCCTGATGCTGCTCTTGTGGATGATTGCGATTCCTCCTCCAACTCCGTTGGTGCGGTCTCTGCGGGTGATCTTGTAGCCGTCTGGGATAGCTATGGCGATTTCGGGTGCGGAGGAGTTGTTCAGCCAGGTCTCTGTCAGGAAGGCGACGTCCGGGGATCTTGTGTTGAGCAGGTCCCAGAGCTCGACTGCATGTTTGCGTGCTGTGCGGGTGTTCAGTAGTATGCATCGGAGGTGGTTGGGGTATTTCTTGACGGGTGATTCTTCGGCTCTGAGGCTTGTGTAGCTGCAGTTCCGGCAAGTGAAGGGACCGAGGTGTGGTCTGTCCGGAGTTGAGAGCGTACAGAGTGCTGGTGTCATAGTGGCGGCGGTCGTTGTGGTAGGTGCGGGGGCCAGGGTTTCTGGGGCTGGGCACGGTCCAGGCGCGGACGGGGGCAGACAGGCTTGACTTAGGCACGCCTTTGGCACGCCAGCGGCATGCACGCTGCACATGTCAACAGCGCGCCCGCACTGCGCCCAGCAAATATGGGCAGGTGGGATGGAGGAGCAGCTGCGAAGCGAAAGGCGGGGGTAGCGAGTGGCCAGTTAGGGGGGCGGGGCCGCAGGAGACGCAGCAGCGGGGCGATGAGGGATGATGAAGGGAACACAAGGCAAAAGGGTGCAAAAAATGAGGGAAAACTAGTGTCACAGAAGGCAAGAAGGCACAGAAATGCAGGGAAAACGAGTGGCACAGAAGGCAGAAAGGGCACAGAAATACAGGAAAAACGAGTGTCACAGAAGTCAAGAGGGCACGGAAACACAGGGAAAAAGCGAGTGGCACAGAAAGCAAAAAGGGCACCGAAATACAGGAAAAATAAGTGGCACAGAAGGCAAGAGGGCACAGAAATACAGGGAAAAAACGAGTGGCACAGAAGGCAAAAAGGGCACAGAAATGCAGGGAAAACGAGTGGCACAGAAGGCAGAAAGAGCACAGAAATACAGGAAAAATAAGTGGCACAGAAGGCAAGAGGGCACAGAAATACATGGAAAAAACGAGTGGCACAGAAGGCAGAAAGGGCACAGAAATACAGGAAAAACGAGTGTCACAGAATGCAAGAGGGCACAGAAATACAGGGAAAAAACGAGTGGCAAAGAAAGCAAAAAGGGCACAGAAATACAGGAAAAACAAGTGTCACAGAAGGGAAGAGGGCACAGAAATACAGGGAAAAATGATTGGCACAGAAAGGGCACAGAAATACAGGGGCAGCTGAGAAACAGAAGATAAAAATGGGCAGAGAGGCACAGGGGCAGCGAGGAGAACAGAAGGGAAAAAGGGGGCTGAGAGACACTTGGCAGCAAGGGGCACAGAAGGAAAAACCGGGCAGAGAGACACAGGGACAGCGAGGGGAACAGAGGGAGGAAAACGGGCACGGACCACGAACAGGTGGTGGTGTGCGGAGGGAGAGCGGCCTACCTGGTGGGGTCAAGGGTCGCTCCCTGGGTGTGAGAGTCACCAGAGACCCACAAGGTATTACAACTCTTATGAGGGTCCGATCTCTGTTATTACTCGCATCCAGTGGGCTGGCGCGGTCGGGTACCATGACCCGTGCCAGGTTCTAATCCACTCCTATGAGATAGTGAGCTGGAGAAAAACTGGTGCTTTGATCTCATAGGTGAGTACACTTAGCTGACACAAAGGGGCCCATTATGAAGGCGAGCTGAGGCACCACCACGGTGCTGGCAGTGGCGAAAAATGCCATATACATCACGCCAGCAGCAGTCCTCACGCCTACCATATTAGTAGGGACAAACATTGCCCATTTCCCATCCGCCGTGGTGCGCCGTGAAACGCGATCAAAATGCGCCCACCGCCACGGCGGTGGGAGCCAATGGAGACCCACCACCGTGCAGAAGTACGTCCCGACCACTGTACAAATCAGGATGACCCAAACAGCCAGTCACACCGCAGCAAAGAAACCGCCCAACCAGAGATGGCAAAAGAATGACTGCGGAGCGCCAAACCAGATTCCCGGTCCACACCACTCGGTCCGGACCGCAATGGATCCAGCTCTACACGTCTTCCCGGTGCTGTACCTGATATACTAGCAGCAAGTTATGCACCATTGCGGACAACGCCGCAGGTAAGGAAACACACAACTCCGCATACAACCACAACACACAACTCATGGGCTGACATACAGTTCCTGTCCACACCAGACACCGTGGTGGGGACAGGAACACATCCACAAATGTACCCACACATGTCCTACCTGTCACTACATCACCCCTCCGCATCTAGGCCACCCATCAACCGTGATATCAATGCAATGTCCCAGTCACGTCACAGCACCGGTGAAGATGCAGGAAAATATGCGCACAATGTAGAAGGCAAGGCCAGCGCCGGCATGGGCAGTCCACAAAGATCATAGTGCCCCCTCCACCCTCCACACACCAGCCCCCCACACCCATTAAGGGATATGCTATGTGCCCCTCCTAAACAGTCAAGTGAACCCACACCTTGTACCACACACCAAACAACCAAGGAGACAGTCACAACAGGTGGTGCTGCACAGGAACACACAGTGCATAAGGTCAGGGTCAGGGCAACCCTCACACCACACCCTCACTACACTCATGTCAAGCAAACTGAGTCCAATCACACAATTAACACTCAAAATAATTAGGAACAATTACTCAACTAGACACACCCCACACTGACACACTGACACATACACAGACCAGATATCAGCAGCAATAGAGTACAAGAAATTGGAAAGCTAAAGGTAAGTAGATGCAAATGTAAGGCCAAGGAGCCAGCCAATAAGCATGTATACATCACATGCAAGAGAAGAAACATATAACAACACCCTTAGCCCATCAAATCACACATGGCTGGCACAGTGAGTAAAATGAAACCACAGTCACCTCTGTGCAACAACTCAGGGAGACATCAAGACACCCCATGCATAGGCACAGGGAGGAAAGGAAGTCTCTGAAGTCAGTGTTCAGCCACACATCTGTAGCCAACTACTTGACAGGTGTATGTCAGGAGCACAACACACAGGACCCATTGTTACACTTCATGACTGTCAAACACAAGTTGGATCCTTCACACATACCCCCGACCCCCACCCACCTCACACCTGCAGGACTCAACACCAGTGTCAAACACACAGAATGGTGCCAATAATGTCCAGTCAATACACTGACAAACAATCACACTCCCTGGGGGGCATCCACAAATATCACACACACTCAGGGATGCCTAAACCAATGCTGGCACAAAAACAACAGCCAATCACAAAACTCACTAACAGCATACACAGAAGTACAACAAGCACAAACCTGTGCAGTAAAACCGGGGAAAGGCAATGTGAGCCCAGACAGACCAGGAGTACACAACATCACACTCAGGAAGGGAAGAAGTAGCTCAAGCACAAATCTGGGACACCCAGGTGAAAACAACATGACGAGAGGACTGTGCAGTACAAACAGTTAAACTGCATATGAGCAAACATGACTGCAAAACAGTACAAGAAAATCACATATAACCAATTGGGAAACTGTCCTGAGGGCCATATTGGTCCTGTACACAGATCAGCACCACAAAGCAAAGTATAACAAATAAAGTGGCGGGGAGGCACACACACTGGCAAACCAAGGGGACAGCTGACATGAGAGTGAAGTGTTGTGTAGTGGATATGTCTGAAGTTCACCATACACAAATAGATGGAATACACACTCACAATGGGTAGGCATCAGAAGCACAGATAGGGGATGCCATGACTCCACAACCCACATGCCATACTGGAGCCAAAAAACCCTCAAGTGATAGCAATGCATGAGAAAACACACCCACAATGTCAGTGTGGCTGAGCAGGTCTGCACAGTGAGCACAAACAGTATCAAGACACATGACTGATCAACAAAACACAACACTGACTTGCCAGTCACACACTCTGCATACTCACAATTGACCCCAACAACAAGTAGGTGTCCCCCAGAAGTGCACGGACACACCACCACACTGCACAGTGCTCAATCTTCAACTCCCACATGCACACAATCACAAGCATAGGGCTGACTAATCAAACTAACAGGCACTCAACTCCTGGGTGACACATGTGTGCAGTTACAATTGCAGGGGCAAACATATATCAACTCTACTGACAAAGTCACACCCTTCACACTGCACACGTCTTGACTACCCAAGTGCACACATTGAAAGTTACCCATGTGACAAGGGTGACTGGCCATCCCAAGATGACCTTACACCAACACTGCTGTTCACTAAGTGTGGGCGTAAAATCCGTTTCGCGGGCGAATTTGTGGATTTTCCGCGATTTCGCGATCCGCGAATCTCGTGAAATCGCGGTAAAATCCGCGGATCAGCGGGACGAATTTTCAGCCAAGCAAGGGTTACAGCAGCAGGTGCAAAAGTTGAACCTAATTTCTTTGTAACCTTTTACAAAAGGGTTACAAACAAATTAACTTCAACTTGGACACCTGCTGCTAATTGCTTCCTGGCGCCTCGTTGCCTACTTGCAACTATTCTCTGACCCTGCTCTGACCCTGGAAGCAGAGTCAGAGAATAGTTACAAGTAGGCAACGAGGCACCTGTCCAAGGAATTAAACCTCATCAGGAAGCACTTACAGATATAAAAAACAGGAAGAAGGGAGAGGATGGCAAATACACCCATTTTGAGTTGTCAGGAGGGTTAAACTAAAAGTGACCCTTTACAGCACAATTTTCATATGCATTTTGCTAAAAATAAAAAGCTGTATGTTCTGTAGGGGCAACTCAGGAATCTGGCCCTTCAGAGATCCGGCCTCTCTTTCTTTCTCTCGTTCTCTCTCTCCCTCTCTCTTTCCCTCTCTTTCTCTCTCTTTCTATCTATCTATCTGTCTATCTATCTATCTATCTATCTATCTATCTATCTATCTATCTATCTATCTATCTATCTCTCTCTCCCTCTCCCATAAACGACTGCATGGGTAACTTCGCTATGCAAGCGGCTCGCGAAGACGCAAAAAGCCCAGCGAACATGTAAAAAACCCCGCGAACACGCAAAAAACCCGCGAACACGCAAAAAAACAAAAATCCGCAAATTCGCACAAATTCGCGAATTTTGCGGAACGCGAATTCGCAAATCCGCAAATTCGTGGATCACGAATTCGCAAAATTTGCCCATGCTTACTGTTCACACATCAAGAAAAATCACACAGGCATGATGGCCCTGGCCAGCCTGCCTGCAATTCTGTGGATAGAATCCCACTTTGTGCTGGCAGTGCATCCAAACATGACGTGTACAATTTAGCTAACCTGACCAAAGAATGATTATGACAACAGTAGTTCATCACAAACCACCATTACTGCACCTCCAAGCGTCAGAGTCAAGAAGAACTGAAGTGCCTGACACCTCTGCAAAGCACTGAAAAAGTGGAACAAGCCATTGGCAATGTTGAAGTAGCATACAGGGCAAGAACAAAGGTTTGGGTCCTGTGTCTGAACTGGCTTGGACCACTCTAATATGCTCAACAAACAAAAAAGCCAGACAGATTTGTTTTTTTAGAATTTTGATCCCACCCAGCCAATTAATTCTGGAGGGTCATCTATTTTATTTTAGTTTTTTGTATTTTTAGAAAAACATTAAACCATTTGATTATGTATGTCATCAAACGAACAGTCAGCGAACAGTGAAAAAATATATACATACAAGTGAAATGTGCAGTAATGTACAAGTGCTATACAAGTAATCAAAAATATATACTATCAGTTCATACAGGCAACACCAAAAGCATTGAATCAAATACCTAACAATAAATTGACATTAGGAACCAGTCCTTTGTATTAGGCACAAGAAGACAGGCGGACAAACAGTTCAAAGGCACTGCCTGCCTGTCTTACCAAGGATACGAAAATTAATTGAGGGGTTACAAAACTAGGGATAACACTGTATAGATTTAAACGGCCCTATTAGCACCCTTGTTCTTTTCCCAAGGTTTAGGGTCAACGCGTTTCGAACCGCAACGTTAGTATGGGTTTTCCTCAGGACATGGACTGGATGGAGCCGTAACTGGATATGATAATAATGAAGGAAAATGGTGTAAAAATTGGGGGGATGGTGTCCACGCTCTGGACCACTTGGGATGCTGCTGTTGTGTGCTGTGTGTGCTGTATCTTGAGCCTGAGCTGTGTGGTCACTATAGTCAGATGAAGGCACTGGCAGGGGTGTGGCCAAAGGGACTGGAGCTGGACTCTGAGATTGTGCCCATTGAATGGCTGCCGTCACTGCGGATGACAAAGACTGGACAGTCTGGTGTAGCCCACTCACGTCTGAATGAAGGCCCTCCATGAAAGCAACGACCTGTGCCAACTTTTTGTTGTGGTCTGCGAAGGCGTTGATGAGAGTTTTCTGGCCCACACACAGATAGCGCAAAAGGTCCACAGACTCAAAACTGATGGCAGCAGGGGAGACAGGGGCAGCAGTGCCTGGGGTGAAGGACACTCTTCCCTTCTTACTGGTGCGAACACAGGTAGCACTAGTGGAAGTAGGTGGCAGGGTGGGCACTGGACACTGTGTGGTGGAAGAGGAGGCAGAGTACCCGCTCCCTGGGCCCCCAACATAGTTGCATCACCGCTGGCGTCAGATGATGTTGAGGTTGGTGTCTCTGGCAATGATTCCTCAAGCAGACTCCTGTCCCCCTCCGAGGCGCTGGTCACATCAGTGTCACTGTGCTCGTGTGTAGCAATCATGCTTGATGCCTCACCACTGGTGTCCGTCCCTTGTCCTTCTGTGTCCATGGGAGATGCTGCATGAGACAGAGATGTAAGGTCAGTTCAGTGGCATTAACACAAATTTCATATGCAAGCAAAGCACAAAATAAGATGATGATATCCCCATATTGCACAAAACACTGTGCAGTAACATTGTGCAACCTCAATTCAAAACTCGATTTTTGCGTGTTATCATGCAAACGTGGCATAAGTGACCCATGTGACAACCACACAGCCAAATAGCCTGCTGGTGGCTCCGTGTAACCAGACACACGGATCCCTCTGAGCACACCTAGGGCCCTGAGGGGGGAAAAGATGTACCTCCCCACATGTTGCCATTGTCACATCTGGAGGCAGCAGAAGTGGACAATACAGATACCTTCTCCAAGGCAACAGTCCACAATAGCCATGAGCTCATGCCATCCACCATGTCATACTTTAGGGCACAACTACAGTTGCACATTGGTGCCAGATGTGTAGTCTTCACAATGCACACATTGATAAAAGCACACTCTGATGATGATGCACACTGCAGGTCCCTTCCATGGGATGTCCCTTACTACCCCAATGCAGACAATGCCAGAAGGCCACGACTTAGAATGCGAAGTCAAGGGCCATTACTCCAATGACATGAGAAAGTACAGGTAGGGAAAATGCATGACTGCTGCACCCGACAAAGAGGCCACTTACAAGCCATTGCATCACACTAGCAAAATCACAGAGTCCTGCGCTGGGCCAGGATGTGCACACATGCAGCCACTCACAACCAAAGTCACACGTACTAGAATACTCACCGCGGAGAAGTGTGGCTCAATGATTAGAGCGGCAGACCCTGATGCAGAGGTCTAGCCTGGGACCAGGGTTCAATTCCCCGCCTCGGCGGGTCTTGGGCTCAAAATTCCACGGACCGGATAATTCTCACCTCGGTGCCTATTCCAATCATGGAGTCCCACTCTGCAACTCTAGGCAATAGCTTGCTTAATCTCCACAACGGACCCCACAACGCTAAGGATGCCTGGCCTCCACCTTGGAGGTGCCCAGGAGTGGACGCCTCACAGGGAAAGCCAGGATGGGTTCCACACCGGTATTCGTAAAAGCGCTTTGAGACCCTTGCGGGTGAGTAGTGCGCTATACAAGTATCAATTTACATTACATTACATTTACCCCCAGCCTGATGCTCCTTCAAACGTGCATCCAGCTCAGGCTGTGTCACCTCAATTTTCAAAATTGCATTAGTCTACCGCGATTGCAGTTCCCACTGGCTGTAAGGGCTTGGGCATTGGCGGTGACACATCCCAGGGGCCAGGTGGTCGCTACCGTGATCATGCATTTTCAATTGCATCCAATGACCAGCTCCGCGGTGGTGGAGCACGCATACCGCGATTATCAAAATTGCAAAAATATTACGTGATTGTTGTTCCCATTGGCTGAAAGGGCTTGAGCATTAGCAGGACACACCGCAGGGGCCAAATGGTAGCTACCGCGATATGGGTGCCATACATTGCTATGAATGACCATGATTTGGGTGGCGGAGCATGCCAACAGCCATGTAACCATGGGTATATGCCTATCACCACTGCGAATGTGGCTTTGGCATTGGCAGTGACACACTGCATGGGCCAGGCAGTAGCTACCACAATATGGGTGCCATACATTGCTAAGAATGACCGTGATATGGGTGGCGGAGCATGCCAATTACCATTTGACCATGGGTATATGCCTATCACTACCACGGGTGTGGCTTTGGCATTGGAAGTGGCACACCGCAGGGGCCAGGCGGTAGCTACCGCGATATGGGGGCCATACATTGTTAAGAATGACTGTGATTTGGGTGGCGGAGCACGCCAACCATCATTTGACCATGGCTGTATGCCTATCGCAACCGCAAGTCTGGCTTTGGCATAGGCAGTGACACACCACAGGGGCCAGGCTGTTGCTACCACCATATGGGTGCCATACATTACTAAGAATGACCGTGATTTTGGTGGCGGAGCATGCCAACTGCCATTAGACCATGGGTATATGCCTATCACCACCGCAAGTGTGGCTTTGGCATTGGCAGTGACACACCGCAGGGGCCAGGCAGTAGCTAAAGTGATATGGGTTCCATACATTGCTAAGAATGACTGTGATTTCATTGGCGGAGCATGCCAACCGCCATTTAACCATGGGTATATGCCTATCACCACCGCGAGTGTGGCTTTGGCAGTGACAAACTGCAGGGGCCAAGCAGTAGCTACCACGATATGGGTGCCATACATTGCTAAGAATGACCGTGATTTGGGTGGCGGAGCATGCCAACTGCCATTTGACCATGGGTATATGCCTATCACTACCGCAAGCCTGGCTTTGGCATTGGCAGTGACACACCGCAGGCGCCAGGCGTTAGCTACCGCCATATGGGTGCCATACATTTCTAAGAATGACCGTGATTTGGGTGGCGGAGCATGCCACCGGCCATTTGACAATGGGTATTTGCCTATCGCTAGCGCAAGTGTGGCTTTGGCATTGGCAGTGGCACACCGCAGGGGCCAGGCAATAGCTACAGTGATATGGGTGCCACACATTGCTAAATGACCATGATTTGGTTGGCGGAGCATGCCAACTGCCATTTGACCATGGGTACATGCCTATCACTACTGCAAGTATGGTTTTTGCATTGGCAGCGACACACCCCTGGGGCCAGGCGGTAGCTACCGCGATATAGCCGCCATACATTGCTAAGAATGACCGTGATTTGGGTGGCAGATCACTGGGACAGCATCTATGGACACATCATGCTGTGTCAATGGCCAATGGGCAGTTCTCAACAATGCAAAGTGGCCACATGATTAATGGCACATGATTGTGCACACAATGCCAATGTAACATTTATCCCACTGCTGACTACACATGCCAGGTTTGTGTATATGATTTCAAACATTGGCATGTACTCCCTCACATGTCACTTATAATATTTCTGAGCATGTACACAGAACAGTGTTGTGATGGACTCTCCAATGGGTACAAATGTTAATGTGTGAAAGGGCAGAGCAATTCACAGTGATGAATGTCTGACTACCCAATGTGCATATTTGACTGTCTACTTTTCGTGGCTCATGCACAGACTTCTTGTTTACGCACAGACTGGGCTCATTTTGTTATTGATGTGTGCCTGGTTTGACTTACGCAAGAAAGTGTGGCCGGCACAGCAGCTAGGTATGAGTCAGTAGTGTTGCTGTTACACACATATGCTGTCTGAACTACTGTCAGGGCTGCACATGCAAGATATGGACATATCCCTTTGGGCATTCACATAGTCAGATATTGTTCGGGAGGTGCTAGCTGTGTGAAAAGTGGACATGTGTAAGGATGGTGAAGATGAATGTGTCCTACATGTAAGTTGGGCTGTGAGCTGAACTGTGGTGACAATAATTGTTGGCGTTGTGTCAGTTAAAACGTAAGATGTCAGACACATCTCCTGGTGGATTGCATTGACATGTGTCCTCTTACATTTCACCAAGGAGGAGGCCAAATGTGCATCGTCCCTACACAGTGCTGGCAGACATGGAGGATGAGGAGGTCATACGGAAATCCTGTGTGGATCGACCCACCCTACAAGACCTATGTGCTATGTTGGAACCCCACCTACAGCCTTGCAGTACATATCCTAGTGCTTTGACAACAACGTCTAAGGTGATGGCGGCCCTGCATTTTTTTGTTTCTAGATCATTCCAGTACACGGTGTCCAGGGCAGGTGGGATGTCGCAACCTGTGTTAGGCATGGTGCTACGTGACGTCCTGTCCACTATGATGATCTACAAGGACGGATATATCCATTTCCCCAGGAGGCATGAATTGATGGCTGTGAAGGAAGATTTCGATGCACTTGGGCACATCCCTAATGTTGTTGCTGCCATTGACTGCACACATGTTGGCCTTGTTCCACCACAGGCAGGTGAGCAAATCTACAGGAACAGGAAGCATTTCCATTCCATCAATGTACAAGTGGTGTTCCAGGCGGATATGATCATCTCACCTGTGCCAAATTCCCTGGCTCTGCCCCTGACTCGTACATCATGCGTAACAGCGTATTTACTAAAAGGTGAATAGTGAAGCAATGAGTTGTCAGGAATGGTAGATGAGACAATCGAGTAGTCACCACATTGATTTGGTGACCCAGTCCAACAGACGGATGCCATTAACAAGGCAGAATGGGGAAGGACAGTCAAAAAAGTCAATGCAATTGTGAGGAGAGTTGCCATCATGGCTGGCTCCTTGACTGATGTTTGGCAGGTGCTTTGCCACAGGTTCCTCCCTCGGATTCCTTTGGATGGCCCCTTTATTGTTTTATAGGGGAGGCATCTGCTGCGGGGCCTGTGGAGTCTGAGGAGTCCCTACTTTCCGTGCCCGCAGGGGAGGATGTGGTACTGTCATCCTGCGGGACAATGGTGGGAGGTGGAGGTGTTGGTTGTGCAGCATGTCTGTCCCTCAGAACCGCTACTAACTGGCCCAAGAGGTCCACAATTTGGCCCATGCGGGTGTCAATGGACCTCAGCAGCTGGTGGGGCTCACGTGAATCTTCCTCAGCCTGGCCCGTTTGTCTCTGGGCCCATTCATAGGCCCCAAGGACTCTGTTGATGTTGTCCAGGGCTTCGGTCCCAGTGTCTTAATGGCTTCGACTCCCCCTTGCCCTCCCACCTGCCCTGCTGTCACAGAACTGTTGCCTCACCACTGTAGGTACCCGCCTCCTCTCCCTGCCCTCCTCAGTTGGTGGGATGGTCATCCTCTGGGGCAGGGAGAGTGTTGCAAGCAGCACTGGTGGTGGTGGTGGTGTAGGCCACACAAGTCATTCCAGCAGGGGTAAGCTTAGTTGTTGTTGGTGCTGCTGAGGTGGTGGGGGGACAGTGGGGTCCTGGGACCTTTTACACCCTGGTATACTAGATGGGCCGGCTTCGAGCCCGGCATCCTTGAAATCCAGGGAGTCATCGTCAGAGAGTCCATGTTCTGGGGTGGAGACTGGCCCTGCAGGTTGATGTTGTCGCCCTCTGCAGTCAGCTGTTGGTCACCTGTGGGACAGAGGGAAAATGGTCATTGAAGTACACCCTAAAGCTTTGTAGTCGATGTATCTTATTTACTGGTTATGCAACACACAGTTAACTATTTCACACATTGTATGTCTGCACAGTGATGTGCATAATAACATGATTTGGAGGTACATACATAAAATTTCCATGGTGTGACATTTCAATGGATACCATGCGCCACGTGTAGATTCTGTGATTACGAGGACATGTTGTAATCTGACAACTGGCGGCAATACAACTTGATGGGAGGCATCGTTGCTGATTACTCTGCATGGCAGGGGTTACTTTTGAGCATGTACTATGCATTGTCATCTCATGCATACCTTTGTCATGTCCTAGGCTTAGATTTATTGGTTTGACAGACCATGCTTAGTTTGTTTTCATATTGTCCTTCAAGCTCAGCCCCAATGTAACTTACTTCAGTGCTGTGCATGTTTGTGCCCTGATTTGTTTTGAGATGGGATTTGTTGAATCACACTTTTGTTTTGGTGAGAGTTACATACGCTTAGTTGTCTGCACACTGTAAGTGGCAATTGTATCTGTGTATATTTTGGTGGGATGTGAGGGCTGGAGTTGTCATTTGGCTCCATGCATTTTGAGAGGAATGGCTAGGTGCATGCACTGTCTTCTTGTCTGTTCTGTTGTCACATTTGGGTAGAATGTGTGACACATCTCTCTGGGTGTATGGTTGAGTGCTCCATCCTGCTCAGGGGTGGGACAAGGAGCATAAGATGGCACCTACCTGTTAGTTTGATGAGGGCAATGTAATGGCTGCCACATGCTTCTGGGTGGGAGGGAATGCTCCATCCCGCTCAGCTGGGGAACAAGGGAGCATGGTGGGAGTAGTATTGCAGGCCTCCCACCCGCAAACAGCCCTCCTTGTAAAAATGGCTACCTACCTGTTAGGTGAAGGTGAACAATGCAATGGCTGCCACATGCTTCTGGGTCGGAGAGAGTGCTCCATCCTGTTCAGGGGTAGGACAGGGGTGCCTGGTGGGAGTTGTAGTTCGGACCTCCCACACCTAAACTGTCCTCCTTGTGAAAATGGCTACCTACCAGTTAGGTGGAGGTGAACAATGCAATGGCTGACACATGTTTCTGGGTGTGTGGGAAGTGCTACATCTTGCTCAGCTATGGAACTAGGGAGCATGGGGGAGTAGTAGTAAAGGCATCCCACCCCCAAACAGCCCCCCTGGAAAGATGGCCACCTACCTCTTAGGTGAAGGTGAACAGTGCAATGGCTGCCACATGCTTCTGGGTGGGGGAGAGTGCTCCATCCTGCTCAGGGGTAGGACAGCGCTGCCTGGTGGGAGTCATGGTGCAGGCCTCCCACCCATAAACAGCCCTCATTGTGAAAATGGCTACCTACCTGTTAGGTGGAGGTAAACAATGCAATGGCTGCCACATGCTTCTGGGTGGGGGGAATACTCCATCTTGCTCAGCCGGGGAACAAGGGAGCATGGTGAGAGTAGTATTGCAGGCCTCCCACCCCCAAACAGCCCTCCTTGTGATAATGGCTACCTACCTGTTAGGTGGAGGTAGACAATACAATGGCTGCCACATGCTTCAGGGTGTGGTGGAGTGCCCCATCTTGCTAAGCTGGGGGTCAAGTGAGCATGGTGGGAGTAGTATTGCAGGCCCCCCACCCCCAAACAGCCCTCCTTGGGAAAATGGCTACCTACCTGTTAGATGACGGTGTACAATACAGTGGCTGCCACATGCTTCTGGGGGGGGGAGTGCTCCATTTGCTCAGCTGGGGAATGAGGGGGCATGGTGGGAGTAGTTTTGCAGGCCTCCCAGCCCCAAGCAGCACAACCTGTTAGATGAGGGTGAACGATGCAATGGCTGCCACATGCTTCTGGGTGGGTGGAAAGTGTTCCATCTTGCTCGGCTGGGGAACAAGGGAGCATGGTGGGAGTAGTATTGCAGGCATCCCACCCCCAAACAGCTCTCCTTGTGAAAATGGCTACTTACCTGTTAGGTGGATGTGAACAATGCAATGGCCGCCACATGCTTCTGGGTGGGTGGGGGGTGTTCCATCTTGCTCAGCTGGGGAACAAGGGGGCATGGTGGGAGTAGTATTGCAGGTCACCCTCCCCCAAACAACACAACCTGGAAAGATGGATACCTCACTGTTAGATGAGGGTGAACAATGCAATGGGTGCCACATGCTTCTGGGTGGGTGGGGAGTGCTCCATCTTGCTCAGCTGGGGAACAAGGGAGCATAGTTGGAGTAGTAATGTCGGCCTCCTACCCCCAAACAGCCCTCCTTGTAAAAATGACTACCTACCTATTAGATGAGGTTGTACAATGCAATGGCTGCCACATGCTTCTGGGCGGGAGGAAGTGCAGGGTTCCATCCTGCTCAGGGGTGAGGCAGGGGACCTGGTGGGAGTTGTAGTGCTGGCTACCTATACATACATAACCCTTGAAATGCACATGGCTACCTTTGAGGTGGATCAGATGGGGTGAATGTTACATCTTTGAGACCTGTGTTGGGTATGGTGGTGCGGATAAATGGGATTTGGCCAAGGAGGTGTAGCTTTGGAGTTGTGTAAGATAGTACATGGCAGGGTAATGGTAGACAATTTGGTTATCCTTACCAGCCTGCACTCCCCCAGCTATTCCTGTGAGAATCTCTGGATGCAGTATGGCAAGTGCCTTCTCCTCCCATCCAGTGAATGTTTTTGGTGGGATGAGAGGACCGCCACCAGTCCTTTGAGCCAGATCACGGTTCTTGTCCTCTTTTGTTTAACAACCCTCTTCAGATCATGCCACCGCTTCATGATTTCATTTCTGGAGTGCAGGGTGTTCCCTACGGCATTGACCTTGTTGACTGTCCTTGCCCACATTTGTGCTCTTGTGGCTAATAGTGTCTGTTGGACCAGTTGACCAAACACTTGTGGTTTTACTCTGATTATCTCATCGACCATCACTGACAACTCACTCTCTGTAAATTAAATTTGGGCATTTTCTGTGGTTCTATGGTGTGTGATGTGCTAATGTGTGGAGGTGCAGTTGTGCGGTGTTTTGCCTATCCAATGTGCTGCAGGGTTTGGTTCCTTCAGTGCTGGAGTAGTCCAAAGGATTCTGGTCAGGGAAGGGGTTGGTTTTATACTCAGCAATGTGGGTGTGTCAAAATGGAGTATTGCTGTCAGGTGTATTGTGTGGGTTGTCCTGGGATTTGTATTTTTGAAGTTCCCATGGGGGTGTGTCATTGGGCTGTGTTAGGGTGTTTTTGGGGGCAGAGCTAGTTTGCTGTGTGCACTTGCTGGCCTTGTTGTGAGTTTTTTTGGATGACCGTCATTTTGAAACGGAGCGTCTGCGGCGGTGGCTTTACAACAGCCCTTTCGCCGGCTCTGCCATTCATCACTGTTTGTGAATGTCGGAAACAGCGGAACATCACGCTGTCACAGCAGGGAAATGCTAATTTTCTGTGCGGTCTCTCCGTCGGAAACAGAGGAACATCACGCTGTCACAGCAGGGGAATGCTAATTTTCTGTGCGGTCTCTCCGCAGGCCTGGTGGCAGTTTGGTGTGTTTCCGGCGGGAATCCGAATTTTTGGGGCAGTTTATCCTAATTGGATTGCCAGTTTTGCAACAGGACCGGCGGGCAGTTGATTCCCGCTACCATGGTGGTCGAGGTAATTTTCCGACCGCCATCTTAATAAACCCCAAAATGTCCACCCACCAAATTGAGGATTAGCAAAGGCAAAGCAGCCATCTGGATCCGTCTGTATCTTAAGGATAGTAAAAGAATCGGGGCACCACATTTCCTAGGATGCCCGTCTGCTTGCACTGCTGGGAAACTTCTGTGGACCACCTGCACCACCAAATCACGACACAACTAGAAGAGGACCACATCAACATGTTTAGGCTGCAGATAGGACAATACCTTCTTAAGATTTATAAAATGTGTGAGGCCATTAGTATTCCAGGGATGACTTGCAGGGGTGATGGGGCACTGGATCAATGTTGGCCATTGTGACAGTGGGGTAACTGAGTGAGGGTGTGGGAGAAAGCAGGATTAGAAACAGAAGAGATAAAAAAAGAGAAAAGAGGGAATAAAAAAAGATGGAAAGGAGAAAGAAAAGAGAAAAAGAAAAAGGGAAAGGAGGGACCCCTCGGGCGTGGGTAGGGGGCAGGTAACCCAAATCAGATGAATGTGCTAAATGCTCAAATTTGGGGAAAAAGAAGAAGGGAAAAGAAAAGAAAACTGGGAGTAAGGGGTGGACAAGAGAAAGGGGGAAGAGAAAAAAAAGGAAAAATAACTCAGCAAGGAATCAATGGCAGGAGCCTCAGGGGAAGCCTACGACTGTGTACCGCGGGTCTAAGTCTGAGAGTCCAAGTGCACCAGAGGTCCCAGAAAGTGGGGAGGATAGAGCAAGTGATAATCAATTTGGTCGGTGACAGAGCCATGGGGCTGAAAAGAGATACAGAAAGCATTGGGGGCCAGCAATCACAAAGGGGTGAGGAAGGGAAAGTAAGAGCAGCCATCACTTTGAGGATCATGACTTTGCCATCCTGGGATCGGGCCAGGTGGTCCAGATCCCTGCCCCGGTTGCGGCCAAGATGAAGTCTATTGTAGTGTCCGAATATGGATAGAGGGGCCATAGTAAACGGGTCTGTAGACATTGCCAGGGGAGCAGCCATGGAATGTGGTTGGGAGATCGCCTTCATGATGAGTAAATGGCAAGAGGATTTGCCAAAGCATTTACTGGAGGGCATTGCCAAGGCAAAGAGAGAATTCTGGTCACCCAGTGTGATAGTACAGGATGTGGACAACCAGTGAACAGCCCCCTGTAGTGCCGCACAGTGAGGATGGGTCATTCATGGACCGGTAAGCCCAGAGGACAATGCGTCCAAGTACCATGGTTGAAGTCAAGCGGCACACCCCAAATCCATCAAGAGCTTCTCCAAGGGCAATGGTTCAGTCCCTCCCAGGCTGCGCTCCGGCCTCAAGATCAAAAAGGGTGGGGGGGGACAAAACATTGGAGAACAAGTGCCATGGTATGCCACAGGACCTACTAGTCGGCAGCATGTGCAGAATGCTCAAGGGGCGCAGGTGCTCCATGTTCAGGGCAAGTGAGAAGCAGTGATGAGGGCAAGGGAGGAGGAGTACATGGTACTAGACAGCTCACTGCAGTCACCACGAGATAGTCTTTCTGCCCATAGCCATAGGAGGAGGGGGAAGCCCAGGTTTCCAGCACTGTGTCCATTGAGTGAAAAGCAGAAGATGAAGGAGGCACAGAAACACACACAGTGGCAAAGGCAGTTCCTGCTGCTCAGGTGTTGCTCCCCTGGATCGTAGATTAGTGATAGAGCTCCACAACCACCCTATTCTTTAGGTCCATGTTCCCACACAGTCCAAGTGATGACCTACCATCGGCAAACGACCACCAACACAAGCTCCGGAGTAATGCTCAAGGGAAGGTAGGAACTTCATTTCTGCCCTGGGATGACCAGGATATTCAAGCTCTAGAAATCTGTAACTCCAGAGAGGATCCTTACATGCCTGAGGAAACTCCTCATCAAAATCCGTCAGTCACCGACAAAGAAAAATTAAAAGTATTGTTGTATCCTGAGTATATCTCACAGGGGAAATGGGACATCCTTAATAGAGGCAATCTGCTGAGGCTGTGCGCAAATATTCAGGGGTTAGAAAAAATAAAAACAACTGACATTGACAGCGTGTCCTTCCTCGCCCCTGGACCAAGCGAAACAAACGAGACAACAGATACTTTTCGCTAATTGGGCCATGGCCGAGTCCCTGAGAGAAAACAATAGGCAACTGGAAAACTGGGGCATAAAAATCATGACCCTGGTTGTGATAAAATACCAGGCTATCTTGAAAAGTAGTGACCCGAAGGACCAGCTGGGAAATCAGGAACTGAACAAGGAGCAAGGGAGGCTTACAAAGGATTTAAATCATCCAGCAACAAATACTGGTTCTATTCTTCATGGTACTAAAGGTGGATCAAAAGGAAGTTTAACCGGTGACAGCTCAATTAAAATAACAACACACGCAGAAGGGGGCAACCGCTCCTGTTCCACTACGGAGAACATTAACAAAGACTGGTCCTGGCTCCCATGGGCCCTAAACCCCTGCCCCTAACACTAGGCCCCTCTCTAACAAGGAGTTTGTGACACCTAAGGTCCGGCACCCCTTAAGAAACAGCTCTGCTCAGTACAGGTGCCCTTCGGATAATATCCAAACATTAAAAATCATGACCTGGAACGTCGCAGGGATCACCAAAGTTCTGCAAAGCCCACAGGCATCCACATTCCTTGAAGGCGCTGACCTTATCTGTACCCAAGAAACATGGGCAACTACACCCGTACCAATAAGAGGCTATGCAGTATATACCAAACCGGCCATTAAAAGCAACATATTCGGGAGACCCTCTGGGGGGATCTCCACATACATTAGCACTCATTGAAAGTAAATTACACAGAGGTAAAGAGCCCTTCAGACATGTTTCTGGCTGGTACCCTTAAAGGCCTTAATACGGTCGACAGCCCTATATCAATTCTTCTGATTAATGTCTATTACAACCGTCATGGGCCTGGTCGCAACGACAAGCTTAACCAGTTGATAACTCAGATAGAAGCTTTGCCCATACAGTTTGCATCTATGGAACCCATTATTCTTGGAGATTTCAATATAGGGGACCCTGCATCACAAAATCACAGCTCAGGGAGCACCAGGATCTTCAACGCCCTTATGCGGGGCGTACAATTTGGCAACAACTCACTCTTTATCCATAAAACACAACCCTGGGGCCTTTTTTGCACCCACCTATAATAATCAAACCACAATAGATACAATTTTATTGAGTGAGAGAATACAAAAACTCATGTTAAACTACAGTGTGCACCCATGAAGTGAAGGTGACCATGCCGCCTTAACTGTCCAGCTAACTATCACAGCAGACATTCTGTGGTAAATTTTAATTACCTATACTGAATTTATGCGGTAAAGTTCAATAAGAATAACTCAGTCAAAAATAAGAGTCAGAATCCGTGGTATTTGAGGTTTCAAAAGGGGTTTTATTCCTTAAAAAGGAATTGGTTTAAACCAGGCAATCATGTTCCATCACCACGAAGGTTCAGGAAGGGATAGACAATACTTTATTGACAGGTTATCATATATATAGTCAATGCATTACAGTAAGACATATGCAGGAGGCGTAACAGCTGAGAGAAACGAGATAAGAATAGGAGTACGTAACAAAAGGCGTGCATGAAGGCGTACACAGAGGTGTGTGCTAGACAACGTCACATGAAACGTATTACAAGTGGGTGGATCCATAAGTGAATCCTGCAGTGTCAGCGGAAATATATGACAGAGATGCGCGCGCAGCAGCATGACGTGTAATTGACGTGGAACTGGAGGGTGAAGGGGACTTGACATTTAGCCCTCCATGAGGAGACAGAAGTCTGGAGTGTCAGAACAACCTAATCCCAAATCATATCTAATATCTTGTGTTTGAGGAACTGTATTATCTAGAAGGAAAGGTCTCTTGGGCAGAGGCTATTCTATACTGACTGCTAGTGCGTGCATATGCGACTACGTGTCTACATGAGATGTGAGGGGCCATGGGCCTACCATGGTAACGGAAGCTATGAATTACTTGCATGGAGACAGTGAGGCCGGGCCCTTTGCTCTGCAGCTGGGAAGGATGTTTTCGTAAACTACTAGACAGGAATGTATTTTCGAGGAGCGGAGCAGATAACTTGAAGGTTGAATTCAGTCTTGGCAGGAAAGGCAGGCCGAGCCAGGCACAGCTCGTCGCGCAGGGAGTAAGTCAAGGGTCAGGAAGCAGCAGGCTGCAGCTTTCAGAGACAGAGAGCAGAAAGAGGCTCGATGGCAGAAATCAGGGCCTAACTCGCCAGAGCTAGAAAACATGAAAGTGCACCACATAAAGACGTTGGCAAGGTACACTTAGGAACGGAATATCTGTCCCATTCATGGTGGATCTGAAAGAGGACATGTTAACGTTGGACGCAAATGTATTTGCGTCTTCATAGCTGGAAGTGGAGGGAACTTACATGTACTAGAATCACGTACATGGAGCCGTTGGGGTCTACGATAGGGGACATAACTGATCATAAAATTCATATTACCTCAATTCGGTACTCTCTGCGTTGCATTGGGGCATCCAAAGGGGATGAACAGCATAAACTTCTTAAAAGAATCAAATGGGGGCCGATGCCAATAAATACATTCGATTCTTGGAAACAAACGCGGGCAGGCTGGCAAACCAGCTCATATAATGGGGACATCATAGGCGAATGGGATTCCCACGCCTATGAATTAGCCTCATTGCTTTGGGAGAGCAGCACACATAGAACCCTCACAGACCCAGCACACTCGTTAGGATACGCCCAAGCAATCAAGGAATGTGCCAAACAATTAAACACCAAACACAGAGCCTACCAGAAATCTAGATCAGAGTCTGCCAAAATGCAATTTAAATCAGCCACAAAAATCCACTCAAAACTGGTCTGGACAACAAGACGTGAATGCACAGAGGCAAATTGCTTAAGATCTTTGAGCTTTTGGGGCGTGGCTTGCGCGCCGCGACGTGATGGTGGCCCGTGAGTAGCTCCGGGGCTTCGGTGGCTGTCGGGACGATTTAGGTCCCCTTCCAGTGCTGCCTACCCGTTCCAAAGTGGATTCTCGGAGGTCGGAAATTGCCGGGAATGGAATACGCCGCTTTCCAACATTTGGAGCGTCAGGAGAGCTGTGTTTTGGCTTTTTGAGGTGTCCTGAGTCTCGTAGGCTGGGAGCGGCCGCCATTTTATGGTGTGAAGACGCTCGGTTTCTCTCGCTCATGAGCCAGTGACGACTCCTTCCATATACAGGCACAAGTTGATTATGGTGACTTCTTTCAGATATTTATCGCTGCCTATGACCCAGTTATCTTCTGTTTGCTGCATAACCACTCCAGAGTGCTGTGAATGTTTTTGACGTCTCTGGAGATATTAGCTGCTCCTTACTGGATTTTTGAACTACGCTTTTGACCTGCATGTCTCAAATGCTTCAGTGCTATTTTCTTCAATAACTATTTTTCTTCCTGCTTGTGTGCTGTGCCTACTTTACTGGCTGTGCTTTTTATATCTTTTTTGGAGTCCCTACTGCGATTTAGTGCTCTTTTGATATTGGGATACCCAACGTCTTTTGCTTCTTCTCTGCTACTTTATCGCGGTGGCGGATATCTCTTATGGCTGATATCATGGGTCCCCCCTCTACTAATAAGGACGCTAAAGGTGCGCTTAAGAGGCCGAAGCAAACTTCTCCTACCCCAGAGTCCTCTCAGAAGGAGGCGAGCACTACTTTGGACACCATTTTGGCACGTCTTAATGCTGTTCATGATATTGCGCAATCCACTAAAACTAACACTGACTTGCTGCAGGTTGAAGTGGCGGCTATTAGAAATGATTTCAAAGCATTGTCTGTGCGTGTTTCGACTGCGGAGACACGGATTAGTGATGTAGAGGACTCTGCACGACAGCATTCCAAACATTTTCAACAAATGGAACGCTCAGTGGCGGCGTTGCGGAGGGATCTCACAGAGCAGGAAGACCGCAATCGTAGAAGTAACCTGCGTATTTTTGGCCTGCCTGAGGAGGTGGAGAAGTCGGCTCCTTCAATGGTTGATTTTTCACATCAGTGGCTTCCCTCTACTCTACAAATTTCCTTTCAAAGAGACTTTGAAATTGAACGGGCTCATCGAGTGCCAACGTTTAGGCCCAAGTCTTCCGCACAACCAAGGGCGGTAATTTTTAAGCCACTCCGTCACCAACACTCGGAACAAATTCTGGCACATATGAGGAAGATTAAGACGGTGTCTTGGGAGGGTCATCGGATTTCTATTTCACAGGATTTTGCTAGAGATACAGTGATTCGTCGGAAAGGTTTTCTCAATATACGGAAGCGTCTGTCAGACATGAATATTCCTTTTTCTTTTGCTGGTCCCTCCAGATTTCGTATTACCTTCAAGGGGCGGTCGAGAATTTTTGATGAACCTACTGAGCTCTCTGCCTTTCTTGACAATCAGTCTGAAACTCAGATGGATTCCTCTTCTTCTACGGGACCATCAGGCACTTGACTCTAATGCTTCTGGATTGTTTTGATAACCTTAATTCTTAAATGGCGTTGCTTCCAGTTTTTCTGGACATATGCTATTTGTTCTTTGTTGGTTTGTCTCATTTCGTGTTCTTTTGTGCTTTATATATTTCCATTATTTCAGTGATCCGTTTGTGCAGGTGATTCTTCTTCTCTCTCATTTTGCTTCTTCTTCTTGCATTGTTTGCTGCGTATATCTACTCTTTTGTTGGTAAATACGTGGCTTGGCTTTTGTCAAGTCAGTTCTTTTTTTTGTTTTTTTTTCACATCTTTTATGATGTTTTTTATTCCTTCATGCATTTCTGCTAGTCTAATGTTGTTGGTGTTGTCGGCTTGATGGTTTTTTCTTTTTTCTCTTTGTAGTATTTTAGGTGCTGGTTGTTTCTTCCGTTTTCTCTTAGACCTTGGATATTTTGACTCTCGTTGATTATATTTTTCCTGTTCCTATATTTACCCCTGTCTTCTCTTTTACGTGACTTCCATGTAGTTTTTGAGTATAGTCTCTACACCTAATTTTATGTTTCGTTTTCCGCTATTGGGAGTCTCTTTGTTGTTCTATATTTCTCGTACTTATTTATAGTTTTTTTTTGTATATAGAATCTATTGTATAGGGTTTTTTGCTTATTTATTAAGTTGGATTGTTTATGAGGGTTTTTTGTCCTTCTACGCATAGCGTTATACCTTTTTCTCTTTTTGATAATGTTCCATTTATTGCTATTCCTACTGCATAGTTTTATGATGTTCTTCTCCTCTACCAGTCTCTTCCTTTTTAACCACGTCTACACTAGCTATTCCGTTTTCTCGTACTATCATATTAGATACTATTGCTGCTGTCAGAGCTGTTGACAAGAAAGTGGGTACTCCAATTCATAAATCAAGATGGTTTTCCTTGTGGCATAACCCTAGAATAAAGTTTATTATTGATCCTCCGTTAATACAATATTGGGCTTCCAGGGGAGTTACGTTGGTTCATCATTTATACGACGCCAGTAATGACCCACTACCCTTCTCTTCCTTAGCTCACCAGTTCTTGCTCTCGAACTTAGATTTTTACACCTTCCTAAAAATTAAAGTTGCCCTCGCCAAAGTTCATTTGGTGCCCACCTCTCCCACTATTGCGTTATTCTCTTTGTGGCTCAAGGCTGGTCATATTGCTTCACGAATTTATACATTTTTGTTATCAACTCCTTCTGATTCAGGTATTGTTGCTCAGCAGAAGTGGATACATCACTTTAATAAGGAACTTATTGACCATATCTCTCCGGAAACATGGCAGTTGATTGGTAATCTTCTTCATTGGACGCCTGTGCGATTGCATACTCTACACTTAAAAGATGATGATCTTTGTTGGAGCTGGGGCTTGTTGGCTGGGGATTATCCGCATATGTTTTTCCACTGCTCGCTTCTGCAACCCTTTTGGGATCTTATAATCATCTTATGTTAATCTTTCAAATCAATTTCCAGCTTTCCTTGCCCATGATTTTGTTGGGGCCATTGGCTTCCCGTGATACTATGCCATTGGATGCTGTAGATATGCAGTTATTGGATCTGTTATTGACGGTGGCTGTTAAGGTGATTCTTATGGAGTGGAAGTCTTTCTCTACGGTATCATATCATACATGGTGGGCATGGGTCTCTTTCTTAAGAAGTGCAAACACTTCTCTTTATGTGGCTCATCTCTCTCCCGCTATTTCCAGTAATGTATGGAGAGCTTTAGACATGTATATGGATTTGGCCTCAAAGGGGTTGGTTAACCAGTATCCCTTTATTTCGTCTACCTGATTATTATTTGTCCTTGTTGTGTATATGTAGCGCCACAGTAGATCCTTTCCTTTCCTCTCTTTCTTCTTCTTCTTGTTCATCTCTTTCTCGTTCTTTCTAGTTCTTGTTTCATTCTCTGCTCTCTATATTTCTTGCCTTTATGATAATGATACCTTTGAAGGTCTGTATGGTTCATTAATGTGATTCTGTTATTTTTACTCCGGTTTTGATCTGAATATTAATTGCGATGTTCTATTTATTATTTGATCGATTACTATAATGAGCTTCTGTATTTCTTTTCTTTTCATCCATCAATTGTATCTTTATGTAATGTATTTTAATTATTTTTACCCTTTTAAAACTTTAATAAACTTATTGAACTAAAAAAAAAAATAGGGTAGTACATATGTAAAAGTACACTTGCAGCAATAATCAGAAGACTTAGAAAAAACATAATCAATAGTGTCACAATGCAGTGGCTGCGAAGAGATTTACAGTATTCATGTTTCTTGAGCTGTTTCTGTCTATCTCTCTCTCTGTTGGGGTCTAGGGGATACATGTCAGAAAACACGTCTAACCGATTCACCTAGGGGAGGACTTAAACAATTAAACTGTCTGACTTGCTAGACCTCAATTTTTGTTTATACTCCTGCTGTGGAGTTTTCTCTATCAAGGGAAGTTTCGATTCAGTCTGTGGAGGAGGGCCGGGCGGCTGAGAGTTCAGATCTGAAGCAGTCCATGAAATATTTTAATATGACTTGAATGAAGCCAGCCCTTGCGGCCCTCGACTTTCACTGCTGTCCTGGTGGTCAGAAGAACTAATTTTGGCGTCTGCCAACGGGGCTCCAGCGGACTTCTTCGGTCGAAGTTCCTGATGAACACGTAATCGCCGGGAACCACTTCATGGGGCTTCACCTCGGTGTTGTCGGGAAAGGCTGCAGCTACCTGTGAACAACAAGATTGTAGTGCAGACATCAAGGAGGCAAGGTAATCGGTCAGCATAATACAGTCAACATCAGTGATTTTTCTAGGCAAAGGCGTCCCCCACATATTCGGTGGCCTACCAAAGACCACCTCATACGGGGATAGCCCTGTTCTGGAGTGTGCGACCATTCTTAGGTAAAAGAGCGCAACTGGCAAAGCTACTATCCAGTCAACTCCTTTCTCTCTACAGATCTTGGCAAGGCGAATTTTCAGAGTCTGATTGTGACGCTCCACGAGGCCTGCAGCCTCGGGATGTCGGACACAATGGAACTTCCATTGGTAGCCGAGCAGGAGAGATACTTGCTTCATTAACTCGGACAAGAATGGCTGGCCGTTATCGGAGTATACAACGCGGGGCAAACCATATCTGGGGAAAAACTCACGAACCAGCTGTTTGGCAGTGGTCGGAGCAGTGTAATCTGGGACTGGATATGCTTCTGTCCAACGGGAGAGTGCACATACAACTACAAGGACATATTTGAATGCTCGACAACGTTCCATCTGGATATAATCCATCTGGAGGACTTCAAAATGGTGATCGGGAGGATGAAATCCACCTTGCTCTACGGGAATGCTTTTACCTGGGTTGAACTGACAACAAATCATGCAAGTACGCACTTTCTGTTTGGCTGCTGCTCGTAAATGTTTATTGAACCAGATATTTTGAATACTGTCTAGCATGGCTTTTTCTCCTAGATGTGCAGGACTATGTACTGTGTTAATGATTACTTGGACCATAGAGTCAGGGAGAAACCATATAGATTTTCCCTTTGTCATCCATCCTTGATCTGTCTGGATCCCTCCTAGTTCAGTCCATTTCTTGATTTCTTCTGATGTAGCATGTGTCTGTATGTCAATTACATCTAGGGCGGGATCCTTAGCTGTCATGCAATGTGTCGGTGTCGCGACTATTGTCTTTTTCAGGTCAGTTGCGTGAGTCTGAGTCTGGGCTGTATGTTTTGCAGTTCGGTCTGCCAGGTCATTACCCTGGGAAATGGTATCTGTAACCTTTGTATGTGCCTTGCACTTCATGATGGATATAGCTGTAGGCAGATGTATTGCATCTAACAGAGTTTGAATGAGGGGACCGTGCTGAATTTTGGCACCGTGAGAAGTCAAAAAACCTCTCTCTCGCCAAAGGACACCGAAGTCGTGTACGACTCCGAATGCATAACGGGAATCTGTGTATATGTTGACTCTTTTGTTCTTGGCTTGAATACAGGCTTGTGTCAGAGCGATGAGCTCTGCTGCTTGAGCTGACAGGGTGTTAATACACTTCGTTTCTATGACTTCAGTTTCTGTCGTGACTGCGTAAGCGGCCACTAATTCTCCTGTACTTGTTCTCATACATGAACCATCCACATAAAGTGTCAGGTCTGGATCTGGTAATGCAGTATCTGTCAAGTCTTGTCTGGGTTTCGTTGTAATAGTAATGACTTCGATACAATCATGTGCCAATGGATCTGTCCCACTTAATGGCAAAAGGGTAGCAGGGTTTAATGTGTTGCAACGTCTGATTTCTATGTGTAGCTGAAACAATGTCAATTCATAACCTGTCAGTCGTGCTATAGTCAAGTGCTGGGTCTGTGTATGGTTTAAAAGAACCTCCACGGAGTGTGGAACTTGTACTGTCAATTGATGTCCTAACACTATGGAATCACTTTGTCTGATTGCTAGAGCTGTTGCTGCTACTGATTTCAAGCACGCAGGCAGAGCCTGGGCTACTGGATCCAATGTACTAGAAAAGTAAGCACACGGTTTGTGTGAACCTGCTTGATCCTGCGTGAGTACCGACAATGCAGTACCTTCGCGTTCTGTGACGAAAAGTGTAAAAGGTTTGCTGTAACATGGTGTCGCTAAAACTGGTGCTTGACATAAGGCTTTCTTTAAGTCGTCAAAAGCTTCCTGAGTCCAAGGGAGGGCAGTCGAAGACGCTGCCTCCTGGGTTGTCAACTGTATGAGTGGCTTTGCTAGAAATGCATACTGAGGGATCCATTGTCTGCAGTAAGAAGTGAGGCCTATAAAAGCTCGTACCTCCTTTTGTGTCTTGGGTGGTAACATGTTTGCAATTAACTGGATGCGGTCAGGTGTTAGCTGTCTCCCCCACTTGAACAGCAAGTGCCCAAGGTACACCACTTGCTGAACACAGAATTGCAGCTTAGAAGGGGACACCTTGTGCCCCTTGTCAGCCAGGAAATGCAAAACTGTTAGTGACGCTTGCTCACATTCAAGTTCGCTGCGGGCGGTGATCAGCAGATCATCGACGTACTGTAACAGGGCAGTGTTATCAGGCATGTGTATACTGTCAAGTTGTCTTTTCAGTGCTTGGCTGTAGATGCTGGGGCTTTCTGTGAATCCTTGAGGTGCGCGTGCAAATTTGAAGCTTCGTCCATTTAAACAGAAGCCGAAAAGGTATTGGCTTTCCGGGTCAATGGGGACACTAAAGAAGGCGTTCTTCAGGTCAATTACAGTAAAGAACGCTGCTTCGGAATCAATGACTGTCAATAGAGACGAGATATCTGGGACCACGGGGTATTGTGGTACAATGCATTTATTTAATTCGCGCAAATCAATAACTAATCGATAAACAGGAGGTGCATTTGGATCAGTACGTTTAAGAACAGGAATGATGGGGGAATTACATATATTGGAGTCGGTTTCTACAACCACTCCTTGTGCAATAAGCTCGTCAATGATTTTCAGTAAAGCCGCTACAGCATCTGGAGGTAGCTTGTATTGTCGAATTCGTGGTAAAACCACTCCTGGTCTGAGTGTGACTCGATATGGTGTAATGTGCATACAACCTACATCAGTGGGGCCTTGTGCCCATAAATGTGCAGGTACATTCTGTAATCGGGGATCAATATCTCTCAACACATAGTGACCTTTAAAGTCACGTAGGAACAGTCTTACTCCTTCCGGAGAACAGCAAATAACAGCTCCTAGAGCTTTCAGTGTCTTGATACCTAACAAGTTTTCTGGACATGACTTCGTGAGTAATAAATCTGTAGTACGTGTCAATGGACCAACTGCAAGGGGAAGTGGTTGCGATACTTCATTAATAATAGGCTTTCCTGAAAACCCAAGGGAAACATTCTGTGAGCCTGAGAGGGGTGCCCCTGGAACCTCGTCGTGACTAATCGTTGTTCTGCTTGCCCCTGTATCAATTAAAAACTTTCTGTCTTTCCCTAATACTTGACTATGTACATAAGGACCTTCTTGATCTACAGGAACCTCAATAAGAGGCAAGCCAACTTCCCTCTCTAGGCTGTTTCATGTGTAACGCTGATAATCGGGATAATCTGTCTGTGCATACTGGTACATCTGTTGTGTCGTGTTTTGTGTCGCAGCAATGGGCTGCGGCTGTGGTACCGCTACGGTCTGAACTGACTGTTGTGAAGCTTGCATAGGTTGGCTATTCTGTGGTACTTGTTGTTGGACCTGGTCCTGTCTAGGAGGACGCGGTCTCTCTTTAGTTTTTCCAGTAAGTATATCATGTTTCAAAACTGCACAATCGTTTATATAGTGACCTGGCTGTTTAGAATAGTTGCATGTCCCTTTAACAGGAGCTGCTGAATTATGGGACTGTGTCGTACCCTTTTTCTGACCATCAGCTGGAACTGACTGAGCAACTAACATTTTCATTTTTGTGTCTTTCATACATCTTTGTTCGTGTTCTTGTTCTTCTCTAATTCTGTTCTGGTGGTACTGTAACATCTGTAACATTTGTGCAGGGGTATTAGCTTGCCATGTGCTCTCGACTTTCAGAACACGATTCTTAACCTGGGGCAGGGAATTCTCGACTAATTTCGTTACAAAAAGATGTGGATATGACTCGCTACTTGCTTTTAGGCCACTATTAATACCAAAACATTTCTCAAATCGGGAATAAAAATCACTAGTGTCTTCATCGGGTTTCTGTTTGCAGGTTGAGATTGCACCCCAGTCTTCCTTTTTCGTTGCTAATAATCGTGGCAATACTTGTACTAACAATCCTGGTAATGCTTTAGTTTTGTCCCCGAGCCCTAGGCCTGGGGTTCGAGTATTTTCTTCGTTCTCTAATTCGGCCCAAATAATCTTTTGCTCTCCCACCTCCCATTCTTTTTCCTTGAGTTTCTCGTAAATACCGGCAGGCAATAATACTTTTAATATTTTCATGATGTCGGGATAGGTGTAATCACCCATGAGTAACATGTCTTTTATTTCACGGTGAAAACCTGCTGGATCTTTGTCATGGCTGGGCACTAATTTCTTCATTTCCAATAGTTCTAGTTTAGTTATGGGTGTATACACAAACACGCGTCTAAGGGTATTATCATCATTCCTAACTGGATGTACTTCTCGCAAGGGATTCTGTCTGTCTATGTAATACATTTTTCTGTCTACGGGTGAAACTGGATCGAACTGCGGACACAGGAAGGCACTATATCTGTGCCGATGTTCTAGAATTATTTTAATTAGGTCGGTACCTAGGCCTCTCCATCTATTCATGAGTAGTTCTATTAATATATCAGGTAGGGGACCAGAATCAGAATGTTGGCTTTTATACAATATAAGGAGGTGTTGTATCATGTAGATACCAGCTAAACGCTGTTCATCTGGAGACATATTTAAAAACGTTTGTGCTATTGCGTCATCACTATATTTATCAGAACTGTCAGCCCATTGTACTGCTGACCTGGCTAATTCTTGTTCATTCATAGAATTGAGTACATGGTACCCCATTCGTTCTTGAAGTATTTTATCGGTAGCCTGAAATAGGTGTTCAGGCATCCTCGGATTTGACATGGCAGCTTGAAAAAGTCTCTTACTTTCTGGGCGTACCGGACACATTGAATTATTAAAGGGCCTTCCCTTACCTACATATGCTATCATTTCTCTAGCTGGTAATTGTAACTGTCCTGTTGTCGTTTCTGTTGTCTCCTCCTCCCCTGAGGATTCAGTCTTATCTGCATCTGTTTCTCTTTCTGGCTGTTCTCTTTCATGTATTTGTTCTACTGTTTTTCGGATTCTTCGGTACATATTTTCTATACTATTCTGTTTATCATGTTTTCCGTCTGCTATATTCTGACCCCATTTGTTGAGTGCTTTCATTTCTTCCTGGTCTACACCAGGCCTATCTCGGTTTCTTATCAAGCAGTTTATGAAGAAACGTAATAACAGTTTTTGAGTGTCAACTTTCTGATAAGCCATGGCCTCGCCAATACTTTCAGGACCTTGCCCTGTTTGGACAAAGTGATATATTTTGTCTAGATGATCAATCATTCCTGGTAGTATCATTAGATAGTTTGCAACTCGTCGTAGACGTACTGATGATAGCATCATTCTGTCGTCTTTACCGGGTACTGGATCATATCTACAGTCTGTAAGAGGCTCTTTAAGTATGTCGTAATTCGCTGACTGAGGTGTACGTTGGTGTGCTAAGTCCCTATAAGTCAATCGATGTGCTGGTGGTGGCGTTTGAAAACCTCCTGTGGCACCCCCTGAGGTACCAGGTCCAAAAGGATTTGTTGGGTGCATGGTAGGGAGAATAGGTGCGGGAAGAAGCGGAGGAACAGGCGGAAGAGGTGGAACGGGAGGGGGAGTATGTCGTTGCAGAGGTGGCGGTAGATTATCTTGGGGTGGAGTGCCGTCAGCAGGTGGTGTGTGTGGCGGTGGAGCATTAACATATTCGGGGGCTACATCGTCTAAATAGGAAGAAAGGAAAATGTCCTTTGCGGTTTTGTGGTGTAATTTTGTCGGGAGTAATGGAGGTGGCAGGTCTTTTGGTACTTCCGGGGTGGCCTTAGGTAAACCCTCGGCCAGAAGAGGATACATACCATTCATAAGAGTGTTTCGTTGTCTGTCTACTTGTTCTGTTTTTACTCGTATACCTTCCTCAACTAATACATTTTCTCGGGCTTTTTCAGAATCCTCTCTACTTTTCTCTTCTTTTCGAAGTGCTTTCTCTGTGCGTCTGTGCGATTCTTTACGCCATAGTTCAATGGAATCTTTCTGTGACTGTCTGGCTTTCTTTTTCCATAATGCTTCTTCTACTCTCATGATGCAATCGGCATCCCATGTCCCAGCAGCGGGCCATCTCTGATTCTCTGCTAAATCTTTGGTGTAATCCACCCACAAATCGAGATATAATACGGCATCTAGGCCATGCTTATGGTACATAAAGTACCCTGGAGTGTCCCTAGGTGGAATGGGAACAGCTTCCTCTAGTATCCCTTTTCTAGTTTTTATCTGTCTTAATTTGGAGAACAGCGGCATGTTTCAGCCGTACTACTTAATACTGGATGCTTACTTGGACTTGGACACACGTAATACAATAAACACGATAATGCAGATCGAACAATCACTCATGCCACAACATTAAAACACATTTTAAACATTTTGAAAACGAACAATAATAATTAGAATAAAACTAGCTACCTTCATACTCGATATACTGCTAAACAGTACAGATACACCGCTAAACAGTGCAGACCGGGTCTGTGTACCCAAACCCGTCTTGACCGGCACAAATTAATGCGCTCGTCTAGATGCGTCCCCAGCAACGGTACTCACCGGGAAGCACGGAACAGAAGGCCTCGGAAACTCGACACTGGACTGGACCGGACTGGACTCGACTGGACTCGTGACGTGGGTACTTCGGAACTGGTGGGCCTCTGAATACCTCGGACTTTGTTCTCTCAGCTAGGCTCTGGTCGGGATCCTCCGCACTCCTCACCGCCTCGTCTGGGTGTTGATCGCAGCCTCAGTCACCTCCGTTGGCCTGAGGGAGATACAGGAAATCCTGCGGGTACGCGTAGTTGTCCGTCCGGCTGTGGCAGGGGACCGGGCCTGCAACGCACCTCCGGCGCGTGGGGTGGGGGAGGGGTTCCTGTTCGGGCGCCAATTATGTGGTAAATTTTAATTACCTATACTGAATTTATGCGGTAAAGTTCGATAAGAATAACTCAGTCAAAAATAAGAGTCAGAATCCGTGGTATTTGAGGTTTCAAAAGGGGTTTTATTCCTTAAAAAGGAGTTGGTTTAAACCAGGCAATCATGTTCCATCACCACGAAGGTTCAGGAAGGGATAGACAATACTTTATTGACAGGTTATCATATATATAGTCAATGCATTACAGTAAGACATATGCAGGAGGCGTAACAGCTGAGAGAAACGAGATAAGAATAGGAGTACGTAACAAAAGGCGTGCATGAAGGCGTACACAGAGGTGTGTGCTAGACAACGTCACATGAAACGTATTACAAGTGGGTGGATCCATAAGTGAATCCTGCAGTGTCAGCGGAAATATATGACAGAGATGCGCGCGCAGCAGCATGACGTGTAATTGACGTGGAACTGGAGGGTGAAGGGGACTTGACATTTAGCCCTCCATGAGGAGACAGAAGTCTGGAGTGTCAGAACAACCTAATCCCAAATCATATCTAATATCTTGTGTTTGAGGAACTGTATTATCTAGAAGGAAAGGTCTCTTGGGCAGAGGCTATTCTATACTGACTGCTAGTGCGTGCATATGCGACTACGTGTCTACATGAGATGTGAGGGGCCATGGGCCTACCATGGTAACGGAAGCTATGAATTACTTGCATGGAGACAGTGAGGCCGGGCCCTTTGCTCTGCAGCTGGGAAGGATGTTTTCGTAAACTACTAGACAGGAATGTATTTTCGAGGAGCGGAGCAGATAACTTGAAGGTTGAATTCAGTCTTGGCAGGAAAGGCAGGCCGAGCCAGGCACAGCTCGTCGCGCAGGGAGTAAGTCAAGGGTCAGGAAGCAGCAGGCTGCAGCTTTCAGAGACAGAGAGCAGAAAGAGGCTCGATGGCAGAAATCAGGGCCTAACTCGCCAGAGCTAGAAAACATGAAAGTGCACCACATAAAGACGTTGGCAAGGTACACTTAGGAACGGAATATCTGTCCCATTCATGGTGGATCTGAAAGAGGACATGTTAACGTTGGACGCAAATGTATTTGCGTCTTCATAGCTGGAAGTGGAGGGAACTTACATGTACTAGAATCACGTACATGGAGCCGTTGGGGTCTACGATAGGGGACATAACTGATCATAAAATTCATATTACCTCAATTCGGTACTCTCTGCGTTGCATTGGGGCATCCAAAGGGGATGAACAGCATAAACTTCTTAAAAGAATCAAATGGGGGCCGATGCCAATAAATACATTCGATTCTTGGAAACAAACGCGGGCAGGCTGGCAAACCAGCTCATATAATGGGGACATCATAGGCGAATGGGATTCCCACGCCTATGAATTAGCCTCATTGCTTTGGGAGAGCAGCACACATAGAACCCTCACAGACCCAGCACACTCGTTAGGATACGCCCAAGCAATCAAGGAATGTGCCAAACAATTAAACACCAAACACAGAGCCTACCAGAAATCTAGATCAGAGTCTGCCAAAATGCAATTTAAATCAGCCACAAAAATCCACTCAAAACTGGTCTGGACAACAAGACGTGAATGCACAGAGGCAAATTGCTTAAGATCTTTGAGCTTTTGGGGCGTGGCTTGCGCGCCGCGACGTGATGGTGGCCCGTGAGTAGCTCCGGGGCTTCGGTGGCTGTCGGGACGATTTAGGTCCCCTTCCAGTGCTGCCTACCCGTTCCAAAGTGGATTCTCGGAGGTCGGAAATTGCCGGGAATGGAATACGCCGCTTTCCAACATTTGGAGCGTCAGGAGAGCTGTGTTTTGGCTTTTTGAGGTGTCCTGAGTCTCGTAGGCTGGGAGCGGCCGCCATTTTATGGTGTGACGACGCTCGGTTTCTCTCGCTCATGAGCCAGTGACGACTCCTTCCATATACAGGCACAAGTTGATTATGGTGACTTCTTTCAGATATTTATCGCTGCCTATGACCCAGTTATCTTCTGTTTGCTGCATAACCACTCCAGAGTGCTGTGAATGTTTTTGACGTCTCTGGAGATATTAGCTGCTCCTTACTGGATTTTTGAACTACGCTTTTGACCTGCATGTCTCAAATGCTTCAGTGCTAACTTCTTCAATAACTATTTTTCTTCCTGCTTGTGTGCTGTGCCTACTTTACTGGCTGTGCTTTTTATATCTTTTTTGGAGTCCCTACTGCGATTTAGTGCTCTTTTGATATTGGGATACCCAACGTCTTTTGCTTCTTCTCTGCTACTTTATCGCGGTGGCGGATATCTCTTATGGCTGATATCATGGGTCCCCCCTCTACTAATAAGGACGCTAAAGGTGCGCTTAAGAGGCCGAAGCAAACTTCTCCTACCCCAGAGTCCTCTCAGAAGGAGGCGAGCACTACTTTGGACACCATTTTGGCACGTCTTAATGCTGTTCATGATATTGCGCAATCCACTAAAACTAACACTGACTTGCTGCAGGTTGAAGTGGCGGCTATTAGAAATGATTTCAAAGCATTGTCTGTGCGTGTTTCGACTGCGGAGACACGGATTAGTGATGTAGAGGACTCTGCACGACAGCATTCCAAACATTTTCAACAAATGGAACGCTCAATGGCGGCGTTGCGGAGGGATCTCACAGAGCAGGAAGACCGCAATCGTAGAAGTAACCTGCGTATTTTTGGCCTGCCTGAGGAGGTGGAGAAGTCGGCTCCTTCAATGGTTGATTTTTCACATCAGTGGCTTCCCTCTACTCTACAAATTTCCTTTCAAAGAGACTTTGAAATTGAACGGGCTCATCGAGTGCCAACGTTTAGGCCCAAGTCTTCCGCACAACCAAGGGCGGTAATTTTTAAGCCACTCCGTCACCAACACTCGGAACAAATTCTGGCACATATGAGGAAGATTAAGACGGTGTCTTGGGAGGGTCATCGGATTTCTATTTCACAGGATTTTGCTAGAGATACAGTGATTCGTCGGAAAGGTTTTCTCAATATACGGAAGCGTCTGTCAGACATGAATATTCCTTTTTCTTTTGCTGGTCCCTCCAGATTTCGTATTACCTTCAAGGGGCGGTCGAGAATTTTTGATGAACCTACCGAGCTCTCTGCCTTTCTTGACAATCAGTCTGAAACTCAGATGGATTCCTCTTCTTCTACGGGACCATCAGGCACTTGACTCTAATGCTTCTGGATTGTTTTGATAACCTTAATTCTTAAATGGCGTTGCTTCCAGTTTTTCTGGACATATGCTATTTGTTCTTTGTTGGTTTGTCTCATTTCGTGTTCTTTTGTGCTTTATATATTTCCATTATTTCAGTGATCCGTTTGTGCAGGTGATTCTTCTTCTCTCTCATTTTGCTTCTTCTTCTTGCATTGTTTGCTGCGTATATCTACTCTTTTGTTGGTAAATACGTGGCTTGGCTTTTGTCAAGTCAGTTCTTTTTTTTGTTTTTTTTTCACATCTTTTATGATGTTTTTTATTCCTTCATGCATTTCTGCTAGTCTAATGTTGTTGGTGTTGTCGGCTTGATGGTTTTTTCTTTTTTCTCTTTGTAGTATTTTAGGTGCTGGTTGTTTCTTCCGTTTTCTCTTAGACCTTGGATATTTTGACTCTCGTTGATTATATTTTTCCTGTTCCTATAATTACCCCTGTCTTCTCTTTTACGTGACTTCCATGTAGTTTTTGAGTATAGTCTCTACACCTAATTTTATGTTTCGTTTTCCGCTATTGGGAGTCTCTTTGTTGTTCTATATTTCTCGTACTTATTTATAGTTTTTTTTTGTATATAGAATCTATTGTATAGGGTTTTTTGCTTATTTATTAAGTTGGATTGTTTATGAGGGTTTTTTGTCCTTCTACGCATAGCGTTATACCTTTTTCTCTTTTTGATAATGTTCCAATTATTGCTATTCCTACTGCATAGTTTTATGATGTTCTTCTCCTCTACCAGTCTCTTCCTTTTTAACCACGTCTACACTAGCTATTCCGTTTTCTCGTACTATCATATTAGATACTATTGCTGCTGTCAGAGCTGTTGACAAGAAAGTGGGTACTCCAATTCATAAATCAAGATGGTTTTCCTTGTGGCATAACCCTAGAATAAAGTTTATTATTGATCCTCCGTTAATACAATATTGGGCTTCCAGGGGAGTTACGTTGGTTCATCATTTATACGACGCCAGTAATGACCCACTACCCTTCTCTTCCTTAGCTCACCAGTTCTTGCTCTCGAACTTAGATTTTTACACCTTCCTAAAAATTAAAGTTGCCCTCGCCAAAGTTCATTTGGTGCCCACCTCTCCCACTATTGCGTTATTCTCTTTGTGGCTCAAGGCTGGTCATATTGCTTCACGAATTTATACATTTTTGTTATCAACTCCTTCTGATTCAGGTATTGTTGCTCAGCAGAAGTGGATACATCACTTTGATAAGGAACTTATTGACCATATCTCTCCGGAAACATGGCAGTTGATTGGTAAGCTCTCTCTTCGTGATAAAATGGCTCCTTCTTTGTTTCAATCTAAATGTTTTTCTGTTAATCTTCTTCATTGGACGCCTGTGCGATTGCATACTCTACACTTAAAAGATGATGATCTTTGTTGGAGCTGTGGCTTGTTGGCTGGGGATTATCCGCATATGTTTTTCCACTGCTCGCTTCTGCAACCCTTTTGGGATCTTATAATCATCTTATGTTAATCTTTCAAATCAATTTCCAGCTTTCCTTGCCCATGATTTTGTTGGGGCCATTGGCTTCCCGTGATACTATGCCATTGGATGCTGTAGATATGCAGTTATTGGATCTGTTATTAACGGTGGCTGTTAAGGTGATTCTTATGGAGTGGAAGTCTTTCTCTACGGTATCATATCATACATGGTGGGCATGGGTCTCTTTCTTAAGAAGTGCAAACACTTCTCTTTATGTGGCTCATCTCTCTCCCGCAAATTTCCAGTAATGTATGGAGAGCTTTAGACATGTATATGGATTTGGCCTCAAAGGGGTTGGTTAACCAGTATCCCTTTATTTCGTCTACCTGAATATTATTTGTCCTTGTTGTGTATATGTAGTGCCACAGTAGATCCTTTCCTTTCCTCTCTTTCTTCTTCTTCTTGTTCATCTCTTTCTCGTTCTTTCTAGTTCTTGTTTCATTCTCTGCTCTCTATATTTCTTGCCTTTATGATAATGATACCTTTGAAGGTCTGTATGGTTCATTAATGTGATTCTGTTATTTTTACTCCGTTTTTGATCTGAATATTAATTGCGATGTTCTATTTATTATTTGATCGATTACTATAATGAGCTTCTGTATTTCTTTTCTTTTCATCCATCAATTGTATCTTTATGTAATGTATTTTAATTATTTTTACCCTTTTAAAACTTTAATAAACTTATTGAACTAAAAAAAAAAAAAGATCTTTGAGCTGTTGGCACCGAGTAAATCCCAAGAATTTTGGCAATACTTAAACAACCTTACCCATGGGGCCGCTAGTAGAGAGAATTTAATTGATGCAGGCACTTGGGTAGCCCATGTGAAAAGCTTGTACTCGGACGATTCCAACTCAACCCCTCCAACTAGCCTACCAACACCAGGGGAGGGAACAGGCAACTTTACCTCTGAATCTACTCTACAGCTCAATGACTCAACCTTCGCAAGTAAAAGATTATTCTGCTCTATTCTAAAGAAGATTCGACACAATGGAGCGCCTGGCCCCAATGGGCTGCCCGGCTCCCTCTTCAGAGAAGACATAATCTTCTGGACGGAAAACTTTACACAGCTATATGCCGAATGCTGGCTCTTGGGGGACGTCCCAGATTCCTGGAGAGGATCACTATTGCACCCAATACTTAAAAAAGGGCCCAACACCGATCCCAAGAACTACCGCATGATTGACCTGTTGGACATTGAGGGCAAGGCTTATGCAAGCACTCTCCTAGCAGAACTAGCAGACTGGGCTGGCAACGAAGGCCTTTTGCCCTTCTTTCAGAACAGGTTCAGACCAGGAGCTCCACTGTGGATAACATCATTGCCCTGTCATACCTAGCCAAACAAGCGGTGATCCATCGAACCCTGCCTCTTTTTGCCTGCTTCATTGACTATTCAGCAGCCTTTGACAGGGTAGATCGAACCATCCTCTGGCAGAAACTGGCACGTTGGAATATCAGTCCATCTTTACTACAAGCAATTAGATCGCTGTATTCACAAACTTGGGTTAGAGTCAAACTCTTGAGTGAGTTCGCCACATAGAAAATCTCCACAGATCAGGGGCTAAAACAGGGCTGTGTTCAATTTATATACAGCCGACATGGGTCAAGCCCTGTATGGAGCCACTTTAGCCACCCCAGGATCGGTCATACAAAGATCCAACTGATGCAATACGCTGACGACGTGGTTCTTCTGGATCATACCAAAACTGGATTACAAAAAGCACTTACAGCCTTCGCAGTCTACAATGCCAAAAACAAGCTGGTTGTTAACCCAACAAAATCAAAAACTGTGATTTTTGGCCACCATCTCCCAAAAAAAGGCGCTATGTGGAGGTTGGATCCGTTGACCTTGGACCGCGTACAACATTGCAACTATCTAGGGGCATGGTCTAGTGAAATGGGCCGCCCACGGGTTCACCTTAACAAACTGCAGGAGAAAGGGAAAAGGGTCACCTACGCTCTCTGCAAATTGCACGCCACCCTAGATAGTCCAACAACAACCGCCATTCAAAGAGTACTGAGGGCGAAACTACTACCATCTATCAATTATGTCCAACAGGCCTTTCCAGGTAAATTTGGGAATGATCTAGAAAAAATACACTGCACTGCCTACAAAAAGCTATTTCGCCTACCAGCCTACACCAGGAACAACTTACTTTGACTAGAGTTTAACCTCAACCTACAAAAACTGGAAGAGATGGCGGCTCTGAGCAAGTACTTCTACCAAACAACGGCGGCTCCGTAGAACTCAATGAAAGCCGTCATAAAGTGCATCTTTGAACAACCTGGCAATCCTTGGTCCGCTTGTCTCGCCTCTGCTAAAGATCTGCTGCAACTTGCAACAGAGAATTGGGACCCAAGCATAATCAATACTACATTATTTAAAAAACAATAAAGATGCAAGTACATCTACAGTCCCGGATCATGGACATGGAAACTTTAGTAACGAGAGGTTTTCACGAGACTCAAAGTCTCCCACACATTCCCCAGCCTCAAACTTCATCTTATGCAGGTGGTGGGGAGACAAGCCGTAAACAGAATTCTAGCTGCAAGATTACATCCCCTCCCTCTTAAAGATCTATATCCAACCGGGAAAGTAAGGTCAGCCATTACGGAGCGCCGCCTTTGCAAATACAAACCCGAGTCTTTAGGCCACATTTTCCTCTGCTGCTGCCCTGTGTCTAGCCCGCAGACTTTACCTTAGACCAATTCTCCTCCAACTGGGTACTTGCACGGAAGAGGAGGCAGTCCTTCGTCTTTACACAATGGACACAGTGAAGCACATGGCCAACTTTGGTAAATTTGTCCACCTCACTCGCTTAAAACTGATGGACACCTCACCCTAGGCCGCTAGGCAGGCACTGTCGGGACAGCAGTTCGGACCCCTTCACAAAATAGACTGATTTAATAAAAAAGACTGATTTAATGCAAAAGACTGATCAACACTTGGCTGTTTTTACCCAACAAAGCAAAGAGAATCTTAACATTGTATTGTACATCCACTTGCTTTTTAATGATTTTTAGATTTTATACCGTCTTTATATAAATTGTATTTTTTGTAATGGTTTTAAGTAACCACACAAATAAAGAATTCATTCATTCAAGTGAGAATTGAGATGGCCAGGGGCTTTGACAGCATCAGTAGTGTGGGCCAATAAGGAATTGAACCCGCAGTGACAGTGAGAGGGCAGCCACTCTAGGGCCCAACAGGGTCGAGGTGGGGTTGGGAGCAAGGGCGGGTGGTAAGTAATCCCAAAGGAAATCCCAGGAGGCGATGAAGGGAGGAGAAGACTGGGAGCTTCCCTGCCCCTAATTAAACCGGTATGAGCGCCGTGGGTCCATGGGCGCAGTCCCAAAGTTTCTGCCGGCTTTACGATGCAACATTGCAGGTCTATGCCCTGAGGGGGTAACTCCAAGAAGCTGTAAGTGAAGATGGCCAGGGGCTCACTGTTGGGTAGGAGAGGCCAGGCGAGGCAATGCGGGCCACAATAGAGCTGCTTGACCAGGTTAGATGTACTGGTGCAGGTTTTTGGACCATAGCACTCACCGGGGGCTGTAATGCTGTCGTCAGTTCTTAGGGACGGGCCCAGGGATGGGTTGGGCTTGTGGTCGACATGGGTGAGCCCAATAGGTATAGCTAGCCCCCAATTGCCAAAGGGTGGAACAGGAGATGAGGCCACACAGACCAACCAGGGTCAAGGGTGCTGCAAGCTACTCACAGGAGTTCCCAAGGTCTGAAGGGGAGAGGCGCCCCTGGCAGCAGCTGGAAGGACTCCAGCAGCTCCACATGGGTAAGGTGTGGCCAGGCGTGTGATGTAAATTGGTATCTGGCGGGCCCCAGTGAAGCGGCGCAGCCTGTCCGAAGTTACGGATGCTGTGTACCCCGGTGTTGCAGGTCCTCTCGTGTGACTGTTAAGCGGGCAGCTGATGAGTGCCATCTCCCCTGGCATGTTAAATTGGCAAAAGAAAACCCAATGGAGTTAAAAGCCTTCCTTCTTCAGTTCTTCCTACAATTTGCAAGAGGAACAATTGGCAGTCTGAACTGCTCATGGACCATCAAATATTAGGGAGTTATGGCACACCCACTCTTTTCTATTTCTCAAAGACTGGGGCTGTAATGGGATGACAATGAACATATGTCCAGAATCATCACAATAAAGATACAATCAAGCCTTTCATTGTAGTTCTTGTTTATCCTCTGTAAAAGGACCCCAGAGGCCCCTATTTGCACAGGTCTACATTATTACTTGATTCTGGGCTTCTTATTTGATTACGTTTCTACTGAAGTCTATTTTAAATTAACATGGCTACATCTAAAGGTTCAAAAAAGTTGGACAGTGAGCATGGACTAACTTGTACTTGATCTCTTTCTTTAATCCATGACAAAATAATGCCACGTTGGTTCCCTCAATACAAGTAGAATCAAATGGTATTGGCAAAAACAAGTCCTATGGACCAGAACAGTACATCTGTACTGCCTTGATGAATATCACAACAAGCCTTATCAGTGGATTGCCCAAGTAAGGTCATTAAAAGTGTGCAATGCCGTTAGTACTACCTGACTATTATTTGTTTCAAGTCACCAAGAAAGGAATAACAGTAGAGCAAAAGCTGCTACTATATGCATTCACAGAGGTAGTTCAGAAGCAATAGAATATAAAGCAGCAGGATGATAAGTAAATGTTTTTAAGTCACCGCAGAGAGGGACCTGGCAGCTCCTTGCAAACAAGACTTAATCAGGTCTACAATATCAAACGACTCAGAGAAAGCACAGAGAAGCTGCTCGGTCCATCCAAAACTGAGGCAGCATTGTATCACAGAGGCTTAGGCCCTCCTGTGTGGCTGGTGCTAGTCGTCTTGGGGCCCGATGAAGGGGCAAGTAACCCCCAGTGGAGTTGGAGGGCAAGGTGGTAATAGAAGACAATACAGAAGAGGTTGCCCCGGCTGTTAGGGCTCCATCTCCATCTCTGCGAACACTTCCGCATGCAGAGCTGTTTTAGGTAGCGCCAATGTTCATCCGTGGCCAGACCATGCCCCTATTGAGTATGTTCAACAAATAAACTTTCTGAAATTCATGTATGCAATAGATATGTGTTTCCTGTACACTACAGTACAGCGGTTATTTCTGCATTTGAAAACGTGTCTTCTCCATGCAACAACTCAGATAAGCCTGCATTAGAGGCAGGGCTGTGTTTGTGCATGAAGGTACACCTTCCTGCAGGAAAACAATGTTTAGAGGCATTTTACTCTTTCTAAGTGTGCTGCAGAATGAAGCACACGTAGGAAGGGGAAAAACAAGGAGAAAACAATATATTTCTCCTCATTGTACTTCCATTCGGGAGCGTATAATTCTGATGCATTCCCAGGTCTACCAGTGTTGGCAAATCTGTAAATCCTTTAGAATACTTGAGTGGATGTATGGAAACATCCATGCTCCTCCCATATAAAGTCTGACCTCGACCTGTTCAGGGAATCCCGGGGAATGAGAAATTTGTTAGTGGAAGATTTTAAACAGTATACTAATCCAAAAACAATGCCTTCCCTCCAGAGAGAAAAGGAAAACGGGATGACCACAAACAAGCACTTGAGGAGGTTTCCTAGCCAAATTAGAAATCACTCGGAACTGGAAGGCACCAGGAGGGCTGAGAGTGAGAAAGTGGAAGAAGGAATTTGACAAATGGGCAGGTGCGAAAGGGAGACTCCTTATAAGAGAAGCAAGACAGGGCGTTGGCACACTAGACAGAACAAGACGGAGGGAAGGCAGAGAAGGGGGGGGAGAAATGCGACACGGCGGGCAGGGGAGGGGGCGGAGCGAGGAGAGGGTGTGAAGCAGCAGGGGCCTTTGAAGTGAAGCTAAGCTTCACTTCAAAGGTGTGGGAGGAGTGCGGCTGAGGGAACAGACGGCGATTTGATGATGTGCATGCGCATTTAAGGCTAATGCGCTTGCGCATTGACCTAAAAGCCACGGGCACAGCACCAAATCGCCCAGTTGGGTAAAGTCTGTTTAAGACGCTATAGTCTCGCTCTGCTCAATGCGCATGCGCATTGAGAGGCGAGACCTAAAAAGGGCATGGGAACGATAGGTGGACAAACTAGTGGCAATGGGGAAGGAAGTGGAGAGGGCAGACCCCTTGCAGCCCCCAACGCCTACCCGGGGAGAAGTGGAACCAAACCAGATAACGCGAGGCCCAAATGAATGTATCTTACAATTACGGTAGGAAAAGAACCTGCTGCACGACACAGGACATGCAGAATACTACTCAAAAGAGGTTGCAACTCAAGGGGGGAGGGAGGAGGGAGGTGGTAGTATTAAGTTCTTGTAGAAGGGACCCAGAGATGTATGAATAACATTCTACATGTACTTCTACGCATTAATGATTGATTCAATGCGAATATATTGAAAATCAATAGAATTTGTTTTTTTTAAAACAAACACTTGAGGGGGCTAAAAATAGAAAGAAGTATTGGAGAAAACAATCACCAAGTAGGATACAATATAAAATAAAAACACATTGCATAGCATCCTCTTAAAATGAAGGGAAGAAAATGGAAGAAAAACAAAGCTCACAGAGAGAAGCCGCCTGGGAACATCCAGGACTGAAATCTAATAATTTTTCAGTACCCTTGGAGGACCTAGAACCCTTTCAGGATTCTATCAAACAGGGCTGACACCCCAATATAGAATAATAATTTGGCAATACTCTGAATTTAAGACCGGGAGTCAATAATATGATGTAATATAGCCTGTTTGTAAAACATAAAGATAATAAATAAAGAAAACGTGCATATTCCTCTAGAGCACGACTACCTTCAGGTGCCTCACAACAATCTTCCACTTGAACTGCAATTATGATCTGAATTACTTCCTTCCTCTATGTCATTGTTCTACCAATCCCATTTTGATAATGAGCGCTAGATTCGTTCTCTGTAAATAAACCCATGCCATTGTTCCTTAAAGTAGTCTATCCCTAAGGATCTATCAATATTCTGATATATATTCAGCAATGCACCAATCAGAGTGAAAAAACTATTTTATATAACTGAACTACCGAACACAATGTTAGGCTCCCTTAGACAAATCCTAATAAGCTTTGGCTGTCATGAACAAAAACAATACAGAAAGGGCATTGGTGCAATGAAGAATACTGGTATTGTTAAAGCAAGCTTTAATGGATAGTTAGAGATTTTGTACACCTAACCAGACAACTCAAATTGATGCACTGACATCTGTATTTTTTCCTTTGGGTGTCCTTCAGGCTGGACTTTTGGTGGCAGATTTGCAAAGAGTTTGCGCTGGCGCTCGTATGACGCAAAGCGGTGCAAAACCTCACACACATTTTCAGATAGGCACAAGTAAGTATTTACGCCATATTTTAAAGTTAGGGTGATGCACAAATGGTTCTGCACCACTGTGCACCAAAGTTGATTTTACGTATGCAGAGTGGGTTTGTCAGGGCGTTACCCATGCAAAAAGCTTCAAAACCCTGTAGCACAGGTATTTACATGAGTCACGCAAAGTGACGCGAAGCAGTGCAAAAAAGATTAGCGCAAACAAAATAGCGCAGGTACAAAACAGGCGCAAAAAGAGCTGGAGCCAGTTACTGGGAGATCTACCAGGAGAAAAATAGCAAATATCTAGTGGCTGCGGCAAACATGGAGATTGTTATTGTCCGTTAGCATCAGCGGATAGTTGCCTTGGTGAAAAAGAAAACACAGAGGAAGAAAAGAATCTACAAGCAAAGAACATCACTCATCCACATGAAGATACCGGTACCTGGAACCTCTTCTGACTGCTGCATAGTGGGGATATCTTGTGCCATTCTCTCATCACCCTTTGATCACCCCTCCCTCAGTGAAACGCTTACAAGTGACTGGTGTCCACTGCGTAGCTTTATTATTATACCAAAACACAATTTTATTTGTGGGTAAAACCTCCCACATTGACCATTTTATTAAATTCACACATAAATGATGCACTCCATACATATGCGCCACAGGTTAACATGTATTTACAATTCGGCATCTCTAGAGGTGTGTTGTACCAGCAGGACACACCACCACCCCCTTTTCCAAGCACCAGCTACTAGGGTAGGGCCAGAGAGTCCAGGACCACCAGCAGGACGGCCCCCTCTCCCGCAAAGCCCAGAGCCGCCATAACTGCCTCCCCTGCTGCAGGGTCATCCATTTTCCGCCCAAAAAGAGTCCCCCGGCCTTTAATCTTATCCGGGACCCCGCCACTCACTATTGAACTTAGGGATGGGTTGGTGGGCAACTGTTGATCCGGCTAGCCTTTCCTGCAATCGAGGCGAGAGAAGAAAGAGGGCTACTCCCTGAGGATCCGTAATTTTAATAACTTGGGGGGAGGGCCCTCAGACGCCCACCCTGGCATCTCACATTACTGAGAGACCCTCCCCATGACAAGAACTGGAGAAACGAAACTCTCTCGCCAGGCCCGGAATTCCCACTAAAGGCCCCCCATCCCCTAGCCACGGGGGTGGCCTCTCATTACAGGAATGGGGTGTGAGGCAAAGTTCTCTGTCATTTCTTGTGTTTGGACTTCCACTAAAATTCGTTGCATCCTTTTGCAGTGTTTTGCGATTTCTTTTTAAGGACGTGCATGACGCACATGCTTTTTGCGCTGTGACGCAAGTCTATTTTTGCGCATGCGCTCGTTTGCTTTGCCTCGTGTTCTAAATATGAGGCAGCACTATTTGCTTTCACGCATGCAGCACTGGCTAAGCTTTTCCGGCGCACCGTAAATTCTACTTCCTCGACCTTTGAAAATCTGCCCCTTAGTGTCTTCAGGGCTCCACGGTTGAAGCTCTTGTCTGATACTTATCATTGAACATTGACCAAGTAGCATCGCCCTACTTCGGAGGAAAAAAGGTAAGAATTATTTGTTTGCTTTTGGCATCTTGTTTTGCTATCTTTTTCCCTTCTAGGTTATCCTCTCTTTTACAGCGTGACAAAGTAAATAGGATAGTAGGGTAAATGTACCAAATGTGAATAACAAGAAATAAACTAGGAGGTCTTAACAAATGAAGGAAAGTGACCACAATAAATTGACCGACACTTCTATCACAACTAACGGTGAGGGTCCATCAGAAATGAAAGAGTCCTATCAGCCCACCCAATTGGCGGAACCTCGTCATCTAGGACCTTGTCAGCAGGTGTTCATTTGGCCAAGCTCAGTAGTGTTCGCTCGGTGCCAACAGTTCCCATGCTGAAAGAAGATGAGTCCTCACTGCGAGTGGTACTGATAGGGTGCAGTGCTCAAGAAAAAAGTGCGTAATTAAAATGGCGGTCAGGGTAGACAAAATTATTTATTGGTATCTCCCTGGACGCCAGGTTAAAAAAGATGTGGCAACAGTGTGACAATATCACTGATTTATAGAAAATTTAAAGGAGAAAGCTATAACGCATGGTTGGAATGGTAAGTTTTAGTCATGTGGCTTGGTCAGCCACCCTACCGTCACAAGTCTGGCAACCAAGCAGAGTACCATCCTTTCCCAACACTGTGTGGGAGTCAAGCCTCACCTCACCCGGCAACGGCTCGGATAGAGAGGCCCCGCTCTGTCCGTCGGTACCTCGGTGTGGGTTCCAGAACCGAAGCGTTTTCCAGGCGCTGTTCTTGACCGTCTTGCCGTCAAGAAAACGCGAGGAAGACCCATTCTCGATTAAAAAGAACCCTTCCTGCAGCTCCAAAGGGCAGCCTCGCTACAAAAGCAAGAGCGAGCCGCTTTTTTGTCAAACAGATACGTTTTCAGACCAGAAAATTAAAATTTAAACCGGAATACCTGGTGCATAAAGGAAGACCGTCCTCTGCATAAGGCCTGCCTACAAACCATTTCAGGCACTATGACTTCATAAACCAACGGAGTAACAGAAGAGTGTTGATCTACTCCATCAATGTACAAGCTTACCAATAAGAAACCGAGTTCAAACCGGAAAAGGTCATATATCGCCAATTGTTTAAAAAAAGCGACAGACCAAGTAACAGCTTAAGTTGAGAGATTTTAACTTACACACTGTCCTGAAGAAGGTGACGACATAAATATCACCGAAACGCCGCGTCGACAATATGTTTGTGTGATAAATTTGTTGTACCGTAATTAATTTTCTTAATTGTGTATTTGACTCTATGAGATGAAATGTTATACTAATTGTTTTTAACATAATTATTATATAAATAAATGTACGGATTTGTTCCGCATGGTGGTATTAACAGAGAAAAATACTAATATAAAAATAAAAAATTCTTTTTTTACTCAACCCACATCATAGTGTGTACATCCTTATTAACTTCAGAGTGGTAAAACGATGGCCATTGAGGCATACTGAACTGTTTGTAAATTTGTTGATCCCTACACAACTTTGATACGTAGATTGGCTCACCCCAAAGCTCCTTTTTCGCAACTCCCCAAAGACGAAAGTCTTTTCTAGACTATAAGAAAAGGGAATTTGTATTTTGGTGTCTCTCTCCTAACCATCTGATTCTTCCCTTTTTCATCCTAGGTTTTCTTTGGGGCCTTTAAACGTAACTCATGTAAAATACAGCAGATCATAGTCTACTTCCTGCAGTGGTAGTTGAACAGAAACTACTCTATGAAATAGAGGCAGAATTCCATTGCAGGATCTGACAGGGTCAGTGACAGTATATCATTGCTTAAAAGGGATACAGTGTGGCAGATAGAGCTTGGCAACCCACTGCATTTGTACATGCCCAGAGATTAGAGTCAGTTTTCAATTACAACTTTGCACGCACGCCTTCAAATCAATCTTTGAGGCGAGTGTTCTTTTAGGGGAGGCACGGTGAAACCTCCTGTGAAGCATATAGTTAGTGCAAGCAGCATTGAAGAGAAAGCGCAGGCTAAGTTATCATAGACTCCAATGAAGACTGTGGAGACAAGGCATGTGGCAGCTGCAAACTGGTAGGTCATAGATGCCCTTCCAGGGTTATACAAGTAGTGTATGATGATGGCTATATTGATATTTGTTTTCCTTTTTATGTTAATTGCGCTGCCATATGATGGGAGCCGTGTGGCCCTTTGAACCCAGGGATGTGACCAGCTGATGTTGAATGTGGCTGCATATCTTATTGTTTGTGTGGTTGTAGGAGGTGGTGGGTGGTAATAGTGGATGTTTGTAATGGTAGTTGGGCGGGTGTTTCCTGAACAATGAATGGGTTCAGGTTGCTAAGAATGTCTCCACATATAATAGCGGTTGTGTGTCCATATGATGGTGGCTGCCTGGGTATATGAGATGGGTGCATAGCCTCATAACGGTAGGTGTATTGGAGTATGATAGTAGGTATATGAGATAGTAAAGCACTTTCACCCGGCATCCGTGACCCTGCATGCTGTCACAACGCGGTCGTTATAACAACTGCGTTGTGACAACGCATACCATTACTCCGCAAGTCGTTACAACGACTTGCGGAGGGGGGGGGAAGGTGTTGGATTTAAAATCCAACACCTTCCCTAAAGTCCGCACAGACTGGAGTTGGAATAGTAAATTTACTATTCCAACATCCAGCACCCCCCCTCTGCAAGTCATTGTAACGACTTGCGGAGTGATGGTATGCGTTGTCACAACGAGGTCGTTGTTACGACCGCGTTGTGACAGCATGCAGGATAATGGTATGATGAGTGAAGAGGCATATTCATATGAGATTGTTATATTAGTTGTATAGACATCTAAGGATGAGTGTATTATTGTACGATGGTGATTGTGTGATTGTGGCAGTGTGTCTTCTCACAGTGGGTGCATGTGACTGTGTTAACAGTTGTGTTATGGTTTATAACAGTGGGTTTTCAACCCTGCCTATGTAGTCATATGATGGAGGCTGTGTGACCTTGTGATGGTTGGCTTGTTGTCACGTAACGTTGGGTGTGTTGATAAATGTTGCTTGTGCACTGGTATATTATGCTGGACGTTAAACATTTTCAGCAATCAAGCACATAGCGGGTGGACTCAGACGTGCATCTCAAACCTCTGCACTAGTATACGGGAAAAATACAAGACAAGTGCTCCGTATTTATACACACAGGGAAGAGACAAGAAACAGAGGCCTCTTGGTGGCCTTCATTGGTACATGAGGTTTAACAGACAATATCGCCACCCAACCAGGGAGGTCACAACAATACAGAAATCAAGGTAAGGGTAGCATTCAGCAAAAGGAACAACTGCAAAAGAACAAATGTTTACATTATGCATATGAACCCCTAATAGTAAAATAAACATGTTGTGCACTGCCATATAGTTCAAATGTCTTATCCACTTGTTCAGTATGTTAGCATTGACAAGCCCCTGAGGAACCACACTTAGGATAAGCAGACAAAGCCTGCCAGGGAGCAAGCACAAGTTAGAATAAACCCTTTACTGGGGATCAGGACAGAACCCTAACAAGGGGAATCAGGAAGAACAAAACAAACATAGAGAATGCCAAAGTCTGAGTGCCTGCTATCGGAAATGGGCACCTTCCAACATGACGTTACTAGATAGTGTGACTTCCTTCAAATAAGAAGCCAGCTAGCTGGGCCACTATTGACCCACATGGTCCTGGTAGACCTATTAAACTAGTATATATATATATATATATATTCACTGAAAAAACCATAGGTTTCACACCAGTTATAGTTACCTGGAAATTTTACTGACATAAAACCATTGAAATTCCCACGTTATAGTTAGTTGGACTCACTATAACTTGCGCGTGTAATGCACTGCTGATTACATCACATATTACATCACTCATGACATGGTCAGTGACATCACTCATGACATCACTGATGACACCATCCAGTGAATGTGTGTCTTTCAGATAAATAAATATGTTTTATATATGTATGTTAAGGTCGATGGAAGAATATTTGTTTAAATTATTGTCTTAATGGATGTTTTTTTTAAAAAAATGATTGGATAACTGCCTTATTAAGTGTATCTTAGTGAATACATATATTAGCGAGTAATGTTTAAATATTTAAATATATGTATCAGTGTTTAACTTTGTGTATAAGTGGCTGCATGGGTTGGTGAGTAGCTACATGTGTGTGTATATGGGTTATTAGATGTTTTTTTAGTATCTTTATAATTGTCTGTTTGATTTGGTGGGGGTGTTACTTAGCACAAAGATGCATCAATGACTGACTCACTGTTTGTATGTGTTTTGAAGACAGCATATGTGTAGGATTGTAAGGGTGAATGAGTGTGTATATGTATGTGTTAGTAAGTGAATGACTGTCTCACTAGTGTCTTTATCAGTAACTACATATGTTTTAATGTAGTATTTGTGAGTATTGGTGTATATAATTGAGTATATGTGAGAGTGAGAGATTGAAAGAGTTTTTGTTTTAATAAGTATGTGTTTCTATAAGTGATTGTTTAAGAGAGTAAGTATGTGTAAGTTTCCTTAGAAGTAAGGTGGTAGTGTATGTATAGCTGTATATGCAAATAAATGGATGTTCAATAGTTTATTTGCATGTGGGAGTATGTGTGTGAGCAACTTTTTGAAGACTGTCAGTGTGTTAACGGATGTATAGGTGTCTCACTACATATGATGAGTTAGTATATGTATGAGTGACTATATAGAAGTGTTGGTGAGCGAGTGGATGTGTATATAAATGGTGGAATTACTGAATTGGTTGTTGTATCTGGTATAGGTATGTCCACTTTTTTTAAATGTTATTTTTTATTTTTCAAAATGTGTTTTAAGGGTTACTTTACAGTGAAAGTAGGTCAGTCTCTCTGTCACAAGAATGGTGTCATCAGTGATGTCATGAGTGATGTCACTGACCATGTCATGAGTGATGTAATATGTGATGTCATCAGCATTGCATTACACGCGCAAGTTATAGTGAGTCCAACTAACTATAACGTGGGAATTTCAATGGTTTTATGTCAGTAAAATTTCCAGGTAACTATAACTGGTGTGAAACCTATGGTTTTTTCAGTGAATTTGATAGGTTTTTTAAATGCTAATTCCTAACTATAACTGGTGTGAAACCTATGGTTTTTTCAGTGAATTTCATAGGTTTTTTAAATGCTAATTCCTTTCTATATCGAGTTTCTAACTTTTTTTTTTTTTACAATTTGCTGTTTTTTGTAAGTATTCTTTTTTTTTTATATATAATTTTTTTCTTTTGCGCTCTGGGTGCGCACTCCGGGAAGCTCAGGTAAGCTCTCCGGTAAGCTTTCCGGTAAGCTAACCGGTGAGCTCACCTGAAAGCGCACCCAGAGCGCTACTTTCGTTCGTGAAAAAAAATATGAATGAAAAGTTAATAATAATGCAAAACATTTCGTACCATACAAATAAAATCAGTTTTTTTTTATAAGGAAAATGATTATGCATATCTGTAAAAGTTTGATGACGTCACTTCGGCGCGCAACGTAAGTGCCCTCGGAAGTGCCTACGTTCGCGCCACGTAAACGCACCCGGAAGCGCTCTGGAGCGCTCAGCGTAAGCGCGTCGGGTCATGTGACCTTAAAATAACACTTTTCATTGGTTGCTAACAGTTTTTTTACAAAGAATGAAATCCCCACCCATTTCCTTCACTTCTTCTTTCACTTTTGTGACTGAAAGACCTGCCTTTTTGCTCCAGGATATTTCTTGCTTTTACAATGGCTGCCAGACAATCCAGCAGTGAGGATGACCAAGAATTCATCAATGAAGAGCCTCCTCAACGTAAAGTTAAGGAACATTTCATTTGGAAATTTTTTGAAATTCCACCTGGACAAAAAAAGTTAAATGCTCCAAAAGTGCAGTGCAGGATCTGCAAAGAAGAGCTGTCAAGAGGTAACCCTTTGAAAAAGTACTCTTTTATGAACTTCACAATGATCCGGCATGTGCAGAGGAAGCACCCCCAGAATTTTGCCCGAGAAAGTGTCAGGGCTCTGGCACAAGAGGTTCCCAGTGATGGGGCCACTACATCCACCGGAGGAGCAACTTCTTCTGGGAGGGGGCAATCACAGGAGCAGGTGCCAAACATTCAACCTGCATTTAACCATGGTGTCCTCAGATGCAGATACTGCAATCAACTCCTCACCTATGGGGAGCAAAGTGTCCAGCTCATGGTTCGAGCATTGGAGAACCATCACTGCCCTTCCCACCCCTAATTTTATTTGGTTTTTTAGCTCCTGTTGAGCAGTTTCCATTCCCTGTTTTTGTTCCTGTTTAGAAAAAAGAAGAAAACCAAAAGTTCTTTTCAGAACTACCTCCAATTCTCATCAAAGAGCTATATTCTTAAAAAAATGAAAAAGAGTAAGTGAAATAGAGTGCATTGATAATGGAAAGGAGAATGAGTAAGAAAGAACATAAAGTTATGAAAGGAAAAAGGAAGTGAAGTAGGAGGACTGAAAGAAGGTGAGTGTTAGGAAAGAAAGTTATGAGAAGAAGAGTGAATATGGGGAATGTTGATAATCAATGAAAATGTTGAAAAGGAACAGGAGTGTTGAAGGTTAAGAAAAGATGCATTGCTGGAGTTGAAGGTAGAAGGCCTCATTTATGAAGCCATGCGTCACTTTAACGCCACCAAAGCATCACTTTTTGTGACACAACAGCCCAATAAAAAATGCACCTTATTTATTCATATTTACAAAGTGGCGTTTCTAGGTAAATACATCACTTTGTAAACCCCTGTGCCACATTATTCCTACGTCAGGTGTAATGTATGCAAAAGGGACGTATTGATGCAAGAAAGGGTCGTAGAGGTGACACAGTGAATAAACTGGAGGCCTCATTTCTGAAAAGTGACGCATCGCTATGTGAAAACAGCGATGCGTCACTTTTCTGGGCGCACTCCTTATGACATTCCAGATATGTCATATTTAATTTATGACTAATCAATTTGCAAGGAGTTACAGATACGTCAGTATTTCTGACGTATCTGTAAACACAAAATTGAGACATTACTGGAGTGCGTCACAAAAGTGATGCAACTCCAGTAATGCGTCCTTTCACATGGGGAAAGCACCATGTGAAAGGTCTTGCATCAGTCTTACACCTGCTGTGAGGCAGGCGCAAGATTTTGACGCAACAGCATCCTAAAAGTGACGCAGTGAAATCTCATAGATTTCACTGCGTCGCTATTACCAAGCTTTTTGCGGGGGAACGCCCCCTCTGCATACATTATACCTGACGCAGGTATAATGTGGCGCAGGGTTTTAAAAAGTGACCCATCTACCTAGATGCGTCACTTTTTAAATATAGCGCAACGAGGCACATTTTTTTACACCGCTGGTGCGATGCGTCACTTTTCTGTGCGCACTCCTTACGACATTCCAGATGTGTCATATTTAATGTATGACGAATCATGTCGCAAGGAGTTACAGATACGTCAGTATTTCTGACGTATCTGTAAACACAAAAGTGACGCATTGCTGGAGTGCGTCACAAAAGTCACGGAACTCCAGTAATGCGTCCTTTCACATGGGGAAAGCACCATGTGAAAGGGCTTGGGTCAGTCTTACGCCTGCTGTGAGGCAGGCGCAAGATTTTGACGCAACAGCATCCTAAAAGTTGAGGCAGTGAAATCTCATAGATTTCACTGCGTCGCTATTACCAAGCTTTTTGCGGGGGAACGCCCCCTCTGCATACATTATACCTGACGCAGATATAATGTGGCGCACGGTTTAAAAAGTGACCCATCGACCTAGATGCGTCACTTTTTAAATATAGCACAACAAGGCGCATTTTTTTACACCGCTGGTGCGATGCGTCACTTTTCTGTGTGCACTCCTTACGACATTCCAGATGTGTCATATTTAATGTATGACGAATCATGTCGCAAGGAGTTACAGATACGTCAGTATTTCTGACGTATCTGTAAACACAAAAGTGACGCATTGCTGGAGTGCGTCACAAAAGTGACGCAACTCCAGTAATGCGTCCTTTCACATGGGGAAAGCACCATGTGAAAGGTCTTGCGTCAGTCTTACACCTGCTGTGAGGCAGGCGCAAGATTTTGACGCAACAGCATCCTAAAAGTGACGCAGTGAAATCTCATAGATTTCACTGCGTCGCTATTACCAAGCTTTTTGCGGGGGAACGCCCCCTCTGCATACATTATACCTGACGCAGGTATAATGTGGCGCAGGGTTTTAAAAAGTGACCCATCTACCTAGATGCGTCACTTTTTAAATATAGCGCAACGAGGCGCATTTTTTTACACCGCTGGTACGATGCGTCACTTTTCTGTGCGCACTCCTTACGACATTCCAGATGTGTCATATTTAATGTATGACGAATCATGTCGCAAGGAGTTACAGATACGTCAGTATTTCTGACGTATCTGTAAACACAAAAGTGACGCATTGCTGGAGTGCGTCACAAAAGTAATGCAACTCCAGTAATGCGTCCTTTCACATGGGGAACGCCCCATGTGAAAGGGCTTGGGTCAGTCTTACGCCTGCTGTGAGGCAGGCGCAAGATTTTGACGCAACAGCATCCTAAAAGTGACGCAGTGAAATCTCATAGATTTCACTGCGTCGCTATTACCAAGCTTTTTGCGGGGGAACGCCCCCTCTGCATACATTATACCTGACGCAGGTATAATGTGGCACAGGGTTTTAAGAAGTGACCCATCTACCTTGATGGGTCACTTTTTAAATATAGCACAACGAGGCGCATTTTTTTACACCGCTGGTGCGATGCGTCACTTTTTTGTGCGCACTCCTTACGACATTCCAGATGTGTCATATTTAATATATGACGAATCATGTAGCTAGGAGTTACAGATATGTCAGTATTTCTGACGTATCTGTAAACACAAAAGTGACGCATTGCTGGAGTGCGTCACAAAAGTGACGCAACTCCAGTAATGCGTCCTTTCACATGGGGAAAGCACCATGTGAAAGGTCTTGCGTCAGTCTTACACCTGCTGTGAGGCAGGCGCAAGATTTTGACGCAACAGCATCCTAAAAGTGACGCAGTGAAATCTCATAGATTTCACTGCGTCGCTATTACCAAGCTTTTTGCGGGGGAACGCCCCCTCTGCATACATTATACCTGACGCAGATATAATGTGGCGCAGGGTTTTAAAAAGTGACCCATCTACCTAGATGCGTCACTTTTTAAATATAGCGCAACGAGGCACATTTTTTTACACCGCTGGTGCGATGCGTCACTTTTCTGTGCGCACTCCTTACGACATTCCAGATATGTCATATTTAATGTATGACGAATCATGTCGCAAGGAGTTACAGATACGTCAGTATTTCTGACGTATCTGTAAGCGCAAAAGTGACGCATTGCTGGAGTGTGTCACAAAAGTGACACAACTTCAGCATTGCGTCCTTTCACATGGGGAAAGCCCCATGTGAAAGGGCTTGGGTCAGTCTTACGCCTGCTGTGAGGTAGGCGCAAGATTTTGACGCAACAGCATCCTAAAAGTGACGCAGTGAAATCTCATAGTTTTCACTGCTTCGCTATTACCAAGCTTTTTGCGGGGGAACGCCCCCTCTGCATACATTATACCTGACGCAGATATAATGTGGCGCACGGTTTAAAAAGTGACCCATCTACCTAGATGCGTCACTTTTTAAATATAGCGTAACAAGGCACATTTTTTTAAACCGCTGGTGCGAAGCGTCACTTTTCTGTGCGCACTCTTTACGACATTCCAGATGTGTCATATTTAATGTATGACGAATCATGTCGCAAGGAGTTACAGATACGTCAGTATTTCTGACGTATCTGTAAACACAAAAGTGACGCATTGCTGGAGTGCGTCACAAAAGTGACGCAACTCCAGTAATGCGTCCTTTCACATGGGGAAAGCACCATGTGAAAGGTCTTGCGTCATTCTTACACCTGCTGTGAGGCAGGCGCAAGATTTTGACGCAACAGCATCCTAAAACTGACGCAGTGAAATCTCATAGATTTCACTGCGTCGCTATTAACAAGCTTTTTGCGGGGGAACGCCCCCTCTGCATACATTATACCGGACGCAGGTATAATGTGGCGCAGGGTTTTAAAAAGTGACCCATCTACCTAGATGTGTCACTTTTTAAATATAGCGTAACAAGGCGCTTTTTTTTACACCGCTGGTGCGTCCCAAAAATGTGACGCACAGGCGGCGCAAAACTGGCAGCGCAAGGCCTTCATAAATATGATCCTGGATTTTCCCCTTACTTCGCTCCCCGGTGCGCTTCCCGGTGCGCGTACCGGGCGCTCCCCCCGCGCAAATCGAAAAAAATATTTCTTTAAAATGCCCCGCGGGACCCTATTTTAGCCCCCACATTAAACCTAGGGGGCCAGGAGGGGGTCTACCCTGCCCCCTTATGGTCAATTCCCCCTTTGTTTTTGCCACCTCTTGTGTCTCGATTTTACCGAGACACAAGATGGCGGCCGCTCCGGACTGTTTAGAATGTTTACAGACGCCCGAGAGCCAATCAACTTTCTGCGCGCAAGTTGCGTGTCGCGCCTGGTGCGCTCCCCGGTGCGCGTACCGGAGCGTGCCTATAGATATATATATTTTTGGGGACCTAAATTACTCAAAATCCACTGGAGCACATATTTTGAATCATAGCAAAGGCACATCGGGCTACTAGTCCCTACAATTTTGCCAAGTTTGGTGTAAATCCATTCAGCCGTTCGAGCTAAAAGTGAAATCGACCGCCCTATGGAAATTAACATGGGTAAAACGCGTTTTGGGACCCCCCTTTTATCTCGGCCCCCGCTTGAGAAATCCCCCCCAAACTTTTAGGGAAAGACCGGAACTTGACGAGGCCACTTTGAGGAAATTTTCAAGCAGATTCGTCAACCGGTGCCAAAGTTATTCCAAATAGAATTTTGAGATTTAACATTGAAAAAAAGCCTAACTATAACTACCTACTGGAGACCGCCAGTAGGTAATATATATATATATATATATATATATATATATATATATATATATATATATATATATATATATATATTACCTACTGGCGGTCGCCAGTAGGTATATATAGTTAGGATTTTTTCTCTATGGGATTTTTGAAAATTCTATGTCTAATAACTTTGGCGTTTGTGGACGGAATTGGCTGAAATTTTCAGGAAAATGGAACATTTTGTTTCTGAGCAGCCCCTGACAATTTGGGGGGGTTTCATCAAGGGAGGGCCGAGAAAAAAGGGGGGTCCCAAAACGCGTTTTTCCCATGTTAATTTCCATAGGGCGGTTGGCCTCACTTTTAGCTCGAACGGCTGAATGGATTTGCACGAAACTTGTCAAAATTGTAGGGACTGTTAGCCCGATGTGCCTTTGCTAGGTCTCAATATATGTGCTCCAGTGGATTTTGAGTAATTTAGGTTCAAAAAAAGATATATATCTGGGCGGAGCCTAACCACACATCTGATCCGATTGGCTGTCAGCACTTCATCCAAGAAGTGTTGGCAACCATCTTGGGACCAATATACATGATAGCACCTCATTAAAAAGCATTGTAGTTAATAGAGGGTTTTAGGACTTTAGTTACATTATAAATCATTTGTTGATGGTACCATACTCGTTTTAGGAATTGTGGTGGATTCTAAGGTGATTTTACCATGTGAAAAAACCTTCTGCTGTGATATCATGAATATTGTTTGAAAGAAAACTAATATCTCATGATTTTCCCACAGTGGTTTGGAAGGGGATCTATAAGCTAAACTGAAAGCATATTTTCTGTAAATTCACATTAACTTTCTCAGTCATGTGAAAATGTAGTCTGACATTCTCAGTAAAACATGTACATCCAACAAGGACAGAGACTGTCAGTTGATTCCTTTGTGTTCTACTGCAGCCTCCTAGAGTGTTCTAAAGAACAACTAGAGCGCTAACAGTCCTACTTATTACAAAGGTATGGCACACCTGAAGCCATCTTGATTGGAATAAAGTGGTAACTCTTAAAACATTTAATTTAAAAAGAAACAACATGAGGGGGTATATTTTGCCATAGAAAGTATGATTAGTGCTGCAGAATGAAAAATTAGGGCACATTTTGAGTGACTTCTCAAATCCTTTTCTATTTCATTAAAACATTCTGACATGCAGTCTCCCAAAATGGCTACCAGAGACAAAAGAGCCCAAATGTAGCCCAAATATCACCCAGATGTAGCCCAAGTATAGCCCAATGACAGAATGTCCCAGAGTGTTCTAAAGAACAACTAGAGCGCTAACAGTCCTACTTATTACAAAGGTATAGCACACCTGGAGCCATCGTGATGGGAATAAAGTGGTAACTCTTAAAACATTTAATTTAAAAAGGAACAAAATGAGGGGGTATATTATGCAATAGAAGGTATTATTAGTGCTGCAGAAAGAAAAATTAGGGCACATTTTGAGTGACTTTTCAAATCCTCTTCTATTTCATTAAAAAATTCTGACATGCAGTCTCCCAAAATGGCCACCAGAGACAAAAGAGCCCAAATGTAGCCCAAATATCACCCAGATGTAGCCCAAGTATAGCCCAATGACAGAATGTCCCAGAGTGTTCTAAAGAACAACTAGAGCGCTAACAGTCCTACTTACAAAGGTATGGCACACCTGAAGCCATCTTGATTGGAATAAAGTGGTAACTCTTAAAACATTTAATTTAAAAAGGAACAAAATGAGGGGGTATATTTTGCCATATGAATTATGATTAGTGCTGCAGAAAGAAAAATTAGGGCACATTTTGAGTGACTTCTCAAACCCTCTTCAATTTCATTAAAAAATTCTGACATACAGTCTCCCAAGATGGCCACCAGAGACAAAAGAGCCTAAATGTAGCCCAAATATCACCCAGATGTACCCCAAGTATAGCCCAATGACAGAATGTCCCAGAGTGTTCTAAAGAACAACTAGAGCGCTAACAGTCTTACTTATGACAAAAGTATGGCACACCAGAAGCCATCTTGATTGGAATGAAGTGGTAAGTCTGAAAACACTCAATTTAAAAAGGAACAACATGAGGGGGTTAATTTTGCCATAGAAAGTATGATTAGTGCTTCAGAAAGAAAAATTAGGGATCATTTTGAGTGACTTCTCAAATCCTCTTCTATTTCATTAAAAAAATTCCGACATGGAGACTGAAACATGCACTTTGAATACCAGCAGCAGACGTCCCTGGTGAGCAGTAGCTTTACTACAGTGATCTAATGTGCAACTAGAGTGCTAACATTCAGAATTTATGGCAAATGTGTGACACATCTGAATGCCTTCTTGATGGAACCAAAGTAAACAAGCATTGAAAATGCAATAGATCTCGCCCTCGTTTAAGTTAAAGCCATTCTGTTTGTAATGAGGTGGCTTTTTAGCTTTGCTTTTATTAGTGTTTTTTCAACTTTCATGTAAATAACATGCATCTGTATGCATATAAGTATATGTATGCATGCATTTATGTTTGTATTTATATAGATATACAGATGATATATGTTTATATATGTATGTATATATATATATTCACTGAAAAAACCATAGGTTATAGACCATATATAGTTAGGAATTAGCATTTACAAAACCTTGAAAATTCACTGAAAAAACCATAGGTTATAGACCATATATAGTTAGGAATTAGCATTTACAAAACCTTGAAAATTCACTGAAAAAACCATAGGTTATAGACCATATATAGTTAGGAATTCGCATTTACAAAACCTTATTTTACTCACACAAAACCATTGAAATTCCATATATAGTTAGTTGCACTAACTATATATCGCGCACCCGCAATCCACTGCTGATGATGTCACATATTACATCATTCATGACATGGTCAGTGACATCACTGATGACATCACTGATGACATCTCAAATGACATCACTGATGACATCACTGATGACAACATCCAGTGACTGTATGTTTCTGTAAAGTTAAAATATGTCTTACATATTGAAGAATGAGTGGATGTATAAGTGTCTGGATGAAGGATTTAGTAGGTGCATGACTGACTGTATGAGTGAGTGATTAAATGTGTCTCACTGAGTGCATGGGTTAGTGACTAAACTGTCTTAATTTGTGCATCATTTTGTCTGTTGTTCTGTAAACTGTTGCATGTGTTGATAAGTAGCTATATGAGTAACTATATGGGTTATTGATTGGTTGCCCAAGTATTTGTATGGGAGACTGAGTGTGTGTGTGGGTGGCTGGGAGGTGTATGACTCTGTGCATAGATGTGTGAGCAGTTGATTCACTAGATGTATGGTTTCAAAAGTGCATGTGGAAACAGCTGTATGGGCGGTTGACTGTGTGCATGAGTGTATTGGTGAGTGAATGGATATCTCAGTGCTACATGTCAAAGTAAGTACATATGTAAAACACAGTACATGTGAGAGTTGACATATATAAATAACTGTGCATAAGAGCCAGTGAATGTGTGAGTGGCTGTATGGATCATTGTGAACTTGTATCAGGGATTGTATAAGAGAGTAAATATGTGTTAGTGTATGTTTGAATAAGTAAAGTTTGTATAACTGTATAGTTGAGGAAATGGAGGTGTGATTGATTCTTTGCATGACTGACTAGGTGTGTGAGTAACTCCATGGATCAGTGACAGTCTGTGAGTGTCTGTTTATACTGATTGTATCTAAGGTTATATTAGAGTCTGAAGAGGTTCATCGTATTATCACATGAATGATATCATCAGTGATGTGATCAGTAATGTCAAATGAGATGTCATCAGTGATGTCATTTGAGATGTCATCAGTGATGTCATTTGAGATGTCATCAGTGATGTCATCAGTGATGTCACTGACCATGTCATGAATGATGTAATATGTGACATCATCAGCAGTGGATTGCGGGTGCGCGATATATAGTTAGTGCAACTAACTATATATGGAATTTCAATGGTTTTGTGTGAGTAAAATAAGGTTTTGTAAATGCGAATTCCTAACTATATATGGTCTATAACCTATGGTTTTTTCAGTGAATATATATATATATATTACCTACAAGCGGTCGCCAGTAGGTAGTTATAGTTAGGAATTTTTTCAATGTTAAATCTTAACATTCTATTTGGAATAACTTTTGCGCCTGTTGACGAATCTGCCTGAGAATTTCCTCAAAATGGCCTTGTCAAGCTCCGGTCCTTCCCTGAAAGTTTGGGGGGGATGCGTCAAGCGAGGGCCGAGATAAAAGGGGGGTCCCAAAACGCGTTTTCCCCATGTTAATTTTCATAGGGCGGTCGACCTCACTTTTAGCCCGAACGGATGAATGGATTTACACCAATCTTGGCAAAATTGTAGGGACTGGAAGCCCGATGTGCCTTTGCTATGTCTCAAGATATGTGCTCCAGTGAATTTTGAGTAATTAAAAAAAATATATATATCTATAGGCGCGCCCCGGTACGCGCACCAGGGAGCGCACCCGGCGTGCTATGCGACTTGCGCACGGAAAGCTGATTGGCTCACGGGTGTCTGTAAACATTCGAAACAGTCCGGAGCGGCCGCCATCTTGTGTCTCGGTAGGATCGAGACACAAGAGGTGACATAAAAAAAGGGAGAAATGACTTTAAGGGGGCAGGGTAGACCCCCCCTGACACCCTAGGTTTGATGTGGTGGCTAAAATAGGGTCCTGCGGGGCATTAAAAAAAAAAATCGATTTGCGCGGGGGAGCGCCCGGTACGCGCACCGGGGAGCGAAGCATGGGGAAAATCCAGGGCCTTATTTATGAAGGCCTTGCGACAGTTTTGCGCCGCCTATGCGTCACTTTTTGTGACGCACCACTGGTGTAAAAAATGCGCCTCGTTGCGCTATATTTAAAAAGTGACGCATCTAGGTAGATGGGTCACTTTTTAAAACCCTGCGCCACATTATATCTGCGTCATGTATAATGTATGCAGAGGGGGCGTTCCCCCGCAAAAAGCCTCTTAATAGTGACGCAGTGAAATCTATGAGATTTCACTGCGTCACTTTTAGGACGCTGTTGCGTCAAAATCTTGCGCCTGCCTCACAGCAGGCGTAAGACTGACGCAAGACCTTTCACATGGTGCTTTCCCCATGTGAAAGGACGCATTACTGGAGTTGCGTCACTTTTGTGACACACTCCAGCAATGCATCAATTTTGCGCTTACAGATATGTCAGAAAACCTGACGTATCTGTAACTCCTTGCGACATGATTCGTCATACAATAAATATGACACATCAGGAATGTCATAAGGAGTGCGCACAGAAAAGTGACGCATCGCTGTTTTCACGCAGCGATGCGTCACTTTTCAGAAGTGAGGCCCCCAGTTTATTCACTGTGTCACCTCTACGACCCTTTCTTGCGTCAATACGTCCCTTTTGCATACATTACACCTGACGTAGGAATAATGTGGCGCAGGGGCTTACAAAGTGACGTAACTACCTAGATGCGTCACTTTGTAAATATGATTGAATAAGGTGCATTTTTTACAGCAGTGGTGCGTCAGAAAATGTGACGCTCCGGTGGCGTTAAAGTGACGCATGGCCTCATAAATGAGTCCTTCAGTCTTCTACTCATGTGTCATATTAAATTTATGACGTATTATGTTGGAAGTTCTTTTAGATACGTTAGTATTTCAGACGTATCTGTAAGCGCAAAAGTGAAGCATTGCTGGAGTGTGTCACAAAAATGAAGCTACTCCAGCAATGCATCCTTTCACATGGGGCCAAGCCCCATGTGAAAGGGCATGCACGCCTGCTGTGAAACAGGCGTAATATTTGGAAGCAACAGCGTCATAAAAGTGACGCAGTGATATGTCATAGATTTCACTGCGTCACTTCTATGACCCTTTCTTGCGTCAATATGTCCCTTTTGCATACATTACACCTGACGTAGGAATAATGTGGCGCAGGGGCTTACAAAGTGACGCAACTACCTAGATGCGTCACTTTGTAAATAGGACTGAATAAGGTGCATTTTTTACAGCACTGGTGCGTCACAGAACGTGACGCTCTGGTGGTGTTAACGTGATGCATGGCCTCATAAATGAGTCCTTCAGTCTTCTACTCATGCGTCATATTAATTTTATGACGTATTATGTTGGATGTTCTTACAGATACGTCAGTATTTTAGACGTATCTGTTAGCGCAAAAGTGATGCATTGCTGGAGTGTGTCTCAAAAATGAAGCAACTCCAGCAATGTATCCTTTGGCCCCATGTGAAAGGGCCTGCATGCCTGCTGTGAAACAGGCGTAAGATTTGGATGCAACAGCGTCATAAAAGTGACGCAGTGATATCTCATAGATTTCACTGTGTCACCTCTACGACCCTTTCTTGTGCCAATATGTCCCTTTTGCATACATTACACCTGACGTAGGAATAATGTGGCGCAGGGGCTTACAAAGTGACGCATCTACCTAGATGCGCCACTTTGTAAATATGAATAAATAAGGTGCATTTTTTACTGGACTGATGCGTCACAAAAAGTGACGCTCTAGTGGCGTTAAAGTGAAGCATGGCTTCATAAATGAGGCCTTCAGCTTTCAACTCCAGCAATGCATCTTTTCTTACCCTTCCACAACCCTGTTCCTTTTCAACATTTTCTTTGAATATCAACATTCCCCATATTCACTCTCCTTCTCCTTACTTTCCTTCCCAACACTCACCTTCTTTCAGTCCCCCTACTTCACTTCCTTTCTCATTTTCCTTTCCATTATCAATGCACTCCATTTCACTTACTCTTTTTCATTTTTTTAAGAATATAGCTCTTTGATGAGAATTGGAGGTAGTTCTGAAAAGAACTTTTTGTTTTCTTCTTTTTTCAAAACATGAACAAAAACAGGGAATGGAAACTGCTCAACAGGAGCACAAAAAAACAAAAAGAATTAGGGGTGGGAACGGCAGTGATGGTTCTCCAATGCTCGAACCATGAGCTGGACACTTTGCTCCCCATAGGTAAGGAGTTGATCACAGTATCTGCATCTCAGGACATCATGGTTAAAAGCAGGTTGAATATTTGGCACGAGCTCCTGCGATTGCCCCCTTCCAGAAGTAGTTGCTCCTCCGGTGGATGTAGAGGCCCCATCACTGGGAACCTCTTGTGCCAGAGCCCTGACACTTTCCCGGGCAAAATTCTGGGGGTGCCTCCTCTCCACATGCCGGATCATCGTAAAGTTCCCAAATGAGTATTTTTTTTTGGGGTCACCCCGTGACAGGACTTGTTCGCAGATCCTGCACTCCACTTTTGGAGCATTCACCTTTTTCTGGTTAGGTGGTATTTTAAAAAATTTCCAAATAAAATGCTCTCTCAGCTTTGGCTGAGGAGGCTCTTCATTGATAAATTCAGGCTCTTCATCACTGCTGGATTCTCTGGCAGCCATGGTAAACCAAGAAAGATACAGGAGCAAAAAAAAGGTCTTTCAGTCACAAAAGTGAAAGAAGAAGTGAAGGAAATGGGTGGGGATTTCATTCTTTGTAAAAAAAAACTGTTAGCAACCAATGAAAAGTGTTATTTTCAGGTCGCATGACTTGACGCGGAGCAGTTCCCGGTGCGCACACGCGGCGCAAACGTAGGCGCTTCCGGGGCGCATACGCGGCGCGAACGTAGGCGCTTCCGGGGCGCATACGCGGCGCGAACGTAGGCTCTTCCGGGGCGCATACGCGGCGCGAACGTAGGCGCTTCCGGGGGCGCTTACGCTGCGCGCCGAAGTGACGTCTTCATAGTTTTACGGAAATGCAAAATCATTTTCATTTCCTTATTAAAAAAAGACTGCTTTTATTTGTATGGTACGAAATGTTTTGCGTTATTATTAACTTTTCATTCATATTTTTTTCACGAACGAAAGTAGCGCTCTGGGTGCGCTTTCCGGAGAGCTTACCGGAGCGCACACCCAGAGCGCCCCAGGAAAAAATGAAAAAAAAAACAAAAATTGAAAATTAATACTTACACAAAACAGCAAATTGTAAAAAAAAACATAGGTTAGAAACTCAATATAGAAAGGAATTAGCATTTAAAAAACCTATGAAATTCACTGAAAAAACCATAGGTTTCACACCAGTTATAGTTAGGAATTAGCATTTAAAAAACCTATTAAATTCACTGAAAAAACCATAGGTTTCACACCAGTTATAGTTAACTGGAAATTTTACTGACATAAAACCATTGAAATTCCTACGTTATAGTTAGTTGGACTCACTATAATTTGTGCGCCTGCAATGCACTGCTGATGACGTCACATATTACATCACTCATGACATGGTCAGTGACATCACTCATGACATCACTGACGACACCATCCTTGTGACAGAGTGACAGACCTCCTTTCAGTGTAATGTAAGCCTTGAAACACATATTCAAAAATAGTATTCAACATTTTCAAAAAAATGGAGATACCCATACCAGTTACAACAAATAATTCAGTAATTCCACCATCTATGTACACATCCACTCATTCACCAACAGTTCTATATAGTCACTCATACATATACTCACTCATTATATGTAGTCATACACCTATATATCCTGTTACACTTGGACAGTCATTCAAAAGTTACTCACACACATATTCACACATGCAAAAAAACTATTGAACATCCATTTATTTGCATATACAGCAATACACACACTACCACTTTACTTCTAAGAAAACTTACCCATACTTACTCTCTTAAACAATCACTTATAGAAACACATACTTATTTAAACAGGAACTCTTACAATCTCTCACTCTCACATATACTCACTTATATAAATCAATACTCACATATACTAGATTAAAACATATGTCGTTACTGAAAAAGACAATAGTAAGACAGTCGTTTACTCACTAACATACACATATACACACTCATCCATCCATACAGTTTTGTTCATATGCTGTCTTCAAAACACATACAAACAGTAAGTCAGTCACCAACCCATACAGCCACTTATACACGAAGTGAAACACTGATACATACATTTCAATATTTAAAATTGACTTGCTAATATATGTATTCACTAAGATACACTTAATAAGGCAGTTAACCAATCAATTCTTATATTAACAAACATCCATTTACACACTTATTTAACCAATTATTCTTCCATCATCCTTTACAAATACATATATAAAACATATATGTTTTTCAGAAAGACACACATTCACACAATGGTTTTATGTCAGTAAAATTTCCAGCTAACTATAACTGGTGTGAAACCTATGTTTTTTTCAGTGAATGAATATATATATATATATATATATATATATATATATATATATATATATATATATATATATATATATATATATATATATATATATATATATATATATTTCTCCAGTTTGGCTCCAGTTTAGCAAACCCCTAGCGCTGCTTACTCCGGTGCAGTATTCCTCGGCCGAGCCCAGCCTTAATCAATTGCACACATCTCTCCTCAAGAACAAGAATTGAATACGCACTCACAGAGTCATTCCGGTTTCCCTCGATTTATTTTTATTTGTCATTCAGTTATCCAGCACAAAGCACCGACGCGTTTCGCTGTGAACACACAGCTTTCTCACGGTCAATACACAGACATTACTGAGCCCCTCCTATTTCTATAGGGTACCGCCAAAGCTTTACATTGATGAAAACGTCACTTCCTATGTACCTTTCAATGGAAGCGACATGGGAATTGTAGTTCACATTACAATTTGGACTACCTGAGTGATACAACATTATTGGTATTCTGTTAGAATTCTGGTCATGCAGTAGATCATTTTGATACAATGTATATCTTATGCCTGATTATTTGAAACCTTGTTAATATCAATGTACGTATTATCCCACGTTTTTTATGCATAAGAGAAAATCATTTAGTGCCCTCTAGTGGGCCTATACCTTCTTGTAATACATTGTTTGCCCTCCAGTGGGCTAAGTAACATCGACATGCTGGGTATTAATGATCATTCTAAATATTTCCTTAATGACCGTCAAAGTACTTATTCATAATTATGTGGTCACTCCCAGTGTCCTTGAACATTAAAACATTCCCCAACTCATTTCATCCTATTACTGATTACCATTGTCCTCTCTGTCTGCACTGTAACAAAGGACCACAATTTAAAGCAGAGATCAAAATCATAGATGTACATAAAGTTCTTCACTTTGGTTGAGACCTGTCGGCGTCATTGTCCTAAAGTTTAGTATTTGTCGTGACTCTCGGCATCTTAAAGTTTTTTCTCTGTCCCCCCCCCTGTCATGTGGGAGGATTGTTTCCAAGGCATAGAACTTTAAAAGTGTCCAGTCTCCGGTATGTAGTTGCTCCATGTGCTTAGCCACAGCATTATTACGATCTTTATTTACTGTGGCTCTCACGTGTTCCAGGATTCTTTTTTTTAATTCCTTTTTGGTGCTTCCGATGTATTTCAATGCACACGGGCATTCTATCACATATACTACATGGGTACTTTGACAGTTTATTAGTTCCTTTATTTTCCACGTTTTGTTATTTGGCATTGTCACCATGGCAACCCAATTACATGCTTGTCACCATGGACGTAGTATCATTATAAACTAACATTGAAAATGACATTGGATTAAACGCCTGTGCTTACTTCCTAAAAGATCGAGACATACAGTTTAAAAAACATAACCAAATGCTAATGGAGATGATTGAGTTGTGCTTAACCCAAAATACATTTTTGTTTGGAGAGGAAATATTCCAACAGATCAAAGGATGTGCTATGGGCTTCTCCTTCAGTCCGGCATATGCATGTCTCACAATGGGGTGGTTCGAACAACAAATTGCATGGCACCTCGATAATGACTTTTATGTGAACAAAATTGCCAAATGGGTCAGATATATTGATGACCTTCTCATTGTATGGGAAGGTACAAGTCAAGAATTTGAAACATATTTCCAAATCTTAAACTCATCCAGTACCAACTTAAGATTCACATACACCATCGACAAAACAAAAGCAATATTCCTGGACACAGAAATATACATTCACAATGATCGAGTTGAAACTACTCTACACAGGAAGGAAACTGCAACAAACTCAACATTACACGCAAGCAGTTTTCATACACCATCAGTAATAGAAAATATCCCGTATGGAGAATTTTTAAGACTGCGACGGATCTGCTCAGAAGAAAAAGAATGGAAAAAGACAAGCTATGAAATGGCACAAAGGTTTAAAAACAGAGGGTACAATAAAAAAGTCATTGAAAGAAGTTGGAAAAGAGCAAATGCTAAAGAACGAAGGGAAGCCCTCACATCCAAAAAGAAAAACACTGAATTGAACAAACAAACAAGTGACAGAAAAATAAGACTAATCCTCGACTATACGAGGGAATCCAAACAAATTGTCAACATAATTAGGAAAAACTGGAAACTGTTACAATTAGATTCCACAACAAGCAAAATATTGGGCAAGCACCCACAAGTAACATATAGAAGATCAAGAAATCTAAAAGATAGATTAATACAGAGCCATTACAAAGACCACACCAAAAGAAAGAAAGGGATACAGTGGATGAAAACAAAAGGATTCATCAAATGTCAACACTGTAAGGTGTGTCAAATAGCTGTGAATAAAAAGGAAGTGACAATGCCAAATAACAAAACGTGAAAAATAAAGGAACTAATAAACTGTCAAAGTACCCATGTAGTATATGTGATAGAATGCCTGTGTGCATTGAAATACATCGGAAGCACCAAAAAGGAATAAAAAAAAAGAATCCTGGAACACGTGAGAGCCACAGTAAATAAAGATTGTAATAATGCTGTGGCTAAGCACATGGAGCAACTACATAACGGAGACTGGACACTTTTAAAGTTCTATGCCTTGGAAACAATCCTCCCACATGACAGGGGGGGGGACAGAGAAAAAAACTTTAAGATGCCGAGAGTCACGACAAATACTAAACTTTAGGACAATGACCCCGACAGGTCTCAACCAAAGTGAAGAACTTTATGTACATCTATGATTTTGATCTCTGCTTTAAATTGTGGTCCTTTGTTACAGTGCAGACAGAGTGGACAATGGTAATCAGTAATAGGATAAAATGAGTTGGGGAATGTTTTAATGTTCAAGGACACTGGGAGTGACCACATAATTATGAATAAGTACTTTGACAGTCATTAAGGAAATATTTAGAATGATCATTAATACCCAGCATGTCGATGTTACTTAGCCCACTGGAGGGCAAACAATGTATTACAAGAAGGTATAGGCCCACTTGAGGGCACTAAATGATTTTCTCTTATGCATAAAAAACGTGGGATAATACGTACATTGATATTAACAAGGTTTCAAATAATCAGGCATAAGATATACATTGTATCAAAATGATCGACTGCATGACCAGAATTCTAACAGAATACCAATAATGTTGTATCACTCGAGTAGTCCAAATTGTAATGTGAACTACAATTCCCATGTCGCTTCCATTGAAAGGTACATAGGAAGTGACGTTTTCATCAATGTAAAGCTTTGGCGGTACCCTATAGAAATAGGAGGGGCTCAGTAATGTCTGCGTATTGACCGTGAGAAAGCTGTGTGTTCACAGCGAAACGCGTCGGTGCTTTGTGCTGGATAACTGAATGCCAAATGAAAATAAATCGAGGGAAACCGGAATGATTCTGTGAGTGCGTATTCAATTCTTCTTCTTGAGGAGAGATGTGTGCAATATATATATATATATATATATATATATATATATATATATATATATATATATATATATATATATATATTCAAAGGCAGGAGATGGAGTGGCAATGATATTTCACCTGACTTCTGTGCAACCCATTGCAATTTGAGGTTTCATCCTTTTGTTAGACCTGGCATCTTTGGCATGGTTTCCCCTGATGTTTAGCCTTCTAAACTCCTGTTTTTGCTGACCTTGTCTTTGCTGGTTTTGGGAATTTGGGCACTTTACCACTGCTAACCAGTGGTAGCAGTGCTCATTGCTTACACTGGTTTATCCACAATTGGTATATTTTATTTACTTATAAGTCCCTAGTAAGGTGTACTACATGTACCCAGGCTTGCAAATCAAATGCTACTAGTGGGCTTATAAATCCATAGTAAAGTGCACTACATGTGCCCAGGGCTTAAAAATCAAATGCTACTAGTGGCCTTGCAACACTGATTGCACCACCCACTCAAGTAGCGGTTTAAACATGTCTCAGGCCTGCCACTGCAAAGACTGTGTATGCAGTTTTAAACTGTCATTTAAGCTACTTTCATGCCCAAATGTTCCTTTTTATTACATATCGGCGCCCCCTAAGGTGGGCTTTGGAAACTCCATGGGCAGGGTGCAGTGTATTTAATAAGTAGGACATGTACTTTTAAGTTTTGCATGTCCTTTTAGTGAAATACTCTTAAATTCGTTTTTCTCTACTGCAAGACTTATCTCTCCCTTAGGATAACACTAGGATAGCCTTAATACATTTCATAAGTGTAATTTCTGGTTGAGTAAAGATGGGACCCGACAGATTTGGTGTCTCTTGAATTACAATTGAAAAACATAACTCATTTCTGTATATGCAACTTTGAGAAAGTTGGCATTTTCTTACTGTAATTATTTGATGCCTCTTGCTTTTTCTAGAATACACATCTGGGGTGGGTTGCAGCTGGCTTCTTGCATTCCCTCTAGAGAGCTGCAGTAGGTGTGAATGAGTGGCCACCTGCATGCTGAAGGGTCAACCTGAGCAGGAGGGGAGGGGGGAGCTGACACTTACACCTGAAAGGGATGTGCCCAGTCCCCACACAAAGAGGTGCATACCCCCCTGTACTGAGTCTGCCAGGAAGGACTTCAACTTTGCTGAACTGCTTAGCTGTTTTGGGCTGCTGCTTCTTGTCTTGGAGTGAGAAGGACTGGACCTGGATCTCTACATTGCAGAACCATAGTATCTACAGGGGCTTGTTGACTTGCCTCGAGTTTCTGATACCTCAGGGATATCAAAGACTTCATCTTACAGCCTGCAACCAGGTCCTGGACTCTGTCTGCTGTGTGTCCGGCTCTGCCAAGTGGTGCTGATCCAGTCGTGGACCCTAGGGAGTGAGTTTTCAGTGCTACAATACACAAAATCCATGCATCGACAACCTTGCGCCGATTGGAACCCACACATTTTCTTCGACACTAGCTCAGCACCACTGTTGTACAAACCACGGACACTGCATTGCCTACTAAGCGATGCATCATCATCCTTTGTTTCCACCACATCTCCTGCTTTGCGTCGCTCTGCTACAATGCATCGCTTTGTGCTGCACGCATCACATACAGCCCAGCAGTTTGAAGACAGCGCATTGCCCTGATGTTCATCGCATCTTGACTCTTGGTGCATCTTTGACTTTTCGCAGCTCGGAACCGAATCAACACTTAAATCTCCGGGATCGATAACGATGCATCACCTCCTTTGCTTCACACATCTCCCTTGACTTCAAAGCATCAAAGTTACTGTTCAGTGGGCCAAGGCTAGTTCAACCTGTGCTCCTTTGTAGTCAGCCTTAACTTTTAGAATTGCCCTGGTTTAGCATGACCAGAGAGCCCCAGTTGGTGCGATTAGTCTCTAAGCACCACAAAACAGTTTTATCTTTCAAAAAAAAATTATATCTTGGCTTCTACTTATTGGATTTTTGTCGTTCTGGTCTTGTTTTAATCATAAAACATAGGTTATATTTCATCACTGGTGTGGAGTCTTTTTACGGTGTTTTCACTGTGTTACTGTGTGTTGTGTGCACAAATACTTTAAACACTGCCGCTCAGTTAAGCCTGACTTTTCTGTGCCAAGCTACCAGGGAGTGAGCACAGGTTAACTTGAGTGTGTTAATGACTTACCCTTAATATCATTGTGGTTCCTGCTTGGACAGGGTGAATACCTCTGCCAACCAGAAACCAAATTTCTAACACCTGTTAGTACATGATGGCATATAGTGCCATAAATAACTATACCGCACTTTTATTCTTAGTCTTATCTAAACAGTTTTAGAGATTAATGTATACAAGGACTGATTTCACAGAGGAGTTCAAGGATGTCTTCTAAGCCTTTTATTTACCTCTAACTGCCTTTGCAGACTTCATAATTTCAATGGGTGACTCTTGGAAGGTCTTTTGAAAGACCTCATTGATATCTGAGAGACCATGACACTGCATGGACCAGCTGATTAATGGGTCAGTGCATGAAGATCAACAAGGAGCCTGTCTAATACTGTTACAGGTAGGGTTAACTTTAAAAATTAACCCACGGCTCAAACCATACAGTGAACTTTATACAAATGTCTTCCCGTCTCTTCAAATGCTTATTGAGTCAATGTGGTTCAATCAGCTTCACTTACAGCTAGATGGTATTTAGGGAAAATATTGAGTTGGAAATGTCAACCTACACAAATATCTAGTTGTAAATATTGTGACACAGAACTATCAACAGCAAGAATATCGTGGTCAAGAATATCAAGTTTAATATAAGAAATATTGTTTAAAAAATATTGAAGTTAATATTATAATTTTCAAAAAGATAGTTCTTTCAAATATCGATTTTTCAATTAGTGTTATGTATTTTAGTATATATTTTAAATGTATGTGATGTCTTTTTTTATAAGGATTGATTAATTTTTTTAATATGTGTTACATTGTTAGTAGTTATGAATTTTATTTAATTACATGTTGTGTTTTTTTGTTACGTAGCAGGTTGTGGGTTTATAGGGGAATAGAGTGGGAAGTAATTTAATTATAATAAACTAAAGATTATTTTGTATTTATTAATATTTAATTAATTGAGATTTTATAGTGTTATTGTTTTATTTATTTTTGTACCTTTTTTGTGTGGTTTGTGAGATCTTTAGGGATATAAAATGGGAAGTATTGTTTTTAAATTAATTGTTAATTGGTTGTTTCTTAATATTATTTAATTAATTGGTAATCAATTATGATAAATGTGTAATTTTATTTAAGAGTGAGAAATTGGTTTTATAGGGGTAAAGAGTAGGAGTAATATATTTTAAATTAAGTAATAATTAGTTGACAATTAAAACACCTAATTGATAATTAATTTTTTTAATTGTTTCATTATATTTTGCGGGGGTTTGGGTTTATAAAGATAAAAGGTGGGAAGTTATTTTTGATTGATTAATAATTTTTTGTTAATTAATATTAATGAATTGAGAATTAAATTTGGAAATTGTGTAATTAATTTTAGGTGCTGGTGGTGTGGTTGGGGGGTTATAGGGTAAAGGGTGGAAAGCAATTTATTTTTAAATAATTAATAATTAGTTGATCATTAATATTAATTACATACAATTGCTCATCAGGCAGGGTAATTGTTTCATTTTTATATAGGTGTAAAGGGTAGGGAAAACATTTATTTCACTTACTCTATAATTAGTTGGTAAATGCTATTAGTATTTTTAATTGAAAAACAATTATAATTGTTTAATTGACTTTTTTACAGTTTAATTTTAGGTGTGAATTATGGGAATTATAGGGGTAAAAGATGGGAAGTTAATTAATGTATGTGTTTTAATTTGTTTTTTAAATAATAATATTTCTATAGTAATTTTCGACCCCTTCGCAATCCAACACTTTCCCTACTGTTGCACTCATTAGAGTGGGAATAGTAATTTTTACCCCTCCGCTATCCAACACTTTTCCTATTGTTGCACTCCTAGTAGTGGAAATAGTAATTTGTACCCCTCCACTATCCAACACTTTCCCTACTGCTGCACTGGCTGGAGTGGGAAACAGTACATTTTATCCCTCAGCTATCCAACACTTTCCCTACTGTTGCACTCACTGGAGTGGGAATATTAATTGTTACCCCTCCGCTATCCAACAATTTCCCTTTTGCTGCACTCACTGGAGTGGGAATAGTATTTTTTATCCCTCCGCTATGCAACACTTTCCCTATTGTTGCACTCATTGGAGTGAGAATAGTAAATTTACCCCTCTGCTATCCAACACTTTCCATTCTGTTGCACTGACTGGAATGGGAATATTACATTTCATCCCTCCACTAGCCAACACTTTCCCTACTGTTGCACTCACTGGTTGGGGAATAGTAATTTGTACCCCTCCACTATCCAACAGTTTCTCTACTGTTGCACTGACTGGAGTGAGAAATTTAAGTTTAAAGAATTTTAAATAGTTCAAAGTTTTAATTTATAATAGAATGTTTTTTAATAGATTGATGTTATTGGTATATGCACATATATATTATTTTTATATATTATTTTAAAATTATAAAGTAAATTAAAATGAATAGTTTATAAATTCTTTTAAAGTAAATATATATATTAATTATTATATATGTGTGATTAACTTTTTAAAATTAAGTTTATTTGTTATAATTGTTAAAATGTATATTAAATCTAATTTATGTTTTTAAATTAATTTTAATATATATACTTATTTTATTATATATATATCTAAAACAACATTTTGTACAACTATTTTCCTGATATCAATATTTTTTTTCGATATTTTTGTATTTACCATAAAAAATATAGTGTGTTGATATTTTTTACATCAATATTTTTAGTTCGATATTTTGGTATGGGGATATTTTAGGTGTTCATATTCTGTCAGAGAACCCACCTAGTTAGTATTGGGCCTATGGAGCGCAGGACCCCCCCCCGCCCGCCGATGCTGCGGTGGTCGCACCATGCACATTAGGATGCACCCGCCACACTGGCGGGCTCATCCTGTGCCTTTCCCATTGTGGGTGGATCTGCTGGCTGCAGACCCACCCAAAATGTAAAAGGACTGTGCACAGCACTTCCATGAACTACATGGCAGGCACCACGTGGTGCCTGCCACGTAGTGCATGGCAATGAGGGGGGGTGCCATAGATACCCCCATGTGCATCCCCCACCCCCCTTCACCATGGAGGACCGCAACAGGCCCCCAATGCAAGGACTGTATGCCTTTCCACGGTGGCAACCCAGGTGTGGAGAGGCCATTGACCGCCAGCATCCTAATATGGATGCGAAAAGCGGCGGACGGTCTTCCCGTCCGCGGCGGACCCCCAACCATCATAATATGGTGGGGCTCATTCTAGTGAGGATGGCGGGAAGTTCGCCCCCACCGGTACTGCGTGGCTACACTGACAAGGCAGGGGTGATCCGCCCGCCATCCTAATGGGCCCCTAAGAGTGGCAAATTTGAAAGACCAGGAAAGTATGTTGTGTTAGGCATACTTCGTACTCATAATATGGTGGTTGGACTACCTTTGCGGCGGTCACCAACTGCCACTGCACCTCTTTTGCGAGCTTGGCGGTTCTATGGGCCACCAAACTCGTAATTAGGCCCTAAGTCTTTCCGCACCTGCGTAGTGAGGGCTGCGAAACAGCATTTCTCTGTATACAGATTTCCCTAAACATGGTGACAACTTGGTTGAAATAATTTGCATGTTTGATATTTCTGTAAGGCAGTATGAAAGTCAAACACTTCATGTGAGCCACATTGAGACCTTCATTACCATCTTCTGGGGTAGAAAGATAGCATATGGTTTGAGCAACAGCAATGTCCCTCAGAAGGCCAGTTTTTTGCGTCAGTGTGTAAATTGTAGCCATTTTTGACTAAATGTACTGGATTTCCCATTAGGTAAGTCAATTATATTGTGCCTTTTAGCAGCCTTTTTCACTGCTCTTGACCCCGGTCCGCCCCGGCAGAGTGCCGTTTGCGCGGAGGGTCCCTGCACGAGCGTCACTTCCGCCTTTGCACCACTTCCGCCCTGCCTCTCCACCGTGCAGGTGAGCGGTCTAGTGGTTGTTGAGGTTGTTTCTATATATTGCTCAGCATCAGGCCTCGCACGTTGACAATCGTGGCTCCTGGCCGCGGGCGTGTACCAGCGCTGCCGGTGACTCTATTTTAATTAGCATTCCAGCT